>NC_135233.1:389200546-389889046 GCF_051348905.1 Ranitomeya variabilis | reverse complement strand
GCAGCCCCATAGGGATATAATGCACCGCACAGCATAATGCAGCAGCCTCATAGGGATATAATGCACCCCACACTATAATACAGCAGCCTCATAGGGATATAATGCACAACAATGCCCCATAGTATAATGCAGCAGCCTCATGGGGATATAATGCACCCCATAGTATAATGCAGCAGCCTCATAGGGATATAATGCACCACAATGCCCCATAGAATAATGCAGCAGCCTCATAGGAATATAATGCACCCCACAGTATAATGCAGCAGCCTCATAGGGATATAATGCACAACAATGCCCCATAGTATAATTCAGCAGCCTCATGGGGATATAATGCACCCCATAGTATAAAGCAGCAGCCTCATAGGGATATAATGCACCACTATGCCCCATGGTATAATGCAGCAGCCTCATAAAGATATAATGCACCCCATAGTATAATGCAGCCAGCAGCCTCATGGGGATATAATGCATCCCACAGTATATTGCAGCTGCCTCATAGGGATATAATGCACCCCACAGTATAATGCAGGGGCCTTATAGGGATATAATGCACCACAATGCCCCATAGTATAATGCAGCATCCTCATAGGGATATAATGCACCACAATGCCCCATAGTATAATGCAGCAGCCCCATAGGGATATAATGCACCACACAGTATAATGCAGCAGCCTCATAGGGATGTAATGCACCCCATAGTATAATGCAGCAGCCTCATAGTGATATAATGCACCACAGTGCCCCATAGTATAATGCAGCAGCCCCATAGTATAATGCACCCCATAGTATAATGCAGCAGCCTCATAGGGATATAATGCACCACAATGCCCCATAGTATATTGCAGCATCCCCTAGGGATGTAATGCTCCCCATAGTATAATGCAGCAGCCTCATAGAGATATAATGCACCCCACAGTATAGTGCAGTAGCCTCATAGGGTTATAATATACCACAATGCCCCATAGTATAATGCAGCAGCCTCATAGAGATATAATGCAATGCAATGTCCTATAGTATAATGCAGCAGCCTTATAGGGATATAATGCACAACAATGCCCCATAGTATAATGCAGCAGCCTCATAGGGATATAATGCACCACAATGCCCCATAGTATAATGCAGCAGCCCCATAGGGATATAATGCACCACAATGCCCCATAGTATAATGCAGCAGCCTCATAGGGATATAATGCACCCCACAGTATAATGCAGCGGCCTCATAGGGATATAATGCACCACAATGCCCCATAGTATAATGCAGCAGTCTCATAGGGATATAATGCACCACAATGCCCCATAGTATAATGCAGCAGCCTCATAGGGATATAATGCACCCCATAGTATAATGCAGCAGCCAAATAGGGATATAATGCACCCCATAGTATAATGCAGCTAGCAGCCTCATAGGGATATAATGCATCCCACAGTATAATGCAGAGGCCTCATTGGGATATAATGCACCCCACAGTGTAATGCAGCAGCCTCATAGGGATATAATGCACCCCATAATATAATGCAGCAGCCTCATAGGGATATAATTAGTGATGAGCGAATATACTCGTTACTCGAGATTTCTCGAGCACGCTCAGGTGTCCTCCGAGTATTTGTTAGTGCTCGGAAATTTCGTTTTCATTGCCGCAGCTGAATGATTTATATCTGTTAGCCAGCATAAGTATATGTGGGGGTTGCCTGGTTGCTAGGGAATCCTCACATGTAATCAAGCTAAGAGATGTAAATCATTCAGCTGAGGTGAGGAAAACTAAATCTCTGAGCACTAAAAAGTACTCGGAGGTCACCCGAGCGTGCTCGAGAAATAACGAGTATATTCGCTCATCACTAGATATAATGCACTCCATAGTATAATGCAGCCAGCAGCCTCATTGGGATATAATACACCCCACAGTATAATGCAGCGGCCTCATAGGGATATAATGCACCCCACACTATAATGCATTCCCTCTTCCTTTTTCCCCCCATAGTAGTATAGTATGCCCCATACCGCGGCTTTACAAAAAAAAAGGATTTTCCTTACCTAGCCGAGCTCCAGTGCTGTCCTTCTCTCCAATTTGGCTGAAGCATGCAGCGTTGTTCTGGCGTATGACAGTGACATCATACATCGCCGACGTGCAGGCTGACGTCAGATGCTGGTCTGTGATTGGCTGGCAGCTGTTAACTGTTACCGTGCAGGAGGAATCTCCTGCACGACAACAGATTTTAACTGATCGTGCGTCGGAGGATGCGCAGTCAGTTACAGCGCGGCAGCATGCTGCCGCTCAGGCCTGGTGAGCAGAACAGAGGGGGCCCACTCAGGGCTCTTTTCTCTTCATCTCTTGATCGAGCCCTTACGCCAGTAAGGGCAGTAATGCCCTGATGGTGGCCCAGATCACACTCAACATGGACCAGAGGAAGTGAAGGAAAGAGTTGTCTCAGGAGATTAGAAAGAAAATTATAGACAAACATGTTAAAGGTAAAAGTTATCAGACCATCTCCAAGCAGCTAGATGTTCCTGTGACTACAGTTGCACATATTATTCAGAAATGTAAGATCCATGGGACTGTAGCCAACCTCCCTGGACGTGACCGCAGAAGGAAAATTTATGACAATCAATCGCACCATCCGTCGTTGTATGAGCCAGAGTGGACTTCAGGGGAGACGACCAAGGAGGACACCATTGTTGAAAATAAATCATAAAAAAGCCAGACTGGAATTTGCTAAACTACATGTTGACAAGCCACAAAGCTTCTGGGAGAATGTCCTATGGACAGATGAGACAAAAATTGAACTTTTTGGCAATGCACATCAGCTCTATGTTCATAGACGGAAAAATGAAGCCTATCAAGAAAAGAACACTCTCCCCACTGTGAAACATGGAGGAGGCTCTGTTATGTTCTGGGGCTGCTTTACTGCATCTGGCACAGGGTGTCTAGAATCTGTGTAGGGTACAATGAAAAATCAAGACTATCAAGGGATTCTAGAGAGAAATGTGCTGCCGAGGGTCAGAAAGCTTGGTCTCTGTCGTAGGTCATGGGTCTTGCAACAGGATTATGACCCAAAACACACAGCTTGGACTATTCTGAAGTGTCCTTCTATGAGCCTTGACCTAAATCCTATTGAGCATCTTTGGAAAGAGCTGAAACATGCCGTCTAGAAAAGGCAACCTTCAAACACGACACAACTGGAGCAGTTTGCTCTGGAGGAGCGGCCAAAATACCTGTCGGGAGGTGCAGAAGTCTCATTGACAGTTACAGGAATCGTTTGATTGCAGTGATTGCCTCAAAATGTTGTGCAACAAAATATTAAGTTAAGGAACCATCATTTTTGTTCAGGCCTATTTCATGAGTTTTATTTTTTTTTATTCTGTGGAAGCATGGTTGGAAAGCAAAGTCTGACTTTCATTTGTTCATTTTCATAGATCTTTTATTATTACTCAAGTTATTTCTGTGACCATTGTGGGTTTTTCTGTCGCTAAATGAGGGGTACCAACAATTTTGACCACATGTCTATGTGCAAATTCACGCTACCTGGGGTTGGTTTCTGACCCGATATAGGCTTGGTAACAGATGTGGCTAATATCTAATGAAGAACTTGTGGCAGCATACCATTCTGGTGTTAATGGGGGATCTTGGAAGTGACGGATGGAGGTTTATATGTGTATCCCTGGCCTGGGACTGGTGATATACTGTATATACCGCCCTCACTGCAGAGTGCCCCGATAACCAGTACGTGACAGGACAGCCTCTCCGGCGACAACTTATCCTAGGCGCCGTTCCCTGACTGACCTGAGGGTAAGGGGAGCACCAGAGAGCTGCAAGTTCATAACTAAATAGAAACGTTAAGTGTTTTTTGTGACAACACCCCGCTCTTACTTTCATCTGGGGCCCCCTTCTGGTTGGTATCTCCCTCTTATTTTGTCTGGGTCTTGATTTATATTATGGCTTGCAGCTTCAGATCTGTGCGACTCCATTTGCACATATGACAGGGCCTTTATTGCACTTACTTTTTTGTGCGGGCCTTACTATTTGTCTTTCATGGGCTATGGTGGGTTAACTATAGCATTTGTTATCGTGGCCATTACTTTGACTGGGCTATAGGTATATACTCGCCCAAACAGGATTTATGCTGGCCACTATATTAGCTGCGCTTTGCTTCCTTTTTTTTTTTTTTTTTTTTTTTTTTTTAATATATTCATGATTGCTATAGGAGGTCTTTTGCCATCTGTTATTCTTGGGGCATTACTATATATGTTTATGGTGACTATTGTATATTTATATTGATATTTTTGTTACTGTGTATTTATTGTCATCATTCTATTAACCATTGGGATTGTGTATGGTTACTATTGTATATTTATATTCATGTTGATATTTTTTGTTACTATGTATTTATTGTCATCATTCTATTTACCATTTGGATTGTGGATGTAGTGCCCTCACAGCATAGGGGGTCCAGGAGTGGGGTGCTATTGCTCTGTTTTTACTTATGTTTTATGCATTTTTTCTGCTGTTTTGGTGTACTTAATAAAGCTTTATATTATTACTATTTGGTGTAGTGTGCGGGCTTTTACGGTAGTGCCTTTTTTCTCTTTCTTGCTCATGTAGTTCATTACTACCGGCCCCTTGGCACCTCCCTGTTACTTTGACTATAGTTGTGCGCCTGGTTTCTCTTTATTATACATTTTGTGACAACCCTGGCAGAATTTTTGCTTTCTTGACCTTATTTCAAAGAGAATATGAATGATAACACCAAAACTTTATCTCCACTCATGGTTAGTGGTTGGGTGAAGCCATTTATTGTCAAACTACTGTGTTTTCTCTTTTTAAATCATAATGACAACACAAAACATCCAAATGACCCTGATCAAAAGTTCACATACCCCGGTGATTTTGGCCTGATAACATGCAAAGAAGTTGACACAAATGGGGCTGAATGGCTACTAAAGGTAACATCCTCACCTGTGACCTGTTTGCTTGTAATCAGTGTGTGTGCATAAAAGCTGAGTGAGTTTCTGGGATCCAGACAGACTCTTGCATCTATCATCCAGCCACTGACATTTCTGGATTGTGAGTCATGGGTAAAGCAAAAGATTTGTCAACGGATTTATGGGAAAAGGTAGTTGAACTGTATAAAACAGGAAAGGGATACAAAAAGATATCCAAGGAATTGATAATGCCAGTCAGCAGCGTTCAAACAGTGATTAACAAATGGAAAATCAGGGGCTCTGATAAAACAAAAGCACGGTAAGCTAGACCAACAAAAAATATGTCAACAACTGCCAGGAAAATTGTTCGGGATGCAACGAAAAACCCACAAATAACTTCAGCTGAAATACAGGACTCTCTGAAAACTAGCGGTGTGGCTGTTTCAAGATGAACAATAAGGAGGCACTTGAAGAAAAATGGGCTGCATGGTCGAGTCATCAGAAGAAAGCCATTACTGTGCAAATGCCACAAAGTATCTCACCTACAATATGCAAAACATCACAGAGACAAGCCTCAAAACTAACGGAATAAGGTCATTTGGAGTGATGAGACCAAAATTGAACTTTTTGGCCACAACCATAAATGTTTCATTGGGAGAGAGATCAACAAGGCCTATGATAAAAGGAACACCATTCCTACTGTAAAGCATGTAGGTGGATCGCTGATGTTTTGGAGATGTGTGAGCTACAAAGGGCACAGGAAACTTGGTCAAAGTTGAAGGGAAGATGAATGCAGCACGTTATCAGCAAATACTGGAAGCAAATTTGCAATCATCAGCCCGCAAGCTGCGCATGGGACGTACTTGGACGTTCCAACATGACAACGATCCAAAACACAAGGCCAAGTCGACCTGTCATTGGTTACAACAGAACAAAGTGAAGGTTCTGGAGTGGCCATCTCAGTCTACTGACCTCAGTATCATTGAGCCACTCTGGGAAGATCTCAAGCGCACAGTTCATGCTAGACAGCCCAGGAATTTACAGGAACTGGAGAATTTTGCCAAGAAGAGTGGGAGCTTTACCATCTGAGAAAATAAAGAACCTCATCCACAACTACCACAAAAGACTTCAAGAGTCATTGATGTTAGAGGGGGCAATACACGGCATTAAGAAATGGGGTATGTGAACTTTTGATCAGGGTCATTTGGATCTTTTGGGTTGTCAATATGATTTAAAATGAGAAAACACAGTAGTTTGACAATAAATGGCTTCACCCAACCACTAATCATGAGTGGAGAAAAAGTTTTGGCGTTATCATTCATATTCTCTGAAAAAATGCCAAGAAAGCAAAAATTCTGATGGGGTATGTAAACTTTTGAGCACGCCTGTATATTCTTGTACATAGGGACAGTATTATAGTATTTATATTCTTGTACATAGGAGCAGTATTATAGTAGTTATATTCTTGTACATAGGAGCAGTATTATAGTAGTTATATTCTTATACATAGGGGCAGTATTATAGTAGTTATATTCTTGTACATAGGGGCAGTATTATAGTAGTTATATTCTTGTACATAGGGGCAGTATTATAGTAGTCATATTCTTGTACATAGGAGCAGTATTATAGTAGTTATATTCTTATACATAGGAGCAGTATTATAGTAGTTATATTCTTGTACATAGGAGCAGTATTATAGTAGTTATATTCTTGTACATAGGAGCAGTATTATAGTAGTTATATTCTTGTACATGGGGCAGTATTATAGTAGTTATATTCTTGTACATAGGAGCAGTATTAAAGTAGTTATATTCTTGTACATAGGGGCAGTATTATAGTAGAGGCTGGGGCTGACAACCTTTCACATATGTACACAGTCTAGTTTTCAGCAGTAATATATGAAAAAACAGTACTGTAATATAAATTGTGTCATTGATACACTTTATATATAAAGTCCATTTTTTATAGATTTGTGATCTTAGATATGATCTAATGCTGAGATTTTGCTTCCGTTTTTAAGATACTTCTCAGAAGAGGTGACTGCTTTAGAATTGACAGTATCCAAGATTATCAATGATGACTGAATCTGTGAATGAATTCTCCTGATACAAGCTTCCTTATTTTATCTATCTATTATTTATCTGTCTATTATCTATCTATTATCTAACTATTATCTATCTATCTATCTATCTATCTATCTATCTATCTATCTATTATCTATCATCTATCTATCTATTATCTATCTATCTATTTATCTATCTTTCTATTATCTATCTTTCTATTATCTATCTATCTATCTATTATCTATCTATCTATCTATCATCTATCTATTATCTATCTATCTATCATCTATCTATTATCTATCCATCAATCATCTATCATCTATGTATTTATCTATCTATTTATCTATTATCTATCTATTATCTATTTATCTATCTATTATCTGTCTTTCTATTATCTATCATCTATTTATCTACCTACATATCATCTTTCTAATGATTTTTTCTGGCTGTACTGGATGTAATATTTCACCAATGTACAGAAATTAAAAAATACATGGTTCCCTTATAAATAATTGCTCCTTTAACAATTTGATCCGTGCCCATACATTCATCTCAGATAAAGAAAAATCATGGCACTCATTTGATCGACGCACAATTAGGGTCCAAAGCCAATAAGATGTGTATAAAACTTGGCATTCATAACGATGAAAATATTTCTATGATTTTAACAGCAGTCCAGAAAAAAATGTACAAAATAGTCGTAGACGCTTCGGTGACCTTCGTCACTGTACTAAAAGATAAATCAAAATACATATATCCGTCTCACACATGTCATTTTAAGGAGAAATATGCGACCATGAGCAGGTTTTCCTTCATGTCTGAGGTGTGTATCGGCCCAGATCAGCGATGAACTGACCAGTGGCGATCAGCCGTCTCCTACCTCAGACCCCTCGGCCATTCTGGTTAATATTTATACAGAAATGTTCAGATTTACCCCGCCATCCTCACATTGTGTAAACGTCCCTCAGGCCCAAATCATTGAAGCCGAACCTGACCGGACGAAAAAAAAAAACAACAAATGGAATTTTTCCTACTGTACAACTTTAAGACGGTGCGAAAAAGGAAAAATGCGAATTTGTGATGCGGATCGTTCCTTACTGAGTATTCAGATCACATCCCCTCCGCCGGCCACGGAGCTCTGATTCAACATGGAAGGCCGGGCCTTTGTGCGGATGACTGATGTCCCGGCCATTTAATCCAGAGAGAAGACGGCATTTATATCACACAAAACCCCAGCACAAGGCATCCTGGGAATTCTCCAGGACGAGTCGCTCCAGCTTCACGCCCCAAATAGTCAGAAAAAGAAAATAGTAATGGCCGCCGTTCACTGATGAACAGAAAAATATAGGGGAAAAAAACACAATGTAACAGTTTCACATTCAGATTTTTGGCTTTGTTTCCTATTTCTGGGAAGGATTGGGGCATTTACTTTCCAATTAAATTTGCACATCAAAGCCTCCAAATTCTAAAGAAATGCGGCTGAAATGCCATCGGCCTCACTGATACCAATTATTAGTAAATTCCACACATCTTTATATATATACTGTATATATATATATAACCTAAAAAAAGGAATTTGAAATTTCCTAAATATAATTTTTGGAATTTGCTTTTTAACCTTATTTTGCTCATGATTGATTATAACTAATTCACTGCAAGCAGCGGAAGGTTTATCATAAAATTACCGGCCTATTTTCTAAGCACCTCACCAGCGCGGCGCATGGACAAACACATTTTATCATATTTGTTTACTATTTATATATATATATATATATATATATATATATATATATATATATATATATATATATATATATATATATGCTGTATTATTAACATATATATTTTGTTATTCTTTATTTTTTTTTATTTTTTGCTATTTATTATATTCATGTCTGGTCTCTGATAATTTTTTTTTTCTAATGAAATTTGAAAATATGTTATTTATCAGTTTTCTATTATTTAAGAAAAATTTTAGTTTTGGAAAATACTCATTTTTCTATTTGTTTTAATATTATATATATATCAAGAATATAAAAAATATATATTTTCTGACATTTTATAAAGCTAGAATTTTACATTTATATTTCTAAATGTATACTTAACAAATATATAAAAATTCGCAAAATGTTCTAATGGAAATTATGATGGTGAATATATTTGTATTTAAAGGAATTAATGTAATAGCAAATAAATTCTATCACTATTTATCAATTGATTTACAAATTTCAAATCCCCTCAATTTTCAATAATTTATAAAATATTGATCTATTAATTTATAATATGACATCCTCAGTAATAAGTTTTCTGAAGAAATAATAATAAAAATATTAAGAATGGATTCAACCATCGAAATAATCCGAGAAGATGAAATTAAACCGCTTGAAAAGTGAAAATTATATAAAAAAGACAAGTTATCAACAAAGTTACTTAAATATTTTTTCTTTTTACAAATGTCCAAATTAAAATTTTGTGCAAAAGAAAATAGAACAAAAATGAAAATAATATTTGCCATCACTGTGAAATTACCAAATTCAATTATGAACAGATTAAAAATACATTTTTTATTGTTGTCTTGGCCGTCCCTCGCCCACAATATTCACTGTATCAATATAATTAAGTAATTGATATAATTAATAAACGCTGCAGCGATGACACACACACAACTGAGTTACTTGTCATTTTGTAAAAATGTTTATTTCTTTATATTTTTTTCTTTCTTTTTGTTCTTTTTTTTACAACAAATAAAATATTGTGTCATTATTATAAACCCTAAAACTAAAACCAGGTGACAAACAATAACATCAGGTTTTGTGTCTTTGCACTGAATTTATCTTTGTTCATTTTTTTTCTATTTTTTTTTTTTTTAAACAGACAACAGAATTTATTGAAAATAAATAATTGGTAACTATAATAGGCAATTCTGAATAAAATTATTGAAAAAAGCAACTTTTAATGAAAATAGCATTTATTATACATCAGATACTAAATGGATAAAGTAAATGATCTTTTTTATTATTTTTTTTTAAATTAATAAATTCAAAAAGTTCAATATACAAAACTGTACACTTATAAACTTGGCAGAAACATTATTTTGTTGATTGTTTTGGGGCTAAATTTTAGCTCTGACTGGAGAAGAATTAAAAATATCAAAATGCTTATGATGAAAGAAAACACCAGCGGTTATTAACACTTCTGACAATAGATGGAAACAAAATTAACCAAACTTAAATTATAGGTCTGAGACAGGGACAGATATGTGACTAGTTGTACAACAGATATGCACACATACAGCTCTGGATTAGATATGATGGATAATGGGTCTGTGCTGGGCCTGGATTTGAGTCAAGAAAGAATAAAAACATAATTTTTGGTTTGGGTGCAAAAAAAAATTATAATAATATATCTTAACAATGAGAGTAAAATCTGGACTTTGTATGCAAAAAAAGAGCGCATATAGATGTAATTTTTAGGCACGCAACTCTTAATATAATCCTATAGTATCTGACATCTGGGAGCAGAGCTTTATATTATATAATGTTACAAAATTAAATTAAAAAAGAAATACATAAAATGATATATAAATATGCAAACCATGGACATGCAGAGTGGGAATATGAGCAATAACAATGAGCTACATAATGGATGCTTGGACCAAACTCATGGAATATGGGCATTATGGATTTAACAGAAGTTTTACTGTCACATACAGAGAACCCCACCAGCACTGAGACCACAAAAAGTCTTGGGTTTTCATTGGACAAGGGGGGACAGAAAGAGAGATACAGAAACAGAGAGACACAAAGTGATAGAGAGACTTAAAGAGATACAAAAAGATACAGAGACTTAAAGAGATACAAAAAGATACAGATGCAGAGAGAGGGTCCAGCCACACTCCAGGCTGGTCCTGTCCTTGCTGGGCCCCCAGCACTGACACCCCCACAGACAATAATCATGACACCCCAATAATAATCAGCAAACCAGGGATAACATGGAGAAATGCCTACAATGCTGGGTTGTCTGGATACATGACATGCACAATGGTGGCTTTAGCCAGGCTTCTCATTAACAGTCACTTAATATATGACACAGCAGACAAGGGCTTCTGCAGAGAGAGTAGTAGTACCTTGTTACACAACAGTTAACACTATAGAGGATGATGAGGGTGATGATGACTGCAGGGACCATCCTGAAACACAAGGCTGGATAAAGCAAGAAATCGCCTTCACAAATATTGTGTACTGAGTGACCACATGGAGAAAAAAAAAACACAGGAAAAAAAAGAGAATCCCAGATCCATCTCCAGAGTGAGAGGAGAAACGATTGTAAAACCAAAGTCACCTGAAATCTTAGATCTGATGTCATCAAGGCGCAGGAAGGTGAGAGGCACAGGTCTGATGGGACAGAAGATCCCACAACACACAAACTTCTCTTCTTGGTAGTAAACAGCAGGTTTGTATCAGTTATATTGCCAGATTTGGAACAAGCAGCTCCTCGAGTCTTTATTGATTTTTTTTTTTTTTTACTTTTTTTAATTAATTTTTTTTTTTGCAAAAGTTTTTGTGTCATTTTTCGTTCCGCCATGAAGAATAGAACATAAGTTAAAGACAAAAAAAAGTAAAAAAAAAAATTCCACTGTTTCTCATTGTTTGTTTTGAGGTCCAGGCAAGAGGTCAAGAGCCTATAGTCAAAGATCATGGCAGGAGGTGTCTGTTTTGACATTGTGGGAGAAGACCTCGTGCTGCTGGGGGTCTCCTGGTGGGGTCATCCTCTTCTCCTTTTGTCTTCTATTACAAAACCAGACCCGGACCACTTCTTTCTCCAGCTGCAGGCTGTCTGCCAGGGAGGAGATCTCCTGGGCGGCTGGCTTGGGGCATTTGAGGAAATGGGTCTCCAGTACCCCTTTGACACTCACCTCTATTGAGGTCCTCTTCTTCCTTTTCCTGCCCTGGGCAGCTATTTTGTCGATGCTGGTGGGGCTACCTGTGGATGAGTCTGCTTCCTCCAGCCACTTGTTAAGCAGTGGCTTTAGCTTGCACATGTTCTTAAAGCTGAGCTGCAGAGCCTCAAACCTGCAGATGGTGGTCTGGGAGAAGACATTGCCATACAGGGTCCCCAGGGCCAAGCCAACATCTGCTTGGGTGAAGCCCAGCTTGATGCGTCTTTGTTTAAACTGCTTGGCAAACTGCTCCAACTCATCCGAGGTTGGGGTCTCCTCGTCCGAATGGTCCTGGCAGTGGTGAGAACCTAGGTCCACATGGTCGCTGGTGTCCCCTCGGAGCACTGGGTGCAAGCTTTGCGTGGTGACCGTCTGTGGAGGAGGGGTGAGGCCACCATGGTCCAGCATGCCACTGACACTGAAGCCAGGCTGGGAGTAGAGGTTTATAGCCTGTCCACTGGAGGTGAGCGATGGGTTGTGAGCTGGGCTGGCTCCCCATGCATTGGGGTGGTTTGTATGGGGTGAGTGATGGCTGACATGAGGTGACCTGTGATGGATGATGGTGCCCAGCTGAAGGTCTTCTCTGCCGGGTTTAATGTCCTGTTGGTCCAGAGGGCTGCTGGTTAAACTTGAAGCCCAAGGGTTGGCATCTCCTAGGCTGCCCATCCAGTGGTGTCCCAGAGGGTGGCCATTGCTGGGCATCCCCTGCAGATAGTCACTTTGGAGTAATTTTTGGGGGTTCCTGAAGGGACTCCCTTGCTGCATGCCCGAGGAATCTGCATGAACCAGGGATGTGGTGCTGAGGATGCTGTAGGGATTGGAAGCAGCTGTGGCCATTGCTCGGTGTGGATCCCCTACCAGCTAGGATGTGCTAAGGGTGCAGCTCCAGCCTTTGACATCTACAAGGCAAGGAAGCCAAATCACTAACCGGGGTGTGAGTGACAGCCGCTGCAGCCAATGGGGAGCCCTCCTCTGCTGGCTAGCCTCCCCTCCTGCCAATGGACCACCGGTGGGAGGGACCCTGCAGCCACAGCAGCTTGGGACACGCAGGGGTTAAATGGGACTGAGTAGGAAGTGAGCAAAGCTGGGTCCTCCATTGGCTCCTGCGGGCTGAGGGTCCAGAGCGCCCGAATTAACCCTTCCCTACCCCCAGCGCCAGCCATCAAAGCAAAGGACAATAATGAAGATTAATTCGTGTTATTGCATGAAGTGAACGGAGGCTGAATGTGTCCCCTGTCCCCATCCTCCCCGGGCTCCAGCCTCACAGACACGTCCACATGCAGCACACGGCAGCCCCACGCGTGGAAGGAACAGCGAGCAGGATCCTCCAGGATCCCAGAGACCAGTGCAAAGCCACCCTGTGTGCATGAGAGGTGGAAAGCAAAAGACAAGAAGATGGATGGGGAACATTAATACAAATAGCAAAAAAGACAATAAAATATGGGGAATTGTCTGCTGTTTGGTTTCTGCCGCAATTTCGGTAAATGTAGTGTTTGTCGATTTCTATAATGTCTTCGTATAGAATGACATATACAATGTGTCTGCACACAATTCTACATATATACAATGCATCTGTGCAGTCTCCATATTAATACATTGGAAAGTGTCAAATGGGTGCAGGTTTGGGTGCATTCGTGGGGTCAGCGTCTCCCGCGCAGACTTTGCGTTGTGTTTTCCACCCTCGTTAAATACATTAGTTAAAAAAAAAGCAGACGAAAAGCAATGACCTTTCCCGGCATAATAGACGAGGATCCGCGCCGCCGCCTCATTCTATTTGCACTTATAGAGCTGCGCATCCGCCTCTTATTGGTTTGGAAATTCCATGAAATCTATTGCCGGCTCCCAGGTTAAGCTGGATTTCCATTAGCATACATTTTCATCTGTTTAGCAGAAATAAAGGAAGGAGCCCCGTGCACAAAGTCATTAAGGCTTTAGTTTCTGCCAGACGCCACAACTGGGGGAAAGTGGGGGGAAAGCTCCGAATAATGAGACCCTGTCCCCAGGAAGAAGGTAAGAAGAACTTAGGGTGCAGGAGAAAAGAGGAGCTGCAGCGGATGGGGAGAGGGGGCTGAATGCAGGGGTGCAAGATGACAACAAATGGTGGGCAATATGCAGGGGGTACCAAGGCAGGAGGGTGAGCCAGGGGCAGCAGGGAGACAGCTGAGGGTTTCTGGGGACACTATTCTCTCATACAGTGCTAATTCTGTGCAGGATAATTAGCAGGTCCCGGCGCAGGCTCTAGCTGCTGATCCTTCATCCGGGTAAATACAGAGGTGGATGTTATTGGGGATATAGGCGTGTTGTTTCTATACAGTCGGGGTGCAAATACTTTCAAGCAGCATGGAGTGCAGAGTCTCAGTACCTGCAGCCGCCCCCTCTCCCCATGCAGAGATTTATCCTTAATGCTAAATATTTACATTTATCTTTCAATTGTTTTATACATAAGTAAATAAATGACTCCAGGTTGGTGCCGGCGTATACCAGGCAGTGTGGTAGTGGGTGCAGAGGTGCAGACATGGTCCGTGTAGACCTCTGTGGAGAGGTCAGCTTGTGTTTCCTGCAAGTGTCATGGACTTTGCATTGCTCGTGCAGTGTCTGCCTGCGCCTATGTGTGTGCGCGACATTTGGCAATAATCTTATTCAGCAATATCAACCTGTCACCTCTGGGTTTCTGTTACAATGTATCCACATTTCGTTTTAAGATCAATGTTTGATTTAACTAATTACAAGTGTGTACATTTCATCATTCCTATGGGGGAGCCATTATAGGCCTCTGCCAGGTTCTGTGTGCAGTGAAGTCCGAGCCCCTGGTGCTTTACTCTCAGCTCATATCACCCCTGTATATGGCATAGCATGGGCATCTATGGGCATCTGTGGGCACATCTGCTCTGTGGCTGCAGCTTTTACCCATTTATGCCTCATAGTTTGCTAGTTTGGTCATCCCCTCCCCATATGTGTCATAAGCCACATAGTTACCCCTATATGTGGCATTATTTCTCAGATTCCTATATTAGCTGTGTAGTAACCCCCTGTGTGTGGCATTGATTGCCAGTTCCCTCTATAAGCAGTGCAGTTACCCCCAGTATATGACATTACTTCCCAGTTTCTTCTATTAGTATGTTGCATTTATTGCTAGTATATTATATGTGTAGTTTATATGTGGTATTATTTATTTGCCAGTTTATTAGATATGTAGTAACCCCCTACTAGTGACATTATTTGCCAGTTTCCTCTATTAGTTGTGTTGTTCTCTCCTGTATGTGGAATTACCTGCCATTATATTAGAGAACCATATGTAGCATTATTTGCCAGTTTCCTCTGTTATTTGTTTATCTACGCCCTCTATGTGGCATTCTTTTCTATTTTCATCACTAAGATGTATAGTTACCCTCTGTATGCAGCATTATTTGCCAGTTTCCTCCATAGATTCTTAGTCACCCTCTATGTGTGGCATAATTTTCCTGTCTCTTCCATGAGTTGTGCGCTTCCACCCTGTATGCCACATTATTTGCCAGTTTCCAGCATGACCCTATGTGTGTGACATGGGCTGTGATTTTTTTTTGCCCTTCTGTGTGACATTATTTGGCCTCATTGGAACTTTCCTCCTATTGTCTGGAGCTCCCTCAGTTTAATGTGTTTATGTCTAATCCCAGGTTCATGCTGCAGAGAGGTGTTAGTGACTCCTGCCTCCCTGCTGCTTGCTAAGCTGCTGCTTGTTGCTGCTGCTGTAGAGCTCAGTGTTGGAGGATAAATGTAATGATTATGGGTCTGTGTGGCTAACATTGATCCTGTGATTTTCAGGTGAGAGCTGCATATTGAAATGTCGAAATAGGTAGATCGATAATAGATAGATATACAGATAGATAATACATAGATGATAGATAGATAATAGATAGATAGATAATAGATAGATGATAGATAATAGATAGATAGATAGATAGATAGATAGATAGATAGATAGATAGATAGATAGATAGATAGATAATATAGATATGTTCTAGTGTGTCCTGTTCTATTCTTTCTCTTACATCATTTCCCACATTTGTTGCAGTAAGTTATACCTAGTCCCTCTGTACTTGTAGTGGGCTAGTCCTTGTTCCTGGCTTGGGGCATGGGCTATCTTCGTTTCTTCTCCCTTTTTAGCACAGATTGTTCCTGTCCCTGTTTCTCTAGCACTGAGGTTCAGGCTCAGGTTATTCCCAGACTTTTTTTTTCATTATGGCATCTGATGTCATTTGCACAGTCCAGTGATGTGTGAATGCTCTCTCTCTATTAGATAGTTCTTAATTAGCAAAGTGATCCTGTCTTATATTAGGGCCCCTATTATTTTTGGGGGGTTTTCAGGCTTTATGGAAATGGTGTTGGGTTATGTCACTTTATTCTACTTCTTCTTGCGGTAGGGCACAGTCTGTTCCTATGTTTTTTTTCCAGTCACTTTCCCTTATGCTTTTCTTTTTTTTTTACAGTTGATTGCAGGATTTTGTCACCTGCACTGAATTTCTCTGTTTCTGTCGTTTCTTTAGCAATCCCTTCATTCTTTGTGTCCTATGCATTGCGTTGGTAATAGCTGCCACTGTTTTATGTTTCCATTGTCGTGGATTTTGTTGCATTGATTTTAATGCAATTCGTGTTTTCCTGCAATATTTTATGTTACCCCTCAGAAGTGTCTGCTAATGGAAGAAGTCCCACATTCATGTCGCCTTGCAATGCTTCTACAGCAATTCATGCCCATGTTTTGGTTCAGAATAGTGTAAAGCTGGATGCTGTCCTTATATATCCCTGCTGCCTGCACGCAGTCAGTATGAGAACTTTACTGCCCCTATTTTCTTGCAGTTGGTTGCAATGAATTCTTGAGTTGTCCCTATTTTCTTGAAGTGGATCTCAGCTGTCCCCTTTCATTGCAATTAATCTCAGGCTGTCCCCCTTTTCTCGCACTGGATATCATGTTGTCCCCTTTTTCTTGCCGTGCACTGCAAGCTGTCCCCCTTTACATGCAATGGATCTCATCCTGTCCCCTTTTCCTTGATGTGGATCTTATGCTATTCCCCTTTTCTTGCAGAGGAACTCAGGCTGTCCCCCTTTTCTTGCAGTGCATTGCAAGCTGTCCCTCTTTTCATGCAATGGATTTCATGTCCCCTTTTTCTTGCAGTGCATCTCAGGCTATCTTCCTTTCCTTGCAGTGCATTGCAAGCTGTCCTTCTTTCCTTGCAGTGGATATTAGACTGTCCCCTTTTCTTGCAGTGCATTGCAGGCTGTCCCTCTTTCCTTGCAGTGCATTGCAGGCTATCCCCTTTTCTTGCAGTGTATATCAGACTGTCCCCCTTTTCTCGTTGTGGATATCAGACGGTCCCCCTTTTCTTCCTGTGCATTGCAGGCTGTCCCCCTTTTCTTGCAGTGCATTGCAGGCTGTCCCCATTTTCTTGCAGTGGATATCAGGCTGTCCCCCTTTTCTTACTGTGGATCTCAGGCTGCCCCCCTTTTCTGCAGTGGATCTAAGGCTGTCCCCCTTTCCTTGCAGAGGATCTCAGGCTATCCCCCTTTTCTTGCAGTGGATCTCAGGCTATCCCCCTTTTCTTGCAGTGGATCTCAGGCTGTCCCCCTTTTCTTGCAGTGGATCTCAGGCTGCCCCTCCTTTTCCTGCAGTGGATCTAAGGCTGTCCCCCTTTCCTTGCAGAGGATCTCAGGCTATCCCCCTTTTCTTGCAGTGGATCTCAGGCTGTCCTCCTTTCCTTGCAGAGGATCTCAGGCTATCCCCCTTTTCTTGCAGTGGATCTCAGGCTGTCCTCCTTTCCTTGCAATGGATATCAGGCTGTCCCCCTTTCCTTGCAGTGGATCTCAGACTGTCCCCCTTTTTTTGCAATGGATCTCAGACTATCCCCCTTTCCTTGCAGTGGATCTCAGGCTGTCCCCCTTGTCTTGCAGTGGATCTCAGGCTGTACCCCTTTTCTTGCAGTGGATCTCAGGCTGTCCCCCTTTTTTGCAGTGGATCTCAGACTGTCCCCTTTCCGTGCAGTGGATCTCAGGCTGTCCCCCTTTTCTTGCAGTGGATCTCAGGCTGTCCCCCTTTTCTTGCAGTGGATCTCAGGCTGTCCCCCTTTTTTGCAGTGGATCTCAGACCGTCCCCCTTTTCTTGCAGTGGATCTCAGGCTGTCCCCCTTTTCTTGCAGTGGATCGCAGGCTGTCCCCTTTCCCTGCAGTGGATCTCAGGCTGTACCCTTTCCTTGCAGTGGATCTCAGGCTGTACCCTTTCCTTGCAGTGGATCGCAGGCTGTACCCTTTCCTTGCAGTGGATCTCAGGCTGTACCCTTTCCTTGCAGTGGATCGCAGGCTGTCCCTTGAGATGAAGCTGAGAGGTCTCTGTAGCTGGGAGCTGTCACTCTCACTCCCCCGGTGTAACAGATGCGGCCCTGTCCCCTCTTTCCCTTTATTCCCTCTCGCATTTTTCTCTCCATGATCCGGGTTTCCATAGAGAGCAGAATAAAGGGGGGACCATGGCCACAAATCCCCTGCCCTGCGCGGAATAAAAGGAGCCTCATTCAATAGGCGACCCCGTCTGGACCTGCGAGAAAGGACTCAGCCGAGGAGGAGAAACTGTTACAAGGGCGAAAAGATCACAGTCAATTCACAGCAACTAAAGTGCAACATGGAGGATAATCCCAAACTCCTGTGCCCACTGCCTGCCCTGCAAGACTGGCATTGTCCCTTATCTACAGCTGCAGCAACAATGCCTGAATGATACCAGTGACTATTGTGGGTTAATAGTAACAATGAGAATAAATACATAATATAAAGAACCCTGTGCCCACTGCTGGGGTGACCAGTGCTGCACAGTGTACAGCTGCTACAGCACTAACCCAGCATGATAATCATCTGCCCCTAGAAAGATACATATAATGATAATAATAATAATAATAATAATAACAATAATAATAATAGTAATAATGTAATGATAATAATAATAACAGCAATACAAATGTATTGATAATAATATTAATAATAATGTAATAACTATTAAAATATAACAATCAAAATGTTATTAATAATAGTAACAATAATATAAATGCAACATTAAGAATAATAAAATAAAAATAATAAAATATAACAATCAAAATATTAATATTATATGCAACAATAATAATACAATAATATAATAATAAAATAAGAATAATAAAATGTAACAATCAAAATGTTAATAATAACAATAATAATATAAATGTAGCAATATTAATAATAATGCAGTAGCATTATCTGATTGACCAAGGGGCTCCTATATTGCCTCATAAACAATATAAAAAAATAAATAATAAACTTAATAATAATCTCCCCTAGGCAGTTTCATTATCTATTAACCACATAAATATAATAATAATAATAATAATAATAATAATAATAATAATAATAATAATAATAATAATAATATAAACATAATAATAATATAGATTATTATTATTTGTAATAATAATAATAACAAATAATAGCACTCCTCCTCCTCCTCAGAATGTTTTGCAGTCATTCTTGGATTTGTTCATTCTTGGATTTGTTCATTCTTGGATTTGTATATAGGGCTAATTTTAGTGGATGACGCTTTAGATATTTCAAATTCTTCAGGTGTAGTAATAGCCATGAAATGTCTGACAATTCTGGCAGTATATGACTCCTCGTCCTCATCCCTGATCTCCAGGTCTCTCCTCATCCTCATTCCTGATCTCCAGGTCTCTTCTCATCCTCATCCCTGATCTCCAGGCCCTCCTCATCCTCATCCTCATCCCCAGGTCTCTCCTCATCCTCATCCCCTGATCTCCGGGTCTCTCCTCATCCTCATCCCCTGATCTCCAGGTCTCTCCTCATCCTCATCCCCTGATCTCCAGGTCTCTCCTCATCCTCATCCCTTGATCTCCAGGTCTCTCCTCATCCTCATCCCCTGATCTCCAGGACTCTCCTCATCCTCATCTCCAGGTCTCTCCTCATCCTCATCCCTTGATCTCCAGGTCTCTCCTCATCCTCATCCCCTGATCTCCAGGACTCTCCTCATCCTCATCTCCAGGTCTCTCCTCATCCTCATCCCCTGATCTCCCGGTCTCTCCTCATCCTCACCCCCTGATCTCCAGGTCTCTCCTCATCCCCTGATCTCCAGGTCTCTCCTCATCCTCATCTCCTGATCTCCAGGTCTCTCCTCATCCTCATCCCCTGATCTCCAGGTCTCTCCTCATCCTCATCCCCTGATCTCCAGGTCTCTCCTCATCCTCATCCCCTGATCTCCAGGTCTCTCCTCATCCTCATCCCCTGATCTCCAGGTCTCTCCTCATCCTCATCCCCTGATCTCCAGGTCTCTCCTCATCCTCATCCCCTGATCTCCAGGTCTCTCCTCATTCTCATCCCCTGATCTCCAGGTCTCTCCTCATCCTCATCCCTGATCTCCAGATCTCTCATCCTCATCCCTGATCTCCAGGTCTCTCCTCACCCCTGTCTGGCAGTTCTCTGCGCTCTTTTGCGCCTTTTCTTGTGATTTGCACTCTCTGCCGCAGAGCTGTCACTCCAGTCTTGACATCTCTACAGGGACAGCAAGGAGCAAATAATGGGGGGAGTATAATAATACAGGGGGAGCTGGAGTATCTGCTGTAATAATAGGGGGGAGCTGAGGGATGGAGCAGCTGCCGGGGGATATTGATGGAGAAGAGGTGATGGACCCAAAATTACAAAACAAGAGAAAGTTTATTCTTGTTTGACTTTGTTCTAAAAATAAGAGAAATATAATAATGTTATATTTTCATATCTTCAATCACTACTGAGCGATGATATCAGTGATAATGTTGCACAATAATGTATCTCACACCCGACATTACAGAACTCCTTCCCTAAATTCATGTGATAGGTTGAGGGTGATTGTTCCTTCTCTGGTTGTTTATTAATGTTTATACATGAAATGAATGTTTTGCTCTGAACAAATAATCGCAGTACTGGATCAGACATTTGTCGCAGGGAGCAGATGTCGCAGAAGGTAACTTGTCTTTAGAGCGGAGATCTCAGATCTCAGACAAGTTTGTGGCTCTAATCGCCGCACTTACCCCCAAAAATCCTCACATTGGATGCAATATTCTGCATTTTCGTTGGCTCCATAATGATTCCTTGTATTAAAGCTGCAGATAATTTGCGACATTTATTGGATGAGGATCTGATTGTGAATTGTTATGGATCTGCGATATTAGAGGTGCAGGGAGGACGCAGGGAGTGGATCCTCGTGTTTCCTTCTGTTGGGAGCAATGTGCTTCTAGTTACAGGATGACAAATGAGTCTCTCTGGCTTAATCAGGAGCCATGACGGCCCCCCACCCCCAATAACCGTCACGTGACGCCCCCCAAACTCCTCACAGTCCTCCCTGATTCTCTGCACTGTCCCCCCAGCGCTAAGATATCCCCCGGTATAAGGACGGGTAACAAAAACTAATATACATTCTAGATGATGGAAAGATACAATGTACATAAATAATAGGATTCTGATAAGCAAGAAATGTGGAGGGAGGAGACAGGAGGAGCGTTATATACAGGGAGGACCATATACACAAGCATCTCATGAATGGGGGAAAGGGGATTATAGGCTGAGTTTATAGAGGAGTATTACTGGACACATAGAATTATGTATGGATGTGTATATACAGGGGCAACATATAGGACATATATACTGATATATGGATGTGTATATACAGAACCAACATATAGGACATATATACTGATATATGGATGTTTATATACAGGGGCAGCATATAGGACATATATACTGATATATGGATGTGTACTGTATATACAGGGGCAGCATATAGGACATATGTACTGATATATGGATGTGTACTGTATATACAGGGGCAGCATATAGGACATATATACTGATATATGGATGTGTATATACAGGGGCAGCATATAGGAAATATATACTGATATATGGATGTTTATATACAGGGGCAGCATATAGGACATATATACTGATATATGGATGTGTGTATACAGAACCAACATATAGGACATATATACTAATATATGGATGTGTATATACAGAACCAACATATAGGACATATATACTGATATATGGATGTGTATATACAAGGGCAGCATATAGGACATATATACTGATATATGGATGTGTATATACAGGGGCAGCATATAGGACATATATACTGATATATGGATGTGTGTATACAGAACCAACATATAGGACATATATACTGATATATGGATGTGTATATACAGGGGCAGCATATAGGACAGATGTACTGATATATGGATGTGTATATACAGGGGCAGAATATAGGACATATATACTGATATATGGATGTGTGTATACAGAACCAACATATAGGACATATATACTGATATATGGATGTGTATATACAAGGGCAGCATATAGGACATATATACTGATATATGGATGTGTATATACAGAACCAACATATAGGACATATATACTGATATATGGATGTGTATATACAAGGGCAGCATATAGGATATATATACTGATATATGGATGTGTATATACAGGGGCAGCATATAGGACATATATACTGATATATGGATGTGTATATACAGGGGCAGCATATAGGACATATGTACTGATATATGGATGTGTGTATACAGAACCAACATATAGGATATATATACTGATATATGGATGTGTATATACAAGGGCAGCATATAGGACATATATACTGATATATGGATGTGTATATACAGAACCAACATATAGGACATATATACTGATATATGGATGTGTATATACAGGGGCAGCATATAGGACATATGTACTGATATATGGATGTGTATATACAGGACCAACATATAGGACATATATATTAATATATGGATGTGTATATACAAGGGCAGCATATAGGACATATATACTGATATATGGATGTGTATATACAGGGGCAGCATATAGGACATATATACTGATATATGGATGTGTGTATACAGAACCAACATATAGGACATATATACTGATATATGGATGTGTATATACAGGGGCAGCATATAGGACATATATACTGATATATGGATGTGTATATATAGGGGCAGCATATAGGACATATGTACTGATATATGGATGTGTATATACAGGACCAACATATAGGACATATATACTGATATATGGATGTGTGTATATACAGGACCAACATATAGGACATATATACTGATATATGGATGTGTATATACAGGGGCAGCATATAGGACATATATACTGATATATGGATGTGTATATACAGGACCAACATATAGGACATATATACTGATATATGGATGTGTATAAACAGGGGCAGCATATAAGTCATATATACTGATATATGGATGTAAATGTACAGGGGCAGCATATAGGACATATATACTGATATATGGATGTGTGTATATACAGGGGCAGCATATAGGACATATATACTGATATATGGATGTGTATATACAAGGGCAGCATATAGGACATATATATTGATATATGGATGTGTATATACAGGGGCAGCATATAGGACATATATACTGATATATGGATGTGTGTATACAGGGGCAGCATATAGAACCTATGTTCTGATATATGGATGTGTATATACAGGACCAACATATAGAACATATATACTGATATATGGATGTGTATATACAGGACCAACATATAGGACATATATACTGATATATGGATGTGTATATACAGGGGCAGCATATAGGACATATATACTGATATATGGCTGTGTATATACAGGACCAACATATAGGACATATATACTGATATATGGATGTGTATAAACAGGGGCAGCATATAAGTCATATATACTGATATATGGATGTAAATGTACAGGGGCAGCATATAGGACATATATACTGATATATGGATGTGTGTATATACAGGGGCAGCATATAGGACATATATACTGATATATGGATGTGTATATACAAGGGCAGCATATAGGACATATATACTGATATATGGATGTGTATATACAGGGGCAGCATATAGGACATATATACTGATATATGGATGTGTGTATACAGAACCCACATATAGGACATATATACTAATATATGGATGTGTATATACAAGGGCAGCATATAGGATATATATACTGATATATGGATGTGTATATAAAGGGGCAGCATATAGGACATATATACTGATATATGGATGTGTATATACAGGGGCAGCATATAGGACATATGTACTGATATATGGATGTGTGTATACAGAACCAACATATAGGACATATATACTAATATATTGATGTGTATATACAAGGGCAGCATATAGGACATATATACTGATATATGGATGTGTATATACAGGGGCAGCATATAGGACATATATACTGATATATGGATGTGTGTATACAGAACCAACATATAGGACATATATACTGATATATGGATGTGTATATACAAGGGCAGCATATAGGATATATATACTGATATATGGATGTGTATATACAGGGGCAGCATATAGGACATATGTACTGATATATGGATGTGTATATACAGGACCAACATATAGGACATATATACTAATATATGGATGTGTATATACAGGGGCAGCATATAGGACATATATACTGATATATGGATGTGTATATACAGGACCAACATATAGGACATATATACTGATATATGGATGTGTATATACAGGGGCAGCATATAGGACATATATACTGATATATGGATGTGTGTATATACAGGGGTAGCATATAGGACATATATACTGATATATGGATGTGTATATACAAGGGCAGCATATAGGACATATATACTGATATATGGATGTGTATATACAGGGGCAGCATATAGGACATATATACTAATATATGGATGTGTATATACAAGGGCAGCATATAGGACATATATACTGATATATGAATGTGTATATACAGGGGCAGCATATAGGACATATATACTGATATATGGATGTGTGTATACAGGGGCAGCATATAGGACATATGTACTGATATATGGATGTGTATATACAGGACCAACATATAGGACATATATACTGATATATGGATGTGTATATACAGGGGCAGCATATAGGACATATGTACTGATATATGGATGTGTATATACAGGACCAACATATAGGACATATATACTGATATATGGATGTGTATATACAGGACCAACATATAGGACATATATACTAATATATGGATGTGTATATACAGGACCAACATATAGGACATATATACTGATATATGGATGTGTATATACAGGACCAACATATAGGACATATATACTAATATATGGATGTGTATATACAGGGGCAGCATATAGGACATATATACTGATATATGGATGTGTATATACAGGGGCAGCATATAGGACATATGTACTGATATATGGATGTGTATATACAGGACCAACATATAGGACATATATACTGATATATGGATGTGTATATACAGGGGCAGCATATAGGACATATATACTGATATATGGATGTGTATATACAGGACCAACATATAGGACATATATACTGATATATGGATGTGTATATACAGGACCAACATATAGGACATATATACTAATATATGGATGTGTATATACAGGACCAACATATAGGACATATATACTGATATATGGATGTGTATATACAGGACCAACATATAGGACATATATACTAATATATGGATGTGTATATACAGGGGAAGCATATAGGACATATATACTGATATATGGATGTGTATATACAGGACCAACATATAGGACATATATACTAATATATGGATGTGTATATACAGGACCAACATATAGGACATATATACTGATATATGGATGTGTATATACAGGACCAACATATAGGACATATATACTAATATATGGATGTGTATATACAGGGGCAGCATATAGGACATATATACTGATATATGGATGTGTATATACAGGGGCAGCATATAGGACATATGTACTGATATATGGATGTGTATATACAGGACCAACATATAGGACATATATACTGATATATGGATGTGTATATACAGGGGCAGCATATAGGACATATATACTGATATATGGATGTGTATATACAGGACCAACATATAGGACATATATACTGATATATGGATGTGTATATACAGGACCAACATATAGGACATATATACTAATATATGGATGTGTATATACAGGACCAACATATAGGACATATATACTGATATATGGATGTGTATATACAGGACCAACATATAGGACATATATACTAATATATGGATGTGTATATACAGGGGCAGCATATAGGACATATATACTGATATATGGATGTGTATATACAGGGGCAGTATATAGGACATATGTACTGATATATGGATGTGTATATACAGGACCAACATATAGGACATATATACTGATATATGGATGTGTATATACAGGGGCAGCATATAGGACATATATACTGATATATGGATGTGTGTATATACAGGGGCAGCATATAGGACATATACACTGATATATGGATGTGTATATACAAGGGCAGCATATAGGACATATATACTGATATATGGATGTGTATATACAGGGGCAGCATATAGGACATATATACTAATATATGGATGTGTATATACAAGGGCAGCATATAGGACATATATACTGATATATGAATGTGTATATACAGGGGCAGCATATAGGACATATATACTGATATATGGATGTGTGTATACAGGGGCAGCATATAGGACATATGTACTGATATATGGATGTGTATATACAGGACCAACATATAGGACATATATACTGATATATGGATGTGTATATACAGGGGCAGCATATAGGACATATGTACTGATATATGGATGTGTATATACAGGACCAACATATAGGACATATATACTAATATATGGATGTGTATATACAGGACCAACATATAGGACATATATACTGATATATGGATGTGTATATACAGGACCAACATATAGGACATATATACTAATATATGGATGTGTATATACAGGGGCAGCATATAGGACATATATACTGATATATGGATGTGTATATACAGGGGCAGCATATAGGACATATGTACTGATATATGGATGTGTATATACAGGACCAACATATAGGACATATATACTGATATATGGATGTGTATATACAGGGGCAGCATATAGGACATATATACTGATATATGGATGTGTATATACAGGACCAACATATAGGACATATATACTGATATATGGATGTGTATAAACAGGGGCAGCATATAAGTCATATATACTGATATATGGATGTAAATGTACAGGGGCAGCATATAGGACATATATACTGATATATGGATGTGTGTATATACAGGGGCAGCATATAGGACATATATACTGATATATGGATGTGTATATACAAGGGCAGCATATAGGACATATATACTGATATATGGATGTGTGTGTATACAGGGGCAGCATATAGGACATATATACTAATATATGGATGTGTATATACAAGGGCAGCATATAGGACATATATACTGATATATGGATGTGTATATACAGGGGCAGCATATAGGACATATATACTGATATATGGATGTGTGTATACAGGGGCAGCATATAGGACATATCTACTGATATATGGATGTGTATATACAGGACCAACATATAGGACATATATACTAATATATGGATGTGTATATACAAGGGCAGCATATAGGACATATATACTGATATATGGATGTGTATATACAGGGGCAGCATATAGGACATATATACTGATATATGGTTGTGTGTATACAGGGGCAGCATATAGGACATATATACTGATATATGGATGTGTATATACAAGGGCAGCATATAGGATATATATACTGATATATGGATGTGTGTATACAGGGGCAGCATATAGGACATATGTACTGATATATGGATGTGTATATACAGGACCAACATATAGGACATATATACTGATATATGGATGTGTATATACAGGGGCAGCATATAGGACATATGTACTGATATATGGATGTGTATATACAGGACCAACATATAGGACATATATACTAATATATGGATGTGTATATACAGGACCAACATATAGGACATATATACTGATATATGGATGTGTATATACAGGACCAACATATAGGACATATATACTAATATATGGATGTGTATATACAGGGGCAGCATATAGGACATATATACTGATATATGGATGTGTATATACAGGGGCAGCATATAGGACATATGTACTGATATATGGATGTGTATATACAGGACCAACATATAGGTCATATATACTGATATATGGATGTGTATATACAGGGGCAGCATATAGGACATATATACTGATATATGGATGTGTATATACAGGACCAACATATAGGACATATATACTGATATATGGATGTGTATAAACAGGGGCAGCATATAAGTCATATATACTGATATATGGATGTAAATGTACAGGGGCAGCATATAGGACATATATACTGATATATGGATGTGTGTATATACAGGGGCAGCATATAGGACATATATACTGATATATGGATGTGTATATACAAGGGCAGCATATAGGACATATATACTGATATATGGATGTGTGTGTATACAGGGGCAGCATATAGGACATATATACTAATATATGGATGTGTATATACAAGGGCAGCATATAGGACATATATACTGATATATGGATGTGTATATACAGGGGCAGCATATAGGACATATATACTGATATATGGATGTGTGTATACAGGGGCAGCATGTAGGACATATCTACTGATATATGGATGTGTATATACAGGACCAACATATAGGACATATATACTAATATATGGATGTGTATATACAAGGGCAGCATATAGGACATATATACTGATATATGGATGTGTATATACAGGACCAACATATAGGACATATATACTGATATATGGATGTGTATATACAGGACCAACATATAGGACATATATACTGATATATGGATGTGTATATACAGGGGCAGCATATAGGACATATATACTGATATATGGATGTGTATATACAGGGGCAGCATATAGGACATATATACTGATATATGGTTGTGTGTATACAGGGGCAGCATATAGGACATATATACTGATATATGGATGTGTATATACAAGGGCAGCATATAGGATATATATACTGATATATGGATGTGTATATACAGGGGCAGCATATAGGACATATGTACTGATATATGGATGTGTATATACAGGACCAACATATAGGACATATATACTGATATATGGATGTGTATATACAGGACCAACATATAGGTCATATATACTGATATATGGATGTGTATAAACAGGGGCAGCATATAAGTCATATATACTGATATATGGATGTAAATATACAGGGGCAGCATATAGGACATATATACTGATATATGGATGTGTATATACAGGGGCAGCATATAGGACATATATACTGATATATGGATGTGTGTATATACAGGGGCAGCATATAGGACATATATACTGATATATGGATGTGTATATACAGGGGCAGCATATAGGACACATATACTGATATATGAATGTGTATATACAGGGGCAGCATATAGGACACATATACTGATATATGGATGTGTGTACAGGAACAGCATAGAGGATATATACTGATATACGGATGTGTATATACAGGGGCAACATATAGGACATATATACTGATATATGGGTGTGTATATCCAGGGGCAGCATTTAGGACATACAGTGGGTGCGGAAAGTATTCAGACCCCTTTAAATTTTTCACTCTTTGTTTCATTGCAGCCATTTGGTAAATTCAAAAAGTTCATTTTTCTTCTCATTAATGTTCACTCTGCACCCCAACTTCACTGAAAAAAAACAGAAATATAGTAACTAATACTTGCCCTTTGCTCATTATTGAGTAGAAGCACCTTTTGAGCTAGTGCAGCCATGAGTCTTCTTGGGAATAATGCAACAAGTTTTCCACACCTGGATTTGGGGATCCTCGGCCATTCTTCCTTGCAGATCCTCTCCAGTTCCGTCAGGTTGGATGGCGAACATTGGTGGACAGCCTTTTTCAGGTCTCTCCAGAGATGCTCCATTGGGATTAGGTCAGGGCTCTGGCTGGGCCGGTCAAGAATGGTCACAGAGTTGTTCTGAAGCCGCTCCTTTGTTATTTTAGCTGTTTGCTTAGGGTAATTGGCTTGTTGGAAGGTGAACCTTCGGCCAAGTCTGAAGTCCAGAGCACTCTGGAAGAGGTTTTCAAATGTTTCATAATGTTTCCACCTCCATGCTTGATAGTGGGGATGGTGTTCTTTGGGTCATAGGCAGCATTTCCCTTCCTCCAAACACGGCGAGTTGAGTTAATGCCAAAGAGCTCAATTTTTGTCTGATCTGACCGCAGCACCTTCTCCCAGTCACTCACAGAATCGTCCAGGTGTTCACTGGCAAACTTCAGACGGGCTGCACATGTGTCTTCTTGAGCAGGGGGACCTTGTGGGCACTGCAGGATTTTATACCTTTACGGCTTAATGTGTTACCAATGGTTTTCTTGGTGACTGTGGTCCCAGCTGCCTTGAGATCATTAACAAGTTCCCCCGTGTAGTTTTAGGCCGATCTCTCATTTTCCTCATGATCAAGGATACCCCATGTGGTGAGATTTTGCATGGTGCCCCAGATCGATGTTGATTGGCAGTCATTTTATATTTATTTCCATTTTCTTACTATTGCACTAACAGTTGTCTCCTTCTCACCCAGCGTCTTACTTATGGTTTTGTAGCCCATTCCAGCTTTGTGCAGGTCTATGATCTTGTCCCTGACATTCTTATAAAGCTCTTTGGTCTTGCCCATGTTGTAGAGGTTAGAGTCTGACTGATTAATGGAGTCTGTGGACTGGAGTCTTTAATGGTATGTGCACACGCTGCGGATTTTGCTGCGGATCCGCAGCGGATTTGACGCTGCGGATCCGCAGCAGTTTTCCCAAAGTTTACAGTACCATGTAAACCTATGGGAAAAAAAAACTGCTGTGCCCATGGAGCGCCCCCAGACGCAGGGCCGCGGGGTACTCGGTGCCGGGCCTCTCTGTCTCAGTTCTGGGGTCGTCACGGTGGCTAGACCCGGTCCGTGACCCTGCTAAGGGGCGTCCAATGAAAGATGAGATAATGGTGCGTGGAGTAGGTCGCGGTGAATAACGAGGACACAGGGTTGCAGTCTCTTTACCTCTTTACTGAAGGCTTCAGGGTCCGCAATCCAGAGCACTGTTAACAGAGCTGGTTGAGGCCGGCCGGTCCGAAGGCACATCCAGAGTTCCCTTTGCAGGTGGAAATCAGTAGCCTTCCTACTAGCGCCTGTGTGTTGTAGTACCTCCCTGCTGAGCACCACGGGATAGTCCTCACAACTGTCTTGTATATTTCTGGTCTCTTTCTCTCTCTCCGTCCCCCAGATGATATGGATAGGATGCACCCGTATGACGGGGTAGGCCTGGAGCTATTTTATAGGGACCCTAGAGACGCCCCTCTCCCACAGTTTGCCTCTGTTGTCTTCGTTAGGTGTAATGGTGAGACAGCCAACCTATGGTTAACTGCCCGGCCGTAGTCTAAAGTAATGCGTGGAGTCTCTTACTTTCTCGGCGTTCCGGCCACCGGCTACGTGCCTCAGAAGGATGTTGCTGATCTTGAGGCACAACTCCTTCTGGTATTGTCTCCTTTTTGCTGTATTTCCTTTTCTCACTTCTCCACAATAAATCTTGCTTCTTGTCCTTTCTTAGGAGTCTGCCACTGTAAGGCACAGGCACAACTCCGTAATGATCTGTCCCTTTCTAGGACTCTGCCAGGATCCCACCCTGACAGGTCCTCTCTCTAGCTCTTCCCAGCTACTTTCTGCCTAACTTCCTGTCCAACCCCCAGTTTTACCAGAGCGTGAGGAGTGGCCTAATAGATAGAACCGCTCCCCCTGGTGGCCGGAGTGTGAAGTGTAGTGTGTGTGTGTGATACCTGGTCAGGTGAACTCCTTTAGTGCAATCAGACGTAACATCACTCCCCTTAGTGGCAGAGCGACATTACTGCAACAACCAGGACTCTGGGGCGCTGCACACATGCTGTGGAAAAATCCGCGCGGAAGCGCAGCGGATTATTTTCCGCAGCATGTCAATTCTTTCTGCGGATTCCGCAGCGGTTTTCAACCTGCACCAATAGGAAAGTGCAGTTGAAAACCCGCAGAGGAATCCGCAGAAGAAACCGCGATAAAATCCGAAGGAAACCGCAGTGGTTTTGCACTGCGGATTTTCCAAATCCGCTGCGGAAAAATCCGCAGCAGAATCCGCAACGTGTGCACATACCCTTATAAAGGTGACTATGTAAGACATCTGTCTTTAATGCAGATAACGAGTTGATTAGGAGCCTCTAACTGGTCTGTAGGAGCCAGAACACTAAGGGTATATTTCCACAGTCAGGAAACCTTCAGTATTCACTCTGGTACATCCGCAGCATACAAACTGCAGTGTCCAGATGTTACAGCATAGTGGAGTTGATTTTATGAAATCCCGTTTCCACTATGCGTGCAGGGTCGCATCCGGTGGCCCTGCATAACCGGACATGCAGCGCGTCTTTCCAGACTGCAGCATGTCTATTTATCTTGCGGAGACGCTCCGTCTCTCTAAGATAAATAACCCATTCTATGAATACGATGCAATGATTCCGCATGTGTTCAATGAACACATCCCGAATCACCGCACAGACAACAGGGGGTGGCGCTTTGGGCGGAGCGGGGTATCCGCTGTGTCCAAAGCGCAGGGAATCCTGACCGTGGAAACATACCCTTGATGGTTGGTAGGGGATCAAATACTTATTTCTCACTGCAAAATGCAAATACATTTATATAATTTATACAATGTGATTTTCTGGATTTTATTTTTGATATTCTATCTCTCAATGTTAAAATTACCCTACCCTTAAAATTATAGACTGTTCATGTCTTTGTCAGTGGGCAAACATACAAAATCAGCAAGGGATCAAATACTTATTTCCCCCACTGTATATTGATTACATACCTTACCTGGTTCGGGCTTTCCTCCATTTTCTTTTATCTGTGGTTTTCCCTTGTTTTTAACAATTCTATTATGTTTTTCTAATTGTTCAGTAAAATGTGATTCTTAACCCCTTCACCCCGAAGCCTGTTTTCACCTTCCTGACCAGGCCATTTTTAACAATTCTCATCACTGTAACTTTATGAGGTCATAACTCTGGAACACTTCAATGGATCCCACTTATTCTGAGAACGTTTTCTCGTGACATATTGTTCTTCGTGATAGTGGTAACATTTCTTTGATATGACTTGCGTTTATTTGTGAAAAAAACCAGAAATTTGGCGAAAATTTTGAAACTTTAAAAATTTTAATTTTTATGCCCTTAAATCAGAGAGTCATATCACACAAAATAGTTAATAAATAAAATTTCCCACATGTCAACTTTACATCAGCATAATTTTGGAAACATAATTTTTTTGTTAGGAAATTATCAAGGTTAAAATTTGACCAGCGATTTGTAATTTTTACAACACCATTTTTTTAGGGACCACCTCACACATGATGTTACTTTGATGGGCCTATACGACAGAAAATACCCGAAAGTGACACCATTCTAAAAACTGCACCCCCCAAGGTGCTCAAAACCACATTCAAGAAGTTTATTAACCCTTCAGGTGCTTCACAGGAATTTTTCGAAAGTGGAAGAAAAAAATAAACATTTACTTTTCTTTCACAAAAATTTTCCTTTAGACCTATTTTTTTTGTTAACTTTCGCAAGGGTTGCAAGAGAAAATGGACCATGGAATTTGTTTTGCAATTTCTCCTGAACATGTCGATTCCTCATATGAGGGGGAAATCTACTGTTTGGGCGCACGGCACGGCTTGGAAGGGAAGGAGCACCGTTTCACTACTTGAATATAAAATTTGCTAGCATACAGTAATTAGCGGATGCCATGTCATGTTTGGAGAGCCCCTGATGTGCTTAAACAGTGGAAACCCCCAACAAGTGACACCATTTTACAAACTACACCTATCAATGAATTCATCTACGGGTGCAGTGATTATATTGACACCACAGGTGTGTTACAGAATTTTATACCATTGGGCAGTGAAGAAAATATAATATACTTTTTTACCTCCAATTTTTACATTTTCGTACTGGGAAATATGTAAAAATGGAACCAAAATGTGTCCCACAATTTCTACTGAAAGTTGCAATACCCCATATGTGGCTGTGCAGTACTACTTAACCATACGGAGAGACTCGGGAGGGGCGGAGCGCTATTTGCTTCCTGGAGTGCAGATTTTCCAAGAATAGTTGGTGGATTCCATCTAAAGAGCCCGTAAGTGCTAGAAAAGCAGAACCCCTCAATGACCCCATCTTGGAAATTATAACCCTTTGGGAAGTTATCTACAAATTAAAACACAACCAGAGAACATATTACCGGGACCGAGAAACCGGCAGCAAAGGGGGCTAATTTACCACATAATAATGAATAATTAGCCCCAGGCCTACCACGAGGCCACCCACTCCAAAATATAACTGAAGATCAGGAGAACACAGGAGTATATTGGGTATCAAAAATTTATTAAGTGTACAGTATATAAATACAGGCAAAATTTATGTAATTAAACAACCAGAGGTACAAAATACATATAAAGTGCATGTAGGATGAAGACAGGACAACCCATCTGGTGTGCAGGGCCCTAAAAATGAATCAATCTGCGCTATGGCGCGGATAAATAAAAGCGATAACCATGCAGTACCATGTGGCTGCACAAGTACAGAGTAGGGACACCAGTAGTCAGTGATAAAAACCACAAGGCATGCTTACCGCAAAAGTGACAGGGCTGCACCTGGGCACCAGGCTGGGACCAAGAGGGAGACCCCCGACGCGCGTTTCGCAAACGCGATATACAGCTTTCTCAAGGGGATGAGAGTAAAGGGGCCGAGAAGGACCTTAAAAAGGGGCCGGAATCTGGGCATGTGACGTCTCACATGTCCAGAAGCGGCCAATGGTAAACGGCAATGTCGGCGCATGCGCAGATCGGGCGGCAGGTCCTGAAACCAGAAACAGCGTCTAGCATCACCACGTGTGCACGGGGAAGGAACGCCCCGGTCACACGTGGGAGGCAGGTATGACGCCGCCCTGGGACAGGAGCCGGCACATCAGATCGGCGCACGCGCTCTGCCGTAAGAATGGAAGAAAGATGGTACTAACAGGTGAGACAAACAGAAAACTACATATGGGAGAACAGGAGAAATCAACACTGCACAGGCAATTAATATTTAAACACAGGGAGATGCAGCCAAGAAATAATGACACATATACAGTTATGTTAAAAAAGTCTCAGATGGAATTTTGAGATACGTCATGTCTCCCTGTCCAAAGAATCACAAAGCCCGGTCCATCACACACAGGCTCTAGACCGGCAGCGAAGAAATTTTCAGGCTTGTGTGATGAAAGAAGAATTCTCCATCATGGAAATGAATAGATCTCGGCACACCACAAAGAAAATAAAGGAAACTATGGAAAAGTGAAACACAAAACAGCATAAATGACACAATACAAATACATAAATATTAATGTAAATATAAAAACAAGACCCAGCGCAGGGAAGCCCTGTACCAATGGACACAGGGGTCAGGACATAACTAGATGTTGATAAAAAGGGGAAAGTAAAGATGAAGGGGGGAAACAAAAAGTCATAAAAAGACCATATAACAATGCAAAGTAAACGAATAAACTCATATACAGCTGATCCGCGCACACTCAGAGCATCATAAAAATGACGCAAAGCTTAGCGACTCATTCAGACCATTGGGTACAACCGTGTTGAGCCTGACAATCCAGGCTGCTTCACGTTGTGCCAACAACGCCTTCTTATAATCATCCCCGCGTGCACCCAAGTGTATGCAGTCGATGCCCCTAACCCGAAGCGACCCCGCGTCACACCCATGGTGTATTTTAAAGTGGCGCGGGATCGTCTTCAGGAGAGAGGAATCCTCCACAGTCACAGCAGCCTGAATGTCACGCACATGTTCTCTGGTGCGGATACGAAGCTCCCTCGAGGTGAGACCCACGTAAATTAAAGGGCAGCTACACGTGGCGTAATACACCACATTTTTAGTACCACATGAAATGTGGTGTCTGATGGAATAAGTCTTGCTGCCATCGGAAGATGTAAAGGACGTAGTCCGAATGATGTTGGCACAAGCCAGACAGTGGCCACACCGAAAGCAGCCAAGCACCGGGCCTCTGGACCCAAATGGATTACTGGCAGGAGGTACATAGTGGCTCCGAACAAGCATGTTGTTAAGATTGGGAGACCTCCTTGCTGTCATAGATGGAAACTCACCAAGCACAGAGCCCAAAGAAAGTTCAGTGCCCAAGATAGGCCAATGGCGGGTCAGGATCTCCCTCATATGGACCCATTCATGGTTATATGTTGTTATAAATCTTATTTTGGAGTCCCCTGATCCGGCATTGGCTCTGTGACTGGTATTGTAAAGGAGGTCCCGGCGGGGAGTCCTCCTAGCTCTATCGTAGCCCCGCCTGATGCACCTGCGGCTGTAGCCGCGTGCCTCAAAGCGGGCTCTGAGAGACATGGCCTGGGTCTGGAATGTATCTTCTGTAGAGCAAATCCGCCTCATCCTCAGGAACTGTCCGACAGGAACGGCTCGAATTGTGGCTGGGTTATGTGCTGAGTTGGCCCGCAACAAAGCGTTGACAGCCGTCGGCTTCCTAAAGACATCAGTCTGGACGTGACGTGTACTATCAATCTCCAGACTGATATCAAGGAAGTCGATACGCCTGGCATCGTACTGGTACGTCAACGTGATGTTATACGGGTTATCGTTAAGCCGGCTCATGAAGTCCTCGAGCTGCCGCGCAGTTCCCCCACACAAAAACAAAATATCATCAATAAAGCGAAGCCAGCACAGCACATGGTCAGCGGCCCGAGCCCCCTCGTCGCCAAATATGGATCTCTCCCAGTGTCCCAGGAAGAGATTGGCGTACGAGGGGGCACAGGCCGCACCCATGGCTGTGCCGCGCTTCTGAAGATAAAAGATATCTTTAAAAACAAAAAAATTATGTGTGAGGATAAAGCGCAGCAGCTCGAGGATGAAATCACACAAGGAGCCGTCCAGGTCGGAGGTCCCGAGGAAGAGGCGGACAGCTTCCAGACCATGCTCATGGCCAATGCAGGTGTACAAAGTTTGCACATCTGCAGTGACCAGGAGGACTCCTGGGTCCACCTGGACGCCATCCACCCTGGTGAGGACGTCCGTCGTGTCCTTGACATATGACGGGAGGACCTCGACCAAAGGTTTTAAATAAAGGTCGTTTATTTATCCGCGCCATAGCGCAGATTGATTCATTTTTAGGGCCCTGCACACCAGATGGGTTGTCCTGTCTTCATCCTACATGCACTTTATATGTATTTTGTACCTCTGGTTGTTTAATTACATAAATTTTGCCTGTATTTATATACTGTACACTTAATAAATTTTTGATACCCAATATACTCCTGTGTTCTCCTGATCTTCAGTTATCTACAAATGTAGTGACAATTTTGACTCCATGGATATTTTCCAGAAACAGGCAGCAGTGGATGTTGCTGAGTAAAAATTGCAAACTGCAGTTGTAGTGACCAGTACGCTGTAGTCCCCCGGAAGAAGGCTGTAGCGCCGAAACGCGCATTGGGGGCGGTGGGCATCACAGGGCTCCAGGCACTCTCAGGTAATTATCATGATCATATGATTGGATCAAGACATCTCTTGTTTGATTGTCTCTAGATGTGGTACACAGCCCTTTTGGAGTTTGCTTTGCTCTGGTATATACTTTCCTATTTCAGATCTTATATCACTACTACTATTGGGTAGATATAAACTACTGAGCAATTAACTTAATCTTTAATTTCTATACACCTGTTGGTGCCTGGTGCTTATTGTGATCCCACTCAGTTTTGGCTTACCTCTGTCACATCCTTGTATTTTATGTAATTGTTTACAATAAAGCTTTGATATCTTTTTACCTATTGATTCTTGGTGGTGCTTGTTCTCTATATGAGTTTCATATTTAATTAGCACTGAATCCATCCTTTCTATTCCACACACTTATTTGTTTTTTTTTGTGGATATAGGCCTTGTGTGTATAGATTGAGTAACCAGTACGTTGTAGTGACCAGTACGTTGTGGTGACCAGTATGTTGCAGTCACCAGTACATTATGCCCAGCTCATGCTTCTGGAGACACACACCTGTAAATTAGACAGGCTCTCATCGCTACAGAAATGCCAAACAAGTGGGCACTATATGTGGTTTAGGCATACTGGGGCTCAAAAGGGAGGGGGCATTTGGATTTGGGAACTGAGAATTTGCTGAATTTCTTTTGGGGGGCAATGAGACATTTCGCTTTTCCAGAACCTTTGTACTAACAGTAACGTGGAAGACCCCTATATTTCTGTTAACAAATGACGGACCTGAGTGGGGACTTGCTTTTTTGTGGATTGAGTTGAAGCTTTTATTGGGAACATTTTACATAACATTCGGGATCACATTTATTCGGCGCACCCCCCAATCTGAGTGCTCACATAAAACCAGCCCACATATGCAGCTTTTCTTTAACCCTCCCAACACTTAGTGTGCTGGAGGAAAATTATCCTGGTTTCATACCACTGACACCAACATGCACAGTGACACATATCTTCCCTCGTATACTGTGCCAGTGACTGTCACTATATATATATATATATATATATATATATATATATATATACAGTGCCTACAAGTAGTATTCAACCCCCTGCAGATTTAGCAGGTTTAATAAGATGCAAATAAGTTAGAGCCTTCAAACTTCAAACAAGAGCAGGATTTATTAACAGATGCATATATCTTACAAACCAAAAAGTTTTGTTGCTCAGTTAAATTTTTATAAACTTTAAACATAAAAGTGTGGGTCAATTATTATTCAACCCCTAGGTTTAATATTTTGTGGAATAACCTTTGTTTGCAATTACAGCTAATAATCGTCTTTTATAAGACCTGATCAGGCCGGCACAGGTCTCTGGAGTTATCTTGGCCCACTCCTCCATGCAGATCTTCTCCAAGTTATCTAGGTTCTTTGGGTGTCTCATGTGGACTTTAATCTTGAGCTCCTTCCACAAGTTTTCAATTGGGTTAAGGTCAGGAGACTGACTAGGCCACTGCAACACCTTGATTTTTTGCCTCTTGAACCAGGCCTTGGTTTTCTTGGCTGTGTGCTTTGGGTCGTTGTCTTGTTGGAAGATGAAATGATGACCCATCTTAAGATCCTTGATGGAGGAGTGGAGGTTCTTGGCCAAAATCTCCAGGTAGGCCGTGCTATCCATCTTCCCATGAATGCGGACCAGATGGCCAGGCCCCTTGGCTGAGAAACAGCCCCACAGCATGATGCTTCCACCACCATGCTTGACTGTAGGGATGGTATTCTTGGGTTCGTATGCAGTGCCATCCAGTCTCCAAACGTCACGTGTGTGGTTGGCACCAAAGATCTCGATCTTGGTCTCATCAGACCAGAGAACCTTGAACCAGTCAGTCTCAGAGTCCTCCAAGTGATCATGAGCAAACTGTAGATGAGCCTTGACATGACACTTTGAAAGTAAAGGTACCTTACGGGCTCGTCTGGAACGGAGACCATTGCGGTGGAGTACGTTACTTATGGTATTGACTGTAACCAATGTCCCCACTGCCATGAGATCTTCCCGGAGCTCCTTCCTTGTTGTCCTTGGGTTAGCCTTGACTCTTCGGACAAGCCTGGCCTCGGCACGGGAGGAAACTTTCAAAGGCTGTCCAGGCCATGGAAGGCTAACAGTAGTTCCAGAAGCCTTCCACTTCCGGATGATGCTCCCAACAGTGGAGACAGGTAGGCACAACTCCTTTGAAAGGGTTTTGTACCCCTTGCCAGCCTTGTGACCCTCCACGATCTTGTCTCTGATGGCCTTGGAATGCTCCTTTGTATTTCCCATGTTGACCATGTTTGAGTGCTGTTCACAAGTTTGGGGAGGGTCTTAAATAGTCAGAAAAGGCTGGAAAAAGAGATAATTAATCCAAACATGTGAAGCTCATTGTTCTTTGTGCCTGAACTACGTCTTAATACTTTAGGGGAACCAAACAGAATTCTGGTGAGTTGAGGGGTTGAATACTAAATGACCCTCTGAAAAGACTTTTCACAATTTAAAAAAAAATAAACAAAGAAATAACATTCTTTTTTGCTGCAGTGCATTTCACACTTCCAGGCTGATCTACAGTCCAAATGTCACAATGCCAAGTTACTTCCAAATGTGTAAACCTGCTAAATCTGCAGGGGGTTGAATACTACATGTAGGCACTGTATATAGGTGTTTGGACACACCTTCTCATTTAAAGATTTTTCTGTATTTCCATGACTATGAAAATTGTACATTCACACTGAAGGCATCAAAACTATGAATTAACACATGTGGAATTATATACTTAACAAAAAAGTGTGAAACAACTGAAATTATGTCTTATACTCTAGGTTCTTCAAAATGGCCACCTTTTACTTTGATGACTGCTTTGCACACTCTTGGCATTCTCTTGATGAGCTTCAAGAGGTGGTCATCAGGAATGGTTTTCAATTCACAGGTGTGCCCCTGTCAGGTTTAATAAGTGGGATTTCTTGCTTTATAAATGGGGTTGGGACCATCAGTTGTGTTGTGCAGAAGTCTGGTGGATACACAGCTGATAGTCCTACTGAATAGACTGTTAGAATTTGTATTATGGCAAGAAAAAAGTAGCTAAGTAAAGAAAAACGAGTGGCCATCATTACTTTAAGAAATGAAGGTCAGTCAGTCTGAAAAATTGGGAAAACTTTGAAAGTGTCCCCAAGTGCAGTGGCAAAAACCATCAAGTGCTACAAAGAAACTGGCTCACATGAGGACCGCCCCAGGAAAGGAAGACAAAGAGTCACCTATGCTTCTGAGGATAAAATTATCCGAGTCACCAGCCTCAGAAATCGCAGGTTAACAGCAGCTCAGATTAGAGACCAGGTCAATGCCACACAGAGTTCTAGCAGCAGACACATCTCTACAACAACTGTTAAGAGGAGACTTTGTGCAGCAGACCTTCATGGTAAAATAGCTGTTAGGAAACCACTGCTAAGGACAGGCAACAAGCAGAAGAGACTTGTTTGGGCTAAAGAACACAAGGAATGGACATTAGACCAGTGGAAATCTGAGCTTTGGTCTGATGAGTCCAAATGTGAGATCTTTGTTTCCAACCACCGTGTCTTTGTGCGACGCAGAAAAGGTGAACGGATGGACTCTACATGCCTGGTTCCCACCGTGAAGCATGGAGGAGGAGGTGTGATGGTGTGGGGGTGCTTTGCTGGTGACACTGTTGGGGATTTATTCAAAATTGAAGGCATACTGAACCAGCATGGCTACCACAGCATCTTGCAGCGGCATGCTATTCCATCCGGTTTGCGTTTAGTTGGACCATCATTTATTTTTCAACAGGACAATGACCCCAAACACACCTCCAGGCTGTGTAAGGGCTATTTGACCAAGAAGGAGAGTGATAGGGTGCTACGCCAGATGACCTGGCCTCCACAGTCACCAGACCTGAACCCAATCGAGATGGTTTGGGGTGAGCTGTCCTCTGTGATATAAACCTAGAGTAAATCTCTAGTTCACATAGTACTAAGAGGATTTAATCCGACATGTTAGGGCAAGGTCTTAGTGTGAGCAGCTGAAGAGTCAGGGCGAGACGGCTCCTCACCATATATCCACCCATGGGTGTAGTTGACATTGTAAAATGGGACTTGTTTGGCTGACACATGGTTCTGTGTATGGAGGTATGTAGACTTCCTGGATTATGTGGCTTTGCAAAAGGACTAAGAAGCTGAGAAACTATAAGCCAAGAAAGTGAAACTGCACTATTATATGGACTTGTTACTTTATGTTTCACTTTGTGCCGGACAAGGTTTGTATTTAAATTTTCCTGTGATGTGGTTTATGTGACTGAAATAAACCAACCGAACTTTCAAACATTATATAACATGTATACACCATACCCTATACCTTCAGCATTATATAACATGTATAGTATACATGCTATGTAATGCTGAAGCTATAGGGTATGGTGTATACATGTTATATAATGCTCAGGATATATGGTCTATGATGTATACATGTTATATAATGCTGAGGATATTGGGTCTATGGTCTATACATGTTATATAATGCTGAAGATATGGGGTCTATGGTGTATGCATGTTATATAATGCTGAGGATATAAGGTCTATGATGTGTCCATATTATATCATGTTGAGTATATAGGGTCTATGATGTATACATGTAATATAATGCTGAGTATATAGGGTCTATGGTGTATACATGCTGTATAATGCTGAGTATATAGGGTCTATGGTGTATACGTTATGTAATGCTGAGGATATAGGGTCTATGATGTATGCATGTTATATAATGCTGAAGATATAGGATCTATGATGTATACATGTTATATAATGCTGAGAATATAGGATCTATGATGTATACATGTTAGTTAATGCTGAGGATATAGGGCCTATGTGTCCATATTATATCATGCTGAGGCTATAGGATCTATGATTACATATGTTATATAATGCTGAGGATATAGGGTCTATGATGTGTCCATGTTATATAATGCTGAGGCTATGGGGTCTATAGCGAATACATGTTTTTTTAAGTCACATTAAAAAACCATAAGAAATAATGAAGATATTAAATGATCCACATAAGGGGCAGGGGTGTGGAGAATAAGGGGCAGGAGTCTGGAGAATAAGGGGCAGGAGTGTGGAGAATAAGGGGCAGGAATGTGGAGAATAAGGGGCAGAAGTCTGTAGAATAAGGGGCAGAAGTTTGGAGAATAAGAGGCAGGAGTGTGGAGAATAAGGGGAAGGAGTCTGGAGAATAAGGGGCAGGAGTCTGGAGAATAAGGGGCAGGAGTGTGGAGAATAAGGGGCAGGCATCTGGAGAATAAGGGGCAGGAGTCTGTAGAATAAGGGGCAGAAGTTTGGAGAATAAGAGGCAGGAGTGTGGAGAATAAGGGGCAGGCGTCTGGAGAATAAGGGGCAGGAGTCTGGAGAATAAGGGGCAGGAGTATGGAGAATAAGGGGCAGGCATCTGGAGAATAAGGGGCAGGAGTGGGGAGAATAATGGGCAGAAGTGTGTAGAATAAGGGGCAGAAATATGGAGAATAAGGGGCAGACGTCTGGAGAATAAGGGGCAGAAGTTTGGAGAATAAGGGGCAGGAGTCTGGAGAATAAGGAGCAGGAGTGTGGAGAATAAGGGGCAGAAGTCTGGAGAATAAGGGGCAGAAGTCTGGAGAATAAGGGGCAGAAGTGTGGAGAATAATGGGCAGAAGTGTGGAGAATAAGGGGCAGAAGTGTGGAGAATAAGGGGCAGGAGTGTGGAGAATAAGGGGCAGAAGTGTGGAGAATAAGGGGCAGGAGTGTGGAGAATAAGGGGCAGGAGTGTGGAGAATAAGGGGCAGGAGTGTGGAGAATAAGGGGCAGGAGTGTGGGGAATAAGGGGCAGGAGTGTGGCGAATAAGGGGCAGGAGTGTGGCGAATAAGGGGCAGGAGTGTGGAGAATAAGGGGCAGGAGTGTGGAGAATAAGGGGCAGGAGTGTGGAGAATAAGGGGCAGGAGTGTGGAGAATAAGGGGCCGGAGTGTGGGGAATAAGGGGCAGGAGTGTGGGGAATAAGGGGCAGGAGTGTGGCGAATAAGGGGCAGGAGTGTGGAGAATAAGGGGCCGGAGTGTGGGGAATAAGGGGCAGGAGTGTGGCGAATAAGGGGCAGGAGTGTGGAGAATAAGGGGCAGGAGTGTGGGGAATAAGGGGCAGGAGTGTGGCGAATAAGGGGCAGGAGTGTGGGGAATAAGGGGCAGGAGTGTGGCGAATAAGGGGCAGGAATGTGGAGAATAAGGGGCAGGAGTCTGGAGAATAAGGGGCCGGAGTGTGGCGAATAAGGGGCAGGAGTGTGGCGAATAAGGGGCAGGAGTGTGGAGAATAAGGGGCAGGAGTGTGGAGAATAAGGGGCCGGAGTGTGGGGAATAAGGGGCAGGAGTGTGGCGAATAAGGGGCAGGAGTGTGGAGAATAAGGGGCAGGAGTGTGGCGAATAAGGGGCAGGAGTGTGGGGAATAAGGGGCAGGAGTGTGGCGAATAAGGGGCAGGAGTGTGGGGAATAAGGGGCAGGAGTGTGGGGAATAAGGGGCAGGAGTGTGGGGAATAAGGGGCAGGAGTGTGGAGAATAATTGGCAGTAGTCTGGGGAATAAGGGGCAGCGCTGGGAATACTGAGGTGTCACAAGAACTTTATGTATTTATGAATAAAATGTAACAACTTATGGAATGTTTATAATTGTCTGTGAGTAAACATAGAAACAGCAAAAACACTGAAAAGGCAAAAAGTGAAAAACAAAATGTGCGTCAGTCTCAAACTATTTGTCCGTGACTGTACAGAGCCCTAGTAGTACTTTGACCCGTCCTCCAGGTCCTGTTCTCATCTCTGCCCTTTAACAGGAACTTACATGTAAGCACCCAATTATCAGCAGTTTCTTCCTACGGACGACCGTTCTTATGAAACGTGGCTCAAATCATTTTGGTCGCCCATTTTATCTCAACACATCACCTTCAAGAACTGTCTGTTTTGTTGCTGTACAATATATCCCCACCCCTGAGAGACGCCATTGACCCCATATAATCAATGATTTCCCTTCCCCTGTCAGTTGTTGTAATGGTGTTTGTGTGTAACAATGTAACTTAAAATCCCCAAAATCACAGCAGTGGCTCATGTTGGATGATAATTCTGCTTTGTCTGACTTTTCACCACCTCTTGGTCGGTGCACACTGGGGGGGGTTACTGTTGCTGTCTATGATATCAGCAGCATAAATGTGACGGGTGGCCTGTAGATGCACCAAACCTAGCACTGTGGCTCACACTTTGTTACTGTTTGGTGTATCTTCTTTTTTATTTTTGTAACTTTTTCATTATTCTTTGTGCTTTAGAAGTGGCGCACATCAGTAAAACATATTGTAAACTACAAATACAAAAACACTGGCGCTCAACACTCCTTCCCACTGAAACCTGTGGGACTGATCTGTAAAAACACCCAGCTGCTGGTATCTTCAGAATATGTGCCACTACTGAAAGACCAAATAGGAAGACTCAAAAATGGTACCGCGCTTAGGTGTTTAAAATATACTGCCTATAGTAACCAGGATATAACACATAAGTGTGTAATGATAAAATCCAGTGATGGTGGGCCCAATAATACCCACCAAAATACCTGTAGGTGATTGCAAGGATGCCCTGAACAGCAGGAAGCCTGTCAGCCGCCCTGTATACTGCGGATATCAGTGCACAAAGGTCCCCTCAAAATATAAGTATTGGTTCAAAGAACCCTTACCGTATGCTGTGACTGGTTACACGCTAAGCTCTTCCTTCCTCCAGCTCTTCAGTGAGAGCCAAAATGGGGTCTAGCCCATTTTGGGGGGACCTTTGTGCACTGATATCCGCAGTATACAGGGCGGCTGACAGGATTCCTGCTGTTCAGGGCATCCTTGCAATCACCTACAGGTATTTTGGTGGGTATTATTGGGCCCACCATCACTGGATTTTATCATTACACACTTATGTGTTGTATCCTGGTTACTATAGGCAGTATATTTTAAACACCTAAGCGCGGTATCATTTTTGAGTCAAAACATATTGTACATTCTACAAATCACAAAAATAACTCACTTTTCTAGAAACTTTTGGGTGTCAAGAACATGGGAAATATTGTTCTGTTTTGGCCATTTTATTGGTGAATTTGTAAAACAATTACACTAACATTCTGTTGTGTAGTGTGTTTCTGCTGCAGTTCTGGTGGGTAGTGTGTTTTGTAATGGTGGTGTGCAGTGTATTTTTTGTTGCAGTGTTGGCATGCAGTGTGTTTGTGTTGCAGCACTGATGTGCGCTTGTGTTGCATTGCTTGAATGTAGTGTTTGTGTTGCAGGGCTTGTGTGCAATTAACTTGTGTTGCGGTGATTGTTTGGTGTGTGTTTTTGTTGCAGTGCTGGTGTATAGTGTGTTAGTGTTACAGGGCTGGTTTTCAGTGTGTTTGTTGTGCAGTCCTTTTGTGGGGTGGGTTTGTGTTGCAGTGCTGGTATGGGCTGATTTTGTTGCTGTGATGGAGTATATTATCATTGTGCAGTGTATTTGTGATGCACCCTTATTGTGTGCTGTGCAGGTGTGTTGCCCGGAGGTTTGGGGTGTCCAGTTTTCAACAGACTGTCAACAAAGATGATGGAAGGGGGCAGTGCAGGGGAAAGGGGCAGTGTGGAGTCGGGGTCCCTGCAGGATTCGTCCTCCAGCTTTTCTTCTCTTAAATAAACATTTGGTCCATACAAGTGTTGACTAAAAATGTCTACGACTCTTTATACCAAGTGTATAGTCCACAGCTCAGCTGCTCCGCTCCCAGACACTGCGTAGCGCAGGGTTGTGTTACAGGGATTTATTTGTTTATTACAATGTAAAAAAGCTGAGGAAATCCATCACCAACTGTTACAATAAATCTCTTCTATCACATCAGTAGCTTATTCTAATCGATTGTAAGCTCTTGTGCTCACGGCCTTTTTTTCTTCACCTTCTTAGGGTAGGTTCACATTGATACAGTTCTCTCCACTGAGCACTACGTGGTTTTCCACATTTTTGTGCATAGATGAAAAAGATCGATACTGCCAGGACAGAGGCCAGAGAGTGTCCGCAGCGAGTCTGTCATTCAGGGGATTGGCTCCATCAGGGCTCAGTCGGGGTTCACAACGTGACACAGTTTTTCGACTCTTCAACAGAAACCCCAACATAGTACTCTGCGGAAATCACTGTAGTAATGTGAACCGAGCCTTACTTTTTATAATTTGTTTTCATTTTTACTTTTTTTTTTCTGCAGTAAAGATGTAACATAATAATAACAACCCATCAGATCATTAAATCATGAAATAACATATGTAACACTATGTCTTGTCGCAGAATAAAATATGACGCAGCATACACTATCCTGTATGACAGACCATGATATACAGTGCCTTGAAAAAGTATTCATACCCTGTGAACTTTTACACATTTTTTCACAGTAATGCTACAAACTTAAATGTATTTTCTTGGGATTTAACTGTGACACCAACACTAAGTAGCAAGTTTTAGTGAAGTGTAAAGGAAATGATGCAGGGTTTTTTTTTTTATCATAAAATATAAATCTGAAAATTATGATGCAAATTTATAGTCAGCCCCTGATTCAGTACTCTGTAGGACCACTTTTCTCTGCAGTTACTGCTGCGGTCTACTGGGGTCTGTCTCTCCAGCTTTGCACATCTAGAGGTGACATTTTGCCCCTTCTCCTTTGCACACTGTCTCTCGCTCAGTGACATTGGATGGAGACATCTGTGATCGGAAATTTTCAAGTCTTGTCACAGACTCTCTGGAATTTTGGTCTTGGCTGTGACTGGGCCGTTCTCACATGAATATGCTCCAATTTAAACTTTCCATGGTAGCGCTGGCAGGATGTTTAGGGTCGTTGTCCTGCTGGAAGGTGAACCTACGACCCAGTCTCAAGTACTCTACAGCCTCTAACAGGTTTTCCTCCAAAATCACCCTGTATAAGCTCCATACATTTTCCTTTCACCTCTGACCAGCTTTCCGGCTGCTGAAGTAAAGCCTTCCCACAGCATGATGCTGCCACCACCATGTGTGATGGTGGGGATGGTGTTTTCAGGGTGATGTGCAGTGTTAGTTTTCTGCCTCACATAGCATTTTGCAACTAGCCCAAAAATTATTCTTTGGTCTCATCTGACCTGAGCCACTTTTTCACATGCTCACTGTGCCCCCTACATGGAACTTTTTTGTGGACTGCTACCAAAAATGTCTTACTTTTTGCCACTCTTCCATTTCCATAAAGGCCGGATTTGCGGAGTATACGACTTATAATTGTCTTGTGGACAGATCCTCCCAACTGAGCTGTGGATCTCTGCAGCTCCTCCAGAATGACCATGGACCTCGTGGCTTCTTCTCTAGTTAGTGCTCTCCTGGGTTGTGATGTCAGTTAGGCAGACGGCCATGTCTTGGTAGGTTTGCAGTTGTGCCATACTCCTTCCATTTTTGGATGATGGCTTGTACAGTGCTCTGTTAGATGTTCAAAGCTTTGGCTATTTTTTATAGCCTAACCATGCTTTACTCTTAACCACAACTTTATTCTTGACCTGTCTGGTGGGCTCTTTGGTTTTCATGATGCTGTTTGATCCCTACTGTTCTCACACAAACCTCTGAGGTCTTCACAGTACAGCTGTAGTTATAATGAGAAGAAATCACAACCAGGTGGACTCAATTTACTAATTATGTGACCTCAAGACGCGATTGGTCACTCAGGATTTTAATTCGGGGCCTCACACTACAGGGGGCTGAATATAAATGCACCTCACAATTTTAAGATTTACACTTTTAAAATAATTAGAAATCCCTGTATCATTTCTTTTACACGTCACAAACACTTGCTACTTGTGATGGTGTCACATAAAATCCCACTAAAATACATTTAAGTTTGTGGGTGTAATGTGAAAAAACTTGGAAAAGTTCACGAGGTGTGAATACTTTTTCAAGGCACTGTATATGTCACATTATAACATAAGTATCACAATATACATATTATGCTATCCCGATGCATGCCCCATTAGATACAATATAACATCTCGTATGTAACATGGTGACATCTAATAAGTGGGCAGCTCTGCGTTTTATCATCTGCATGCACTTTTTTGGTTGTTTTTTTTTTTTAGTTTATTTTTCAATTTTTTCAAGTTTGCAAAAACTTACTGATGTTATAACTTCCCATGAAGTTATTCTCAATGTATGCGATAGAGGGGAATTGTATTGTAAGCCCCTTAGGATGGTGGAAACTGATGTGTATGTCAAGAAGTGCTGCAGAATAACCACAGGAAATAAATAACATGTAACATATGAGACAACATAAGAGGATACAATGTAACGCACATATCCAGGCAGTCTATGGTCTTATACCTGCTGATTGTCACCTGCTCGTTAGCTCTATACGTTGTGATGCTACATGGACGTAGTCACCTGTGCCGTGTATGGGGCATATACAAGGTATACATGACATATTACATAGATATGGAAATTCCAGCTTCCACTTCGTTTCCCTCCTATGCATTTGATCATTTCGTCAAGTCCCTCAGCTGAACCAATCTCTTTTCATGCAAGGATAAAACGCGAGGAACTTCAAAGTGAGTTCAGGTAATTAAGGGCTGAGGGGAATATAATCTAAACCATAGGCCTCGCGTTGCACCCAGGTCTGGTCTCAGAGCCAGCCGGCAAGGGAGCGTCAATTCCCTGCTGCATCCAAATCTGCTTCCTCTGAAGCGCTGCGCCGGCCCCCGGTCCTCACATCTGCATTTCAAACAGCGTTCTCTGGCATTAATTATTAATTAGCCTGCAGTCACCCCGGAGGATTCAGCTCCAGCCTGCACATACTTATTATTGACCTCTAGCGCAGGGTTTGCTGGGGAGCCCCCACCACAATATGGAATAATTTCCTTTCTCTCTGGAAGGCGAGTTATAATTTCACAGGAGAGATGCAGCAGAATGGCGAGACAGGCACGTCCGGCGCTGATAACCTTCACTGACAGCGAGAAGCTGTCGCCGCACAGGCCGCCATAGACCCCACAATGTCACCTGCTCTGGACCCCCGTCAGCTACATGAGAACCACTGATACCACAGACCCAGCACCACGGGGGGTAACGGAGGCCACAATATCTGGGGCAGCAGCGACAACCAAGGCGAAACCAACACTAAGGCTGGAGACACACTGGCGATTGTAAAATCAGTCCGTTTTTGATGCAGGAGAGTTGGACGAGTGTCAGGCATTTTTCATGCGTTTTTCATGCGAGTACAATCCGATTTTTCACACCTAGCATCCGATTTACATCAGAATGCAGTGTGATTTTAACATGAGCATTTACATAGAGAAATTATTTACACATCCTTTTCAAAGAAAATATTCTTAAAAACATAGATAGATCGATGATAGATATATAGATAATAGATAGATAGATAATAGATATATAGATAGATAGATAATAGATAGATAATAGATACATAATAGATAGATAGATGATAGATATATAGATAGATAGATAATAGATAGATAATAGATAGATAATAGATAGATAATAGATATATAGATAGATAATAGATAGATAATAGATAATAGATAGATAATAGATAGATAGATGATAGATATATAGATAGATAATAGATAGATAGATAGATAATAGATAGATAGATGATAGATAATAGATAGATGATAGATATATAGATAATAGATAAATAGATAATAGATAGATAATAGATAGATAGATGATAGATAGATAGATAGATAGATGATAGATAATAGCTAGCTAGCTAGATAATAGATAGATAGATAGATAGATAAATAATAGATAGATAATAGATAGATAGATAATACTGTACATAGATAGATAATAGATGATTGATAGATAATACAAAGATAGATAGATGATAAATAGATAATAGATCATAGATAATAGAAAGAAAGATGATAGATAGATAGATAGATATAGATAAATAGATAGATAATACATAGATAGATAATAGATAGATGATAGATAGATAATAGATGATAGATAATAGAAAGAAAGATGATAGATAGATAGATAATAAATAAATAGATATATAGATGATAGATAATAGATCGATGATAGATAGATAGATAGATAGATAGATAGATAGATAGATAATAGATAGATAGATAGATAGATAGATAGATAGATAGATAGATAGATAGATAGATAGATAGATAATACATAATTTCCCTCGGGATCAATAAAGTGTATCGTATCGTATTGTACATAGAAGAAAAGCTGTCAATTCCTGTGTGCATACAGTAAAATCACACTGACTGGTTAGAATAGAATAGATATATATACACATAGAATACATAGATATACAGTATAGATGTCAGTGACACACACATATATATATGTATTTATATTGCATAAAGAGATAGAAGAAAAGCCGGTAATTAATCTGTTGGGTTCTGTAAATTCACTGTAGGAGCTGACAGGATAGAAGAGATGGATTACATACAGTAAATACGTATAGAATAGGTAGATATCTACAGTTAGGTCCATATATATTTGGACAGAGACAACATTTTTCTAATTTTGGTTATAGACATTACCACAATGAATTTTAACCAAAACAATTCAGATGCAGTTGAAGTTCAGACTTTCAGCTTTCATTTGAGGGTATCCACATTAAAATTGGATGAAGGGTTAAGGAGTTTCAGCAACTTAACATGTGCCACCCTGTTTTTAAAGGGACCAAAAGTAATTGGACAATTGACTCCAAGGCTATTTCATGGACAGGTGTGGGCAATCCCTTCGTTATGTCATTCTTAATTAAGCAGATAAAAGGCCTGGAGATGATTTGAGGTGTGGTGCTTGCATTTGGAAGGTTTTGCTGTGAAGTAAACATGCGGTCAAAGGAGCTCTCCATGCAGGTGAAACAAGCCATCCTTAAGCTACGAAAACAGAAAAAACCCATCCGAGAAATTGCTACAATATTAGGAGTGGCAAAATCTACAGTTTGGTACATCCTGAGAAAGAAAGAAAGCACTGGTGAACTCATCAATGCAAAAAGACCTGGGTGCCCACGGAAGACAACAGTGGTGGATGATCGCAGAATAATCTCCATGGTGAAGAGAAACCTCTTCACAACAGCCAACCAAGTGACCAACACTCTCCAGGAGGTCGGCGTATCAATATCCAAATCTACCATAAAGAGAAGACTGCATGAAAGTAAATACAGAGGGTTCACTGCACGGTGCAAGCCACTCATAAGCATCAAGAATAAAAAGGCTAGACTGGACTTTGCTAAAAAACATCTAAAAAAGCCAGCACAGTTCTGGAAGAACATTCTTTGGACAGATGAAACAAAGATCAACCTCTACCAGAATGATGGCAAGAGAAAAGTATGGCGAAGGCGTGGTACAGCTCATGATCCAAAGCATACCACATCATCTGTAAAACATGGTGGAGGCAGTGTGATGGCTTGGGCATGCATGGCTGCCAGTGGCACTGGGTCACTAGTGTTTATTGATGATGTGACACAGGACAGAAGCAGCCGAATGAATTCTGAGGTATTCAGAGCCATACTGTGTGCTCAGATCCAGCCAAATGCAGCCAAACTGATTGGTCGTCGTTTCATACTACAGATGGACAATGACCCAAAACATAAAGCCAAAGCAACCCAGGAGTTAATTAAAGCAAAGAAGTGGAATATTCTTGAATGGCCAAGTCAGTCACCTGATCTCAACCCAATTGAGCATGCATTTCACTTGTTAAAGACTAAACTTCAGACAGAAAGGCCCACAAACAAACAGCAACTGAAAACCACCGCAGTGAAGGCCTGGCAGAGCATCAAAAAGGAGGAAACACAGCGTCTGGTGATGTCCATGAGTTCAAGACTTCAGGCAGTCATTGCCAACAAAGAGTTTTCAACCAAGTATTAAAAATGAACATTTCATTTAAAATTATTGAATCTGTCCAATTACTTTTGGTCCCTTTAAAAACAGGGTGGCACATGTTAAGGAGCTGAAACTTCTAAACCCTTCATCCAATTTTAATGTGGATACCCTCAAATGAAAGCTGAAAGTCTGAACTTCAACTGCATCTGAATTGTTTTGGTTAAAATTCATTGTGGTAATGTCTATAACCAAAATTAGAAAAATGTTGTCTCTGTCCAAATATATATGGACCTAACTGTATATGTCTGTGACAAATACAATTAGTATAGTGTGTGTGCAAATTACTGGACACGTATTTAATTAATTCATTTTTTTTTTACGGGAAAAAATGGCGTGGGCTCCCGCACAATTTTCAAAACCCGCAAAGGGAAAGCAAGCGACTGGGGGCAGATGTTTATAGCCTAGGAAGGGGGTAATACCTATGGAGCTTCCCAGACTATAAATATTAGCCTTTACTGGCTATTACAATGGGGTACCCACAAAAAAATGACGTGGGGCCCCCCATAATTAATAACCGGCAAAGGCTATGCAGAGAGCTGCGGGCTGATATTAATAGCCTAGGAAGGGGCCATGGATATTGGCCCCCCTGGCTAAAAACATCAGCATTCAGCCGCCCCAGAAATGATGCGCCAATTCCGGCACTTAGCCTTGCTCTTGCCACTTGCCCTGTAGTGGTGGCAAGTGGGGTAATAGTTGTGGGGTTGATGTCACCTTTCTATTGAAAGGTGACATAAAACCTGGCTTAGTAATGGAGAGGTGTCAATAAGACACCTGTCCATTACTAATCTATAGTTGTAACATGCTAAATAAATACACAGGCAAAATAAAGTATTGTAATGAAATAAAACACTAAACACGGTTTGCCATCTTTATTATCCAACTAACCCATGCGAAGTGTTGTGAATTTGCTTTTTGCTCCCTCTAGTGGTTACTAGTTTTTTGACTCTGGTTTTTCTGTCATTCCTTTTATCCGCACCTGGGTCGTTAGTTAGGGGTGTTGCTATATAAGCTCCCTGGACCTTCAGTTCAATGCCTGGCAACGTAGTTATCAGAGCTAGTCTGCTGTGCTCTTGTCTTCTGATCCTGGTTCCAGTTATATCAGCTAAGTCTGCCTTTTGCTTTTTGCTATTTGTTTTGGTTTTGTATTTTTGTCCAGCTTGTTCCAAAACTATATCCTGACCTTTGCTGGAAGCTCTAGGGGGGCTGGTGTTCTCCCCCCGGACCGTTAGACGGTTCGGGGGTTCTTGAATTTCCAGTGTGGATTTTGATAGGGTTTTTGTTGACCATATAAGTTACCTTTCTTTATTCTGCTATCAGTAAGCGGGCCTCTCTGTGCTAAACCTGGTTCATTTCTGTGTTTGTCATTTCCTCTTACCTCACCGTCATTATTTGTGGGGGGCTTCTATCCAGCTTTGGGGTCCCCTTCTCTGGAGGCAAGAAAGGTCTTTGTTTTCCTCTACTAGGGGTAGCTAGATTCTCCGGCTGGCGCGTGTCATCTAGAATCAACGTAGGAATGATCCCCGGCTACTTCTAGTGTTGGCGTTAGGAGTAGATATATGGTCAACCCAGTTACCACTGCCCTATGAGCTGGATTTTTGTATTCTGCAGACTTCCACGTTCCTCTGAGACCCTCGCCATTGGGGTCATAACAGTTTGCCAGGCCAGTATTAAATGTTTAATGCATTGCAGAAGAGGGATTATAAGAAAGAAGATTCTGAGTTTTTTTTTTTTCTTCTTCCCCTTTACCTCAGAGTGGCTATGCTTGCTGCAGACATGAATGTCCAGACCTTGATTACAAGTGTGGACCAGCTGGCTACTCGTGTGCAGGGCATACAAGACTATGTTATCAGAAATCCTAGGTCAGAACCTAAAATACCGATTCCTGAACTGTTTTCCGGAGACAGGTTTAAGTTTAGGAATTTCGTGAATAATTGTAAATTGTTTTTGTCCCCGAGACCCTGTTCATCTGGAGATTCTGCTCAGCAAGTAAAAATTGTTATTTCGTTCTTACGGGGCGACCCTCAGGATTGGGCTTTTTCGCTGGCGCCAGGAGATCCGGCATTGGCTGATCTTGATGCGTTTTTTCTGGCGCTCGGTTTACTTTATGAGGAACCCAATCTTGAGATTCAGGCAGAAAAGGCCTTGCTGGCTATGTCTCAGGGGCAGGACGAGGCCGAAGTGTACTGCCAAAAATTTCGGAAATGGTCCGTGCTGACACATTGGAACGAGTGTGCACTGGCCGCTAATTTTAGAAATGGCCTTTCTGAAGCCATTAAGAATGTTATGGTGGGTTTTCCCATTCCCACAGGTCTGAATGATACTATGGCACTGGCTATTCAAATTGACCGGCGGTTGCGGGAGCGCAAAACCGCAAATTCCCTCATGGTGTTGTCTGAACAGACACCTGATTTAATGCAATGTGATAGAATCCTGACTAGAAATGAGCGGAAAATTCATAGACGCCAGAATGGCTTGTGCTACTACTGTGGTGATTCTACACATGTTATCTCAGCATGCTCTAAACGTATAGCTAAGGTTGTTAGTCCTGTCACCGTTGGTAATTTGCAACCTAAATTTATTCTGTCTGTAACTTTGATTTGCTCACTGTCATCTTATCCTGTAATGGCGTTGTAGATTCAGGTGCTGCCCTGAGTCTCATGGATCTCTCATTTGCTAAGCGCTGTGGTTTTACTCTTGAACCATTAGAAAATCCTATTCCTCTTAGGGGTATTGATGCTACACCATTGGCTGCAAATAAACCGCAGTATTGGACACAGGTTACCATGTGCATGACTCCTGAACACCGCGAGGTGATACGTTTCCTGGTTTTATATAAAATGCATGATTTGGTTGTTTTAGGGCTGCCATGGTTACAGACCCATAATCCAGTCCTGGACTGGAAGGCTATGTCAGTCTCAAGTTGGGGCTGTCGTGGTATTCATGGGGATTCCCTGCCTGTGTCTATTGCTTCTTCTACGCCTTCGGAAGTTCCGGAGTATTTGTCAGATTATCAGGACGTCTTCAGTGAGTCTGAGTCCAGTGCACTGCCTCCTCATAGGGACTGTGACTGTGCTATAGATTTGATCCCAGGCAGTAAATTTCCTAAGGGAAGACTGTTTAATCTGTCGGTACCTGAACATACCGCTATGCGTTCATATATCAAGGAGTCTCTGGAGAAAGGACATATTCGTCCGTCTTCTTCCCCTCTTGGTGCGGGATTCTTTTTTGTGGCAAAAAAGGACGGATCTTTGAGACCTTGTATTGATTATCGGCTTTTAAATAAGATCACTGTCAAATTTCAGTATCCTTTACCGCTGTTGTCTGACTTGTTTGCCCGGATTAAGGGGGCCAAGTGGTTCACCAAGATAGACCTTCGTGGTGCGTACAACCTTGTGCGCATTAAGCAAGGTGATGAATGGAAAACCGCATTCAATACGCCCGAAGGTCATTTTGAGTACTTGGTGATGCCTTTTGGTGTCTCCAATGTGCCTTCAGTTTTTCAGTCCTTTATGCATGACATTTTCCGGAAGTATCTGGATAAATTTTTGATTGTTTATCTGGATGATATTTTGGTTTTTTCTGATAATTGGGATTCGCATGTGGAGCAGGTCAGGTTGGTCTTTAAAATTTTGCGTGAAAATTCTTTGTTTGTCAAGGGCTCAAAGTGTCTCTTTGGTGTACAGAAGGTTCCCTTTTTGGGGTTAATTTTTTCCCCTTCTGCTGTGGAGATGGACCCAGTCAAGGTCCGAGCTATTCTTGATTGGACTCAGCCCTCGTCAGTTAAGAGTCTTCAGAAGTTCTTGGGCTTCGCTAACTTCTACCGTCGTTTTATCGCTAATTTTTCTAGCATTGTGAAACCTTTGACGGATATGACCAAGAAGGGCTCCGATGTAGCTAACTGGGCTCCTGCTGCCGTGGAGGCTTTCCAGGAGTTGAAACGCCGGTTTACTTCGGCGCCTGTTTTGTGCCAGCCTGACGTCTCACTTCCCTTTCAGGTTGAGGTGGATGCTTCGGAGATTGGGGCAGGGGCCGTTTTGTCGCAGAGAGGCCCTGGTTGCTCTGTTATGAAACCTTGTGCCTTTTTCTCTAGGAAGTTTTCGCCTGCCGAGCGAAATTATGATGTGGGCAATCGGGAGTTGTTGGCCATGAAATGGGCATTTGAGGAGTGGCGTCATTGGCTCGAGGGTGCTAAGCATCGTGTGGTGGTCTTGACTGATCACAAAAATCTGATGTATCCCGAGTCTGCTAAACGCCTTAATCCGAGACAGGCCCGCTGGTCATTGTTTTTCTCCCGCTTTGATTTTGTTGTCTCGTATTTACCTGGTTCAAAGAATGTGAAGGCCGATGCTCTTTCTAGGAGCTTTGTGCCTGATGCTCCTGGAGTCGCTGATCCTGTTGGTATTCTTAAAGATGGAGTTATCTTGTCAGCTATTTCTCCGGATCTGCGACGTGTGTTGCAGAGATTTCAGGCTGATAGGCCTGAGTCTTGTCCACCTGACAGACTGTTTGTCCCGGATAAGTGGACCAGCAGAGTCATTTCCGAGGTTCATTCCTCGGTGTTGGCAGGTCACCCGGGAATTTTTGGCACCAGAGATCTGGTGGCCAGGTCCTTTTGGTGGCCTTCCTTGTCAAGGGATGTGCGGTCATTTGTGCAGTCCTGTGGGACTTGTGCTCGAGCTAAGCCTTGCTGTTCTCGTGCCAGCGGTTTGCTCTTGCCCTTGCCTGTCCCGAAGAGACCTTGGACACATATCTCCATGGATTTCATTTCTGATCTTCCGCTATCTCAGGGCATGTCCGTTATCTGGGTGATATGTGATCGCTTCTCCAAGATGGTCCATTTGGTTCCTTTGCCTAAGCTGCCTTCCTCTTCCGATCTGGTTCCTGTGTTTTTCCAGAACGTGGTTCGTTTGCACGGCATCCCTGAGAATATTGTGTCTGACAGAGGATCCCAGTTCGTTTCCAGGTTCTGGTGATCCTTTTGTAGTAGGATGGGCATTGATTTGTCGTTTTCGTCTGCTTTCCATCCTCAGACTAATGGACAGACGGAGCGAACCAATCAGACTTTGGAGGCTTATTTGAGGTGTTTTGTCTCTGCTGATCAGGACGATTGGGTGACATTCTTGCCGTTGGCTGAGTTTGCCCTTAATAATCGGGCTAGTTCCGCCACCTTGGTTTCACCTTTTTTCTGCAACTCTGGTTTCCATCCTCGCTTTTCTTCGGGTCATGTGGAGCCTTCTGACTGTCCTGGGGTGGATTCTGTGGTGGATAGGTTGCAGCAGATCTGGAATCATGTGGTGGACAACTTGAAGTTGTCACAGGAGAAGGCTCAGCGCTTTGCCAACCGCCGCCGCGGTGTGGGTCCCCGACTACGCGTTGGGGATTTGGTATGGCTTTCTTCCCGCTTTGTTCCTATGAAGGTCTCCTCTCCCAAATTTAAACCTCGTTTTATTGGGCCTTACAAGATATTGGAAATCCTTAATCCTGTATCTTTTCGTCTGGATCTTCCTGTGTCGTTTGCTATTCACAATGTATTTCATAGGTCCTTGTTGCGGCGGTACATTGTGCCTGTAGTTCCTTCTGCTGAGCCTCCTGCTCCGGTGTTGGTTGAGGGCGAGTTGGAGTACGTGGTGGAGAAGATCTTGGATTCTCGCCTCTCCAGGCGGAGGCTTCAGTACCTGGTCAAGTGGAAGGGCTATGGTCAGGAGGATAATTCCTGGGTGGTCGCCTCTGATGTTCATGCGGCCGATTTAGTTCGTGCCTTTCATGCCGCTCATCCTGATCGCCCTGGTGGTCGTGGTGAGGGTTCGGTGACCCCTCACTAAGGGGGGGGTACTGTTGTGAATTTGCTTTTTGCTCCCTCTAGTGGTTACTAGTTTTTTGACTCTGGTTTTTCTGTCATTCCTTTTATCCGCACCTGGGTCGTTAGTTAGGGGTGTTGCTATATAAGCTCCCTGGACCTTCAGTTCAATGCCTGGCAACGTAGTTATCAGAGCTAGTCTTCTGTGCTCTTGTCTTCTGATCCTGGTTCCAGTTATATCAGCTAAGTCTGCCTTTTGCTTTTTGCTATTTGTTTTGGTTTTGTATTTTTGTCCAGCTTGTTCCAAAACTATATCCTGACCTTTGCTGGAAGCTCTAGGGGGGCTGGTGTTCTCCCCCCGGACCGTTAGACGGTTCGGGGGTTCTTGAATTTCCAGTGTGGATTTTGATAGGGTTTTTGTTGACCATATAAGTTACCTTTCTTTATTCTGCTATCAGTAAGCGGGCCTCTCTGTGCTAAACCTGGTTCATTTCTGTGTTTGTCATTTCCTCTTACCTCACCGTCATTATTTGTGGGGGGCTTCTATCCAGCTTTGGGGTCCCCTTCTCTGGAGGCAAGAAAGGTCTTTGTTTTCCTCTACTAGGGGTAGCTAGATTCTCCGGCTGGCGCGTGTCATCTAGAATCAACGTAGGAATGATCCCCGGCTACTTCTAGTGTTGGCGTTAGGAGTAGATATATGGTCAACCCAGTTACCACTGCCCTATGAGCTGGATTTTTGTATTCTGCAGACTTCCACGTTCCTCTGAGACCCTCGCCATTGGGGTCATAACAGCGAAGCCCTCATTCTCCTGTAATAAAAATAAAAATAAGAAACCAACAAAATACCCATACCTGTTCGTAGTTGTGTCCCACACCGTAATCCATATCTGGGGTATATACAGTTTTTAACCAGGATGGTGCCAAGGTGCGACCGCCTCGGATGAAAACTACTGGTGAATGAGATGCTGCGAGCGGAGCTTCAGTTACTAGCGGTGCCATCACTGATGCTTCGCTCCCTCACAGCCTGACCTGCGGTAACCTCTGGACCAGTGCATTTTCCCACACTCCAGAGGTCATCTCAGTCCAGCACGGCTGTGAGTGGCAGCTTCAGTGACTTGCGGTGCCATCACTGATGCTGCGCTGCCTCACAGCCAATAATCATGGTCCCTTCCTAGGCTATTAATATCGGCCCTCATTCGCTGGCTTTCCCCTTTCTGGTTTTAAAAATTGGGCAGAAGCCCACGCCATTCTTTCTCCCAAATGAATCTTTTACTAATGACATGCATGTCCCCTAATTTTCCCACACACACTACTAATTGTATTGGTCACTGACATCTATATATCAAACTATTCTGCATCTATTTAGTGTATATAATCCATGTCTTCTATCCTGTCGGCTCCTGCATTGATTTTACAGAAGCCGACAAATGAAATACCGGCTATTCTGCTATCTATCTCTCTATGAAATATAAAGACATATATACAGTATATATGTGTGTGTCACTGACATATATATATATATATATATATATATATACATACATACAGTATATACAGTATATATACTGTAAATATATATATATATATGTATGTATATATATATATATTTACACACACACCTATTCTATGTGTATATATGTATTCTATCTTTTCTATTCTAACCTGTAAGTATGATTTTACAGTAGCAGCATATGAATTGCCGGCTTTTCAAAGGACACCGATGTGTAAAAATCGGACAGCACTCGCATGGTGCGAGTGCTGTGCGATTTTTTTCTCGCACCCATTGATTTCTATTGCAGGATGTGATCCGATTTCTGATGCTGCGATTTTTCTGCATGCTGCAGATGAAGACACAATCATAGATTAACATTGGTACGAATTCAATCCGATTTTTTATTGGATTGAATTCGTCTGATTTCATTGCAAGTAGGCATGAGCACTAACTCTGACAATGACTCTGGAAATCAAGAGAGAAATCCAGATAAAAGTCAGATGGGAAAACAAATTACCCCCCAGGGAAACATGAACTGAAAGAGAAATGAGCATCTACAGATGTAATAGTATCACACAAAATATTCTGCACCAAATACAGCCTCATAAACAAAAGATGGTAGTATTATAGTAGTTATATTCTTGTACATAGGAGCAGTATTATAGTAGTTATATTCTTGTACATAGGAGCAGTATTATAGTAGATATATTCTTGTACATAGGGGGCAGTATTATAGTAGTTATATTCTTGTACATAGGGGCAGTATTATAGTAGTTATATTCTTGTACATAGGGGCAGTATTATAGTAGTTATATTCTTGTACATAGGGGCAGTATTATAGTAGTTATATTCTTGTACATAGGGGGCAGTATTGTAGTAGTTATATTCTTGTACATAGGGGCAATATTATAGTAGTTATATTCTTGAACATAGACAATTATATAGTAGATAATACTGCTACTAAGGGTCACTTTCGTCTTTCTGTCTGTCTTTCTGTCTGTCACGGAAATCCCAAGTGGCTGATTGGTCGCGGCAAAACAGCCATGACCAATCAGCGACGGGCACAGTCCGGAGGTAAAATGGCCGCTCCTTACTCCCCGCAGTCAGTACCCGCTCCATACTCCCCGCAGTCAGCGCTCACACAGGGTTAATGGCAGCGTTAACGGACCGCGTTATGCCGCAGTGTAACGCAGTCCGTTAACACTGCTATTAACCCTGTGTGACCAACTGTTTACTATTGATGCTGCCTATGCAGCATCAATACCAAAAGGATCTAATGTTAAAAATAATATAAAAAAAAAAATAGTTATATACTCACCGTCCGTCGGCCCCTCGGATCCAGAACAGGTCTTTCCCGCTCCCCGCGATGCCCCTGTGACCGCTCCATGCATTGTGGTCTCGCGAGATGATGATGTAGTGGTCTCGCGAGACCGCTACGTAATCATCTCGCGAGACCGCAATGCACTCTTGAGACCGGAGCGCGCAAGGAGCATCGGTACATGCTTTCGCCTGGATCTGGGGGCCAACAGAAGGTGAGTATATAACGATTTTTTATTTTAATTCTTTTTTTTAACAGGGATATGATGCCTACATTGCTAGATACTATGTGGGCTGTGCAATATACTACGTGGGCTCTGCAATATACTACGTGGGCTGTGCAATATACTACGTGGGCTCTGCAATATACTACGTGGGCTATGCAATATACTACGTGGGCTGTGCAATATACTACGTGGCTGTGCAATATACTATGTGGCTGTGCTATATACTATGTGGCTGTGCTATATACTACGTGGCTGTGTTATACACTACGTGGGCTGTTATATACTACGTGGGCTGTGCTATATACTGCGTGCGTGGGCTGTTATATACTATGAGGGCTGTGCTATATACTACGTGGGCTGTGCAATATACTATGTGGGCTGTGCAATATACTGTGTGGCTGTGCAATATACTACGTGGCTGTGCAATATACTACGTGGCTGTGTTATACACTACATGGGCTGTTATATACTACATGGGCTGTTATATACTATGTGGGATGTGCAATATACTACGTGGGCTGTGCAATATACTGTGTGGCTGTGCAATATACTACGTGGCTGTGCAATATACTACGTGGCTGTGCAATATACTACGTGGCTGTGTTATACACTACATGGGCTGTTATATACTACATGGGCTGTTATATACTACGTGGGATGTGCAATATACTATGTGGGCTGTGCAATATACTGCGTGGCTGTGCAATATACTACGTGGCTGTGCAATATACTATGTGGCTGTGCTATATACTACGTGGCTGTGTTATACACTACGTGGGCTGTTATATACTATGTGGGCTGTGTTACACACTATGTGGGCTGTTGTGAAATTGGATTTTGGGCTCCCCCGGTGGCCACTGGTGGAATTGAACTGGTGTGCATCATCCCCTCTGTTCACCTGTTTCCATCAGGATGTGGGAGTCGCTATTTAACCTTGCTCCTCTGTCACTTCCATGCCGGTCAACATTGTAATCAGAAGCCTTTCTGTGCATGTTCCTGCTGCTAGACAACTCCCAGCTAAGTTGGACTTTAGTCCTCATTTGTTTTTGCATTTTGTTCCAGTTCACTGCTGTAGTTTCGTTTCTGTGTCTGGAAAGCTCTTGTGATCTGAAATTGCCACTCTGATGTTATGAGTTAATACTAGAGTCTTAAAGTAATTTCAGGATGGTATTTTGATAGGGTTTTCAGCTGACCATGAAAGTGCCCTTTCTGTCTTCCTGCTATCTAGTAAGCGGACCTCAATTTTGCTAAACCTATTTTCATACTACGTTTGTCATTTCATCTAAAATCACCGCCAATATATGTGGGGGCCTCTGTCTGCCTATCGGGGAAACTTCTCTAGAGGTGAGCCAGGACTATATTTTCCTCTGCCAGGATTAGTTAGTCCTCCGGCCGGCGCTGGGCGTCTAGGGATAAAAAACGTAGGCAACGCTACCCGGCTACTGTTAGTTGTGCGGCAGGTTTAGTTCATGGTCAGTTTAGTTTCCATCCTTCCAAGAGCTAGTACTTATGTTTTGCTGGGCTATGTTCTCTTGCCATTGAGAACCATAACAGTTTGACCGGCCCAAAAAAAGGGTTAAATTAATTGACAGAGAAAGGAGAGAAAAGAGAAGTCTGCTGAAGATTTTTATTTATTTTTTTTTTCCCCTTCCCTTCAGTTCTGAGTGTGCTTGTAATTGAATCTCTTGCAAGTCTGCCTATATTGCAGCCTTTCTCTCTCTCTCTCTCCTTCTAATCCTGGAATGGCTCTGTGTTCACCTGTTTAAAATGGATATTCAGAGTTTAGCTGCAGGTTTGAATAATCTCACCACGAAAGTTCAAAATTTACAAGATTTTGTTGTTCATGTTCCTATATCTGAACCTAGAATTCCTTTGCCTGAATTTTTCTCGGGGAATAGATCTTGCTTTCAAAATTTCAAAAATAATTGCAAGTTGTTTTTGTCCCTGAAATCTCGCTCTGCTGGAGATCCTGCTCAGCAGGTCAGGATTGTGATTTCCTTGCTCCGGGGCGACCCTCAGGATTGGGCTTTTGCATTGGCTCCAGGGGATCCTGCGTTGCTCAATGTGGATGTGTTTTTTCTGGCCTTGGGGTTGCTTTATGAGGAACCTCAGTTAGAGCTTTAGGCGGAAAAGGCCTTGATGTCCCTATCTCAGGGGCAAGACGAAGCTGAAATATACTGCCAGAAATTCCGTAAATGGGCTGTGCTTACTCAGTGGAATGAGTGCGCCCTGGCGGCGAATTTCAGAGAGGGTCTCTGATGCCATTAAGGATGTTATGGTGGGGTTCCCTGTGCCTGCGGGTCTGAATGAGTCCATGACAATGGCTATCCAGATTGATAGGCGTCTGCGGGAGCGCAAACCTGTGCACCATTTGGCGGTGTCTACTGAGAAGACGCCAGAGAATATGCAATGTGATAGAATTCTGTCCAGAAGTGAACGGCAGAATTTAAGACGAAAAAATGGGTTGTGCTTCTATTGCGGTGATTCAACTCATGTTATATCAGCATGCTCTAAGCGTACTAAGAAGCTTGATAAGTCTGTTTCAATTGGCACTTTACAGTCTAAGTTTATTCTATCTGTGACCCTAATTTGTTCTTTATCATCTATTACCGCGCATGCCTATGTCGACTCTGGCGCCGCTTTGAGTCTTATGGATTGGTCCTTTGCCAAACGCTGTGGGTATGATTTGGAGCCTCTTGAAACTCCTATACCCCTGAAGGGGATTGACTCCACCCCATTGGCTAGTAATAAACCACAATACTGGACACAAGTAACTATGCGGATTAATCCGGATCATCAGGAGATTATTCGCTTTCTTGTGCTGTATAACCTACATGATGTGTTGGTGCTTGGATTGCCATGGCTGCAATCTCATAACCCAGTCCTTGACTGGAAAGCTATGTCTGTGTTAAGCTGGGGATGTAAGGGGAAGCATGGGGACGTACCTGTGGTTTCCATTTCATCATCTATTCCCTCTGAGATTCCTGAATTCTTGACTGAATATCGTGACGTTTTTGAAGAACCTAAGCTTGGTTCATTACCTCCGCACCGGGAGTGCGATTGTGCCATAGATTTGATTCCGGGTAGTAAATACCCTAAGGGTCGTTTATTTAATCTGTCTGTGCCTGAACATGCTGCTATGCGAGAATATATAAAGGAGTCCTTGGAAAAGGGACATATTCGTCCTTCGTCATCTCCCTTAGGAGCCGGTTTTTTCTTTGTGGCTAAGAAAGATGGCTCTTTGAGACCGTGTATTGATTATCGGCTTTTGAATAAAATCACGGTTAAATATCAATATCCGTTGCCACTGCTGACTGATTTGTTTGCTCGCATAAAGGGGGCCAAGTGGTTCTCTAAGATAGATCTCCGTGGGGCGTATAATTTGGTGCGAATTAAGCAGGGGGATGAGTGGAAGACCGCATTTAATACGCCCGAGGGCCACTTTGAGTATTTGGTGATGCCTTTTGGTCTTTCAAATGCCCCTTCAGTCTTTCAGTCCTTTATGCATGACATTTTCCGTGATTATTTGGATAAATTTATGATTGTGTATCTGGATGATATTTTGATTTTTTCGGATGACTGGGACTCTCATGTCCAGCAGGTCAGGAGGGTTTTTCAGGTTTTGCGGTCTAATTCCTTGTGTGTGAAGGGTTCTAAGTGCGTTTTTGGGGTTCAAAAGATTTCCTTTTTGGGATATATTTTTTCCCCCTCTTCCATCGAGATGGATCCTGTCAAGGTTCAGGCTATTTGTGATTGGACGCAACCCTCTTCTCTTAAGAGTCTTCAGAAATTTTTGGGCTTTGCTAACTTTTATCGTCGATTTATTGCTGGTTTTTCTGATGTTGTTAAACCATTGACTGATTTGACTAAGAAGGGTGCTGATGTTGCTGATTGGTCCCCTGCTGCTGTGGAGGCCTTTCGGGAGCTTAAGCGCCGCTTTTCTTCCGCCCCTGTGTTGCGTCAGCCTGATGTTGCTCTTCCTTTTCAGGTTGAGGTCGACGCTTCTGAAATCGGAGCTGGGGCAGTTTTGTCGCAGAGAAGTTCCGATTGTTCCGTGATGAGACCTTGTGCCTTTTTCTCGCGTAAATTTTCGCCCGCCGAGCGGAATTATGATGTTGGGAATCGGGAGCTTTTGGCCATGAAGTGGGCTTTTGAGGAGTGGCGTCATTGGCTTGAGGGGGCTAGACATCAGGTGGTGGTATTGACTGACCACAAAAATCTAATTTATCTTGAGTCCGCCAGACGCCTGAATCCTAGACAGGCGCGCTGGTCGTTGTTTTTCTCTCGGTTTAATTTTGTGGTGTCCTACCTGCCGGGTTCTAAGAATGTTAAGGCGGATGCCCTTTCTAGGAGTTTTGAGCCTGACTCCCCTGGTAACTCTGAACCTACAGGTATCCTTAAGGATGGAGTGATATTGTCTGCCGTTTCTCCAGACCTGCGGCGGGCCTTGCAGGAGTTTCAGGCGGATAGACCTGATCGTTGCCCACCTGGTAGACTGTTTGTTCCTGATGATTGGACCAGTAAAGTCATTTCTGAGGTTCATTCTTCTGCGTTGACAGGTCATCCTGGAATCTTTGGTACCAGGGATTTGGTGGCAAGGTCCTTCTGGTGGCCTTCCCTGTCTCGAGATGTGCGAGGCTTTGTGCAGTCTTGTGACGTTTGTGCTCGGGCCAAGCCTTGTTGTTCTCGGGCTAGTGGATTGTTGTTGCCCTTGCCTATCCCGAAGAGGCCCTGGACGCACATCTCGATGGATTTTATTTCGGATCTTCCTGTTTCTCAGAAGATGTCTGTCATCTGGGTGGTGTGTGACCGTTTCTCTAAGATGGTCCATTTGGTTCTCCTGCCTAAGTTGCCTTCTTCTTCCGAGTTGGTTCCTCTGTTTTTTCAAAATGTGGTCCGTTTGCATGGTATTCCGGAGAATATCGTTTCTGACAGAGGAACCCAATTCGTGTCTAGATTTTGGCGAGCATTCTGTGCTAGGATGGGCATAGATTTGTCTTTCTCGTCTGCTTTCCATCCTCAGACTAATGGCCAGACCGAGCGGACGAATCAGACCTTGGAGACATATTTGAGGTGTTTTGTGTCTGCAGATCAGGATGATTGGGTTGCTTTTTTGCCTTTAGCGGAGTTTGCCCTCAATAATCGGGCCAGCTCTGCCACCTTGGTGTCTCCTTTTTTCTGTAATTCGGGGTTTCATCCTCGATTTTCTTCTGGTCAGGTGGAATCTTCGGATTGTCCTGGAGTGGATGCTGTGGTGGAGAGGTTGCATCAGATTTGGGGGCAGGTAGTGGACAATTTGAAGTTGTCCCAGGAGAAGACTCAGCTTTTTGCCAACCGCCGGCGTCGGGTTGGTCCTCGGCTTTGTGTTGGGGACTTGGTGTGGTTGTCTTCTCGTTTTGTCCCTATGAGGGTTTCTTCTCCTAAGTTTAAGCCTCGGTTCATCGGCCCGTACAAGATATTGGAGATTCTTAACCCTGTGTCCTTCCGTTTGGACCTCCCTGCATCTTTTTCTATTCATAATGTTTTTCATCGGTCATTGTTGCGCAGGTATGAGGTACCGGTTGTGCCTTCCGTTGAGCCTCCTGCTCCGGTGTTGGTTGAGGGCGAGTTGGAGTACGTTGTGGAAAAAATCTTGGACTCCCGTGTTTCCAGACGGAAACTCCAGTATCTGGTCAAATGGAAGGGATACGGTCAGGAGGATAATTCTTGGGTGACTGCCTCTGATGTTCATGCCTCCGATCTGGTCCGTGCCTTTCATAGGGCTCATCCTGATCGCCCTGGTGGTTCTGGTGAGGGTTCGGTGCCCCCTCCTTGAGGGGGGGGTACTGTTGTGAAATTGGATTTTGGGCTCCCCCGGTGGCCACTGGTGGAATTGAACTGGTGTGCATCATCCCCTCTGTTCACCTGTTTCCATCAGGATGTGGGAGTCGCTATTTAACCTTGCTCCTCTGTCACTTCCATGCCGGTCAACATTGTAATCAGAAGCCTTTCTGTGCATGTTCCTGCTGCTAGACAACTCCCAGCTAAGTTGGACTTTAGTCCTCGTTTGTTTTTGCATTTTGTTCCAGTTCACTGCTGTAGTTTCGTTTCTGTGTCTGGAAAGCTCTTGTGATCTGAAATTGCCACTCTGATGTTATGAGTTAATACTAGAGTCTTAAAGTAATTTCAGGATGGTATTTTGATAGGGTTTTCAGCTGACCATGAAAGTGCCCTTTCTGTCTTCCTGCTATCTAGTAAGCGGACCTCAATTTTGCTAAACCTATTTTCATACTACGTTTGTCATTTCATCTAAAATCACCGCCAATATATGTGGGGGCCTCTGTCTGCCTATCGGGGAAACTTCTCTAGAGGTGAGCCAGGACTATATTTTCCTCTGCCAGGATTAGTTAGTCCTCCGGCCGGCGCTGGGCGTCTAGGGATAAAAAACGTAGGCAACGCTACCCGGCTACTGTTAGTTGTGCGGCAGGTTTAGTTCATGGTCAGTTTAGTTTCCATCCTTCCAAGAGCTAGTACTTATGTTTTGCTGGGCTATGTTCTCTTGCCATTGAGAACCATAACAGTGGGCTGTGTTATACACTACGTGGGCTGTGTTATACACTACGTGGGCTGTGTTATATACTGCGTGCGTGGGCTGTTATATACTACGTGAGCTGTGTTTTATGCTATGTGGGCTGTTATACACTCTGTGGGCTGTGCTATATACTCCGTGGGCTGTGTTATATACTACTTGGCTGTGCTATGTACTCCGTGGCCTGTGTTATATACTCTGTGGGCTGTGTTATATACTACGTGGCTGTGCTATATACTCCGTGGGCTGTGCTATATACTCCATGGGCTGTGCTATATACTCTGTGGGCTGTGCTATATTCTACGTGGCTGTGCTATATACTACGTGGCTGAGCAATATACTACGTAGCTGTGCTATGTACTACGTGGCTGTGCTATTTACTACGTGGGCTGTTATATACTACGTGGCTGTGCTATATACTACGTGGCCGGCCGCGAACAATTAGCGACAGGCGCAGTCCGACCGCAAATTGGTGTGGGATTTGAACCACGCTTCGCTAATTGGTCGCGGTTGGCTGAATCCTGTGCACTCAATCTATTATTCTAAAATCTTCATAAATAAACTACATACATATTCTAGAATACCCGATGCGTTAGAATCGGGCTACCATCTAGTAGTAGTTATATTCTTGTACATAGGGGCAGTATTATAGTAGTTATATTCTTGTACATAGGAGCAGTATTATAGTAGTTATATTCTTGAGCATAGTACCAGTATTATAGTAGTTATATTCTTGTACATAGGGGCAGTATTATAGTAGTTATATTCTTGTACATAGGAGCAGTATTATAGCAGTTATATTCTTGTACATAGGGGCAGTATTATAGTAGTTATATTCTTGTACATAGGGACAGCATTATAGTAGTTATATTCTTGTACATAGGAGCAGTATTATAGTAGTTATACTCTTGTACATAGGAGCAGTATTATATTATATATATTCTTGTACATAGGGGCAGTATTATAGTTGTTATATTCTTGTACATAGGAGCAGTATTATAGAAGATATATTCTTGTGCATAGGGGGCAGTATTATAGTAGTTATATTCTTGTACATAGGGGCAGTATTATAGTAGTTATATTCTTGTACATAGGGACAGCATTATAGTAGTTATATTCTTGTACATAGGAGCAGTATTATAGTAGTTATACTCTTGTACATAGGAGCAGTATTATATTATATATATTCTTGTACATAGGGGCAGTATTATAGTTGTTATATTCTTGTACATAGGAGCAGTATTATAGAAGATATATTCTTGTGCATAGGGGGCAGTATTATAGTAGTTATACTCTTGTACATAGGAGAAGTATTATAGTAGTTTTATTCTTGTACATAGGGGCAGTAATATAGTATTTATATTCTTGTATATAGGTGCAGTATTATAGTAGTTATACTCTGGTACATGGGGGCAGTATATAGTAGTTATACTCTTGTACATAGGAGCAGTATTATAGCATATACAGTATATTCTTGTACATAGGGGGCAGGATCATAGTAGTTATATTCTTGTACATAGGAGCAGTATTATAGTAGTTATATTCTTGTACATAGGGGCAGTATCATAGTAGTTATATTATTGTACATAGGAGCAGTATTATAGTAGTTATATTCTTGTACATAGGAGCAGTATTATAGTAGTTATATTCTTGTACATAGGAAGCAGTATTATAATAGTTATGTTCTTGTACATAAGGGCAGTACTATAGTAGTTTTATTCTTGTACATAGTGGCAGTATTATAGTAGTTATATTCTTGTACATAGGGGGCAGTATTATAGTAGTTATATTCTTGTACATAAGGACCAGTATTATAGTAGTTATATTCTTGTACATAGGAGCCAGTATTACAGTAGTTATATTCTTGTACATAGGAGGAGTATTATAGTAGTAATATTCTTGTACATAAGAGGAGTATTATAGTAGTTATATTCTTGTACATAGGGGCAGTATTATAGTAGTTATATTCTTGTACATAAGGAGCAGTATTATAGTTATATTCTTGCACATAGGGGCAGTATTATAGTAGTTATAATCTTGTACACAGGGTCAGTATTATAGTAGTTATATTCCTGCACATAGGGGCAGTATTATAGTAGTTATAATCTTGTACACAGGGTCAGTATTATAGTAGTTATAATCTTGTACATAGGGGCAGTATTATAGCAGTTATATTCTTGTACATAGGAGCAGGGCCGGACTGGGACTAAAATTCAGCCCTGGCATTTGAAGTTACACAGGCCCACTTGTCACATGGTGACTGTATAATACCTTTGTACACTTGTAGGCAGGGCCGGTTTTAGGCAAAGTGGGGCCCTAGGCAAAGTTTAAAATGGGTCCCCAAATGCTAACATATTGCACATCACACAGAAGCCTTTCTGTTGTATTTACGTGCGCTGAGTTCAGGCCGCTAAATGAGTTTGATCGACAATACGGAAGTTGTTCAACGCTTGTTTCCCGGCCTCTTTCCACCAGCTGAGGAATAATGATGAGACAGAACGATCACTAATAGATCACCATACAGTATCATGTTTTCAGCAGCACATCTACAGTTTACACTGGCAATGTGCTGCTGACAACAAGGCTTTTAGTTCCAGCAAAAACAATCCGAATATGCAGCATTTTACTTGTTTAGTAAAATACACCCCATAGTCCTCCATATATTATAATGTGCTCCATAGTCCTCCATATAGTATAATACACTCCCTATAGTCCTCCATATATTAAAATACACTGCTCAGTCCTCCACATAGTATAATACACTCCTCATAGTCCTCCATATAGCATAATACAATCCTCATAGTCCTCCATATAGCATAATACAATCCTCATAGTGCTCCATATAGTATAATGCACCGCCACAGTCATCCATGTAGTACAATTCACTTCCCATAGTATAATGCACCCCATAGTTCTTCATATAGTATAACGTATTCCCCATAGTCCTCGATACAGTATAATGCAGCCCACATATAGTATAATGCAGCCACCCCAGAGTATAATGCAGCCACCCCAGAGTATAATGCAGCCACCCCAGAGTATGTAACCCCCATAGAATATAATACAGCCCACCTCCCCATAATATATAATGTAGCCCCCCATAGAATATAATGCAGCCCCCCATAGTATATAACGCAGCCTCCACCATAGAATATAATATACCCCCACAATAGTATATAACACAGCCACATAGTACATAACATGGCCTCCCCCATAGAATATAATATACTCCCCATAGTATATAGCAAAGCCCGCAAATTATATAGCACAAACCGCATAGTATACAGCACAGCCTGCATACTATAGCACAGCTCGCGTAGTAGATCACACAGCAGTATTCAGCACAGACCACACAGTAGTATACAGCACAGACCACACAGTAGTATACAGCACAGCCCACGTAGAAGTATACAGCACAGTCCACACAGTAGTATACAGCACAGCCCACAGAGTAATATATACAGCACAGCCCACAAAGTAATATATACAGCACAGCCCACAAAGTAATATATACAGCACAGCCCATAGAGAACTATATACAGCACAGCCCACAGAGAACTATATACAGCACAGCCCACAGAGAACTATATAAAGCACAGCCCAGAGTACTATATACAGCACAGCCCAGAGTACTATATAAAGCACAGCCCAGAGAGTACTATATACAGCACAGCCCAGAGAGTACTATATACAGCACAGCCCAGAGAGTACTATATACAGCACAGCCCACAGAGTACTATACACAGCACAGCCCACAGAGTACTATATACAGCACAGCCCACAGAGTACTATATACAGCACAGCCCACAGAGTACTATATACAGCACAGCCCACAGAGTACTATATACAGCACAGCCCACAGAGTACTATATACAGCACAGCCCACAGAGTACTATATACAGCACAGCCCACAGAGTACTATATACAGCACAGCCCACAGAGAACTATATACAGCACACAGTAGTATACAGCACAGAGCACAGCCCACAGAGAACTATATACAGCCCACAGTAGTATACAGCACAGAGCACAGCCCACAGAGAACTATATACAGCCCACAGTAGTATACAGCACAGAGCACAGCCCACAGAGAACTATATACAGCACAGAGCACAGCCCACAGAGAACTATATACAGCCCACAGTAGCATACAGCACAGAGCACAGCCCACAGATAACTATATACAGCCCACAGTAGTATACAGCACAGAGCACAGCCCACAGAGTACTATATACAGCCCACAGTAGTATACAGCACAGAGCACAGCCCATAGAGTACTATATACAGCCCACAGTAGTATACAGCACAGAGCACAGCCCAGAGAACTATATATAGCACACAGTAGTATACAGCACAGAGCACAGCCCACAGAGTACTATATATAGCACAGAGCACACAGTAGTATACAGCACAGAGCACAGCCCACAGAGAGCTATATACAGCCCACAGTAGTATACAGCACAGAGCACAGCCCACAGAGAGCTATATACAGCCCACAGCAGTATACAGCACAGAGCACAGCCCACAGAGTACTATATACAGCCCACAGTAGTATACAGCACAGAGCACAGCCCACAGAGTACTATATACAGCCCACAGTAGTATACAGCACAGAGCACAGCCCACAGAGTACTATATACAGCCCACAGTAGTATACAGCACAGAGCACAGCCCAGAGAACTATATATAGCACACAGTAGTATACAGCACAGAGCACAGCCCACAGAGTACTATATATAGCACAGAGCACACAGCAGTATACAGCACAGAGCACAGCCCACAGAGAGCTATATACAGCCCACAGTAGTATACAGCACAGAGCACAGCCCACAGAGAGCTATATACAGCCCACAGTAGTATACAGCACAGAGAACTATATATAGCACACAGTAGTATACAGCACAGAGCACAGCCCACAGAGTACTATATACAGCCCACAGCAGTATACAGCACAGAGCACAGCCCACAGAGTACTATATACAGCCCACAGCAGTATACAGCACAGAGCACAGCCCACAGAGTACTATATACAGCCCACAGCAGTATACAGCACAGAGCACAGCCCACAGAGTACTATATACAGCCCACAGCAGTATACAGCACAGAGCACAGCCCACAGAGTACTATATACAGCCCACAGTAGTATACAGCACAGAGCACAGCCCAGAGAACTATATATAGCACACAGTAGTATACAGCACAGAGCACAGCCCACAGAGTACTATATATAGCACAGAGCACACAGTAGTATACAGCACAGAGCACAGCCCACAGAGAACTATATACAGCCCACAGTAGTATACAGCACAGAGCACAGCCCACAGAGAGCTATATACAGCCCACAGCAGTATACAGCACAGAGCACAGCCCACAGAGAGCTATATATAGCACAGAGCACACAGTAGTATACAGCACAGAGCACAGCCCACAGAGTACTATATACAGCCCACAGCAGTATACAGCACAGAGCACAGCCCACAGAGTACTATATACAGCCCACAGCAGTATACAGCACAGAGCACAGCCCACAGAGTACTATATACAGCCCACAGTAGTATACAGCACAGAGCACAGCCCAGAGAACTATATATAGCACACAGTAGTATACAGCACAGAGCACAGCCCACAGAGTACTATATATAGCACAGAGCACACAGTAGTATACAGCACAGAGCACAGCCCAGAGAACTATATACAGCCCACAGTAGTATACAGCACAGAGCACAGCCCACAGAGAGCTATATACAGCCCACAGCAGTATACAGCACAGAGCACAGCCCACAGAGAGCTATATATAGCACAGAGCACACAGTAGTATACAGCACAGAGCACAGCCCACAGAGTACTATATACAGCCCACAGTGGTATACAGCACAGAGCACAGCCCACAGAGAACTATATACAGCCCACAGTAGTATACAGCACAGAGCACAGCCCACAGAGAACTATATACAGCCCACAGCAGTATACAGCACAGAGCACAGCCCACAGAGTACTATATATAGCACAGAGCACAGCCCAGAGAACTGTATATAGCACACAGTAGTATACAGCACAGAGCACAGCCCACAGAGTACTATATATAGCACAGAGCACACAGTAGTATACAGCACAGAGCACAGCCCACAGAGAACTATATACAGCCCACAGTAGTATACAGCACAGAGCACAGCCCACAGATGACTATATACAGCCCACAGTAGTATACAGCACAGAGCACAGCCCACAGAGAACTATATACAGCCCACAGTAGTATACAGCACAGAGCACAGCCCACAGAGAGCTATATACAGCCCACAGCAGTATACAGCACAGAGCACAGCCCACAGAGAGCTATATATAGCACAGAGCACACAGTAGTATACAGCACAGAGCACAGCCCACAGAGAACTATATACAGCCCACAGTGGTATACAGCACAGAGCACAGCCCACAGATAACTATATACAGCACAGAGCACAGCCCACAGAGAACTATATACAGCCCACAGCAGTATACAGCACAGAGCACAGCCCACAGAGAACTATATACAGCCCACAGCAGTATACAGCACAGAGCACAGCCCACAGAGAACTATATACAGCCCACAGCAGTATACAGCACAGAGCACAGCCCAGAGAACTATATACAGCCCACAGCAGTATACAGCACAGAGCACAGCCCACAGAGAGCTATATACAGCCCACAGTAGTATACAGCACAGAGCACAGCCCACAGAGAACTATATACAGCCCACAGCAGTATACAGCAGAGCACAGCCCAGAGAACTATATACAGCCCACAGCAGTATACAGCACAGAGCACAGCCCACAGATAACTATATACAGCCCACAGCAGTATACAGCACAGAGCACAGCCCACAGAGAGCTATATATAGCACAGAGCACACAGTAGTATACAGCACAGAGCACAGCCCACAGAGTACTATATACAGCCCACAGCAGTATAAAGCACAGAGCACAGCCCACAGAGAACTATATACAGCCCACAGTGGTATACAGCACAGAGCACAGCCCACAGATAACTATATACAGCACAGAGCACAGCCCACAGAGAACTATATACAGCCCACAGTGGTATACAGCACAGAGCACAGCCCACAGAGAACTATATACAGCCCACAGTGGTATACAGCACAGAGCACAGCCCACAGATAACTATATACAGCACAGAGCACAGCCCACAGAGAACTATATACAGCCCACAGCAGTATACAGCACAGAGCACAGCCCACAGAGAACTATATACAGCCCACAGCAGTATACAGCACAGAGCACAGCCCACAGAGAACTATATACAGCCCACAGCAGTATACAGCACAGAGCACAGCCCACAGAGAACTATATACAGCCCACAGCAGTATACAGCACAGAGCACAGCCCAGAGAACTATATACAGCCCACAGCAGTATACAGCACAGAGCACAGCCCACAGAGAACTATATACAGCCCACAGTAGTATACAGCACAGAGCACAGCCCACAGAGAGCTATATACAGCCCACAGTAGTATACAGCACAGAGCACAGCCCACAGAGAACTATATACAGCCCACAGTAGTATACAGCACAGAGCACAGCCCACAGAGAGCTATATACAGCCCACAGCAGTATACAGCACAGAGCACAGCCCACAGAGTACTATATACAGCCCACAGTAGTATACAGCACAGAGCACAGCCCACAGAGAACTATATACAGCCCACAGCAGTATACAGCACAGAGCACAGCCCACAGAGAACTATATACAGCCCACAGCAGTATACAGCACAGAGCACAGCCCACAGAGAACTATATACAGCCCACAGCAGTATACAGCACAGAGCACAGCCCACAGAGAACTATATACAGCCCACAGTAGTATACAGCACAGAGCACAGCCCACAGAGAGCTATATACAGCCCACAGTAGTATACAGCACAGAGCACAGCCCACAGAGAGCTATATACAGCCCACAGTAGTATACAGCACAGAGCACAGCCCACAGAGAGCTATATACAGCCCACAGCAGTATACAGCACAGAGCACAGCCCACAGAGAGCTATATACAGCCCACAGTAGTATACAGCACAGAGCACAGCCCACAGAGAACTATATACAGCCCACAGTGGTATACAGCACAGAGCACAGCCCACAGAGAACTATATACAGCCCACAGCAGTATACAGCACAGAGCACAGCCCACAGAGAACTATATACAGCCCACAGCAGTATACAGCACAGAGCACAGCCCACAGAGAACTATATACAGCCCACAGCAGTATACAGCACAGAGCACAGCCCACAGAGAACTATATACAGCCCACAGTAGTATACAGCACAGAGCACAGCCCACAGAGAACTATATACAGCCCACAGCAGTATACAGCACAGAGCACAGCCCACAGAGAACTATATACAGCCCACATCTCTTCTCTTCCTCCCCTCCCCTCCTCCGAGAATGGCCCCACAGTCCAGAAAAAAAAAAACTCTCCTCACCTCTCCTCGTGCCCAGCGTTGCTTCCTGGTTCCTGCTCCTGTCTCAGCAGCTGCAGTCTGCCCGGGACACAGCAGGTGCGCGATGATATGACATCATCGCGCACCCGCAGTGTCAGAGGCAGAGCGGGGAATGATGGGAGAGGAGCGTCTGTAGACGCTCTCTCCTCCATCATTGCATTCAACTGTACCGGCGTCTATACGCCGGTATAGTTGAATGCGACGGCGGGGGCGGCGGATTGAGCGGCCCACCACTGGCACCGGCCCTTCTGGCATTTGCCAGAAGTGCCCTATGGCCAGTCCGGCCCTGCATAGGAGACAGTATTATAGTAGTTATATTTTTGTACATAGGGGCAGTATTATAGTAGTTATATCCTTGTACACAGGGGGCAGTATTATAGTAGTTATAGTCTTGTACATAGGGGCAGTAGTATAGTAGTTTTATTCTTGTACATAGGGGGCAGTATATAGTAGTTATACTCTTGTACATAGGAGCAGTATTATAGCAGTTATATTCTTGTACATAGGGGGCAGGATCATAGTAGTTATATTATTGTACATAGGAGCAGTATTATAGTAGTTATACTCTTGTACATAGGGGGCAGTATCATAGTAGTTATACTATTGTACATAGGAGCAGTATTATAGTAGTTATATTCTTGTACATAGGAAGCAGTATTATAGTAGTTATGTTCTTGTACATAAGGACCAGTATTATAGTAGTTATATTCTTGTACATAGGAGCATTATTATAGTAGTTATATTCTTGTATATAGGAGGCAGTATTATAGTAGTTATATTCTTATACATAGGGCCGGAAATATAGTAGTTATATTCTTGTACATAGGGTCAGTATTATAGTAGTTATATTCTTGTACATAGGAGCAGTATTATAGTAGTTATATTCTTATACCTAGGAGCAGTATTATAGAAGTTTTATTCTTGTACATAGGGAGAAGTTTTACACTGCGTTCATTTGGTGAGTTTTTGATTGCAGAATTTCTGAATCATTTATGCACCTATGATGTAAATTAGATTTATTGCGTTATTTTCATTATTGTATTAGTCATCACTATTCATTTTAACTGTAAGACATTATTATTTTACAAACTAGTCATAACCTTTTATTTTCTTTTATGACATCACTATTCATCATCATCATCATCATCATCATCACTTGATGTCATCATCGGTATTCAAAATTACTATTCCTCACATTTTGTCACATAATTGCTTTTGACTATCACAATATCAAATTATCACTATTCATCACATTAACCTCTTCATGACCATAGACGTATCCATACGTCCAGGTTTTGAAGGACTTTCCAACATTATCGCGAGGGGCTGATCGTTGTCATGGTGAGCTGACATCATCATGTCAACATCTGGGTCACCATGGCATGATCTAACTAGTGATCTAACTGACACTTGCTAGTGTCAGTGCAGCACTGACACTTATAAAGCATCGCAATGCTCGTGCAGCGATCAGAACTGTGAAAGTGACAGTCCCATAAAGAGACTAAGTAAAAAAGTTAAAAAAAAGTTAGAAAATACATATATATACAGTGGGTATGGAAAGTATTCAGACCCCTTTAAATTTTTTACTCTTTGTTTCATTGCAGTCATGTGGTAAATTCAAAGAATTTCATTTTTTTTCTCATTAATGTACACTCTGCACCCCATCTTGACTGAAACCCCCCCCAGAAATGTAGAAACTTTTGCAAATTTATTAAAAAAGAAAAACTGAAATATCACAGTCATAAGTATTCAAACCCTCTGCTCAGACACTCATATGTAAGTCACATGCTGTCCATTTTCTTGTGATCCTCCTTGAGATGGTTCTACTCTTTCATTGGAGTCCAGCTGTGTTTGAAACGGTGCTCCTTCCCTTCTGAGCCTTGCCATGCTTCCAAACAGTAGTTTTCCCCCAAAATACATTTTTGGTTCCATTTTCTCTGTTTACCCTTGTGAACATAAAAGATTGTGGGCTAAAGTAAATTTTTTTGCAAAAAAAAGTAAAATGTTATTTTTTTCCTTCCACATTTCATTAATTCCTGTTAATAAACTTCTTGAATGTGGTTTTGAGCACCTTGAGGGGTGCAGTTTTTAGAATGGCGTCACTTGGTATTTTCTGTCATATAGGCCATTCAAAGTAACTTCAAATGTGATGTGGTCCCTAAAAAAATTGGCTTTGTAAATTTTGTCAGAAAAATTAGAAATCGCTGGTGAATTTTTAACCCTTATAACTTACTGACCAAAAAAATCCTTCAAAAATTGATGTAAAGTAGACATGTGCGAAATGTTATTTATTAACTATTTTGTGTGGCATACCGTAACTCTTTTACCGTAACTCTCTGGCTTAAGGGCATAAAAATGTTACCGCTATCATGAAGCACAATATGTCACAAGAAAACAGTCTCAGAATCACTGGGATCCGTTGAAGCGTTCCAGAATTATTACCTCATGAAATGACAGTGGTCAGAATAGTAACATTTGTCCTGGTCATAAAGGTGAAAAAAGGTTCGGGGAGTGAAGGGGTTAAATAACAGTATATCTATTTATTTCACTACTCATCACAATATGTACCATCACTATTCATCATCAGTGTATAACATCATCACTTCATCAATACTATTCGTCACCCTATGTGACGTAATCTATTTACTTTATAACAGTTTACAATCACTATGTGACATCAATAATTCATCACCCTGTGTGACATCACCACTATTCATCATATTTGACATCATTGCTTTTCATAAGGCCGTGTGACATCATCACTGTATATGATATTATGGGACATCATTACTATACAACAGGGATGGGGAACCTCCGGCCTGCAGGCTGCTTTTTCTGGGCAAATTCCCGGGGATCGAAGCTCTCGGGCTGGCAGCTGGCCCTTTAATTGCTACTGACATTGTATGCATGCGCATGCAGCATTCAGTGCTGATCGCAGTAGCGCATGGAATAAAGGACTACGTCTTGAATCAGGATGTACTTTGTGGACAGAGTTAGCCTACTGCATTCCAGTCCCACCGATGACAACAGCAGTGGCACCCCCAGCCTCTCCTGTGATTTATACAGTATATGTCCCCAGCCCCTCCTGTGATGTATATGCCCCCGGCCCCTCCTGTGATTTATACAGTGTATGTCCCCAGCCCCTCCTGTGATGTATATGTCCCCAGCCCCTCCTGTGATGTATATGCTCCCAGCCCCTCCTGTGATTTATACAGTATATGTCCCCAGCCCCTCCTGTGATGTATATGCCCCCAGCCCCTCCTGTGATGTATATGTAGCGCCCCCACTGCCGCAGGGCCGAGGGGTACCCGGTACCGGGCCTCTAAGTCTCTGCTCTGGGGTTGTCACGGTGGCTAGACCCGGTCCGTGACCCTGCTGAGGGGCGTACAATAAAGGTGGAGGGAATGGTGGTAGTGGTGCAGTGCGGTGCAGTAAATAACGAGGACACCAGGTTGCAGTCTCTTTACCTCTTTACTGAAGGCTTCTGGGTCCTCAGTCCGGAATACGGTTAACCGGGCTGCGCAAGTCCGGCCGGTCCGATGGCACCTCCAGAGTTCCCGTTGCAGGTGGAAATCTGTGCCTTCCTTCTAGCGTTTGTGTGTTGTGGTCCTCCCCTGCTGTGCTTATGGGATAGTACCCCACAACTGTTGTGTCTGTTCCTTGTGTTCCCTCACAACAACTCGATTCTGATGTTCTTCTTCTTCTCGCCCCCCAGGTCTTATGGTAGGACGCACCCGTATGACGGGAAGGCTCGGAGCTCTTCCGGGACCCTAGAGTCGCCCCTCTCCAAAGGTTGCCCCCTATGTCTGCGTAGGTGATGTAGGTGAGACAGCCAGCCTATAGCTCTCTGTCCTGCCGCTGGTTTGAAGTAATGCTTAGAGCTCTGTACTTCCTCGGCGTTCCGGCCACCGGTTATTTACGCCTCAGTAGGATGTTGCCTCGATCTAACAGCACGACTCCTACTGGTATTTCTCCCTGTTGCGTTGATCTTGTTTCTCACTCAGCACAATAAATCTCGCTTCTTGTCCTTTCTTAGGGCACCGCCGCTATGAAGTGCAGGCGCGGTCCCGTAGCTTTCTCTCTGATTGCCAGGCCTCTGTCAGGATCCCACCCCTGACAGGGACCCTACCGAATCTTCCCCTACAACACCCTCTGCCACAAGGTGTTGCCTGGTTCCAACCCAGTCAGCGTTCTCTCTAACTTCCTGCCTAACCCCCAGTTTTACCAGACTGTGAGGAGTGGCCTAATGAATAGTACCCTTAGCTCCCCCTGGAGGCCAGACTGTGAAATGTATTGGTGTCTGTGATACCTGGTCAGATGAATTCCTTCAGTGCCATCAGATGTACCATAGCCCCCCTTAGCGGCGGAGCCACAGTACTGCAACGACCAGGACTCTGAGGCGCTGCACTCCCCCCCGGTTAAATCCAGTACTCCTGGACTGGGAAGAAAACAACAATACATGTCAGCAAAAAGACATACAATTTTGAAAATGCAAGTACAAGTCAACTTTTTAACAGAGCTTCCCTTTATGGGAGGTGAGGACACTTGAACGTTACAAACATGGTTAAATACTTTTAAATAACTTTACTATAAAGAACTTTTCTTACCCAACCGGGCGTATTCTACTAAGTGCAAAATTTTGAACACTCATCCAACTTTGCCTTTAAGGACATACCTGCTGAATCCACTAAAGACCTTCTTATAATCACATTATAAGGCTACTGAACATTTTTGCATTCTCCTACTTTAAGTCTGCAGGACCGCCTGTCCTAACTGCTCCAGACCTACTGCCTCTCCTTTCTGTTACAGGACCGCCCCTTTCTGCCTGGGCCTACTGTCCCTCCACTACTATACACAGTATAGAACATATCATTTTTCTTTCAGTTTAAGATCACTGAGCCATCTCTGTATGGCTCCTAGGAGGACTCACTGACTAACCCCTACGGGTTCACTTTCTGTCCTCAGTCTCTAACACATTATCAAACATTTCTTACAATCAACTAGTTGGCTACATATAACTTCTTCATATTAGCATCATTACTTTTTCTTTCAAGACATTATTGCCATCTAACCATCTTAAGGCAACACTGTACATAAGTGCAAGATGTGAACATCCCCTTTAAGAAGGGGACCAAGTCTCTACGAGCTAGTGCAACTTCTCAAGCCGCAAGTCCGTATGCAGCAAGGACTCCAGTGCAAGTTCCAAGAACCGTATCTTCGCAAAGAGTCCGTCTTTTTTATATAAAACCAGTAGAGAGCACCTTTAAGAAGGTGCAAACTATATACAAGGAGTTTGTATCATGCATTGTTCATGATTCAGCAGTTCTTGATAACTGGTGCAAAAAGTAGAAAACAAACAAAACAATAGGGATCCCAGGTCAACAAAGGGATCCCTTTAAGAGTTAACCCTGGACGGGTTTTAGCAGCAAAATAGCAGAGAAAACAATTAACTATGTACATTCATTAAGGCATTTCTGCTTACTCTGATGGTGGCTGTGCAGGGGGTGGTCTTCTGTCCTCAGCCGAGGCAATGTCTGTGCTTGTGGTTGGTCTCTCAGGTACCATCAGATCAGCCGGTGTCTGGATTTGGAGGCTAACCCTGCTTGCAAGCTCAGTGGCTGCGACAAGGCGGACAGTGGTGATAGTAACGAGATCTGTCAAATCTGGATCAATCGGGGTCGCAGCAACAGGTGACGCTCCCTCAGGCTCACACCGGTGGACGTTCCGAGCGCACCATCCTTGTGCATTCTGGCGGCGAGTGTAGGTCACCCGATCCCCCTTTTGCAATGGGTCACCATCTCGACTGCAGCAGGGAGGGAGTTTTTACGTTGTAACTAGTAACGAAGACATCAGTTGGTAGTCCCGGTTCCTGTATGGAGCCCCAACCCCTCTTCGGGTGGAAGGCTAGCACGGTCCCCCGCTTTACCACGTCTTTCCTGTTGTGTGCAGGCTTCCTGCGTTGCGTCTTCGGCATATCAGATTGTTCTGTTTCATCTCGGTTTTTCCAGTGTTGGATCAGACATTGTTTATACTGTTCCCAAGTGAGCACAGCAAGGGTGAGGCTCCCCCCCGGAGCTCCATCCGGCTCGTTCCAGGGGGTGTCCCACCGGAGGATCACCCCGTCTGGGCCCACATCTATGGGTTCCCCTATCTTGGTCGGTAGGGGAGGTACCAGCTTCCCCATCACTTCGGGGGTGAGGATCACCCGTTCTACCGTAAAGGCGCAGTTATTGTTGCTGGGGTGAGGAGCGGTCACAGGAGCGGGATCGGTCAGGGGAGCCGGATCGGTCGGGAGAGCAGAATCGCCCGGGGGAGTAGGGGTGCCGTCCATACCTGCGCCTGATGTGATTCCACCGATGTCGATCTGTTCCGTTGACGAGGACACTGGAATCGGCTGCAGCCCGGACCGCGGCTCTTCCGGAGTGGCCTCTTGATGTGACTCCGCCCTCCATGGCTCCGTGGCTGGGATAGGTAGGCTCGGCTCCTCCACTGGCGGCTCCAAGGAGTTCAGGTCCTTCACCGGCGGTGGACGCGAGTCCGCCTCTGATGGGTGAGGGCAAGCCGGGATCACCTCGCCGTTGCTCGGGCACTTGCTGCTCATCGTCGCTGTCTGGCATTCGGCGGCATCGCATGCACCTGGCTCCGCCATTTCTCCAAGGTCGAGCTCCCTCTTCACCTCGTTCCCGCCGTAGCAAATCAGGGGGCGGTTCTCCTCTGCTGCTGGGCAAGTCGTCATCTCGCAGCAGAAGTCGGAGGGGGCGGTCGCTACTTCTGGCGCCGCTTTGGTAGTCTCCTCCCATGGCACGCCCTCCTTCTCCCTCTGCGCTCCCTGTGGCGCTGCAATGGCGGCGGGTTTTGGCGGGAACTTTTGGCGGCAAGTAGCAACACACAGTCTTTGCAATAAATCACAGTCCAAGTATAATAAATCACAGTTCCAAGGCACACATGACCCGATTCTTCAGGCTTAAGTAGATCCTGTTCGTGACGCCAAATTGTAGCGCCCCCACTGCCGCAGGGCCGAGGGGTACCCGGAACCGGGCCTCTAAGTCTCTGCTCTGGGGTTGTCACGGTGGCTAGACCCGGTCCGTGACCCTGCTGAGGGGCGTACAATAAAGGTGGAGGGAATGGTGGTAGTGGTGGTAGTGGTGCGGTGCAGTAAATAACGAGGACACCAGGTTGCAGTCTCTTTACCTCTTTACTGAAGGCTTCTGGGTCCTCAGTCCGGAATACGGTTAACCGGGCTGCGCAAGTCCGGCCGGTCCGATGGCACCTCCAGAGTTCCCGTTGCAGGTGGAAATCTGTACCTTCCTTCTAGCGTTTGTGTGTTGTGGTCCTCCCCTGCTGTGCTTACGGGATAGTACCCCACAACTGTTGTGTCTGTTCCTCGTGTTCCCTCACAGCAACTCGATTCTGATGTTCTTCTTCTTCTCGCCCCCCAGGTCTTATGGTAGGACACACCCGTATGACGGGAAGGCTCGGAGCTCTTCCGGGACCCTAGAGTCGCCCCTCTCCAAAGGTTGCCCCCTATGTCTGCGTAGGTGATGTAGGTGAGACAGCCAGCCTATAGCTCTCTGTCCTGCCGCTGGTTTGAAGTAATGCTTAGAGCTCTGTACTTCCTCGGCGTTCCGGCCACCGGTTATTTACGCCTCAGTAGGATGTTGCCTCGATCTAACAGCACGACTCCTACTGGTATTTCTCCCTGTTGCGTTGATCTCGTTTCTCACTCAGCACAATAAATCTCGCTTCTTGTCCTTTCTTAGGGCACCGCCGCTATGAAGTGCAGGCACGGTCCCGTAGCTTTCTCTCTGATTGCCAGGCCTCTGTCAGGATCCCACCCCTGACAGGGACCCTACCGAATCTTCCCTTACAACACCCTCTGCCACAAGGTGTTGCCTGGTTCCAACCCAGTCAGCGTTCTCTCTAACTTCCTGCCTAACCCCCAGTTTTACCAGACTGTGAGGAGTGGCCTAATGAATAGTACCCTTAGCTCCCCCTGGAGGCCAGACTGTGAAATGTATTGGTGTCTGTGATACCTGGTCAGATGAATTCCTTCAGTGCCATCAGACGTACCATAGCCCCCCTTAGCGGCGGAGCCACAGTACTGCAACAACCAGGACTCTGGGGCGCTGCATATATGTCCCCAGCCCCTCCTGTGATGTATATGCACCCGGCCCCTCCTGTGATTTATACAGTATATGTCCCCAGCCCCTCCTGTGATGTATATGTCCCCAGCCCCTCCTGTGATGTATATGCACCCGGCCCCTCCTGTGATTTATACAGTATATGTCCCCAGCCCCTCCTGTGATGTATATGCCCCTAGCCCCTCCTGTGATGTATATGTCCCCAGCCCCTCCTGTGATGTATATGCACCCGGCCCCTCCTGTGATTTATACAGTATATGTCCCCAGCCCCTCCTGTGATGTATATGCCCCTAGTCCCTCCTGTGATGTATATGCCCCTAATCCCTCCTGTGATGTATATGCCCCCAGCCCCTCCTGTGATGTATATGCCCCCAGCCCCTCCTGTGATTTATACAGTATATGTCCCCAGCCCCTCCTGTGATGTATATGCCCCTAGTCCCTCCTGTGATGTATATGCCCCCAGCCTCTCCTGTGATGTATATGCCCCCAGCCCCTCCTGTGATACATACAGTATATGCCCCTAGCCCCTCCTGTGATGTATATGTCCCCAGCCCCTCCTGTGATGTATATGCACCCAGCCCCTCCTGTGATTTATACAGTATATGCCCCCAGCCCCTCCTGTGATGTATATGTCCCCAGCCCCTCTTGTGATGTATATGCCCCCAGCCCCTCCTGTGATGTATATGTCCCCAGCCCCTCCTGTGATGTATATGCCCCCAGCCCCTCCTGTGATGTATATGCCCCCGGCCCCTCCTGTGATGTATATGCCCCCAGCCCCTCCTGTGATTTATACAGTATATGCCCCCGGCCCCTCCTGTGATGTATATGCCCCCAGCCCCTCCTGTGATTTATACAGTATATGTCCCCAGTCCCTCCTGTGATGTATATGCCCCCAGCCCCTCCTGTGATGTATATGCCCCTAGCCCCTCCTGTGATGTATATGTCCCCAGCCCCTCCTGTGATGTATATGCACCCGGCCCCTCCTGTGATTTATACATTATATGTCCCCAGCCCCTCCTGTGATGTATATGCCCCTAGTCCCTCCTGTGATATATATGCCTCCAGCCCCTCCTGTGATGTATATGCCCCCAGCCCCTCCTGTGATTTATACAGTATATGTCCCCAGCAACTCCTGTGATGTATCTGTGATGTATATGCCCCCAGCCCCTCCTGTGATACATACAGTATATGCCCCTAGCCCCTCCTGTGATGTATATGTCCCCAGCCCCTCCTGTGATGTATATGCACGCAGCCCCTCCTGTGATTTATACAGTATGTGCCCCCAGCCCCTCCTGTGATGTATATGTCCCCAGCCCCTCTTGTGATGTATATGCCCCCAGCCCCTCCTGTGATGTATGTCCCCAGCCCCTCCTGTGATGTATATGCCCCCAGCCCCTCCTGTGATGTATATGTCCCCAGCCCCTCCTGTGATGTATATGCCCCCAGCCCCTCCTGTGATATATATGTCCCCAGCCCCTCCTGTGATGTATATGCCCCCAGCCCCAACTGTGATGTATATGCCCCCGGCCCCTTTTGTGATTTATACAGTATATGTCCCCAGCCGTGCCATAGTGTACAGTTGTGTGAAAAAGTGTTTCCCCCTTCCTGATGTTATGTTGTTTTGCAAGTTTATCACACTTAAATGTTTCAGATCAACAAACAAATGTAAATTTTAGACAAAGATAACACAAGTAATCACAAAATGCAGTTTATAAATGAAGGTCATTATTATTAGGGGAAAAGAAATCTAAACCTACAGGGTCCTGTGTGAAAAAGTAACTGTCCCCTCTCCCTTGAAACATAACGTATCTATGGTCTATCACATCTTTGGGAAGCTGAGTTCTGATTCCATAGCCACATACAGGCCTGATTACTGCCACACTTGTTCTCAATCAAGAAATCACTTAAATAGGACCTGCCTTGACAAAGTGAAGTAGACAAAAAGATCCCCAGCATCTCTTGTCATATATGTGCCTTGGCGTCTCTTGTAATGTATGTGCCCGTCGTCTCCTGTGATGTGTGCACCCCAGCATCTCCTGTGATGTAATTGCCTCATTGTAACCTGTGTGATGTACATGCCCTCAGAGTGTCCTGTGATGTATATTTATCATCACTATATGACATCATTGGTGTTCATCTTATTATGTGACATCATCACTATTCATCATCAGTATGTGACATCATCACTATTCAACATTGCTATGTGATATCATCACTATGACATCATCACTATTCATCATCACTATATGACATCATCACTACGTGACATCATCACTATTCATCATCACTATGTGACAGCACTATGTGATATCATCACTATTCATCATCACTATTCATCATCACTATGTGACATCATCACTATTCATCATCACTATGTGACATCATCCCTATTCATCATCGCTATGTGACATCATCACTATTCATCATCATTATGTGACATCATCACTATTCATCACTATGACATCACTATGTGACATCACTGTATTTCTCTGGTCATGGCTTCCTCCTGCTCCCCCGGATCGCCGCTGTGTAATATTTTCCCTCCAGCACCGTACAGAACACATGATGTAACTCCCGTGTGATTACTGACACAATCGCCACTGACTGATTTATAATATTTAGGACAGAAGCGCAGAGTCCAGGCTGCAAAAAGAAAGATATGTAACACTGCTCAGATCCTACAAGGCACAGTGTCAGTGCTGCCGACTCCGGAGATTCCTCGCTCTGGATTGTGGGAATTTATATCATGTGTCAAGAAGCCAATAGAAGTTCTGATACAAAAAGTATAGTAGACGGAATCCCCCCGACACACAAATGTCTGGGGGTCACAGGTGACAACGTTTAACCAGAGCTGAAGCATAATGATGAGGGGTTACCAGACCCTGCAGGAAGAAGCCCTCACAGCCGTAGAAGGGGCCTCGGACCACCTGTGCAGTCAGGTCTTGTGGTAGGAAGGCCGGGAAGGGCTGGTTCTTGGAATCCACCAGAACGTTCCTGTTGGCAACATGTACCCGATGTGACAATTCCTGTTAGCCCAGTGGGACGGCAGAAGAGAGAAGGTGAATTGTGCTTGGCACCGGCAGATGAAATAAAAGCTGCACAGCTCCGCACCGCCTCCTGTATTAAAGGAGTTGTTCAGTTGCTAAAAATATTTAATGTGTATAAATTTAATTATTAAAGGTGCCCCAATCTTCAGCTATCCGCGGTGGTCCCAGTGGACCTGCAGCACCCGGCAGCCGCTGCTACACAACTGACCGAACGGTGCTGTTAAGCTGCCGCCGGCCCCCGAAAACAACTGATTGGTGCTGGGTGTCAGATCACAACCGATCCTTAGGATAAGCCATAGATCTAGAACATCGAACAGTGTTTCCTGTGTAAGGCTACGTTCACATTTGCGTTGTGCGCCGCAGCGTCGGCGACGCAACGCACAACGCAAGCAAAAACGCAGCAAAACGCATGCACAACGCTGCGTTTTGCGACGCATGTGTCCTTTTTTTGGTTCATTTTGGACGCAGCAAAAATGCAACTTGCTGCGTCCTCTGCGCCCGGCCGCAGTGACGCATGCGTCGCAAAACGCAAGTGCAACGCATGTCCATGCGCCCCCATGTTAAATATAGGGGCGCATGACGCATGCGGCGACGCTGCGGCGCAGACCGCAAATGTGAACGTAGACTAAGAGCATGATGAATGCTGTGTATGAAGGGGGCTGGCAAACTGCTTATTTTATTAGCTAAGCCAGCTCCCTTCTGGGTCACAGCCAATACGTAAACAGGGAAGGGGTTTGGCAAACTGAATGATTTCAATAGTGAAGGTAGTTATTAATACAAAATTGTCAGCCCCCCAGCCAGCTATTGGAACAAGCCACTCAGCCAGCCCCCTTCACACAGCCCCAATGAAAGCTCAACCAGCTTCTCCACAATCAACTTTCCACTCTACTCTCAAGATCACATCCCACCATCTGTGCACTTGACCCGATCCCATCCCACTTCATCCCAAACCTCACCACAGTCTGTGCCTCAAAACTACTGGAACAACACGTCCATCTTGAACTGTCCTCCCACCTCTCTTCTTGCTTCCTCTTCGACCGCTTACAATCAGGCTTCCGGTCACACCACTCCACTGACACTGCCCTAACTAAGGTCACCAATGACTTATTAACCACCAAAGCCAAGCGACACTACTCTGTCCTCCTCCTCCTTCTGGACCTGTCCTCTGCCTTCTATATTACTCTGTCCTCTTCCTCCTGGACCTGTCCTCTGCCTTTCACACTGTGGACCATTCCCTACTATTACAGATTCTCTCATCCCTTGGCATCACAAACTCGGCCCTATCCTGGATCTCATCATACCTAACAGACCGAACATTCAGCGTCTCCCACTCACACACCACCTCCTCACCTCGCCCCCTATCTGTCGGAGTCCCACAAGGTTCAGTCCTTGGGCCCCTGCTCTTCTCCATTTACACCTTCGGCCTGGGACAGCTCATAGAATCGCACGGCTTACAGTATCATCTCTGTGCTGACAACACGCAGATCTACATCTCTGGACCAGATATCACCACCCTACTAACCAGAATCCCTCAATGTCTGTCCGCTATTTCATCCTTCTTCTCCGCTAGATTTCTAAAACTTAATATGGACAAAACCGAAATCATCATCTTTCCCCCATCTCACACGACCCCCCAACGAACCTATCCATTACAGTAAATGGCTGCCCACTCTCCCCAGTCCCACAAGCTCGCTGCCTCGGGGTAATCCTTGACACTGATCTCTCCTTCTAACCACATTTCCAAGCCTATTCCACTTCCTGACGACTTCAACTCAAAGATATTTCCCGGATCCGTACATTCCTCAACCAACAATCTCCAAAAACCCTAGTCCATGCCCTCATCATATCCCCTCTTCCCACAATCGCATACAAGATTTCTCTCGCACATCACCCCTACTCTGGAACTCTCTACCACAACACATCAGACTCTCACTACCATGGAAACCTCCAAAAAGAACCTGAAGACCTACCTCTTCCGACAAGCCTACAACCTGCAGTAACCACCGATCCACCAAACCACTGCTCGAGCAGCTCTACCCTCACCTACTGTATTCTCACCCATCCCTTGTAGATTGTGAGCCTTCGCGGGCAGGGTCCTCTCTCCTCCTGGACCAGTCGTGACTTGTATTGTTTAAGATTATTGTACTTGTTTTTTACTATGTATACCCCCTTCACATGTAAAGCGCCATGGAATAAATGGCGCAATAATAATAATAAATAGTTGAAATGCTTTCCGGGTATCAAGAGCAAGCCAGAACAGGAGCCACCAGATTCAGAGACCCAAGGAAACAGCTGAGGATTGAATAATCTTTCATAAGTGAAAAATAGAATTTTCTAAGAACATTTAAGGATATTTCAGCAACTAGAGGGCCCCTTTAAATGTAACAAATTTAACAGGAAATTTGAAATTGGGAAAAAGAAATGAAGAAAGTTAAAATATAGGAACACAGAGGGCGAGTTTTTAGCTTTTGGATAAGAATTTGTTTTAAATCTGCAATGTCATAGAGAACGGAGAACAGGAAAAAGTTTTTAGTTACATTTTTTTACCAGTTTTGTTTGGATGTCGATGAATTTAAATTGGTGAAAGTTCCAGACAATATTTGCAGATTTATTTGCAGAATTTACAGATTCATAAATAATTGTTTTCTTAACATTAACCCTTTTGCACACTCTGCAATCAAGTTGCATGTGTACAGAGCAGGTTTGTGAGCTGTTTCCGCTCCATATAGGCACATATTTCCCAGCTTTGAAATAAAAAACATAATAATAAACATAACTAGAATCACTATAAATGAATGCCTGGTCTATCAAAATGGAAATGTATTAAAGACTCATGTTGAATGCCAAAAATAAAAATTTTAAAACACCAGATTTTCGACTGCAGGACCACACTCCCCCCCCCCCCAAAAAAAATGCAATACGCAACAAGAAGTGATCAATATTTTGTATGCACCCTAAAGGTATCAATAAAAATGTAATCTTGGGATGCAAGAAATCTACAGAAAAATAAAATAGCTACATGTCTCTGAAAATGATGGCACAGTTTATTTGTTTATTCTTTTACAATTATCCAAATTTCTTTCACTATGAAAAAATAAAAGAAAAACTGCACAAGTTGGATATCTCCACAATTAAACTGATCTGGAGAATTATGTTTCCACGTCATTTTTATTGTGCAATGAAAATCATAAAAACAAAACATGAGTTTTTAATAAATTTACATTTTGATAGACCAGGCATTTATAGTGGTTCTAGTTATGTTTTCCTATGGCTATAAAGAATGGGAGAAAAAAATAAAAAAACCCTCCTGAAAAACAGGTTAAAAAAACTTTATAGAAAAAAAATTGTAAGAACTTTGTTCACCTTTTATCTATATCTATCTAATGATGTGGTCCTGAGAACTACTTGTAGCATCTGCCGCATAGTTATTGCTGGTCCTACAACTTTTTACATATTTAGATGGTGACATAAAAGTGTGAAAGGGTTACCGAAAAACATGAGACAGGATGGAAATAAATAATAAATCAATAAAAGAAATAAAAATATACGTGGATATTTGTTTATTAATGAGACAACAATCTTAAACTCAGGAAACCTATGCCCAAAGTCCAAATATGCCAAATTCTTCTCTCGGATGGACACTTATGTATTGTACAACTAATGCAAAAAAAAAAACAGGAAGAAAGAATCTATAAAAAATATTTATTATTACAGCACAACAATAGCATTGACTTGAGTTTTCCTGATAATTTCGTCTTGGTAATTAAATGATCCCCTTCCCTGATCAGTGCAAGGTCCCTCTACTCATTTTAGCCAAAGTTACAGTCTTGTTTCTACAATGTAGCAACTTGTCACCCTTATCGTCATGACAACTATTTTCCCCAAATCTGCCAGTAGGTGTCAGGCTCCACCCCTTTTGTTAATTTCCAGCAGATGTTCAAGTCATGTGACAGCGAAGTTCTCGGAGCCTTACAAATGGGAAATACAAATATAAATGAAAATGTATCAATTTATAATTTCTTTTTAATTTTTCCAATGTGCAATTTTTAATTCTTTTTAATACAATTAAATTGTTTTTCCAGATCTCTGACACAAGGACAGCACAAACATTAATATTTATGAAGAAATCATATTAATATTTGCAGACTGAGAATACATTCGTACAATTATTAAAAAATAAGTAGTTTGTGTAATAAGCAGCGTTTGTGCCAGGACCCCGGGTCAGGGGAACAGAGAATTTCTCAGTATAATAGATACAACATCAGAAGCCTCAGAATGAAAGGCTGAAATAACAACATTCTAAGAATTTCTGGAAGAAGAAATGTTTCATATTCCAGAATTATTATTATTATTATAACAGGGGGCCTTTAAAAAAAGGTTTAAATGTAAAGTGTAAATATTTGTACAACTTTATTTATATGTTTCTACAGATTATACATTGTTATCTCCTCCGGTCTGGAATATCTAGAAAGCTTTTCATATTATTCTATTTTTAAATTCATTAAATTATATATCATGGTAAGATAAGTTTATGTCTATCGTATGTGTCTAGATAAATGCTACAGACAAAACAGTAATGAAAGAATTATGAAACTGAATTAAGATTTTTGTGCAATTTATCAGTTTGAATAAAATTGTGTAATATTTTTATTACCATTTTACAACGATTGATTATTATTTATTAATAGAGCAATCATTAATATGTTACATTTATTATTACTATTATTATTATATCGCTTGTAGGTTACATGATTTTCTTTCCTATTTGTCTAAAAAGATTTGTGTTATTTTATTTTCAATGGTTTTTCTCAATTTTTGGAGATAGCCAGGATCCAATGTTGGAAGTTTCTGATGCATTTTTTTACATTTTCTTTTAGAAAAACACAAAATTCATTCAAGTTTGAACAAAGAAGTGAGATACAATGTAATTAAATGAGTTTCAGTAAAATACAGTATCAGCAGAGGGTTGACCCCTGAGGAAGCTGACCAATACCAGCGATATTAGTGGGGACCGTTTTCCCCTTCTGTTTTCCGCTTCATTCATATTATCTTTACCTGTACTACACACAACGTATAGATATTTGTATATATATTTTGTCATTTTCTCATCTTATATTTATTGGCTGTTTAATATTACTGTGTGGATTCATTTTCTTAATAGTCGACGGTTTTGGTCATTAAATGGGGGGTTCATTTCCAGTTTTTAACTTTATCATATGCAAAAATGGAAATTTAATTTTTTGCCATTTTAACTATTTTTAATTAGTTTTTTCCATGTTCAGTTTTCTTTTGCTATATAATAAAAATTTAGTTTGGATTTTTGTGGGTGTATTTTTTTGGTAACCCGTGGGTTACACGATTTTCTTACTTGATTGCCTAGAATAATTTGTATAATTTTTTTTCTCCAGTGGTTTTTCTCCAGTTTTGTAATTAGTCTGGATTCACTATCGGAAGATTCCGATGCAGTTTTTTTTAAGACAAACACAGAAATCATTAAAATTAGGTCAAACTTTTGCAGAGAAGTGAAATACAATGTAAGTAAATGGGTTTCAGTAAAATAAAATATCAGCAGAAGGTTCTGTACTAGACATTGACACAGTTACAGCTGCACATCATGCCCAATGTGCTGCAGATTCATGAACCTTACATAAAGTATCATATCTGACACAAACAGATATTGCTGATTTCATGGGTAATTCGGAGGCTGTTTCCCCAATTTCTTTGCTGTGAAACTAAGTTTTTTGATTTTTTTTTTATACTTAGTTTGTTAGTTATAAGTTTGTTACATTGTTCTTACACTTACTAACATAAAAATTCAAAACTAGAGTATAAACTAAAAAACGGCAACAGTACAGACTATATTAAAAGCTATTACACAGTATAAAAGCTGTAAGGAGAAATCACAAAATGTAAATGAGTCCAGTCCACGATGTCTTCGCAGACTGGACAGAAAAAGAGATTTTATTTTTAACGTTACCTCTCTAACTATTTTGGAATGTTTTGTAATTTGTTTTTACCTATTTTATTTTAAAAAATCCTTAAAAAACAAAATAACATTTTATCCTTCACTCTGAACAACTAAACTTTATCCTCAGACAGTTTTGTTAATTATATAAAGAGGAAATGATTAACGTTAAACTCTGAGAAACCAGTGTAGAATTTTCATTATTTTATTTTATAGATGGGCGAAAGGCTGAAATATTCAGAATTTATTTTATAAATTGAAAATGTCATTTGCTTTTCACTTTACTTACATTTAGTTTCCTATTTCATTTGCATTATTTTGTATTTATTATTATTTTTTTTAACTTTTTTTCGGATTTCCGCTTTCTGGTGTTTGTGTGACATTAGTTGCGGGTTATGTTTCTCCTGTTGTTCTTGCTGATGGTTTCGGATTTTGTTGGTGACCCCATATGTCAGGGGGCAGAAGGTGTTTGGATGTTGAATGGACATTTACTGTCATTGAAGCTGTCAGACTGGAGTGATTGCTGGATGCCTGGAATCTGTTATCCCCTGCCCCCCATCGAGCCGTCTGTTAACACTCTCACTGCTGAGACTTGCTATAATGTTTACATTTCCCTTTCGTTAGTTTTGTCATTGAGCTGATGGGAGAAAGTCTCCAGTCTCTCAACACAACCCAACTAATGGCATTCATTTCTCCAAATGGTCATTGGTGAGGACATATCCACTACTTGACCTCCTCCTCTTATTACCACCACACAGAGGAGCCATTGGATCCACTTGATTTCGTGATCTATTTATGTTCCCGATACATTGGGTCGATGAATTTTCATATGTTTTCGATTTACTTTTAGAAAGTCAATAATTAAACTACTGTATTCTTCTGGATGTAAAATCCAAGAGTGAAGCAAAGGTGAAGATTGGGCTTTGACTGATCAGATCTCACCAAGATCTATTGATCCAACTGTGAACTTATGGAGAAACTGGAAATAATGCTGATCATTTATGAAATTCATGGACACTTCACTAACAAAATATTATCATTAAGAGCAGATTCAAGAGCAACAGAAATTGTTCAACAGTCCATCCAAGGACAACATCTGCATTAAGTTTGTACGTTCTCCCCATATTCTTGTGGATTCCCTATATACAGTTAGGTCCAGAACTCTTTGGCAGTGATGATTCTTTGTGATTTCTGCTCTACAGGCCACTATTTTGCAATTATGGATTTAAAATAAAACAACTGAGATGCGATGAAGTAGAGATTTTTGGGTTTAATTAAAGAGGTTGAACAAAGGTATCCCTTGGAACGTTTAGGAATTGACACCATTTTTCTACAAAGCCTCCTCATTTCAGGGGCCCAAAAGTAATTGGACAAATCAACTTTCCCATAAATTAAATGTTCATTTTTTTATTCTTTGTGGAGAATCCTTAGCAGCAATGATGGCCTGAAGTCTGAAGGCCATGGCCATTCGCATTGCTGGTCTCCTCTGGTGTGAGGCTTTGGCCATGGCCATCGTTGGTCTCCTCCTATGTGAGGCTTTGCAACAATGATGGCCTGAAGTCTGGAGGCCATGGATGTCACCATCGCTGGTCTCCTCCGGTGTGAGGCTTTGCAACAACGACGGCCTGAAGTATTGAGCCAATGGACGTCATCATCGCTTGTCTCATCTAGTGTGAGACTTTGCAGCAATGACGGCATGAAGCTTGGAGGCCATGGCAGTCACCATCGCTGGTCTTCTCCGGAGTAAGGCTATGCAGCTATGATGTCCTGAAGTCTGGAGGCCATGGCAGTCACCATGGCTGGTCTCCTCCGGAGTGAGCCTTTGCAGCCTTTACTGCATTGTCTTCAGTTCTCGCTTGTTTGTGGCTCTTTCTGCCTTAAGTTTTGTCTTCATTCTGTGAAATGCGGCACAATGGGCTGAGATTTGGTGAGGCCATTGCAGAATATTCCACTTCTTTGCTTTCTCAGGATATTTTGGCTCATTGTCCATCTGTCCTGTGAAGTATCGTCCATCCATTTGGGTGAATCTGAGCAGAAAGTATCTCACTGTACACACAAGATTCTCCCGGCTGCTTCTGTCCTTAGTGACATCATCAATGACCACTAGTGACTCGGTGCCATTGGAAGCCATGCATGCCTACACCATCACACTGCCTCCACCATGTGTTACAGAGGATGTGACCAGGATGAGGACCTGCTCCAAGCCTTCTCCAGACTTTCTTCTTCCCATCATTCTGGTACAGGTTGATCTTTGTTTTGCTTTTCCAGAACTGGATGACTTCTTTAGATTTTTTTTTGGTAAAGTCCAATCCAGCCTTTCCAATTTCAGGCTGATTAATGGTTTGTACCTTGTGGTGACCCCTCTATATTTGCTCTCATGAGATCTTCTCCTTATGGTGGACTTAGATACTGAGACCACGACTTCCTGCAGAGTGGTCTTCACTTGGGGGACGTTGTGCATTTTTCTTCAACATGCAATATCAAAGGGACAGGTTAGAGGCAAGGTGAACAATTGCTTTTTCCACCCTATTTCGTTTATGCTCTGGGGTCAGGCAAGACTCCAGAACATCATAAGGATCATTTGATTTGCATTGAATAACTTTGATGCAAATCAAATTTCCTGGCCAAATTCCAGCTACTTGTCGAATATGAATTTCAGCAGATTTGCGAGTCATCACTAGTGAATAATTGAAAGCTTACACATGTAAAAGGATTAATGCAACTGTCCAGTTAGGAGCTCAGCATGGATCTGTAAGTTGCCACCTACAGGTGATGCTTCCGAGCTATTTCTTTTCTTCAGATCTCGCCCCTCCGCGGCTTTTTTGCTCATCTCCATTAGGACAAAGCAGTAATCAGTGACTACAGTTCAGCTCCATGATCTACAGGGAGCCAGAGACACACCCCTACCTCATCATTGGTTCAGCCTGCTGCTCCCTCCCTCCCCGTGTAGCTCTGCCTTCTCAGGATTGGCTGCTGCCTATAAACACCTGCCCAGCACAGGAATTCAGTGCACAAAGAGGAAACTGCACCCACATCAGCAAAAAATAGACGATTGTCCGGTAATGGCCACCCATGGACTGGGCTTAGGATGGGGCAGCCTGGAGCGTCACTTTACATTAGATTCTTGTGGTCATTTTTTCAAAAACAACAAACAGAAAAGCAAAATAATAATGAATGTAATCATCAGGCCTGAGGGATCTGGGACATTTCTCCTGCTACTTTTCTGTTTCCTGTGGAATTTTCCGCTTTTCGTTCTGTAACCTGCAAGTTGTGGACGTCTCATATCTTGTTTGTAAAATCTGCGCGATTCAGGACATTCATGAAATATTTGCAGCCTCAAAACCCTCAACATGGAAATTTATTTTAATTATTCTTGATATAATACAGATTTCCTAATGTAGACGATCCGGTCCAGACACATAAACCATCAAGCTTAACCTTTGAATTCGGTATCGTTGACTGCTCACTAGGGCACGTCTGACTGTGCCCACCATGGCACTGCCGGCTGTGTCCATGATGGCGGAGCTTACAGTACCTACCACAGCACTGATTCACCGAGGAAGTGCTGACTGCACCCACCATGGTTCTGCTGACTGCACCCACCGTGGTTCTGCTGACTGCACCCACCGTGGTTCTGCTGACTGCACCCACCGTGGTTCTGCTGACTGCACCCACCCTGGTTCTGCTGACTGCACCCACCCTGGTTCTGCTGACTGCACCCACCATGGTTCTGCTGACTGCACCCACCATGGTTCTGCTGACTGCATTCACCATGGTTCTGCTGACTGCATTCACCATGGTTCTGCTGACTGCACCCACCATGGTTCTGCTGACTGCACCCACCATGGTTCTGCTGACTGCACCCACCATGGTTCTGCTGACTGCACCCACCATGGTTCTGCTGACTGCACCCACCATGGTTCTGCTGACTGCACCCACCATGATTTTGCTCACTGCACCCACTATGGTTCTGCTTACTGCACCCGCCATGGTTCTGCTGACTGCACCCACCATGACCCTGCTGACTGCACCCACCATGGTTCTGCTGACTGCACCCACCATGACCCTGCTGACTGCACCCACCATGATTTTGCTGGCTGCACCCACAATAACTGAGCTAATTATACCCACCATAGCAGTGCAGGTTGTAGCCATAATGGCAGTGCTGACTCTACTATGGCACTACTGACCTACTTTGGTGCTGCTGAGCATACTCACAGAGGCTGTGCTGATTGCATCCGCCATGTTACTCCTGACTGTACCTACCATGGCAATTCTGACTGTACACAGTGTTGACTGTCTCTACCATGACACTTCTGAGGATACCAACATTGACACTCATGATGTAATTACCATAGCACTGACCATTGTGCTACTTACTATTTTCCAGCATGTCACAGCTTACTAGGGCTAGCATGGCAGTGCTGATGATTTTACCAACTATGTTACTGTTGACTGTATCCCAAAAATAATTCTTTACTAAACAAATCATGGCAGCAGGGGCAGGCATGCACAGTTTTGGGCCCCCGTGCAAGTAATGTGTCTGAGCTCCTCTCCTTTTATAGCAACAAAGCTACAGACTATATACACTGTGTATGTGTATATCTACATATATATATATATATATATACATCGTAGTCTCCTCTCTCATTATGCATACTGTAGCACCGTCCCTTATTACACAATGCCCCGTCTTGTATACAGGATGGTTTCTTATTACACAATGGCCTCTATTCTTATGTACAGCACCGTCCCTTGTTACACAGTGCCCTCTCTTATTATGTACAGCACAGTTCCTTATTACAGTGCCCTCTCTTGTTATGTACAGCACGGTTCCTTATTACACAATGACTCCTCTTGTTATGTACAGCACCATCCCTTATTACACAATGCCCAATCATGTTATGTACAGCACCATCCCTTATTACACAGTGCCCACTCTTGTTATCTACAGCACCATCCCTTATTACACAGTGGCGTCTCATTATGTACAGCTCTGTCCCTTACTATACAGTGCCCTCTCTTATTATGTACAGCTCTGTCCATTATTACACAGTGCCCTCTCGTTATGGACAGCACCATCCCGTATTACACAGTGCCCTCTCTTGTTATGTACAGCTCTGTCCCTTACTACACAGTCCCCTCTCTTGTTATGTACAGCTCTGTCCCTTTTTACACAGTGCCCTCTCTTGTTATGTACAGAACGGTTCCGTACCTATCAGATTCTCTTCTTAATTATGTTATTTATAGCACCCCCTCCTGTCTTTATTGCATACCGTCCTCTCTTGTTAGATATATAATGCAATGAGCATGAGAAAGCTTCTTTTCTGATGGAGGAGCTGATGGACTGGTCTTCTGATCAGATGATCCCCCATCCTGAGCAACTTCTAGTAATAATGTTTACTGTTCTTCAACACATTAAAAAAAAAAAAGAGTCTTCCCACCTTTCTTCACTCTCATGACGTATGGCATCCTTCCTCCTTTCCCACGATGAACAGGCGCCGACAGGCTGACGTCTGCATACTCGCCTTGGCACATGCTGTCACTGACATGCGCTGCATTGTGACAGGCACACTGACATCAGCGGCAGGCTTCTGATTGGATTGCAGTGCAGGGAGCCATCGAGTTTCTGCGCTGCAATATATCTCAGCTGAATGTGCATCCTCTTACGCACATTAACTGAATTAACCACCAGTGTTGGCGGACCAGTGGTGTACCGGCGGTATATCAGCTGTACCGGCGGTATGTCTGCCCCTGCATGGCAGTGTGGATTTCTCCCTCAATAGCACAGCTTACCATAGCAACAATAACACGGGTGATTTCACCCATCGTGGCACTTCTGAGTATACCCACTATGGCAGCCCTCTATTGTACTTCTGACTGCACCAACCATGGCACTGGTGACAACACCCACCATGGCACTACTGACTGCTCTCACCATGGCACTGCTGACGGCACCCACCATGGCACTACTGACTGCACTCACCATGGCACTGCTGACAGCACCCACCATGGCACTACTGACTGCACTCACCATGGTACTGCTGACGGCACCCACCATGGCACTACTGACTGCACTCACCATGGCACTGCTGACAGCACCCACCATGGCACTACTGACTGCACTCACCATGGTACTGCTGACGGCACCCACCATGGCACTACTGACTGCACCCACCATGGCACTACTGATGGCACCTACTCTGGTGCTGCTGACTGCACTCACCATGGCACTGCTGACAGCACCCACCATGGCACTACTGACTGCACTCACCATGGCACTGCTGACAGCACCCACCATGGCACTACTGACTGCACTCACCATGGTACTGCTGACAGCACCCACCATGGCACTACTGACTGCACTCACCATGGTACTGCTGACGGCACCCACCATGGCACTACTGACTGCACCCACCATGGCACTACTGATGGCACCTACTCTGGTGCTGCTGACTGCACTCACCATGGCACTGATGACGGCATCCACCATGGCACTACTGACGGCACCTACTCTGGTGCTGCTGACGGCATCCACCATGGCACTGCTGATAGAACAAATCCTGACACTGATTTCCAATTGAAGGGAAGGAAGATTTTGAAGTTGAAATCTCATGTGAAAAACGTCACCAATCATAAGAGCGAAAGGAGTCATTTTCATAGGTGTAAACTTTGCAAACTATAATAAAACTTTGCAAATTACAAAGTATTTTAGAAAACTCGGGTGTGAACAGTTGCGTATTCCTCCTTGCGATTACATGATTCTAGACCAAAAAAAGTCAGTAACAAATTTTGAGCAGCCCTCCCAAGTGTCGGAGATCAACATACCGTAGATAGGGCTGATAAATTCTACATACATGTCATGAGTGATGATAAGTCACAAGAGGGATCACATTCTACTCTTGCACCAGGAGGCTCAGGTGACAATCCCTGACGTACTATACCGTGTCTCCGACCTGTGGCTGTGATCTGTGGAGCTCGTGCAGATTATGCAGTTCACACACATTACACGAGCTCGGTGCGGCCGCAGCTTCTGTTTCATCCCATTGTTTTTAGTGATATTACCAGATTACGGCTACAAAGCCTTTTCTTTCCTCACCTTAAAGCCGCGGCGCAGAGGATTGTTCTTCCCTCACAGTATCGCTCCCCTCCCGCGGCCCAGCATCTGTGTTCTGGAGCGGGCTGCACATTAATCCTATGTTTCGGAGATGCTATCGCCGCACAGTGGGTTTCCACAGAAATTAATTTGTCCTGACAACAGACCTAAAGATTGGAGTCCGGGGATCACTTGGCAAATTCCCTTTAAACGGAGCACAATAATAAACAGAAAGCCGATAACGACGTCTCCAGAAGACCACACAGAGGAAGGCGAAGCTCGCGTGGAACTAGCGGAGATAGCTCAGCCGCGTCACAGACGAGTGCAGAAATCATCGTCCACCTGGCCCAGAAAATCAATGGAAAATCACGTGAAAAACATGCAAAAAACAGAAACACAGTACAAAAAAATCTACATAATTGGAGGGATCCAGAATTACAGAAATGGACAGGATTCTCAGAGAGGAATTCACTCCACTATTGGTGGGATGATGGGTTCATTAATGTAAGATACGTGGATAATGCTTATTATTCAAGCTCTATAGGGCAGCGTTATTTGTAGCCTTTATGGCTTTATTATTAATGTATTATATGGCAGTATTATCTGTATACTATATGGCAGTATTATAGTATTATTTATATACTATATAGCATTATTATTAATGTATTATATGGCAGTATTATTTGTATACTATATGGCTGCACTGGCGGACACAGACAGAAAAGGGCCCCTGTGCAAGAACAATATATAAGCCCTGTATAGCCCAAGAGATCCTAAAAATGCAAAATTGCACCTGCTTTGGAGGTTGAAATGGGCCCCCTTACCTATTGGGCCCCTGTGCGTCTGCACAGGCTGCATCAATGATATGTGCTTCCCTGTACGGTAGTATTATTTATTTACTATATGGGAGTATTATATACTGTATGGCATTATTATTAATGTATTATATAGCAGTATTAATGTATCATATGGCAGTATTATTTGCATACTATATGGTAGTATTATAGCATTATTTATATACTATACAGCAGTATTATTAATGCATTATATGGCAGTATTTACATACTATATGGCAGTATTATAGTATTATTTATATACTATACAGCAGTATTATTAATGCATTATATGGCAGTATTATTTGCATACTATATGGCAGTCTTATATACTGTATGACAGTATTATCAATTCATTATATGGCAGTATTATTTATTTATGTATGGGAGTATTATATACTGTATGGCATTATTATTAATGCATTATATGGCAGTATTATTTGCATACTATATGGCAATATTATAGTATTATTTATATACTATATAGCAGTATTATTAATGCATTATATGGCAGTATTATTTTCATACTTTATAGTACTATTGTAACATTATTTATATACTATATATCAGTATTATTAATGCATGATATAACAGTATTATTAATGTATTATATGACAGTATTATTTGTATACTATATGGCCATATTATAGCATTATCTATATACCATATAGCAGTATTATTAATGCATTATATGGCAGTATTATTTGCATACTATATGGCAGTATTATATACCTTATGACAGTATTATTAATGCATTATATGGCAGTATTATTTGCATACTATATTGCAGTATTACAGTATATACTGTATGACAGTATTATTAATTAATTATTTGGCAGTATTACTTATTTACTATATAGGAGTATATACTGTATGTTATTATTATTAATGCATTATCAAGCAGTATTAATGTATTATATGTACTATATGGCAATATCATAGCATTATTTATATACTATATAGCAGTATTATTAATGCATTGTATAACAGTATTATTTGCATACTGTATGGCAGTATTATATTCTGTACGACAGTATTGTTAATGCATTATATGACAATATTACTTGTACTAGATGGTGGCCCGATTCTAACGCATCGGGTATTCTAGAATATCTATGTATGTATGTATATAGCAGCCACATAGTATATAGCACAGGCCATGTAGTATATAGCAGACAAATACTACGTGGCCTGTGCTATATACTATGTGGCTGCTATATACATACATACATATTGTAGAATACCCGATGCGTTAATACAGGCCACGCAGTATATAACTGTGGCCACGCAGTATATAACACAGCCCACGTACTATATAACACAGCCCACGCAGTATATAGCAGCCACGCAGTATATAACACAGGCAACGTAGTATATAACACAGGCCAAACAGTATATAGCACTGGCCACGTAATATATAGCACAGCCCAAACAGTATATAACACTGGCCACATAATATATAGCACAGCCCAAACGATAAATAACACTGGCCACGTAATATATAGCACAGGCCACGTAGTATCTAACACTGGCCACGCAGTATATAGCAGCCATGGGGTATATAAAACAGCCCACGTAGTATATAGCAGTGTGGGCACCATATCCCTGTTAAAAAAAATATTTAAAATAAAAAATTGTTATATACTCACCCGCCGGGATCCAGCGAAGCTGTGCCGATGCGCGCGCGGCTGCCGCCAGCTTCCGTTCCCAGGATGCATTGCGAAATTACCCAGATGACTTAGCGGTCTCGCGAGACAGCTAAGTCTTCTGGGTAATTTCGCAATGCATCTCTGGGAACGGAAGCTGGCGGCAGCCGCGCGCGTCTCGGCGGACCTCGGAAGATGAGAGTAGCAGGTTTTTTGTTTTTTATTATTTTTAACATTACATCTTTTTACTATTGATGCTGCATAGGCAGCATCAATAGTAAAAAGTTTGGGATACACAGGGTTAATAGCAGCGTTAACGGAATGCGTTACCCGCGGTACCCCTTAGACAATTATATAGTAGATACTATATGACAGTATTATATAATGTATGACAATATTATTTATGTACTATATGGCAGTATTATATACTGTATGGCACTGCTGGTCTCCGGCACTCCCATAAGAATGAGTGGAATGGAGAAGCACATGACGGAGCTCTGGGGTCTTCGGAGCTCTGGGGTCTTCTGAGCCCTGGTTCTCAGGATCAGTGGGGTCTCTACGGATAGAAATAGGGGGTCACATCATCCTGTACATAGGGGACAACTTTTGCATTTCAGGATACCCCTTTAAAGTGAGATTATCACCTAAAAATGACCTATTGGTTAAAATGGGTATTTGTGTTACATTAATTTTTTTTATTTTTTAAAATTATTATTTAATTATTATTAAAAATGAGTAATATTGCAATTTTCGCACTGACCGCTGAGGCTTTTTTAGGTTTTTACATCATGTCCTTTCAGGACAAATTTTCAATAAGGCTCCTTATCAGCAGAGGCAGGATAACAGAGATTGGTAAAACCTCTAATTACAGGAAATAACACAGGATCCACCATTCACAATAGGTGATGTCACAGCTCTCATCATCCCCCTGTACAGTGACTGATAACACATCTATACACAGTAGGTAACACAGGATCCACCATTCACAATAGGTTGATGTCACAACTCACCTTCTCCTCCTGTACAATGACTGATAACACCTCTATATACAGTAGATAACACAGGATCCACTATTCACAATAGGTGATGTCACAGCTCACCTCCTCCTCCTGTACAATGACTGATAACACCTCTATATACAGTAGATAACACATGATCCACCATTCACAATAGGTGATGTCACAGCTCACCTCCTCCTCCTGTACAATGACTGATAACACCTCTATGTACAGTAGATAACACATGATCCACCATTCACAATAGGTGATGTCACAGCTCACCTCCTCCTGTACAGTGACTGATAATACCTCTATATACAGTAGATAACACAGGATCCACCATTCACAATAAGTGATGTCACAGCTCACCTCCTCCTTTTGTACAATGACTGGTAACACCTCTACATACAGTAGATACACAGGATCCACCATTCACAATAGGTGATGTCACAGCTCACCTCCTCCTCCTGTACAATGACTGATAACACCTCTACATACAGTAGATACACAGGATCCACCATTCACAATAGGTGAGGTCACAGCTCTCCTCCTCCTGTACAATGACTGATAGCACCTCTATATACAGGAGATAACACAGGATCCACCATTCACAATAGGTGATGTCACAGCTCACCTCCTCCTCCTGTACAATGACTGATAACACCTCTATATACAGTAGATACACAGGATCCACCATTCACAATAGGTGATGTCACAGCTCACCTCCTCCTGTACAATGACAGATAACACCTCTATATACAGTAGATAACACAGGATCCACCATTCACAATAGGTGATGTCACAGCTCACCTCCTCCTCCTGTACAATGACTGATATCACCTCTATATACAGTAGATAACACAGGATCCACCATTCACAATAGGTGATGTCACAGCTCACCTCCTCCTCCTGTACAATGACTGATATCACCTCTATATACAGTAGATAACATAGGATCCACCATTCACAATAGGTGATGTCACAGCTCACCTCCTCCTCCTGTACAATGACTGATAGCACCTCTATATACAGGAGATAACACAGGATCCACCATTCACAATAGGTGATGTCACAGCTCACCTCCTCCTCCTGTACAATGACTGATAATAACACCTCTATATACAGTAGATAACACAGGATCCACCATTCACAATAGGTGATGTCACAGCTCACCTCCTCCTGTACAATGACAGATAACACCTCTATATACAGTAGATAACACAGGATCCACCATTCACAATAGGTGATGTCACAGCTCACCTCCTCCTCCTGTACAATGACTGATAAAACCTCTATATACAGTAGATGACACAGGATCCACCATTCACAATAGGTGATGTCACAGCTCTTCTCCTCCTCCTGTACAATGACTGATAACACCTCTATATACAGTAGATAACACAGGATCCACCATTCACAATAGGTGATGTCACAGCTCACCTCCTCCTCCTGTACAATGACTGATAACACCTCTATATACAGTAGATAACACAGGATCCACCATTCACAATAGGTGATGTCACAGCTCTTCTCCTCCTCCTGTACAATGACTGATAACACCTCTATATACAGTAGATAACACAGGATCCACCATTCACAATAGATGATGTGACAGCTCACCTCCTCCTCCTGTACAATGACTGATAACACCTCTATATACAGTAGATAACACAGGATCCACCATTCACAATAGGTGATGTCACAGCTCACCTCCTCCTGTACAATGACAGATAACACCTCTATATACAGTAGATAACACAGGATCCACCATTCACAATAGGTGATGTCACAGCTCACCTCCTCCTCCTGTACAATGACTGATAACACCTCTATATACAGTAGATAACACAGGATCCACCATTCACAATAGATGATGTGACAGCTCACCTCCTCCTCCTGTACAATGACTGATAACACCTCTATATACAGTAGATAACACAGGATCCACCATTCACAATAGGTGATGTCACAGCTCACCTCCTCCTCCTGTACAATGACTGATATCACCTCTATATACAGTAGATAACACAGGATCCACCATTCACAATAGGTGATGTCACAGCTCACCTCCTCCTCCTGTACAATGACTGATAACACCTCTATATACAGTAGATAACACAGGATCCACCATTCACAATAGATGATGTGACAGCTCACCTCCTCCTCCTGTACAATGACTGATAACACCTCTATATAGAGTAGATAACATAGGATCCACCATTCACAATAGGTGATGTCACAGCTCACCTCCTCCTCCTGTACAATGACTGATAACACCTCTATATACAGTAGATAACACAGGATCCACCATTCACAATAGATGATGTGACAGCTCACCTCCTCCTCCTGTACAATGACTGATATCACCTCTATATAGAGTAGATAACATAGGATCCACCATTCACAATAGGTGATGTCACAGCTCACCTCCTCCTCCTGTACAATGACTGATAACACCTCTATATACAGTAGATAACACAGGATCCACCATTCACAATAGGTGATGTCACAGCTCACCTCCTCCTCCTGTACAATGGCTGATAACACCTCTATATACAGTAGATAACACAGAATCCACCATTCACAATAGGTGATATCACAGCTCACCTCCTCCTCCTGTACAATGACTGGTAACACCTCTATATACAGTAGATAACACAGGATTCACCATCCACAATAGGTGATGTCACAGCTCACCTCCTCCTCCTGTACAAGGACTGATAACACCTCTATATACAGTAGATAACACAGGATTCACCATTCGCAATAGGTGATGTCACAGCTCACCTCCTCCTCCTGTACAAGGACTGATAACACCTCTATATACAGTAGATAACACAGGATTCACCATTCGCAATAGGGGATGTCACAGCTCACGTGCTCCCCCCCTTCCTTCACAATATCCTTTGCACACACTGAGATGCTTCAATACAAAAGATAGGGTTGGAGTCAGTCTATTGCTGCTCATGTTCAAGTGCATTTCCTGAAACAGCAGGAAGTTACCGTCTGTATTACCCTCAGTGGCCGCTGTGAGAACTGCAAGAGTTCTATTTTTCATTTTAACACAAATTGTCAAAACTAATAAGAAACATTTAACACAAAGCTTGATTTTCCGATCATAGCTTCCCTCTATGGCGACTCCATGTTTAGAGGTGGTGGAGCTGAGGGGCGCTGAAGTCATGGGGAGGCTCAGAGGTTTAGGTGCTGATGTCCTCAGTGACAGGAGAGCACAGACTCTCTGGTGTCCGGCCGCCTCTCAGGTTAATGATATTGGGCCGCAGCGTCGTCCCCGCGTTAATCAATATCCGGCCTCATATCCGGAGACTGTGGGAATCCTGTGAAGTGGAATAAGTGATGCACGTTTAATTGTGAGTCGACGTCCCTCCGCCCCGGGAGCAGCCATGCATACCCAGAATAAATTGCTGCCATCCTGGAGCGGAGGAGATGGCACCAAACAATGAGAGGGATCACGAGGATATCCCCCTGATACACTGCAGACAATGGGGCTAGAAAGGGGGTCCGGGATATACAAAAGCAGGGGGAGGGGGCGGCTGCAGGTGGAGGTAATTCTGGGGTCTTCTGAGGATACAAAGTGACAAAATGTATCTATAGTGCAACATGAATAAATAGAAGGTTTGCCGTTCTGAAGCTCCTGTATATAGACCCCCGGGCCCTATAACAAGGCAATGACGAGGGCCCCACTCTGCTATATTGTCAGGAAAGCTCTTGTTGGCTGTACATCTGCACACGCAGACTCCGGGTAGAATGTGGCTTGTTATGTGACAATGTATGGGATCTGATGAGGCATTTACACTTTTTTCCTCTTTTGTAGGATTTTGTTCTAACCCAACGCGAGGCTGCGAATCGATATCTCCTCCACCTCCAGCTGAAGCTATCTCAGTCCGAGCTCTGGGGAAATGAGGCCGATCAGGGTGACGAGACGGCGATCCGATACCACGGCGTGGACGGGCCATTGACCCCAGCCCAGTGTGGAGGGACTGGAAATGCTGCACTCACCGGGCACTGGGTAGTAATGTGGGAACTAAGAGTAAAGTTTCTCTACATTGGCTATGATCCCACTGTCAGGAACAAAAGGGACAATTTCTACCAAAGTGAAGGACAGAGCAAAGAGCCGGCATCTACATCTCCTGGGGTTGGACACCGCGTCTGCGATATGTCCAATGTAGCAGACATACCAGGTGCCATAGGCTCCCCAGCTAAAAGTGTGCCATGGAGTCATCTGCTACCAGGGCTAAAGAATATGTCTGCCGTGGGTTCCATGGCCATACACAGTAGCAGACAGCGTGTGCAACGAGTCCCACAGCTACCAGTGTAGAAAACAGTGTGTGTCAGTGGGTACACAGCTACCAGAGTAGAAGACAATGTGTGTGCCATAGGGTCCACAGATTTTAAGGAAGAAGGTAGTGTGTGCCACAGGGCCCGCAAGTACCAAGGTACCACGATACCAAGGAAGAAACCACGATAGAGGAAAGCACGTGCCAAAGGGTCCACATCTACCAGGGTAGAGGAAAGCACGTGCCATAGGGTCCACATGTACCAGGATAGAGGAAAGCATGTGCCATAGGGTCCACATGTACCACGATAGAGGAAAGCACGTGCCAAAGGGTCCACATGTACCAGGGTAGAGGAAAGCATGTGCCATAGGGTCCACATGTACCAGGATAGAGGAAAGTATGTGCCATAGAGTCCACATCTACCAGGGTAGAGGAAAGCACGTGCCATAGGGTCCACATGTACCAGGATAGAGGAAAGCATGTGCCATAGGGTCCACATGTACCAGGGTAAAGGAAAGCATGTGCCATAGGGTCCACATGTACCAGGGAAGAGGAAAGGATGTTCCATAGGGTCCACATGTACCAGGGCAGAGGAAAGGATGTGCCACAGGGTCCACATGTACCAGGATAGAGGAAAGCATGTGCCATAGGGTCCACATGTACCACGGAAGAGGAAAGCATGTGCCATAGGGCCCACATGTACCAGGATAGAGGAAAGCATGTGCCATAGGGTCCACATGTACCAGAGTAGAGGAAACATGTGCCATAGGGTCCACATGTACCAGGGTAGAGGAAACATGTGCCATAGGGTCCACATGTACCAGAGTAGAGGAAACATGTGCCATAGGGTCCACATGTACCAGGGTAGAGGAAACATGTGCCATAGGGTCCACATGTACCAGGATAGAGGAAAGCATGTGCTATCGGGTCCATGTATACCAGGATAGAGAAAAGCATGTACCATAGTGCCCACATCTACCAGGGTAGAGAAAAGGATGTGCCATAGGGTCCAAACGTACCAGGGTAGAGGAAACATGTGCCATAGGGTCCACATGTACCAGGGTAGAGGAAAGGATGTGCCATAGGGTCCACATGTACCAGGGTAGAGGAAAGGATGTGCCATAGGGTCCACATATACCAGGGTAGAGGAAAGCATGTGCCATAGGGTCCACGTGTACCAGGGTAGAGGAAAGGATGTGCCATATAAGAGGGTGGTGGCCACTCTTGCACAGGGACCCACCGGAGAATTCTCCTGCTCTCCCGTGGGCCAGTCCAAGCCTGCGAGCACCAGAGTATAAAATATCGCGTGCCATAGGGTCCACATCTCCAGCGTAGAAGCAGTGTGTGCCATGTTTTAGGCTCTGGAGCTGCCATGGTAGGACACAGCAGGTGATTTGGGTTATGGGGAGGACGGCGCCCCCTATGTTTTACTTTTGAAAGGATCATAAAAAAACAGAGACCTGGAGAATTGAAGAGACCGAGGAGGGCGTCACAGAAACAAATCCCCCCTTACATGCAGGTGAAATCTCTATAGTGTCCTCATCTATTCCCGTGCTGCCGGGGGCAATTGAGGTCGAGTGGGAACGTGGAGCTTTTTGCTAATTTTGCTGTGTGGCCTCATAATGACTTTCTAGGTTGCGGGGGGCGAGGTATGGATCATTTTGTGCCATTTGTTGTGATGTAGACCCCACTAATTCCCTGTAAATTCTCTGCTTGATATCAGACAAAAGGTGTCAGGAAATAAAGGACTGGGCAAGAATGAGCTGTGGGCCTGGCTGCCGGGGCGGCGCAGCACGTGGCGCTCCTCCATTCTGCGGGGGCTCCGCCAGGCCTGGAGATGGGGGCGCTCTCTGCTCATTTCATTTGCTGGGCTGTGAATTATCTGATTTCCCTGAGTGACAAACAAGAAACTTGTGAATATATTTTACCATTTGAATACCCGGCGATGGCCGTTCCCGCTGCATCCCGGAGCCTGATTTCCCCAGGGTTTCATTAGCATTCCCTGCACATTTGCTCTCACCTACACAGCGCTCTGCTGCCCAGTAACCTTCACAGCTCCAGGTTATCCAGTGGCACCGGGCAGATTTATGATAAACTCTCCCTCCTATAAATAATGAATTCCTGACATTTGTTTTTTGCTTCCAGTAACGATTTTATGTTTTGTTTTTTCCGCTTTTGCTAATTTTCCTGATATTTGGCGGCAGAGAGGAGGCGCCGCTTCTCCTCTGCGCGGCTGCAGGGCTCACGGCTTTGCATATCATTTATTCGGCTTCTATCAACTTTCCCGTTAGATAAAGGTTTATTTTTCATTTTGGGAAAAAAAACTTGCAGCTCTTAAAGGGGACACGACACTGTGGGCTTTAAGGCTGCTTGTCCCTGCGGCCCCGTCACACCCCCTAGGACCGCCACATTCACAAATAAGGTCCCATACAGAGATAAAGGGGAAGGTTAGACACTGCAATGTTCATACTCAAAATCTTGTATACATCAAAGGACTGAAAACAGGTCATTACCAAATATTTCTCACAACTGAGGGTTTGTTACAATGTATCAGTGTCAGTAATCTTCTGTGAGATCCTTGTTACAATGTATCAGTGCCAAGAAAACATAACAGTCTGGAGTGAAAATCTTACTGAAGATTGGTCAATGCAACTTTCATTTTCAAGAGCTCCGCTTGCTGTCAGTGAGGACATTCTTGTTTACATCCAGGGATTGAAAACATGGCCTACTACTTTCCACTTCTGGGGGTTTGCTGCAATGTATCAGCGTAGGCAATCTTCTATCTGCTGAATGCATCAACGCTACAAATCTCTCTCCTGTCCTGATAGTTTGTTACAATGTATCAGTGCAGAGAAAACATATCAGCCGTTCAGAAGATTGGTGTGGCTGCAAACATTGACAGAAAACCTCCAGTTGTCAGAAATATTATCAGTATTGAGATCTCTGCTTGCTGTCAAACGGGATTTTTTTTTTAACCATAGGGACTAAAAATGTCATAACGAAATACTTCTCACAGCTGAGTGTTTGTTACAATGTATCAGTGTATGAAATTTTCTGTTAGGTAAATATGGAGCGCCCCCGCACCGCCGCAGGGCCGAGGGGTACCCGGAGCCGGGCCTCTAGTTCTCAGTCTCGGGGTTGTCACGGTGGCTAGACCCGGTCCGTGGCCCTGTCCGTCAGTGGGGGGACGTCCGGTGTAATAGGTGGTAGTAATGGTAGCGATGGAGCGGTGCGGTTGTGGGGTGTAAGTCGCGGTAAATAACGAGGACACCAGGTTGCAGTCTCTTTACCTCTTTACTGGAGATCTCTGAGTCCTCAGTCCGGAACACGGTTCACCAGGCTACGCAAGTCCGGCCGGTCCAATGGCACCTCCAGAGTTCTCCTCTCAGGTGGAAATCTGTGCCTTCCTTCTAGCGCTATGTGTTGTAGTCCTTCCCTGCTGTGCTTACGGAAAGTAACCCCACAACGGTTGTGTCTGTTTCTTAAGTTCCCTCACAACTCGATTTGATGTTCCTCTGTAATCCACCCCTTCCCTGTTTTCAGGTTGGAATGGCACCCGTTTGTCAGGTAGGCCTGGAGTTCTTCCGGGACCCTAGAGTCGCCCCTCTCCCGCAATTGCCCCCCAAGACTTCATAGGTGATATGTGGTAGACAGCCCGCCTAAGACCGACTGTCCTGCCGCTGTTTGGAGTATGGCTTGAAGCTGTATTCTAATCCACTCCCTCGGCGTTCCGGCCACCGGTATTGCGCCTCAGCAGGGTGCTGCCTCTTTCAACAAAACCCCTGCTGGTATTCTCCTTCTGCTTGATCTCGTTTCTCACTCAGCACAATCTATCTCGCTTCTAATCCTTTCTTGAGTCCCGCCGCTTCCAGGAGCCTGCGCGGACCCGTTACGTTCTTTCAATGCCAAGCCTCTGCCAGGATCCCACCCCTGGCAGAGACCCTACAGTCTCTCCCTTCACAACACCCCCTGCCACAGGGTGTTGCTCCGTTCAATCCCGTCAGCGTTCTCTCCTAACTTCCTGCCTGACCCCCAGTTTACCCACTATGGTGGGGAGTGGCCTAATGAATAGCACCCTTAGCTCCCCCCGGAGGCCCAGCTGTGAAACATATTGGTGTCTGTGATACCTGATTGGAGGAACTCCTTCGGTGCCATCGAACGTACCATGGCTCCCCTTAGCGGCGAAGCCACAGCACTGCAACGACCAGGACTCTGGGGCGCTGCACTCCCCCCTGGTTAAACACAGTACTCCGGGACTGGGAAGAAAAACAACAATACAGATTAGCAAAAAGACATACAATTTTGTTGAGTGCAAAACAATAAGTATACTTGAACAGGCTTCCCTTTATGGGAGGTGAGGACACTTTTAACGTTACAAACATGGTCAACATTATAAATTACAGGCTATGCATAACTCCTGTTACCCATCCGGGTATTCTACTTAGTGCAAATTCTGGAACAATAAATTAACATTGCCTTTACGAAACATACACTCTTAGTTTACCAAAGGCCTTCCTATAATCACATTACAGGGTAAAGTAACTTCACATTCTCCTACTTTGAACCTGCAGGACCGCCTGTCCCTATGGCACCAGACCTACTGCCTCTCCTTTCTTTTACAGGACCGCCCCATTCAGCCAGGGCCTACTGCCTTTCTCTACTATACATGGTATAGACATAACATTCCTTTCGTTTAAAGAACTCTGAGCCAGCTCTACTCGGCTCCTTTAAGGACTCACTCTCTAACCCCTACGGGTTCACTCTCTGTCCTTAGTAAAAAAGTAACTTTCAATGGGGACGCGGGGTTTACCTTCTATCCTCACCTTCATTATTACTTCGCTTACTTTCAACTATGCAGACCTCTACATCTTTTCTTTCTGCAAAACATTATTTAGATTTCACATTTCAAACAAATTGAACACATTTAACTTAGCATGTAAAACAGTTACATTTCTTTTCAAGCTTCATCATTATGGCATTACTGTTCTGCAACAGTATCTCTCTCAAGTTCAGTTTCTCACATCCCCTTTAAGAGGAGACCAAGTCTTTCTAAGGTAGCTCGTCTTCTCAGCCTACCAGCCCATGCAAAGGTTCCGGCATGGTATCTTCGCAAAGTGTCTTTAACTAGAACCGGTAGGAAAGGTATCTTCACAAAGTGTCTCTGGCTCAAACCAATAGGGCAAATATCTTCGCAAAGTGTCTTTGGCTAAAACCAGTAGGGAGCACCTTTAAGAAGGTGCAAACTATTTACAAAAGAAAGTTTGAATCATGCACAGTCCATGATTTCTGCAGTTCTTTAAACTTGTGCAAAAATTTTAGGAAAACTCAGAACAAACACAGGGATCCCGGGTCAACAAAGGGATCCATTAACCCTGGGCGGGTTTAGCAGCAACAGGAACAGTTAAAACAATAAAGTAGCAACTATGTACATTTTCATAAGCATTGAAAGCTATATCTTACTGAGGTTCTACGGGAGGTGACCTTCTTCCTGGCTTCACCAGACTCACAGATCGGCCCGGTGAGCCAGGACGCCGTTCTGGTCCCAGTAAGGATAGAATCCCTCTCCGGGAGGTCCTTCTCGTCGGTAGGCGTACCCGCCTCTCCGGGGCGCGGTGAGGTCGAACTTCCCCTGGTTCCGCGGGGTCAGGTCCCGCTGCCTTTCCTCCAGGACTATCCTCTTCTGGTGTCCCAGCAGCAGCCTGGAGGGCGACACATCGTTGGACCCCCCGGGCAAACCAGCCCGTCTCACTGGTGTTCTTTCTCCACCTCGTATAGGTGACGGCGTCCCCCGGCTCCAGGTTACAATCAGACCGCCTGCCAGAAGGTTCCACCTCTTCTCGGTCCACCCGGACCTGGATCGGCTCCCCGATCTCCTGTATGACCCCTCTCCCTTGCTGGGGATGGAAGGCCACCACAACACCCCAGTGTGAGGGCGGAATCTCGGGGACACTAACCAAGTCCACTTGTTCTGCAGGCTGGGGCCGGCTCCGCCACTCTGCCATAAGGCGCCGTAAGTGCTCCGCATCCGGCATGATCTTCAGACCCGGTGCAGGTAGGGCGCTTCCAGCCGGGCCCGGGTAAGGAGCAATGGGAGACAGCTTAATCTCGGTGGGTTGGCCCACCCGGGTGAGCACGCGGGCATTGGCCCTCAATCGGCGGTTCAGCTGGCGGGCCTCGGCCGCAGCCACACGTTCCTCCGATAACGGCGTCGGAGGTCGGCCCATCGGGGACTCGGTAAGGGTCAGACCTCCCAGCAGCGGTGCCTCGGAGCCTATCTCGGACGCCGCGGCCTCAGACTGAGCCGACTCAGCTCCGCGTGGTGCTTCTGGTGCCGCCATTTCTTGCTCTTTTCCCGCGTCTCCTTCCCGCGGTCTCTTCCGTGGGCGGCCCCGTCCCCATGGTCTCCACCCTCCGACCAAGATCAGGAGGCGTACCTCAGCTGTTGACGGGCACGTCCTCAGGACACAGAAATACTTAGACTGGGCGGCCATTATTCTTCGCGCTCTCCAGCTCGTCTACGCCCACTCCACGCCCCTCTTCTCTTCCTGCGCTTTCCTCAGCGCTGCAATGGCGGCGGATTTTGGCGGCAAATGGCACAGCACACAGTCTTGCAATAAAGTACAGTCCAAGCACAGTAAATCACAGTCTCTAGGCACACATGACCTGATTCTTCAGGCTTAAGTAGATCCTGTTCGTGACGCCAAGATTTGGAGCGCCCCCGCACCGCCGCAGGGCCGAGGGGTACCCGGAGCCGGGCCTCTAGTTCTCAGTCTCGGGGTTGTCACGGTGGCTAGACCCGGTCCGTGGCCCTGTCCGTCAGTGGGGGGACGTCCGGTGTAATAGGTGGTAGTAATGGTAGCGATGGAGCGGTGCGGTTGTGGGGTGTAAGTCGCTGTAAATAACGAGGACACCAGGTTGCAGTCTCTTTACCTCTTTACTGGAGATCTCTGAGTCCTCAGTCCGGAACACGGTTCACCAGGCTACGCAAGTCCGGCCGGTCCAATGGCACCTCCAGAGTTCTCCTCTCAGGTGGAAATCTGTGCCTTCCTTCTAGCGCTATGTGTTGTAGTCCTTCCCTGCTGTGCTTACGGAAAGTAACCCCACAACGGTTGTGTCTGTTTCTTAAGTTCCCTCACAACTCGATTTGATGTTCCTCTGTAATCCACCCCTTCCCTGTTTTCAGGTTGGAATGGCACCCGTTTGTCAGGTAGGCCTGGAGTTCTTCCGGGACCCTAGAGTCGCCCCTCTCCCGCAATTGCCCCCCAAGACTTCATAGGTGATATGTGGTAGACAGCCCGCCTGAGACCGACTGTCCTGCCGCTGTTTGGAGTATGGCTTGAAGCTGTATTCTAATCCACTCCCTCGGCGTTCCGGCCACCGGTATTGCGCCTCAGCAGGGTGCTGCCTCTTTCAACAAAACCCCTGCTGGTATTCTCCTTCTGCTTGATCTCGTTTCTCACTCAGCACAATCTATCTCGCTTCTAGTCCTTTCTTGAGTCCCGCCGCTTCCAGGAGCCTGCGCGGACCCGTTACGTTCTTTCAATGCCAAGCCTCTGCCAGGATCCCACCCCTGGCAGAGACCCTACAGTCTCTCCCTTCACAACACCCCCTGCCACAGGGTGTTGCTCCGTTCAATCCCGTCAGCGTTCTCTCCTAACTTCCTGCCTGACCCCCAGTTTACCCACTATGGTGGGGAGTGGCCTAATGAATAGCACCCTTAGCTCCCCCCGGAGGCCCAGCTGTGAAACATATTGGTGTCTGTGATACCTGATTGGAGGAACTCCTTCGGTGCCATCGAACGTACCATGGCTCCCCTTAGCGGCGAAGCCACAGCACTGCAACGACCAGGACTCTGGGGCGCTGCAAATACAAGTACAGTAAATCTCTCTCTTGTCCTGATTGGTTGTTACAAAGTATCAGTGCAGTAAGAATGTATCCGAATCTTACAGATGATTGGTCGGAAGACAGCAAACCCCCGTCTGTGAGAAGTATTAGGGGGTATTCCAGCCTAAGTATCTGTATCTTATTAGATAAGTGGGGTCCAACTACTGAGACCCCCATGGATCACCAGGTTACCACAATTGTGTTTCCATACACCCCACCACGTCCCAATAAGTGGAGGCTGTGAGCAGAGACATCACATGACCTGCGATATTTGTGGGGGGAACCCCCATATACATTTTCAGGAATATAATGTCGGCCAATCGGGGGCCACGCTCGTGTACATCTCTGTGTGCGCCATCAGTGCCACAGCTTCCCATCCATAGGACAGTACAGATGCGCCCACATTGTGGCTGCGTAATTCCGCCCTCTCGGCTTCGGTTACACGGCGGGAAGGATCCAGTAGACGGATGCTCTAATCGTATTCATCAACAAGCTCCAATAAAATAAGCCCCCTCACCATCTCCAGCTAATTTACATGCTTTCAGTCAGGGCTCCGGCGCGGATGCGGCGATAAATCAAATGCACTTATCGTGCATCTACTTTACATACACACACGCATTCACAAATTACACACATACATCTGTCACTGGGAACATGGAATATTGCACCCATAAATAAACTGCCCCTTTCAATGTTTCATAAAAAGCCATAAATATGCCCCCGTTTCACGGCTGCTGTGTCCCGGTGAATGCGGCCCACTGGTCCTGCACACGCTGCACATAAATATTCCACATAAAATGAGATCATTCATTATTTTCTATTGTCAGGGCCGACATATGGCGCGAGGGCACGTCCGGATCTCGTGTCACTCAACTGGTGCTGATAGAAGCGAATAGCAGGAGAGGCGACACTGCGCCCAGGAACAGGTGAATATGGGGGGCAGCAGCGCCACACACTCAGGAGGTCATGGAATATGTGTTCTATTTCCCACTTGTACATTGGTGGTTCCAATGTGACCCTAGTCACTACTCTCATACTAGACGTGAGGCAGATTGGACCTTTTGACCTCTTGACCAATGTCAAAAGCCAGTAGGGTACATGAAAAACAGAAGGAATAGACAAAGGCGTAGTCAGCGTTCTGAGGTCAGAATACCAGGAGGATAGCAGATCAGGGCACAAGGGGTTAAACGGATGGTCAGAACAAGGTTTAAGGTCAGGCAATGAAAGATCAAAACACAAGGCACAGAGAGAACAAACCACACAGTAGCTGAATGTACATCTGGCAGGTCTGTGGGAGTAACAGCCCAGCCCAGAGTAAGTAGCCGGGCAATCACCTGGGACAATGAACACCTGGAGACAGCCAGTGCTTCCTAGTTTCAAATTGGACACCCGAGCTGTCAATCAAAACACTGACAGCTCCGCCTGCCCCAGCATGAAACTGGATGACTGAGCTGTCAGTAACTGAATCCCAGACACACGGAACCATGACAGTACCCTCTTTTGTATGGGGGCTACCGGAACCCAAGTTTTCCCAGGAAATTTTAGTTGGAAGGCCCTGACTAACTGATTGGCCTTCGCATCTTGAGCTGGGAACCTGTTGTGAATTCTGCTCTTGGGTTCCCTCCGGTGGTTGTTGGTAGTAATGCAGTTGTCCCTGGGTTGCAATCCTGGGCAGATATCCCTGCTGATTGCAGCTCTGACTGGGATATTTAGGTGTGCAGGATTCATTAGCCCTTGCCAGTTGTGCATTGTTCTTGGAGGTTTTGCATCTCTGTCTGGTTCCTCCTGCCCTGCTGCTGTGTCTGGTTTTGTTTCTGCAGCACACATGCTGTGTCACTGTGCTTTACAATTCAGTACTATTCAATGGTTTTTCTTGTCCAGCTTAGACTGTGTTTGGATATTTCAGTAAAGTTGGATTCTCAGGAGATGCAGATATACATTCCATGTCTTTAGTTAGATGGTGGAATTTTTGTATCATCTGCTGTGGATATTTTTAGGGTTTTAATACTGACCGCTTAGTATTCTGTCCTATCCTTTTCTATTTAGCTAGCGTGGCCTCTTTTGCTAAATCCTGATTTCTGCCTGCGTGTGTCTTTCCTCTAATACTCACAGTCAATATTTGTGGGGGGCTGCCTATCCTTTGGGGTTCTGCTCTGAGGCAAGATAGAATTCCCATTTCCATCTATAGGGGTATTTAGTCCTCCGGCTGTGTCGAGGATGTGTTAGGTACACCCCACGGCTACATCTAGTTGCGGTGACAGTTTAGGGTTTGCGGTCAGTACAGGTTCCACCTACTCCTGAGAAAGTCTCATGCGGCTCCAAGGTCACCGGATCATAACAGGAACCAGGATCTCACCTCTGGTCCAGATCCCCTCCAGTAGATGTGGTATTGGTGGGAATTTCGGACCCTACAAGAATCCACAATCCTCTGAAACTCATACTCCAAGCGATCGTCGACTGAAACCTGGAGGAGGTAGGAATGAGGGAGACAATGCAGAAGAGACAAACTCCTTTAATAGGGATTTATGGAATAAGTTAGAGATGCGAACGATGGAGGAAGCTTTCATCTAAATGCCACCGGACTGACCACCTCCAGGATCTCATATGGAATAATAAAGTTTGGTCCCATCTTTACTGATGGAACTTCAAGATTAATGTTCCTAGATGACAACCAAACCTTATCCCCAATCTTAAAAACAGGACCCACCGAACATCATCTATTGGCCTTCTGTTGGCGAATCTGAGCTGTCTTAATATTCTTTTGAACCTCCCTCCAGACATCCCCAAGTCTTGGTGAATCTGAGCTGTCTTAATATTCTTTTGAACCTCCCCCCAGACATCCCCAAGTCTCTGTACAGAGACCTCCACCCCAGGACAGTCAGAACTAATCCTAGAAAATTCACCAAAATGCGGATGAAAACCATAATTACAGAAACCCCTTCTTGGGCTTGTGGAGACAAGAAAAATTCCCAGGTCTGAGGACCCCCTCGCAGTAGGGACATGACTATTTCTACCCACAGGAACTCCTCCCCCGGCAACAAGGGTGCAGGGTAAAAAATAACCTACAGCTCTCCCTGAATACAATAAACTGGTCTTTCTCTCCTGAAAATTTATCAGCGAGGGCCCTTACAGGTTCGGGAAAGACCAACTGTACATCAGAGGGTACTGCCGTGACAGCCGCTGCTGGCAGTGGAGGGCTATAGAGAGTCTTCATCTAATTAGTTATCTGACGCTACAGCTAACATTGTGATGACTCCAGACTCTGGCATTCCTTAGCCAGATCCTGAGTCATCTGCATCAAATTCACCACCTGATCACAGAGATTGTGAACAGGATCCATACTGACAAAAAAGAAAAAATATTGGCCAGAAGTAATGAGACAGAGTGGTCAAGAGGTTCAAGGTCAAAAGCCAGGAGGGTACGACAGAAACAGAAGCATGAGACAAAGGCATAGTAAGGTAACATTCCGAGGTCAGAATACCAGGATAGCAGATCAGAGCAGAATGGGTTAAATAGGTGCATGGTCAGAACGAGGTCCAAGGTCGGGCAACAAAAGATCTACAAACAGAATGCAAGACACAGAGGGACAAGCCACACTTCTAGAAGAAACAGCCCAGTTAAGTAACCGAGCAATCACCTGGGACAATGAGCACCTGGAGACACACTGACAGCTCAGCACATCCCAGCACCAGACTGAAGGACTGAGCTGTCAGTTAAAATATGACAGCTTCAGCATGCCCATGTACCAGATTGGATGGCTAAGATGTCAGTAACTACATCCCAAAGAAATAAAGTTGCTTTCTGTAGTTCTACAGCATGTAAATATGAAATATATGAAATATGAACAGCATTACCATTCTAGATAATAAGAAAAAATGGAGATATTTAGGATGTAATTTGGCCAATTTATGCATGCCCAGCAGCCAACGGCAAGGCGATCTCTGGTTTGCTGGAAACCTAGTGTCTAGTGTGAACACCTCTCTAAGGCTAAAACCAGAATTTATGGGTAGGGAAGATCCTGCTGCAATTAAAATTGCCACAGGCTTGAGGGTAGAGCGATCGGTCAGAGAGCTGATATGCAAATAACAAAAGACTGAGCAGCACTTCCAAATCAGAAAACTGGTGTGTACAAGTGCGAACTAGGAGAAACCATCTCTATGCATAACTGACTGGTACTTCCAAATCAGAAAACTGGTGTGTACAGGTGCGAACTAGGAGCAGCCATCTCTATACATAACAAAACAAATAAAGTTTCACTCTATAGTGCTGAAGCATGTAAATATGAAGTATATGAAATATGAAGGAGGGAGTAAAAGATGGAAGGAAGGAAAGAAAAGAGAGAGGGAGGGAAAAATGGAAGGAAGGAAGGAAAAAAGACAAGAAAGAAGGAAGGGAAGAAGGGACGAAGAATGAATGCTGAAAACGAAAGTAGAAAAGAAGGAGAGAACAATGGAAAAAAGCAAGATAGTGTAAAAGGTAGGAAAAGGTTGGAAGAGAAGAAGGAAAGGAAGGAGAGGAAATAATGGGAATGAATGAATGGAAGATAGGATGAAAAGACAAAAAGGAAGAAACGACAAGTAGAATGAAATAAGAGTTACTTGGCGTAACTCATGGCCATTTCCACGTTCCAATGGCATATCTGGTGTGTGGAAAGAAGAACAAAGAAAAGACAGAAAATGGGAATAAAGGAAGGGAGGGAGCATGGGAAGAAGGAAACAAATGAAGAAGAATGCAAAGAAGGAAGGATGGAAAGAAAGAGGGGATGGAGGAAAGACAGAAATAAGGAGTGAAGGGTGGAAATTGGGGTAGGAAGATAGGACAGTGGGATAGGACAATAAGGATGGGCTGGAAACGGAAATGAATGCGTGAACGTAGGTGGAAAGGAAGGAAATAAGGAAAAAAGGAAGGGGACATAAGAGGAAGGATGCAAGGACATAAGAAAAGAAGGATTAAAGAAAAAAGCTAAGGAGGACAGAAGAAAGGAGACAAGTATACTGTGAGCCCTCGCGGGCAGGGTCTTCTCTCCTCCTGTACCAGTCGTGATTATTGTACTTGTTTTTATTATGTATACCCCTCCTCACATGTAAAGCGCCATGGAATAAATGGCGCTATAATAATAAATAATAATAAGTAAAGGAGAGAGAAAGGGTAAGAGTAAGAAAATAAAATAGGAGAAAAGGAAGCAAAGAAGGGATGTAAGAAGGGAGGGCAGAAGGAATTAAACATGGAAGATGGAAGGAAGAAAGTAAGGAGGAAAGAAAAGGACTATGGAAGGAAGGAAAGAAGGGAAGACAGAAGGAAGTAGGAAGGAAGGAAATGAGTGAAGAAGAGAAGGAGGGAATAGAGAAGGAAAGGAAGGAAGAAAGAAAGACAAAATGGAAAACTTTGAGTGACTTTATGAGTAAATGTTTCTTGACTTCATTGGATGAGATTTATGGTTCTGCATTACTGTGATGACATAATCTTGTGCCGCTTCCATCTCATCGATCACATCCCATAAACGTAACTAAGTTCCCAAACAAGAACCTGCAGTCAGAGAATAAGCGGGAGGAGCGGAGCGCCAGTAATTTACTCCAAATCCAAACATTTATGATTTGTACAAAAAGTAAGAAAAGCTCCAGGGACTGCAAACACCTTCATACACATAAATTATCGGCGGTGGCGGCGGCGCCTCCAGGAGGCGATTTGAATGTAGAACTTTAAGTAGTCTATAAATTTATCCTGAAAGATAATTTGTGGTTTGGAAAAAAATAAATCAAATAGTTTATGTTGGAAATATTTGTAGATATCCCGAAGAAATCATCAATCGGAAGAGAAGAATGTAAGATTGCGAATGTGTCCCGGGGGAACGCACTTTACAGTCTGGAGGTGTGCGCTTCTTCTGTGTCTCCAGAGGGGGAGGGGCACTTTACAGTCTGGAGATGTGCGCTCCTTCCAGCTATTAAATGGTTTATTTGGCCTCCTGCTGGGAACCACCTGAAATTGAATTTGGAGGCTCCACCCTGGGATTAGGAGGTTATTTTATAAGGTTTGTGTATAGGAGTTTACAGCTCAATAACTTAATGCAGGGGCAGCTGCGGCTCACGAGACGGACAATGGAGATCTCCACGGATCATTCTGGAAACACTGCAGAGACTTAGGAAGGAAGGCTGGAAGAAAGGAAGGAATGAAGGGAGGAAGGAAGACGAAAGGAAGGATGGAAGTGAGGAAGGAAGGAAAAAAACGATAGAACAAAGGAAGACGAAAGGAAGGATGGAAGTAAGGAAGAAAAAAAGGAATGAAGGAAGGAAGATGAAAGGAAGGATGGAAGTGAGGAAGGAAAGAACGACAAAAGGAAGGATGGAAGTAAGAAAGAAAGGAAGGAAGGAAGGAAGGAAAGAATGAAAAAAATGAAGGAAGACGAAAGGAAAGATGGAAGTAAGGAAGAAAGACGGGAATCAAGGAAGGAAGGAAGGAAGATGAAAGGATGGAAGTGAGGAAGGAAGGATAGAAGGATATAAGGAAAGGAATGGAAAGAAGGAAGGAATGGAAGAAGTAAGGAAGAAAAGAAGGAAGGAATGAAGAAGTAAGGAAGAAAAGAAGGAAGGAATGAAAGAAGGAAGGAATGAAAGAAGGAAGGAATGAAAGAAGGAAGGAATGAAAGAAGGAAGGAATGAAAGAAGGAAGGAATGAAAGAAGGAAGGAAGGAAGTGAGAAAGGAAGGGAGGGAGGAAGGAAATGAGGAAGGAAGGAAAAAACGATAGAACAAAGGAAGACGAAAGGAAGAATGGAAGTAAGGAAGAAAAGAAGGAATGAAGGAAGGAAGATGAAAGGAAGGATGGAAGTGAGGAAGGAAAGAACGATAGAATGAAGGAAAACAAAAGGAAGGATGGAAGTAAGAAAGGAAGATGAAAGGAAGGATGGAAGTGAGGAAGGAAGGAAAGAATGAAAAAAAAAGAAGGAAGACGAAAGGAAAGATGGAAGTAAGGAAGGAAGATGAAAGGATGGAAGTGAGGAAGGAAGGATAGAAGGATATAAGGAAAGGAATGGAAAGAAGGAAGGAATGGAAGAAGTAAGGAAGGAAAGAAGGAAGGAATGAAAGAAGGAAGTGAGGAAGGAAGGAAGGAAGGAAGGAAGGAAGGAAGGAAGTGAGAAAGGAAGGGAGGGAGGAAGGAAATGAGGAAGGAAAGTAGGATGGAAAATGAAAGGAAGGATGAAAATAAGGAAGGAAAGAAGGAAGGAAAGAAGGAAGGAAAAAAGGAAGGAAGGAAAGGAGGAAGAAAGTGAGGATGGAAGGAAGAAGGTGAGAAAGGAAGGGAGGGAGGAAGGAAATGAGGAAGGAATGATAGAAGGAAGGAAAGAAGGAAGACAGAAGGAATGAAGTGAAGAAGCGAGGAAGGAAGTGAGGGAGAAAGGAAGGAAAGAAGGAAGGATGGGAGGGAGGAAGGAAACAAGGAAGGAATGAATGAGTGCATAAACTTCTGTGATGGGAATTTGTTTCTCTGTATTTTATAGCCTGTTCAGTCTCCACTGGTGACCATATAGTTACACTTATGCCGCCCAACCAGCCCGGATCCAGCAGGACAGTCCAGAATTTTGAGTATGTCCCCAGAACAGATACAACTGAATACTACAGTGGAGCCTGAAGCCGTCAGATCTCGGCTCCACCGTTTGGTCTGGGTAGATGTGATAGATCTGAGCTGTAGGCAGAGGAGCAGGACCTGCAGGCACATTGATGCTTGTGTCTGTGGGGGCATCATACTGTGAGGGGAGGACTGTAGGGGCCATACAAGTGGTACCTCGCTGTGTGGGAGCAGTGATGGGCTTCACTAGGGCAATATTTTGGTATAGGCACATATAAACGACTGGGCGAGCTCAGTGTCCTGGCTTAGCGCCGCTGCGCTCTATATGTCCCACTTTCCTAATTCTCCTAGTTGGGAGGTGTGAACGCTGAGTATCTGGGATTGTGAGGACTGAGACCCCGGGGGTCACAGGTGAGAACTCGCTATCGTCTCTTATGCCGTGGAAAGTTATTGGTGATCACACAGAGATCAGAAATAAACTCTAAGCTGCAACAGTGACATTATCAGTGATGAGTATTATGTCTATAGCGCCGACATATTCCAGGGCGCTTTACAATTCAGGGGACAAGTACAAATCACAGAGCGCAATAGTGAGTGATGATGTCTGTAAAGTGAGTGAAATAACTACATGCCAAGAGGAGCGAGGGCCGCGCTCACAAGCTTATTAAAAGAATCTGTACTGTGAGTTTTGCACTATAGATTATTTTAATAAGTGAAACATAATAAGAAAGCTTTCATTCCCTTGCACCCAACTTTTAGTGTATTTTTTCAACTAACCAACAAATTTTTAATCAAATTCCCCCATTCTCTATGGTTTGTCCCACAGTGATGAACACAGAAATGTAGAAGTGTTCTGTGCATAGTGGAGCAAACCAAGGCGCATCCATAGCGGGGATGTTCTGATTACACTAAGAAACAGTCAGTAAATTAAGTTAGACAGAAATGTACTCTTATATTCTGCTACAAATCACAAAGTAATAGCAGGAAACTAAAATACAATTTACTGCACAAACCTAATAACTCAAAACACAAAAATACTAGGTGAGATTTACCAGGCTCAAGTGAAAATAATTGAACTTAGTAGCTTTCCATCTTTGTAAAATTTAGAAATGTAGAGAGAAAAGATTAAATGTAATTATCTGTCTAATTATTATGTACATACATTACATTACTGATCCTGTACTGATCCTGAATTACATCCTGTATTATTCTCCAGAGCTGCACTCACTAATCTGCTGGTGCAGTCACTGTGTACATACATTACTGATCCAGAGTTACATCCTGTATTATACCCAGAGCTGCACTCACTATTCTGCTGGTGCAGTCACTGTGTGCATACATTACTGATCCTGAGTTACATCCTGTATTATACTCCAGAGCTGCACTCACTATTCTGCTGGTGCAGTCGCTGTGTACATACATTACATTACTGATCCTGAGTTACCTCCTGTATTATACTCCAGAGCTGCACTCACTATTCTGCTGATGCAGTCACTGTGTACATACATTACATTACTGATCCTGAGTTACATCCTGTATTATACCCCAGAGCTGCACTCACTATTCTGCTGATGCAGTCACTGTGTACATACATTACATTACTGAACCTGAGTTACATCCTGTATTATGAAAGAAACGGTGTGGATCCAGCTCCGGGATAAAAATGCAAAATTTTATTTAAACATTTAAAACGCTGCTAGAACATGACCAGCATGAAGGTGACGGAGAGCAACCAGCACCTGGACGCGTTTCGGACAACAAAGATGCCCTTAGTCCTCAGTATGCTGACAAGAACACATGGTTGCAATAAACCTAAATCTTTATTGCAACCATGTGTTCTTGTCAGCATACTGAGGACTAAGGGCATCTTTGTTGTCCGAAACGCGTCCAGGTGCTGGTTGCTCTCCGTCACCTTCATGCTGGTCATGTTCTAGCAGCGTTTTAAATGTTTAAATAAAATTTTGCATTTTTATCCCGGAGCTGGATCCACACCGTTTCTTTCTACATACCAATCAGTGTTGTGGCAGCAACACTCTGTATCCGTGCTCGGAATGACTTCTACCATCTCGTCTGAACTAAGGGTGAGCTGAAATACCGTTCTTTTTTCATGTGCACATCCTGTATTATACCCAGAGCTGCACTCACTGTTCTGTTGATGCAGTAACTGTGTACATACATTACATTACTGATCCTGAGTTACATCCTGGATTATACCCAGAGCTGCACTCACTATTCTGCTGGTGCAGTCACTGTGTACATACATTACATTACTGATCCTGAGTTACATCCTGTATTATACTCCAGAGCTGCACTCACTATTCTGCTGGTGCAGTCACTGTGTACATACATTACATTACTAATCCTGAGTTACATCCTGGATTATACCCAGAGCTGCACTCACTATTCTGCTGGTGCAGTCACTGTGTACATACATTACATTACTGATCCTGAGTTACATCCTGTATTATACCCCAGAGCTGCACTCACTATTCTGCTGGTGCAGTCACTGTGTACATACATTACATTACTGATCCTGAGTTACATCCTGGATTATACATAGAGCTGCACTCACTATTCTGCTGGTGCAGTTACTGTGTGCATACATTACTGTTCCTGAGTTACATCCTGTATTATCCAACAGGGCTGCACTCACTATTCTGCTGGTGCAGTCACTGTGTACATACATTAGCTTACTGATCCTGAGTTAGATCCTGCATTATACTCCAGAGCTGCACTCACTATTCTGCTGGTGCAGTCACTGTGTACTGTAGCACAGCGCCTACTACGTGTCTTGGGGGACACTCGCTTGGCACGGGATAAATGCACTCAGGCACGGTTTTCTTATAAAACAGAGTCATTTAGGTTTATTTCGCACAACATAAACCACATCCTCAGGAACTTAGTAACAGTTTGAACACCATCTGGACATATTCAACTTTACCATAGTTCGTCTCTGACCCCAGTCAGCATAGCACACGGACCTCGTCCGTTACCCGTTGGCAACCTTCACGGGTTTCTGGACACCTCTTGGCCTCAGAGGTGCCCCATACACAATGTCTCTCTCTTCTAACCCCGGTTAGCATAACACGGATCCCTTTCCGTTACCTGTTGGTGACGCACAGGTTTCTCGGATACCTCTCCTCCACAGAGGTATCCTTCAGACATTTCTCACTCTGACCCCGGTCAGTACAACACGGATCTCCATCCGTCCTACACACTGGCATGTGCTAGGTCCAGAGCCCTGCCATGTGCTCTTCAGGAATCCTATTCTCCAGGACTTCCAACACAGGCTTCCAGGACCTTGCAGCATAGACCATTCAGGTCCACACTCCAAGACCATGTGACCAGACCTCAGTCACATTATATAGTACTAACCACTCCCACAGGTGGGAGTGTGGATGTGTGGCTAGTTTGTCCCACCCATCTCACACAACTAGCCTAGTAAGTCTCCCTTACAACTACACCATAGATATACACACTCGAGGGACTACAGGTCCCAGAACAACAACATTGCATCAGACTTACCACGCAGACTCCCTCTGCGACACATATCGGCCATTCACAACACTGCCAGTCACTGTTTCACCACGATTATAATGACAAATATGCCTCCATGCACATCCCAAGGAGCACACACAGTGCCCCCTAGCTGCCACAGGGGTCACTACACCACAGTACATACATTACATTACTGATCCTGAGTTACCTCCTGTATTATACACCAGAGCTGCACTCACTATTCTGCTGGTGCAGTCACTGTGTAAATACTTTACATTACTGATCCTGAGTTACCTCCTGTAGATCTTTTATTATAAAAATGAAAAACATAACAATAATAATAACAGAAACAAAACAGAAATATCAGCAAGAAAATAATCAGTATAATGAACACTGGTCCAGCCGCTCATCCTCTCCTCTCACACATATTATATATACAGAATAATAACTAATAATAACTAACATTAAGTACTTATGCAGCGCCCCAGAGTCCTGGTCGTTGCAGTACTGATGCTCCGCCGCTAAGGGGGGCTATGGTACGTCTGATGGCACTGAAGGAGTTCACCTGACCAGGTATCACAGACACCAATACATTTCACAGTCTGGCCTCCAGGGGGAGCTAAGGGTACTATGTATTAGGCCACTCCTCACAGTCTGGTAAAACTGGGGGTTAGAAAGGAAGTTAGAGAGAAGCTGACTGGGTTGGAGCCAGGCAACATCCTGTGGCAGAGGGTGTTGCGGGGAGAGACTCAGGGGCGTCCCTGTCAGGGGTGGGATCCTGACAGAGGCCTAACGAACAGAGAGAACGTTACGGGACCGCGCCTGCATGAGATAGCGGCGGTGCCCTAAGAAAGGACAAGAAGCGAGGTTTATTGTGCTGAGTGAGAAACGAGATCAACGCAACAAGGAGAAACACCAGTAGGAGTCGTGCTGTAAGACGAGGCAACATCCTACTGAGGCGCGTAGCCGGTGGCTGGAACGCCGAGGAAGTATTGAGCTCCAGGCCTTACTTCAAACCTACGGCAGGACAGTCAGTTATAGGCAGGCTGTCTCACTCAAATCACCTAAGAAGACATAGGGGGCAACAATTGGAGAGGGGCGACACTAGGGTCCCGGAAGAGCTCCGAGCCTACCCGTCATACGGGTGCGTCCTAGCCATATGATCTGGGGGATGAAGAAGAACATCATAATCGAGTTGTGAGGGAACTTCAGAAACAGACACAACAGTTGTGGGGACTACCCCGTAAGCACAGCAGGGGAGGACCACAACACACAAGCGCTAGAAGGTAGGCACAGATTTCCACCTGCAAAGGGAACTCTGGAGGTGCCATCGGACCGGCCGGACTTGCGCAGCCTGGTTAACAGTATTCCGAACTGAGGATCCTGAAGCCTTCAGTAAAGAGGTAAAAAGACTGCAACCTGGTGTCCTCGTTATTTACTGCTGCCTGCACCACATCATAACATCGTCACCATCCCTCCACCTTCATTGTACGCCCCTCAGCAGGGTCACGGACCGGGTCCAGCCACCGTGACAACCCCCCGAGCAGAGACTCAGAAGCCCGGTACCGGGTACCCCTCGGCCCTGCGTCAGTGGGGGCGCTACAACTTGGCGTCACGAACAGGATCTACTTAAGCCTGAAGAATCAGGTCATGTGTGCCTTGGGACTGTGATTTATTGTACTTGGACTGTGACTTATTGCAAAGACTGTGCACTGCCATTTGCCGCCAAAACCCGCCGCCATTGCAGCGCCACAGGGAGCGCAGAGGAAGAAGAAGGGCGTGCCATGGGAGGAGATTACCAGAGCGGCGCCAAAAGCAGTGACCGCCCCCTCCGACTTCTGCTGCGAGATGATGACCTGCCCAGAAGCAGAGGAGAACCACCCCCTGATTTGGAACGGCGGGAACGAGGCGAAGAGGGAGCTCGACCTTGGAGAAATGGCGGAGCCAGGTGTATGCGGTGCCGCCGAATGTCGGACAGCGACGATGAGCAGCAAGTGCCCGAGCGACGGAGAAGTATTCCCGGCTTGTCCTCACCCACTGGAGACAGACCCGAATCCACCGCAGCTGAAGGACTCGAACTCCTTGGAGCCGTCGGCGGAGGAGCCGAGCCTACCTATCCCAACCACGGAACCATGGAGAGCGGAACCACATCGGGAGTCCACCGTGGAGGAACCGCAGTCCGGGCTGCGGCTGATTCCAGTGTCCTTGTCAGCGGAACGGATCGACATCAGTGGAATCACATCAGGCGCAGGTATGGAAGACGCACCTGCTCCCCTGACCGATCCTGCCCCCCTGGCCGATCCCGCTCCCGCGACTGCTCCTCACCCCAACAATAACCGTTTCCTCTCGGCGGGGCTGGTGGTACCTCCACTACCGACCACGATGGGGGAACCCATAGATGTGAGCCCAGAGGGGGTGATCCTCCAGTGGGACACCCCTTGGACCGGGCCAGAAGGAGCTCGAGAGGAAGGCCTCACCCTTGCTGTGCTCACTTGGGAACAATATAAACAATGCCTGATCTTACATTGGAAAAACCGAAAAGACACAGAACAATCTAATGCGCCAAAAGTACAACGCCCGAAGCCTGCGTGCGGCAGGAAAGACGTGGTAAAGCGGGGAACTGTGCTGGCCTTTCACCCAAAGCGGGGTTGGGGCTCCATACAGGAACCGGGACTACCGACTGACGTCTTCGTTACCAGTTACAACGTGAAGACTCCCTGCTGCAACCAATATGGTGACCCACTATTGCAAAGGGGGGATCAGGTGACCTACACCCGCCACCGGAGTGCGCAAGGATGGTGCGCTCGGAACGTCCAACGATGTGGGCCTGAGGGGGTGTCACCTGTTGCCCAGACCATGACTGATCCGGACTTGACAGATCTTGTTACTATCGCCACTGTACGCCTTGTTGCGTCTACCGAGCTTGCAGCCAGGGTTAGCCTTCGAATCCAGACACCGGGTGATCTGACTGCACCCGAGAGACCAACTATTGACACTGACCCTACATCGGCCGCAGACCAGGGGCCGATGCTTGAACGGTTGAGGTGTTCACTAACGGCTGATGTCTTGCAACTTACTATGAAGCTATAGATGCCTTATGGATATGTAAATAGTTAACTGTTTGTCTTCTTGCTGCTACAACCCGATTAGGGTAACTCTTAGGGTACCGTCACACAGTGAAATTTTCATCACTACGACGGCACGATCCGTGACGTCGCAGCGTCGTATGAGTATCGCTCCAGCGTCGTAGACTGCAGTCACACTTTGCAATCACGGCGCTGGAGCGATGCCGAAGTCCCCGGGTAACCAGGGTAAACATCGGGTTACTAAGCGCAGAGCCGCGCTTAGTAACCCGATGTTTACCCTGGTTACCAGCGTAAACGTAAAAAAACCAAACAGTACATACTTACATTCCGGTGTCTGTCCCCCGGCATTCTGCTTCTCTCCACTGTGTAAGCACCATAGCCGGAAAGCAGAGCGGTGACGTCACCGCTGTGCTCGCTTTCCGGCTGGCCGGCGCTCACAGTGCAGAGAAGCTGAGACGCCGGAGGACAGACACCGGAATGTAAGTATGTACTGTTTGTTTTTTTTACGTTTACGCTGGTAACCAGGGTAAACATCGGGTTACTAAGCGCGGTCCTGCACTTAGTTACCCGATGTTTACCCTGTTTACAAGCGAACACATCACTGGATCGGTGTCACACACAACGATCCAGCGATGTCAGCGGGTGATCAAGCGACGAAAGAAAGTTCCAAACGATCTGCTACGACGTACGATTCTCAGCAGGGTCCCTGATCGCTGCTGCGTGTCAGACACTGTGATATCATAACGATATCGCTAGAACGTCACGAATCGTACCGTCGTAGCGATGAAAATAGCACTGTGTGACGGTACCCTTAAAGGGATCCTTTTGTTTACCCGGGATCCCTTCCTCTGCTTTTGTTTTCTGTTTTATCATTGTTGAAAGAACTGCTGGATCATGAACAATGCATGATTACAAACTCACTGTAAATAGTTTGCACCTTCTTAAAGGTGCCCTCTACTGGTTTTACAAAAGAAAGGACTCTTTGCAAAGAAACTGTTCCTGGAAACAGCACCGGAGTCCTTACTGCATACGGACTTGCAGCGTGAGAAGTTGCACTACCTCATAGAGACTTGATCCCTTCTTAAAGGGGACGTTCATCGATAGCACTTAGAGAATGATGATACTTTAACAGAAGAAGTAATAATGCTGACATGTAGCAGTTATATGTAGTTAGCTTGTTAATTGTAAGGAATGTTTAATAATGTGTTAGAGAATGAGGACAGGAAGTGAACCCGTACAGGGTTAGTCGGTGAGTCCTCCTAGGAGCCATACAGAGATGGCTCGGTGATCCTGAACTGAGAGATGGATGATACGTTCTATACTGTGTATAGTAGCAGAAAGGCAGTAGGCCCGGGCGGAAAGGGGCGGTCCTGCAACAGAACGAGAGGCAGTAGGCCTGGGGCAGATAGACAGGCGGTCCTGCAGATGTAAAGATGGAAAATGAAGAAAAGTTGATTAGCCTTATAGTGTTTTATAAGAAGGTCTTTAGTGGATTCAGGTGTATGTCCTTAAAGGCAATGTTAAATTATTGTTCAAAAATTTGCACTTAGTAGAATACCCGGTTGGGTAAGAGAAGTTATTTATAGTATGTTATTTAAAATATTTAACCATGTTTGTAACGTTCAAGTGTCCTCACCTCCCATAAAGGGAAGCTCTGTTCAAATTTGCTTATTGTTATTGCATTTCAAAATTGTATGTCTTTTTGCTGACATGTATTGTTGTTTTCCTCCCAGTCCAGGAGTACTGGATTTAACCGGGGGGGGAGTGCAGCGCCCCAGAGTCCTGGTCGTTGCAGTACTGATGCTCCGCCGCTAAGGGGGGCTATGGTACGTCTGATGGCACTGAAGGAGTTCACCTGACCAGGTATCACAGACACCAATACATTTCACAGTCTGGCCTCCAGGGGGAGCTAAGGGTACTATGTATTAGGCCACTCCTCACAGTCTGGTAAAACTGGGGGTTAGACAGGAAGTTAGAGAGAAGCTGACTGGGTTGGAGCCAGGCAACATCCTGTGGCAGAGGGTGTTGCGGGGAGAGACTCAGGGGGGTCCCTGTCAGGGGTGGGATCCTGACAGAGGCCTAGCGAACAGAGAGAACGTTACGGGACCGCGCCTGCACGAGATAGCGGCGGTGCCCTAAGAAAGGACAAGAAGCGAGGTTTATTGTGCTGAGTGAGAAACAAGATAAACGCAACAAGGAGAAACACCAGTAGGAGTCGTGCTGTAAGACGAGGCAACATCCTACTGAGGCGCGTAGCTGGTGGCTGGAACGCCGAGGAAGTATTAAGCTCCAGGCCTTACTTCAAACCTACGGCAGGACAGTCAGTTATAGGCGGGCTGTCTCACTCAAATCACCTAAGAAGACATAGGGGGCAACAATTGGAGAGGGGCGACACTAGGGTCCCGGAAGAGCTCCGAGCCTACCCGTCATACGGGTGCGTCCTAGCCATATGATCTGGGGGACGAAGAAGAACATCATAATCGAGTTGTGAGGGAACTTCAGAAACAGACACAACAGTTGTGGGGACTACCCCGTAAGCACAGCAGGGGAGGACCACAACACACAAGCGCTAGAAGGTAGGCACAGATTTCCACCTGCAAAGGGAACTCTGGAGGTGCCATCGGACCGGCCGGACTTGCGCAGCCTGGTTAACAGTATTCCGGACTGAGGATCCTGAAGCCTTCAGTAAAGAGGTAAAAAGACTGCAACCTGGTGTCCTCGTTATTTACTGCGGCCTGCACCACATCATAACATCGTCACCATCCCTCCACCTTCATTATACGCCCCTCAGCAGGGTCACGGACCGGGTCCAGCCACCGTGACAACCCCCCGAGCAGAGACTCAGAAGCCCGGTACCGGGTACCCCTCGGCCCTGCGGCAGTGGGGGCGCTACACTTACACCTTCTGGTTTGGTCACCAAACTAAATAATAGCAAACAATATAAACAATAGCAGACAAAAACAAATAAACAATAGCAAACAAAGACTATATACACATACATATTTGTTGTATTATTATTATTTTTATTATTTTTTGTAATTTTATTTATTTTTATTATTATTTTTTATTTATTTATTTATTTATTTTTTTAATAAATAAAATAACCACAAACTATGCAAATATATGCAATACTAAGCTAACCACCACCCCACACTCAAGCAGACCCTTCCCAACCTCCGCACTGACCTGAGAGCTGGTCCTGCGTCTCATGCCTCAGTTCATGTCCAACGTCCATAGGCCAGATCAGGCAGTGCCAGTTTTTCCCCCAAACAACCCAGTGTCCCATAGTCCCACAAGATAAATCCACCTCCCCCTTTTCCCACAACTCAACCTAACACCTACACCCAAATCTATTTCCCCATATACAATATATACAATATATACAGCAGCACACACCACAATAATCACAAATCACGAAGCCCAAGTTTGGCGCCTGCAGCCCTACATCACTGTATAATGATCAAACAAAACAAAAATCTACAGTGTCAGCAGCAGCCCACCACCAGGAAAGGAGACGACCAGACTAGGGCACCCTAAAAGAAAAGCCCCTCCAGAGGAGCGCGGCCCTCCGTGTGCCCTGTCTCCCATACTCCAGAGAGCGCACCTTCACCAGGTCACCGAGTATGTTCCTAAACACATCGTCCACTGGGAGGATTTTTCGTTGTGTCGATACTAAGCACCGCGCGTTCCACGTGTGATACCTAACCACTGTGCTAACAAGAAATAAAGTGCAGCGGTCCCGACCACCAAGGTCTCCGAATGCTCCATAGGACCATTCCGCATAGGAGAGATCGGCCAGCCGAGACCAGCCAATGAAGGCGCCCACCCTGCTGTACACTTCTGTGTTGAAGGGACAATGAAGCAGGAAGTGGTCCATGCTTTCCAGCAAGGTACCACAATGCTCCCGAGGACAATTCCTGTCCTCAGAGCTCCTACACTTCAGATTGTCCCTCACACACAGTTTCCCATGGAAGCAGCACCAAGCCAAGACCCAAAACTTCGAGGGGATCCTGATAGAATTCAAAAGATGCAAACCCACCCCAAGATCCTGACTTGGGCAGTCCCTGAGCGCCAGAGGCCTCTGGAAATGGGTCTACAGAACCCTATTGTCAAGGAGTTTCCTTGGCAGAGTCCTAATCTCCCACATTCCCAGACCCCACCGACGAATTACCTTCAGAACCAAGGTAGAGTAAGCCGGAAGATGTCCATGCGGTGTGCGAAGATCCTTCACTTGCCCTCCTGTCTCTCATTCCTGGAAGAAAGGCTGAAACCATCCCCTACAGGAGAATACCCATGGAGGAGCCCTCTCTTTCCAGAGGTTTGCAATATTGATCTTAATGAAGGTATCCACAAGGACTACCACAGGGTTGACCATACCCAACCCTCCTAGTCTCCTCGTACGGTAAGTAACCTCCCTCTTGACTAGGTTTAGTCTATTCCCCCATAACAGTTGGAAGAACAAACTGTAGACCCGAGTCCAGAGAGATTCCGGCAAGATGCACACACTGCCCAGATAAATCAGTAAAGGGAGCAGGTAAGTTTTGATCAGGTTTACCCTTTCCCTTAGGGTCAAAGACCAACCCTTCCATTGGTTCACCTTCTGAGTGGCGATCTCTAGCCTGCTGTCCCAATTTTGTTTGGGGTAATCCCCCTGGCCAAATTCGATGCCAAGGACTTTTGCAGAGACTTTGGGTCCTGGAAGGGTGTCCGGGAGATCAAAACCAGGATCTCCTCCTCCCAGCCAGAGACTCTCACACTTATCCCGGTTGATCTTGGACCCGAATGCCTCCGAGTAGCAATCTACCTCTGACATCAGCCACCCTGCCTCTTCGTGAGAGCAATCAAACACAGTGACATCATCGGCATACGCCACCACCCTCAGAGTGGCTTCCGGTGCCGCCTGGTCCAACCCGATCCCGGCCAATGGTCCACGCTCCACCCTCCTAAGAAGAGGGTCAATCGCAAACATGTACAGCAGCGGGCTCAAGGGACAACACTGGCGAACACCGGACCCAACCTCAAAAGAGCTGCCAATCCAACCATTCACAAGCGGGAAACTCTCTGCCCCACTGTACAAGGTCTTAAGCCAATTAACAAACCCCCCAGGCAGGCCATATCTCAGAAGGACGGACCAGAGGTACTCGTGATTAACCAGATCAAACGCTTTTGCCTGGTCCAGTGACAGCATGTACCCCTTCCAGTGACCAGCCCTACCCAGCTCCACTGCCTCTCGGACACAGAGCACAGCACTGTTATGATCCGGTGGTAGGATCACCAAACTGACCTGATAGGTAAACCTGAATAGTAGGACAAGCTCCGGGGATGTGGGAACTATACCGACCGCAATCCTGATCCTATCCACACACACTAAAGGCAGCCGTGGAGCGTTACCTAAAAACCTAGACGCCTCTTCACAGCCTGAGAAACTAGCTACCCCTAGAGAGAAAGCAAGCCTCACTTGCCTCAGAGAAATAACCCCAAAGTTTAGGCAGCCCCCCACAAATAATAACGGTGAGTTAAGGGGAAAATACAAACGTAGGAATGAAAAACAGGTTTAAGCAAATGAGGCCCGCTAACACTAAATAGACAGAAGATAGCAGGGATCTGTGCGGTCGGTACAAAAACTATCAAAAACTATCCACGCAGAAAGTACAAGAACCCCCACACCGACTCACGATGTGAGGGGCGCACTCTGCTCCCCAGAGCTACCAGCAAGCGAAAAATCACATATAAGCAAGCTGGACTGAACACATCATATACTGAGAAACATTTTCTAGGAAACAATGAGCAAAAAGAAGCAGCAAGACTTAGCTTCTCAGAAATAGACAGGTCACCAGGAAAATCCAGGAGAGGTCAGAACCAGTACTGAATACAACGACAGCAGGCAACAAGTAAAGGTCCAGGTGGGGTTAAATAGGAACCAGCATAGCAGGAAATGAGGCAGCTGAGCCCAGCTCCAGACCCGCAGTATCGCTAAAGGCCACCAGAGGGAGCCCAGACGGAATTCACAACAGTACCCCCCCTTGAGGAGGGGTCACCGAACCCTCACCAGAGCCCCCAGGCCGATCAGGATGAGCCGAATGAAAGGCACAAACCAAATCGGCCGCATGGACATCAGAGGCGACAACCCAGGAATTATCCTCCTGACCATAGCCCTTCCATTTAACTAAGTACTGAAGTTTCCGTCTCCAAACACGAGAATCCAAGATCTTCTCCACCACATACTCTAATTCTCCCTCGACCAAGACCGGAGCAGGAGGGTCAACAGAAGGAACCACAGGCACCACATATCTCCGCAACAATGACCTATGGAACACATTGTGAATGGCAAATGATGCTGGGAGGTCCAAACGAAATGACACAGGGTTGAGGATTTCCAAAATCTTATAAGGACCGATGAAACTAGGCTTGAACTTAGGAGAGGAAACCTTCATCGGAACATAACGAGAAGACAACCATACCAAATCCCCCACACGAAGTCGGGGACCCACACAGCGACGGCGGTTAGCAAAGCGCTGAGCCTTCTCTTGTGACAACGTCAAATTGTCCACCACGTGGTTCCAAATCTGCTGCAACCTATCCACCACAGAATCCACCCCAGGACAGTCAGGAGGCTCAACCTGACCTGAGGAAAAACGAGGATGAAAACCAGAATTGCAATAAAAAGGCGAAACCAAAGTAGCAGAACTAGCCCGATTATTGAGGGCGAACTCAGCCAATGGCAAAAAAGTCACCCAATCATCCTGATCCGCAGAAACAAAACATCTCAGATAAGACTCCAAGGTCTGATTAGTTCGTTCGGTTTGGCCATTCGTCTGAGGATGGAAGGCCAATGAAAAAGATAATTCAATGCCCATCTTAGCACAAAAGGACCGCCAAAATCTGGACACAAACTGGGATCCTCTGTCAGACACAATATTCTCAGGAATACCATGCAAACGAAACACATTCTGAAAAAACAGTGGAACCAAATCGGAGGAGGAAGGCAGCTTAGGCAAGGGCACCAAATGGACCATTTTAGAAAAACGATCACAAACCACCCAGATAACAGACATCTTCTGAGAGACTGGAAGATCCGAAATAAAATCCATGGAAATATGCGTCCAGGGCCTCTTCGGGACAGGTAAAGGCAAAAGCAATCCACTGGCACGAGAACAGCAAGGCTTGGTCCGAGCACAAATCCCACAGGACTGCACAAAGGAACGCACATCCCGCGACAAGGAAGGCCACCAAAAGGACCTAGCCACCAAATCCCTGGTACCAAAAATCCCAGGATGACCCGCCAACACCGAAGAATGTACCTCGGAAATGACTCTACTGGTCCATCTATCCGGGACAAACAGTCTCTCCGGTGGACAACGGTCAGGTCTATTGGCCTGAAATTCCTGCAGTACCCGTCGTAAATCAGGGGAGATGGCAGACAAAATCACCCCCTCTCTGAGGACACCAGCCGGTTCAGAAACTCCCGGAGAGTCAGGCACAAAGCTCCTAGAAAGAGCATCAGCCTTCACGTTCTTCGAACCCGGAAGGTATGAAACCACGAAATCGAAACGGGAGAAAAACAGCGACCATCGAGCCTGTCTAGGATTTTGCCGTTTAGCAGACTCGAGATAAGTCAAATTCTTGTGATCCGTCAAGACCACCACACGATGTTTGGCTCCCTCAAGCCAATGTCGCCACTCCTCAAATGCCCATTTCATTGCCAACAACTCCCGATTACCAACATCATAATTCCGCTCGGCAGGCGAAAACTTTCTTGAAAAGAAAGCACATGGCCTCATCACAGAGCCATCAGAGCTTCTCTGTGACAAGACAGCCCCAGCTCCAATCTCAGAAGCATCAACCTCGACCTGGAAGGGCAGAGAGACATCCGGCTGACGCAAGACAGGAGCCGAAGAGAACCGACGTTTGAGCTCCTGAAAGGCCTCCACGGCTGCAGGAGACCAATTCGTCACATCAGAACCCTTCTTGGTCAAATCCGTCAAAGGCTTAACCACACTGGAAAAATTAGTGATGAAGCGACGGTAAAAATTAGCAAAACCCAAGAACTTCTGAAGACTCTTTACCGATGTAGGTTGAGTCCAGTCATAAATAGCCTGGACCTTGACTGGATCCATCTCAATGGTAGAAGGAGAAAAAATAAAGCCCAAAAAGGAAACCTTCTGGACTCCGAAGAGACATTTAGAGCCCTTCACAAACAAGGCATTGGCTCGCAGGACCTGAAATACCATCCTGACCTGCTTCACATGAGATTCCCAATCATCAGAAAAGACCAAAATATCATCTAGGTACACAATCATAAACCTATCCAGATATTCTCGGAAGATATCGTGCATGAAGGACTGGAACACAGAAGGGGCATTAGAAAGCCCAAAAGGCATCACCAAGTACTCAAAATGGCCTTCGGGCGTATTGAATGCTGTTTTCCATTCATCGCCCTGCTTTATACGCACAAGATTATACGCTCCACGAAGATCTATCTTGGTGAACCAACTGGCCCCCCTAATCCGAGCAAACAGATCGGACAACAGTGGCAAAGGATACTGAAATTTGACCGTGATGTTATTTAGAAGGCGATAATCTATACAGGGTCTCAGAGAACCATCCTTCTTGGCCACAAAAAAAACCCCGCACCCAAAGGGGACGAGGACGGGCGAATATGCCCCTTCTCCAAAGACTCCTTGATATAACTCCGCATAGCGGCATGTTCTGGTACAGACAAATTAAAAAGTCGTCCCTTAGGGAACTTACTACCAGGAATCAAATTTATGGCGCAATCACAATCCCTATGAGGAGGTAGGGCACTGGACTTGGGCTCATCAAATACATCCTGGTAGTCCGACAAAAATTCAGGGACTTCAGAAGGAGTAGAAGAAGCAATAGACACCAAAGGAGCATCGCCATGAATCCCCTGGCAACCCCAACTTGACACAGACATTGCTTTCCAATCCAGGACTGGATTATGAGCCTGCAGCCATGGCAGACCTAACACGACAACATCATGCAAATTATGTAACACAAGAAAGCGAATCACCTCCTGATGTGCAGGAGTCATGCACATGGTCACTTGAGTCCAGTACTGAGGTTTATTCTTGGCCAATGGCGTGGCATCAATTCCCTTTAGTGGAATAGGGAATTGCAAAGGCTCCAAGATAAAACCACAGCGCCTGGCAAAAGACAAATCCATCAAATTCAGGGCAGCACCTGAATCCACAAAAGCCATAACTGAGTAGGATGACAGAGAGCAAATCAAAGTAACAGACAAAATGAATTTAGGCTGTACAGTACCAATGGTGACAGACTTAGCGAAGTTTTTTATGCGCTTAGAACAATCTGAGATAACATGAGCAGAATCACCACAGTAAAAGCACAACCCATTCTGACGTCTGTGATTTTGCCGTTCAATTCTGGTCAGAATCCTGTCACATTGCATAGACTCAGGCTTCTGCTCAGAAAATACCGCCAGATGGTGCACTGGTTTGCGCTCCCGTAAGCGCCGATCAATCTGAATGGCCAAAGACATTGACTCATTCAGACCCACATTAACATCCTTAATGGCTTCAGAAAGACCCTTTCTGAAAATCGCTGCCAGGGCACACTCATTCCATTGAGTGAGCACAGACCATTTCCTAAACTTCTGACAGAAAACCTCTGCTTCATCCTGACCCTGGGAGAGAGCCAGCAAAACCTTTTCTGCTTGGTCTACCAGATTAGGTTCCTCATAAAGCACTCCAAGCGCCAGAAAAAATGCATCCACATTTTGCAATGCAGGATCTCCTGGCACCAGAGAGAATGCCCAATCTTGAGGGTCACCACGCAACAAAGAAATAATAATTTTAACTTGCTGAACCGGATCACCAGAGGAACGAGGTCTCAGAGAAAGGAATAATTTGCAATTATTTTTAAAGTTCAAAAACCTAGATCTGTCTCCGGAGAACAGCTCAGGAATAGGTATCTTAGGCTCTGACATAGGACTGCGGACTACATAATCCTGAATGCCTTGTACCCTAGCAGTGAGATGATCCACACTAGAAGACAGACTCTGAAGGTCCATAGCTGCAGCTGAATTCTGAACCACCCAGAGATTAAGGGGAGGAGAGAGGCTAGACACACTGCAGAGGAAAAAAAATAAATAAAAATGAACTCAGGATTTCTCTTATCCCTCTTTTGCGATGCATTAACTCTTTACTGGCCTGCTGTACTGTTATGATCCGGTGGTAGGATCACCAAACTGACCTGATAGGTAAACCTGAATAGTAGGACAAGCTCCAGGGATGTGGGAACTATACCGACCGCAATCCTGATCCTATCCACACACACTAAAGGCAGCCGTGGAGCGTTACCTAAAAACCTAGACGCCTCTTCACAGCCTGAGAAACTAGCTACCCCTAGAGAGAAAGCAAGCCTCACTTGCCTCAGAGAAATAACCCCAAAGTTTAGGCAGCCCCCCACAAATAATAACGGTGAGTTAAGGGGAAAATACAAACGTAGGAATGAAAAACAGGTTTAAGCAAATGAGGCATGCTAACACTAAATAGTCAGTAGATAGCAGGGAACTGTGCGGTCGATACAAAAACTATCAAAAACAATCCACGCAGAAAGTACAAGAACCCCCACAACGACTCACGAGCTACCAGCAAGCGAAAAATCACATATAAGCAAGCTGGACTGAACACATCATATACTGAGAAACATTTTCAAGGAAACAATGAGCAAAAAGAAGTAGCAAGACTTAGCTTCTCAGAAATAGACAGGTCACCAGGAAAATCCAGGAGAGGTCAGAACCAGTACTGAATACAACGACAGCAGGCAACAAGTAAAGGTCCAGGTGGGGTTAAATAGGAACCAGCATAGCAGGAAATGAGGCAGCTGAGCCCAGCTCCAGACCCGCAGTATCGCTAAAGGCCACCAGAGGGAGCCCAGACAGAATTCACAACACAGCACTAAATGTGCTGCGGCCTGGAACAGAGCAATGCTGGGCCTCCGAAAGGAGTCGGGGTGCAAATTTCACCAGCCAATTAAACAGCACCTTTGCCAGAACCTTCCTGTCTGCATTGAGAAGCGCTATGGGACGCCAATTCTCAATGCAAGATGGGTCCTTACCCTTTGACAAGATGATCAGAGCAGACCTCCTCATTAACTTCGGCAGAGTGCCCGAGGAAAGACACTCATTGAATACCTCAGTCAAGAGGGGAACCAAAACGTCCTTAAAGGTCTTATAGAATTCAGATGTTAAGCCATCTGGACCAGGCGATTTTTTTGGGGCAAGCCCTTCAATCGCCAACTGATCTTCCTCTTCCCTGATCATTTCTGTCAAAACATCAAGAGAGGGGTCTACCCCTGGTTCGGGGACGGCTTCAGCCAGGAAAGCCGACATCTCATCCCAATCAAGATCCCTCTTCCCCAAGAGGTGCGAGTAGAAGAATCTGACAACCTCCAGGATCCCTGATCTGGATCACCTCAGGGACCCCATAGTGTTGACCAGTCCTATAACCACTTTACTATTCACTGACATCTTGCAGTTTCTGTAAGGGTCGGGCAAGCGGTACTTCCCGTAATCCCTCTCAAAACCAAAGAAGCGTGTCTATCGTACTGACACCTCATAAGCAAAGATTTCACTCTAGAGATCTCACGGCTACCTTCAGTTGAGACAAGATGCTCGAGTTTCCTCCTCAGACCCTGATACAGGCAGTATCTGCTCAGACTCCTGAGGCTCGAGAGCTGGCGGAAGAATCTCACCACCCTTTCCTTGAACATCTCCCACCACTCTGACTTACTACTACAAAGATCCAGTAAGGGTACCTGGCTCTGAAGAAAATCCTCAAAGGACTGTCTTATCTCCGCTTCTTCCAAGAGAGACGAATTGAGCCTCCAAAAGCCTCTTCCCATCCGGAGAGTCTCTGTAACATTCAGAGAAAACAAAATTAAACAGTGGTCAGAGAACTCCACCTCAACAACAGACACTGCTGAAGAGACAGCTTCCTCCTGTAAATAAAACCTATCTATTCTGGACCTACAGTTACCTCTATGATAGGGGAACCCCTCGTGGCCTGGGGTGTGCCGAATGTGGACATCCACCAGGCGAGCCTCACTAGCTATACTATTAAGGGCGACGCTATCATAAGTCAGCTTGTCTCTGGAACATCCTCTATCTCGGGGCCTCGTGACAGCATTGAAGTCCCCTCCAAAGACAACCTGCCGACTTGTAAAAAGGTAGGGCTTGATCCTCATAAAGAGACACTTCCGGTCCCACGTAGATTGGGGACCATAGATGTTAATGAGCCGGAGCTCTTGTCCCTTCATGAAGACATCTAAGATCAGGCACCTCCCCATTTCTAACTCAATAACCCGTCGGCATTCCACTGGTGCGGTAAAAAGGGCCGCCATTCCGCTATACGGCTCGGCCGCAAGAGACCAATAGGAAGGCCCGGGTCTCCACTCCCTCTTAGCTTTACTGTAAACATGTCTGCCATGTTGGGCAGCCTGGTCTCTTGCAAAAAGGAAATGTCAGCTTCAACCCGGCTGAGAAAATCAAAGGCCGCAAATCTAGCTGTATTTGACTTTATGCTGGCGACATTAATGGACGCCAGCGTCAACGGAGTCATTGGTGATTGAGTTAGATGGCTTTCTTCTTCCCACTGCCCGTATCCTCTGCCTCAGAGGAAGAATCCTTCCCCCTCTTTAATGACATGGAGGTATCCATTTCCACGTGTTTTCTTTTTATCATCCTCATCTCTGGACTCTGGGCCAGTCCCTCCCTCTAAGGACCTTACATTCCCAGAAGGAGACTCGGCACCCCCTGTGAACCCCGCCGAAGCCAGAACCTCACCCCCAGCTTCCTCCTCAGAGGAAGAGTTGTTTTCAAGGGCTTGGAACCGGTTAGAAAGACCAACCAGAGGGGAGTCGGTTTTTCCTTCCTTAGGTACCTTGGTCAGAGCGGGAGAAGATGTTTTATCTCCCTTCTTTCTCTTCTTTTTGGTGCCAAGCTTACGCTTTTCCTGTAGCCACTGCCTATTATCCTCATCCATACTTTCATAATGGGAGGACTCTGAGGCAGTGGCACTTTCCTCCCTGTGGATCCTCCTGATCTCCTCATCCAACTCATCATCCCTCGGGGCCTCAGCAGCAAGATTGGCATCCAGGACAGGGGCTGCCCCAGTAGCCCGAGGCTCGCCCAGCTCCCTATCCTGTCTGCGCTTGTCTAGACGCCTTACCTGCTTTTCCTCCTTGGCCCCTCAGCTCCCTCACCCCTGCTAGTCCCTTCCCCAGCAGAATCAGCCTCACGGCTTTCTACCACCGGGGTCACGACTGCATTAGAGAGGGAGCGAGGACAACGGCTGAATGGGTGACCTAACTCACCACACAGGTGGCACCTAATCTCCACACAAGATGCAGCAAGATGGCCGATATCCCCACACAATGCACATTTCTGCACAGTGCAGTTTGCGCTGAAGTGTGTGGGGTCGCCGCACCTGTGACAGAGCTTCAGTTGCCCCTGGTAGAAGACCAGGATACGATCCCTACCCAGGAAGGCAGATGATGGTATGTGGGCAACCGTACCACCTGAACGCCTAAGTTTTACCATAAACGTCCAGGCCCCTGACCAGATACCAAACTCGTCACGGTTTTTCTTTGGCATTTCTACCACCTCTCCATACCGGCCAAGCCACGTCATGATGTCATAACAAGAAAGCGACTCATTACAAGTCATCACGGTCACTTTCTTGACTTGGTTTTGGCGAGACACCACCTGAACGGCAAAGTCTCGCCAGCCGAGCTCATTTTTTGCCAACTCATAGTTCGACCAGAAGAGCTCAAGCCCCTCTGGCCGAACAAAGCTGACATCAAAATCAGATGTGGAATAGGGATGTATCAAGGCGTAGATGTCAATTGCCTTGAAGCCCATCCTCAGCAGGAGCTCCACAACTTTAGACCTTGGAGGACACGCATCACTGCCCCTCCACTGAAGACGGACCACATTCCTACGCACACTACCTGGCCCAGCTGTTGGGAGGAACCACACTGTATCCCCCCCTCTTTGCTCTCGGAAGGCCCCGAGGCCATGCCTCTCTATCCAAAAGGATAGATCAACCTCTCGACCCTCTACCATTAGTGATCTCTCCCCCTTCTTTAGAGCCTCCAGGAGATGCAGTTGCAGCATGCTGTCCCCAGAGCCCAGAGACGATGAGGACGCCCTATTTCCCCCGGAGGTGACAGTGGCAAAGCTCCTGACAGGCGCTGCCACCACCAGGGAGGCAACCGGACCAGTGACCACATCCACACCAACAGTATCACAATTACCCACCTCCATAACCCCCTCACCCTCCACCAAACCAGCAACCACACAACTAGACAAAGAGTTTTCCGCATCCATACCCACCACATTCACTCCTGCTGGATCAGTGACAACAGAGGGTGACACTTTGGCCTCCGCATCATCAGGCACAAGGGGCTGAGTCTCCTCCACAGAACTGGAGGTGACCTCACCCCTGGTTTTATGTGTGCCCTCCGCATCATCAGTTGATATTTTCCGCTGCTTCATGGTTGCTACCAGGCGCCATTGATCTTTAGCTGCTGTGAGGCACCGCTGATCCTTAGCATCAGGATCTTGTTGACCAGCGGCACCAACACAAAATAGGACTTTGGGAGGACCGGAACTCCCAGCCCCGGTAACCCCTTCACACTGCCGCCACTCCTCAACTAAGTGATCAGCGGCAACAGTATTCAGGGGCACCGAGGCTACCGAAGCTGCCCCCGACACCGGGAGCTGCCCCCGACACCGGGCCGCTCCCCCCTCCCACTGAGGAGCGGACCACAGTATCGTGGCCTGACCGTTTGCCCGCCGTCGAGCCGCCCTCACTGTCCAGCCTCTCGGCTGATGCACCTGCTGCTACGTCACTGCTACTACAAGCAGAGACGGAGCTCTGCGCCTCATTGTGTTGCTTTGTAATCTCCCCACACCTTTGCACCGGATCCACAGCAGAAACCGGGCTGGGCAACGGGGCTTATACAGCGAGCTGACCCTGCAGCCGACTCAGGGGGTACAGGGAAGGGGCATACACATAGCTTACCACTTCCTGCAGCTTTGACTTGGTGGTCTTTGACTTCTTCTTCTTGCCCCCAGGTGCCTCCTCTGGTAAATCATCACCAAGATGGAAGTTCTGAAGGCACACTGGGGACTCCAGGAGCTTGATCTCTGCTATTAGCACCCCTCCCTGGCCAATGTTGTCACTGTCCTCCCCAGAGCCAGCAGAACTGCGACGAGATGTCATTGTCGCCTGTCCAGCAGGGAGCTCGCTGCATGTGGCCTGTGAGTGACTAAGCAGGCTGCCAGGTGGGGCTTTCTGCTGGTCATCCTCCTCCTCATCATCATCATCATCATCCACCTGGCTCTCAGGCTGCAGCCCCATCTGCCTTTGCTCTCTGTTATCAGCCATTTCTCTGAATCGGTCTTCATTTATAAGCTTTTCTTTAAATGGTCCACTTTTTTCTCTGATGAAAGCTTTTCTGACTTCAAGTTCATTGATCTCAACTTTCAGTCTCCTTACCTCTGCCTGGAGCTGATTCTTCCTCGTTTTGGAGGAACCTGCAGCTTTGTTGCTTGTGCAGCGCAGATCCTCCCGAAGCCTCCTCAGGGTCTTACTCGCCTCTTCATACTCACGGAGATGGCTCATGACCTGGGAGGCATAGGTGGACACAGACTCCCGGGGTCTCTGCAGTGCCCAACCCTCCTCAGTGAGGTCGGCCTCACCTCCGTGAGCACTCAGCTTTCCTCCGAAAGGACTGCCATCTTGCACGCTAGCAGGCTTCTCCTCCATGGAAGCCTTGCGGCTTCTTTGGGTCTCTGCAGACCTGGGGGGAGTAGGAGCCACATTGCTGCGACTCCTGGTGGAGCATCTCACCCCCGAATCCTCTGATGTGCAGGCTGGTTGCTGGTTCCTTCTGCCCCCCGCCAGCCTGGTCCGGGAAGCAGAAGCCTGGGACTTGACTCCTTCACTCATCCCAGGAAACCCACTCCCTCCCTGGGTAGAGCAGGTCCCCGGGTGGAGAGGTGGTGAGTCTCTGGAGCTCAGGAGCAGACAGCAGGTTCAGTGGCGACCGCACCCACAATCACCACAATGAGTAGCAGCTGAGCTGCACTCACTATTCTGCTGATGCAGTCACTGTGTACATACATTACATTACTGATCCTGAGTTACCTCCTGTATTATACACCAGAGCTGCACTCACTATTCTGCTGGTGCAGTCACTGTGTACATACATTACATTACTGATCTTGAGTTACCTCCTGTATTATACCCCAGAGCTGCACTCACTATTCTGCTGGTGCAGTTACTGTGTACATACATTACATTACTGATCCTGAGTTACATACTGTATTATACTCCAGAGCTGCGCTCACTATTCTGCAGATCCAGAGTTATACTCTCCCAGTCTTCCTTTCTTTTTCAGTTTCTGCTAACAGTTTGCTCTGGTGATTTGTATTGTGGGAAGTGCAGTCTTTATACCAAGGACTGGACTAGTACTGTGACAGTGTAACTATTGATGAGTGGACCTGTGTAAGTTTAGGTTCTGGTACCTGAACTTGAACCAGAACCCAAACCCCATTGAAATCAATGGAGACTTGAGCTTTGGAGCTGGAGAGAAGAGCGGATACTCAGGATTGTTTTTATTTGATTTTGGAACAGTGAGGGGACTAATGCTTATAAGCGTGTGGGGGTTAGGGGTGTGAATTATCCGATCTCAGCATGGGTGGCACACAAGGGGTCAAGTACCACCTTATTGGTCCTCAAAGAGAGACAGAACTAGTGCATGGCAGGCACATTGGGGTGATACTACTGAATCGGTTAACAGAAGGGGACATTACTAGTAGATGGGGGCCGTAAGAGGACAGTACTACTGTATGGGGGCACATAGAGGAGCATTAGCACTGTAGGGGGCACAATAGGTACATTGGTGCTATGAAGCTGGGAATTACTATTGTATAGGGTGTGTAGTGCAGCGGTATCCACACTGTGCAGTGATGAGGCTGTGACCCAACAAAGTTCAAAGCAAAGGTCTCTTTAATGTTCAACTCACAGCACTACACAGTACACGATATCCTCCGGATCGCAGCCGGGAACCATATCCTCTGGTTTGCAGCCGATAAACATGCCAGTTCACCTCCGAGACCATTGCCGTGGGTGACTATGCCGCTGTGTACACTGTGGGTGCCAGACCTCTCAGCTCCCTTGGCTGTTTAGCTCCGCTTGCCTGTGTTGCCTCACACAGGTGGAGCTCTGCAGAGCCTCCTGCTCTGCACTCTAGCAAACACCAAACCGACTCTGGCCCTGACATACCCAAACTATCTGCTACAGGGCTTTTTACAAGCAACATGTGGCCTTCAGCCACATGGAAAACCTGGCCAGGAATGAAATGGACTGCCCCACTATTATCCTGTAGTCTGATTCAAAATCCAAAAGCCCCGAGGAGGTTTTCCCTAAACCTTCCTTGGATACTAGCTTGACCAAGACTAATACTTACTTTTTATTCCGCATTGCAATCACAGCTATGCCTGTGACTGCAATACACTCTCATGGCCTCAATACGCCTCTGAGCATCCTGAAGGGAACACACAGCGACCCCTACCTGTGCACCGGTCACTGCCTCACAGATGGAAGAGGGGATATTACTGTTGTATGGGGAAATGTTACCAATGTACGGGGTGGCGGAACGGGACGTTACTATTATAATGGACAAAAAGGATATTAGCACACTCAGGGCACAGAAATGGGGCAATTTACTGCTGTGCAGCTGCATATGGAGAGGCATTATCACTGCATGGGGGCCACAATGGGGGCTGTCCGGCATTAGGGGGCACTTTGGCGTTTTTGTAGTGGGGGGTTCTGGGATAGAGATGATCTAAAGATGTCTGTGTTACATTCTGCAGAGAGAATCTGTCACTATGATCTGGGCTGGATGGAGAACAAAAGGGCAAATGAAGGACTATGATTGCAGGGGACGTCACATCACACACGGTCTGCCGGACACTGCGCAGCTGGTATCTGCCTTTCTATGATCCATGTCTGCACTATTGGTCTAAGTTTTCTTGAGGGGGCGCATCGGACTGCAGTTCTGCTGCAGGATAGAACACAGAGAAGTTGGGATTTCATCTTACAGTAAGGGTACCGTCACACAGTCACACTTTGATCGCTACGACCATACGATCCGTGACGTTCCAGCGATATCCATACGATATCGCTGTGTCTGACACGCAGCAGCGATCAGGGATCCTGCTGAGAATCGTACGTCGTAGCAGATCGTATGGAACTTTCTTTCGTCGCTGGATCTCCCGCTGACATCGCTGGATCGTTGTGTGTGACAGCGATCCAGCGATGTGTTCGCTTGTAACCAGGGTAAACATCGGGTAACTAAGCGCAGGGCCGCGCTTAGTAACCCGATGTTTACCGTGGTTACCAGCGTAAACGTAAAAAACAAACAGTACATACTCACATTCCGGTGTCTGTCCTCCGGCGTCTCAGCTTCTCTGCACTGTGAGCGGCGGCCAGCCAGAAAGCGAGCACAGCGGTGACGTCTGACGTCAGACGTCACCGCTGTGCTTTCCGGCCGCTGTGCTTACACAGTGCAGAGAAGCTGAGACGCCGGAGGACAGACACCAGAATGTGAGTATGTACTGTTTGGTTTTTTTTTTACTTTTACGCTGGTAACCAGGGTAAACATCGGGTTACTAAGCGCGGCCCTGCGCTTAGTTACCCGATGTTTACCCTGGTTACCCGGGGACTTCGGCATCGCTCCAGCGCCGTGATTGCAACGTGTGACTGCAGTCCACGACGCTGGAGCGATACTCATACGATCGCTGCGACGTCACGGATCGTGCCGTCGTAGCGATCAAAGTGTGACTGTGTGACAGTACCCTAACTCTGTGAAACGATTTCCATTAAATGATTTTCTTGATCTGGTGGAAACACTTTAGTAACAAATTGTAAGTTTTAGTCTCTGCAGTCTGATCCCCGCGGCTCGTTCCTTCGCTGACTTGTAAATTTGCCCCGATGTTTGGATGAGGAATGTTCACCGATTCTCCTTGGATGAAGCTTGAGTCTTGGAGAGCGGAGGAGGGGCGGATTCTCACCGTCGTGTCCGGACGTCGTACCCAAGGGCTACGCAGCAACTAATTATATTTATGAAGTGTCTCCAATATTAGATTAGTGACGGGGGAAAGTAAATTACAACTCGTTGCTTTACTTCACTGACTTCAATATTAAGTATCAGAATAGGCAGGGGAGCCGTGATCGCTGCAGAGCAGGGAAAACACGCCAAAACGTGCCAGTGTATACCGTCACACCACACCAGTGTATACCGTCACACCGCACCAGCGTATACCGTCACACCGCACCCGTGTATACCGTCACACTGCACCAGCGTATACCGTCACACTGCAGCAGTGTATACCGTCACACCGCACCAGCGTATACCACTGCACCAGCGCATACCGTCACACCGCACCAGTGTATACTGTCACACCGCACCAGCGTATACCACCGCACCGGCGTATACCGTCACACCAGCGTATACCGTCACACCGCACCAGCGTATACCGTCACACTGCACCAGTGTATACCGTCACACTGCACCAGTGTATACCGTCACACCGCACCAGCGTATACCACTGCACCAGCGCATACCGTCACACCGCACCAGTGTATACTGTCACACCGCACCAGCGTATACCACCGCACCGGTGTATACCGTCACACCAGCGTATACCATCACACCGCAGCAGTGTATACCATCACACCGCACCAGCGTATACCACCGCACCGGTGTATACCATCACACCAGCGTATACCGTCAAACCGTACCAGCATATACTGTCACACCGCACCAGCATATACCATCACACCGCATCAGCGTATACCGCTGCACCAGTGTATACTGTCACACCGCACCAGCGTATACCTTCACACCGCACCAGCGTATACCGCAGCACCAGCGTATACCGTCACACCGCATCAGTGTATACCGTCACACCGCACCAGCGTACACCGTCACACCAGCGTATACTGTCACACCGCACAGGTGTATACCGTCACACCAGCTTATACAGTTAGGTCCATATATATTTGGACAGAGACAATATTTTTCTCATTTTGGTTATAGACATTACCACAATGAATTTTAAACAAAACAATTCAGATGCAGTTGAAGTTCAGACTTTCAGCTTTCATTTGAGGGTATCCACATTAAAATTGGATGAAGGGTTTAGGAGTTTCAGCTCCTTAACATGTGCCACCCTGTTTTTAAAGGGACCAAAAGTAATTGGACAGATTCAATAATTTTAAATAAAATGTTCATTTCTAGTACTTGGTTGAAAACCCTTTGTTGGCAATGACTGCCTGAAGTCTTGAACTCATGGACATCACCAGACGCTGTGTTTCCTCCTTTTTGATGCTCTGCCAGGCCTTCACTGCGGTGGTTTTCAGTTGCTGTTTGTTTGTGGGCCTTTCTGTCTGAAGTTTAGTCTTTAACAAGTGAAATGCATGCTCAATTGGGTTGACATCAGGTGACTGACTTGGCCATTCAAGAATATTCCACTTCTTTGCTTTAATAGACTCCTGGGTTGCTTTGGCTTCATGTTTTGGGTCATTGTCCATCTGTAGTATGAAACGACGACCAATCAGTTTTGCTGCATTTGGCTGGATCTGAGCACACAGTATGGCTCTGAATACCTCAGAATTCATTTGGCTGCTTCTGTCCTGTGTCACATCATCAATAAACACTAGTGACCCAGTGCCACTGGCAGCCATGCATGCCCAAGCCATCACACTGCCTCTGCCGTGTTTTACAGATGATGTGGTATGCTTTGGATCATGAGCTGTACCAGGCCTTCACCATACTTTTCTCTTTCCATCATTCTGGTAGAGGTTGATCTTGGTTTCATCTGTCCAAAGAATGTTCTTCCAGAACTGTGCTGGCTTTTTTAGATGTTTTTTAGCATAGTCCAGTCTAGCCTTTTTATTCTTGACACTTATGAGTGGCTTGCACCGTGCAGTGAACCCTCTGTATTTACTTTCATGCAGTCTTCTCTTTATGATAGATTTGGATATTGATACGCCGACCTCCGGGAGAGTGTTGGTCACTTGGTTGGCTGTTGTGAAGGGGTTTCTCTTCACCATGGAGATTATTCTGCGATCACCCACCACTGTTGTCTTCCGTGGGCGCCCAGGTCTTTTTGCATTGATGAGATCACCAGTGCTTTCTTTCCTTCTCATGATGTACCAAACTGTACATTTTGCCACTCCTAATATTGTAGCAATTTCTCGGATGGTTTTTTTCTCTGTTTTCACAGCTTAAGGATGGCTTGTTTCACCTTCATGGAGAGCACTTTTGACCGCATGTTTACTTCATAGGAAAACCTTCCAAATGCAAGCACCACACTTCAAATCAACGCCAGGCCTTTTATCTGCTTAGTTGAGAATGACATAATGAAGGGATTGCCCACACCTGTCCATGAAATAGCCTTGGAGTCAATTGTCCAATTACTTTTGGTCCCTTTAAAAAACAGGGTGGCACAGGTTAAGGAGCTGAAACTCCTAAACTCTTCATCCAATTTTAATATGGATACCCTCAAATGAAAGCTAAAAGTCTGAACTTCAACTGCATCTGAATTGTTTTGTTTAAAATTAAATTGTGGTAATGTCTATAACCAAAATGAGAAAAATGTTGTCTCTGTCCAAATATATATGGACCTAACTGTACCATCACACCGCATCAGTGTATACCGTCACACCGCACCAGCATATACGTCACAACAGCGTAAACTGTCACACCAAACAAGTGTATACCGTCACACCGAACTGGTGTATACTGTCACACCGCACCAGTGTATACCATCACACCACACAAGTGTATACCGTCACACCGCACCAGCGTATACCGTCACACCGCACCAGTGTATACCATCACACCGCACCAGCGTATACCGTCACACCGCACCAGCGTATACCGTCACACCGCACCAGCGTATACCATCACACCGCACCAGTGCATACCGTCACACCAGCGTACTTTGGAGCCTGCATAATAAAAAAATTGTCTGTCTCTTCACTGCGGTGTTCCCTTGCTTCCTTACTGCAATATCTTCCTCTATTATCTCTACAACAAGTGAGGTTTGACAAAGGCCGAAACGTTACCTCAACATTGCTATGCTACTGTGGTGAATACAATAAATTGTCACTTTTTTGCATTTGAAGTCTGTGTGCGGCTGTTTCTTATGAACCTATGATTTAACTGGATTCTATCCAGGTTCAGCCTGCACCTGTCCTTCTTGATCAAGAGTGCACGCCATTTCATCTTTATTACACCAGCATATACCGTCACACCGCACCGGTGTATACTGTCACACCGCACCAGTGTATACTGTCACACCAGCGTATACCATCACACCAGCATATACTGTCACACCAGCGTATACCGTCACACCAGCGTATACGTCACACCGCTCCAGCATATACCGTCACACCGTACCAGTGTATTCCATCACACTAGTGTATACCGTGACACCGGACCAGCGTATACTGTCCCACCGCACCAGCGTATACCATCACACCGCATCGGTGTATACCGTCATACCGTGCCACCAAAATGTCACCATAACCTGATGAGGGAATCATATCCACCACTAGAAGACTCATGTCTATAATCCTGCTCCTTTCTGATAGACTTTGTTAACAATTCCTCACCTTCTGAGATCTCTGCTTGCTGTCAGTGAATTGATCTTTCTTCTTTACAGTCCGATGGTGAAAACCTCGAACTGATCAAATATTTCACATAGAACTGACTGTTAGTTATAATATACAAGTGTGTTGACAATGGGTAAGCGAGCTTAGACCTCTCGTATCCTGGATAGTTGGCCTGTGATAGTTTTCTTACAATGTATCAGTGCAGATAAAATGTATCAGCAGATTGTCCGGGATCAGTGGCGTACTGCTAATAGCGGCAGAGCCAGCGGCCGCTATGGGACCCGTGAGTCTGGGGGCTTAGTGCCAGCCCAGCAGTGGGTGCCAATCTCCCAACTTTCCACTGTATCCAAATCCTGGATGCAGATACAGCTGAAAGCAATTATGGATGGGGGAGCCATAAGCCGATGCTCCTTCCTCCATCATTTACCATGTAAATCTGTTGTCTCAGCACAGCAGAAGTGATAACGTGACCATACGATGCAGAGACCGGAGCAGCAGGGTAAGGCCGGGGTCACACATGCATGTTTTACGGACGTAAGAGCGCAGAAACTACGCCCGTAAAACTCGCATTACATATGGCACAATGATTCTCAATGGGTCTAGTCCTATCAGGCGTATATTACGGATCCGTAATATACGGCTTTGTACGGGCGTAGAAAATCGCAGCATGCTGCGTTTGTCAGCGTATTGCGCAAAAAAATCGCCAATCAAAGTCTATGGGGGCGAGAAAAATACGGATTCCACACGGACCAGCAGTGTGACTTGCGAGAAATACGCAGCGGTGTTAGTGAAAAGTCGGTAATTCAATTGCCGGCTTTTCATTTCTCCTGCACAAACCCGACAGGATATGAGACATGGTTTACATATAGTAAACCATCTCATATCCCCATTTTTTTTGCATATTCCACACTACTAATGTTAGTAGTGTGTATGTGCAAAATTTCAGCGCTGTAGCTGCTAAAATAAAGGGTTAAATGGCGGAAAAAATTGGCGTGGGCTCCCGCGCAATTTTCTCCGCCAGAATGGTAAAGCCAGTGACTGACGGCAGATATTAATAGCCAGGAGAGGGTCCATGGTTATTGCCCCCCCGTGGCTAAAAACATCTGCCCCCAGCCACCCCAGAAAAGGCACATCTGGAAGATGCACCTATTCTGGCACTTGGCCACTCTCTTCCCACTCCCTGTAGCGGTGGGATATGGGGTAATGAAGGGTTAATGCCACCTTGCTATTGTAAGGTGACATTAAGCCAGATTAATAATGGAGAAGCGTCAATTATGACACCTATCCATTATTAATCCAATTGTTTGAAAGGGTTAAAAAACACACACACACACATGATTTAAAAGTATTTTAATGAAATAAACACAGCGGTTGTTTTAATAATTTATTGCTCTCTCAATCCATTTGCAGGCCCTCGCTTGGCAAAATAATAAACGCACAAGATACATACCCTCAGCTGAACCGTCACGTCCCACAAGGTAATCCATCTGAAGGGGTTAAAATATTTTACAGGCAGGAGCCCTGCTAATGCAGCTGTGTGCTCGTGCTTGTAATTCCCCGCGAATGAATGAAATGTAGGTCATTGACCTACATTTCCTTCAGTCGCGGTGATGTGCCCCCTGGTGGATGTCCTCATATGACCTGGAGCGTGGGAAAAAGTTCCCAGGCTGCAGTTCATGAGAACATCCAGCAGGGGCGCATCACCGCGACTCAATGTAAGTACAGATCCAGCTTTCCTTTCAGCACCCGGGGATTACAGGCACGAGCGAGTGGTTTATCGCAGCTCGTGCCTGTAATATTAGTTAACCCCTTCAGATGGATTACCTCGTTGGATGTGATAGGACATCAAAAGGTATGTATCTTGTGCGTTTAATATTTTGCCAAGCGAGGGCCTGCAAATGGATTGAGAGAGCAATAAATTATTAAAACAACCGCTGTGTTTATTTCATTAAAATACTTTTAAATCATGTGTGTGTGTGTTTTTTAACCCTTTCAAACAATTGGATTAATAATGGATAGGTGTCATAATTGACGCTTCTCCATTATTAATCTGGCTTAATGTCACCTTACAATAGCAAGGTGGCATTAACCCTTCATTACCCCATATCCCACCGCTACAGGGAGTGGGAAGAGAGTGGCCAAGTGCCAGAATAGGCGCATCTTCCAGATGTGCCTTTTCTGGGGTGGCTGGGGGCAGATGTTTTTAGCCACGGGGGGGCAATAACCATGGACCCTCTCCTGGCTATTAATATCTGCCGTCAGTCACTGGCTTTACCATTCTGGCGGAGAAAATTGCGCGGGAGCCCACGCCAATTTTTTCCGCCATTTAACCCTTTATTTTAGCAGCTACAGCGCTGAAATTTTGCACATACACACTACTAACATTAGTAGTGTGGAATATGCAAAAAAAATGGGGATATGAGATGGTTTACTATATGTAAACCATGTCTCATATCCTGTCGGGTTTGTGCAGGAGAAATGAAAAGCCGGCAATTGAATTACCGGCTGTTCACAGATATCGCGCTGAATGAAATCTAAATACAGAATATATATATATGTGTCTCAATGACATATATATATATATATATATGCTGTATATATGTTTTCCCGAACATTTGAGCACATGAATCCATTAGATGTCGGTTCTGCAAGCCTGCGCGAAAATCTCGCAGTACGGATGCCATACGGATTACATACGGAGGATGCCATGCGCAAAATACGCTGACACACCCTGACTACGGATCAATATTTTGGAAACATTTCTCCGTATTACGGCCGCAGTACGGACGTATAATACGTGGCGTATTGTCTTACGCCAAGTGTGACCCCAGCCTAACAGGGAAAGGTGAGTATTTTTGGAGCTGTCATACTATGTGGAGGGCTATTTATGGGACCATCACACTATGTGGGGGGCTATTTATGGGAATATCATACTATGTGGAGGGCTATTTATGGGAATATCATACTATGTGGAGGGCTATTTATGGGACCATCATACTATGTCGGGGGCTATTTATGGGAATATCATACTATGTGGAGGGCTATTTATGGGAATATCATACTATGTGGAGGGCTATTTATGAGTCTATCATACTATGTGGAGGGCTATTTATGGGAATATCATACTATGTGGAGGGCTATTTATGAGTCTATCATAGAGTTGAACGACTTTTACTTTTTTCGGATTGAGTCTGGTTTTGCGAAAATCGTGAAATCGGCCGATTATTGCGTAAAGTCGGGGGCCGACTGAAACACGAAACCCAATGCAAGTCAATGGGGAATTAAAGTCGGCAGTGAGTGGAGGACAGGAAAACACCTACAGTGCCCATTTTAATGCCAAAAACATCAATTCTTATTACTGAAGCTTGCCAATCTTAATTTACTTTATAATAATAGTTAGGCATTGAAATCTGGGGGTCATTTGGCTAAAGTTGTGGGGGGGTAGGGCTGGCTCAAGATTTTCGTGGGCCCAGGAAACGCGGAATACATCACGGCAGTGGAGCAGGGAGAGGTAAGTATTTCAACTTTGCAAGTGCTGTGATCCTGAGCAAGCAGGGGGGCCCCACTCGTTGGCATTGGCACTGGCACAGGGCCCCTCATAGTACGGCGGTGTGTTTGACGGCGGGTGGCGCCTCCCACCGGCAGTGACACTTTTGCGTACTATGAGGGGCCCTGTGCCAGTGACGTTGCCAACGAGTATGCCCCCCTAACCTGATGAAGGAACCTGCACTTTCATCTGCACCTTCCTCTTTGTTCCCGTGTAAGGTGGTATAGTATGCGGGAAGGGGAACCTGACTTTCAGCAGGGTCAGATTCTGGCTGTGTAGAGTGCAAGGGGAATGTAGTGATTTGGTCAATGTACCAGCAGACTCATCTAGCAGTGGCTGGGCAATGGGCAGGATGATGAGGAAACACAGATATAGGCCCGAATAATAAAGTGGGCTAAATGCAGTTCAAAATTGGTAACAGGACTAACCAGGCGGCATTGCTTTGTTCAGCGGAGGACAACTGTAATGAGAGGCTGACACAGTGAGTAGGCCCAAATAAGTAAGTAGGCTAAATGCAGTTTAAAATTGGTAACAGGACTAACCAGGAGGCATTGCTTTGTTCAGCGGAGGACAACTGTAAGGAGAGGCTGACACAGTGAGTAGGCCCAAATAAGTAAGTAGGCTAAATGCAGTTCAAAATTGGTAACAGGACTAACCAGGCGGCATTGCTTTGTTCAGCGGAGGACAACTGTAAGGAGAGGCTGACACAGTGAGTAGGCCCAAATAAGTAAGTAGGCTAAATTCAGTTCAAAATTGGTAACAGGACTAACCAGGCGGCATTGCTTTGTTCAGCGGAGGACAACTGTAATGAGAGGCTGACACAGTGAGTAGGCCCAAATAAGTAAGTAGGCTAAATGCAGTTCAAAAATGGTAACAGGACTAACCAGGCGGCATTGCTTTGTTCAGCGGAGGACAACTGTATGGAGTGGCTGACACAGTGAGTAGGCCCAAATAAGTAAGTAGGCTAAATGTCTGCCAAATATTTTTTCATAAATAAAGAGGTGGCATAGCTGTTGTGAATTAGACTTTTTGGCTCCCTCTTGTGGTCACTAGTGGTATGACTCTGGGATTGTTTTTTTTCTGTTTGGCACTCACCTGGGTCGTTAGTCCAGGGGTGTCGCTATATTAACTTCCTGGATCCTTAGTCCAGTGCCTGGCATCGTTGTAAACAGATCCTTCGGTTGCTCCTGTCTGCTGGTCCTGGCTCTTGCTAAATTAAGCTAAGTCTTGCTTCTTTGTTTTTTGAGTTACTTGCTTGCTACTATTTTTGTCCAGCTTGTACTAAATGTGATTTCTGACCTTGCTGGAAGCTCTAGGGGGCTGGTGTTGTCCCCCCGGCCGTTAGACGGTTCGGGGGTTCTTGAATATCCAGTGTGGATATTTTAATAGGGTTTTTGCTGACCATATAAGTCATCTTACTATATTCTGCTATTAGCTAGTGGGCCTCTCTTTGCTAAATACCTAGCTCATTCTTATGTTTGTCTTTTCCTCTTACCTCACCGTTATTATTTGTTGGGGGCTTGTATCCAACTTTTGGGGTCTTTTCTCTGGAGGCAAGAAAGGTCTTTCTTTTCCCTTCTAGGGTTAGTTAGTTCTCCGGCTGGCGCGAGACGTCTAGAACCAACGTAGGCACGTTCCCCGGCTACTTCTATTTGTGGTGCTAGGATTAGATATATGGTCAGCCCAGTTACCACTGCCCTATGAGCTGTTTTTTTGTGTTTGCAGACTTGGTATTGATTCCTGAGACCCTCTGCCATTGGGGTCATAACACAAAGCTATGTACAGGGGTGGGCTCCTCTGCTGAGTAGCAGACAGTGGTAGTAGGCGCAAAGTATTAACTGGTCTAAATGGAGGCCAGGGCCCTGTATATTTTAACTATCATCTATCATTTCAACAAATTTGTATTGGCAGTGCCATTGAAGGATTTAACAGCACAGACTACACAGTGGTGGAGCAGGGAGAGGTAAGTATTGCAAGTGGTAGAGCACTGTTCGAGCTGAGGGGGAACACTCTCTCATGGTCGGCGGTACTGGCACAGGGCCCCTCATATTACAACGGTGTGTCTGACGTTGGTTGTGCACCACCACCGTCAGAGACACTTCATTGTACTATGAGGGACCCTGTGCCAGTGCCAGTGCCGTTGCCCAAGAGTGGGCACACCCACCTGTCCAGGCAAACAGCACTCGCACAGGTGCTTGCGCCAGGTGGTGACCACGGCCCTGTGGGGGGAGTCAGCCAATTTAGGGAGGTATAAAAATGGCCTATGGTGGACATTCAGCAGCTGCAAATGGAGGAATTGGAGAAGTCAGTAAGAGGAGGCCAAAAGCAAGACATTTTTCAGGCAAGCTACGTGTCAGCAGGGGAAGGTGGGGCCAAATAATTTGAAATCCATGATTGGTTCATTTTAATGAAGGTTAAATCATCAACATTTCGGGTAGCCAGACGTGTCCTTTTTTTGGTCAGTATTGAACCAGCAGCACTGAATACTCTTTCTGATAGCACACTAGCAGCTGGGCGTGCGAGCTCCTGTAATGCATATTCTGCCAATTCAGGCCAGGTGTCTATTTTAGATGCCCAATAATCAAAGGGGAATGACCTGTAAGGGAGAACATCGATAAGGGCGGAAAAGTAGTTCGTAACCATACTGGAAAAATGCTGTCTCCTGTCACTTTGAATCGATGCAGCAGTACCTGTCGTGTCAGCGTTTGTTGTGAAATCACTCCACAACCTGGTCATAAAACCCCTCTGTCCAATGCCACTTCAGATTTGTGCACCTCTAACACCGTTGCCCACTACGGCTCGTGTGAGAACCATCACCGCCGCTGTGTGCTGGGAATGCCTTAACCAAATGGTCTACAAGAGTTGCTTGTTTGGTAGCCAATATTTGATCAAGGTTCTCATGTGGCATGATATTTTGCAATTTTCCTTTATATTGTGGATCCAGGAGGCAGGCCAACCAGTAATCGTCATCAGTCATCATTTTGATAATGCGGGGGTCCCTTTTTAGGATACGCAAGGCATACTCAGCCATGTGGGCCAATGTTCCAGGTGTCAATTCACTGCTTGTGCTGGGTTGAGGAGCACTTTCTTGCAAATCAACATCACTTGTGTCCCACAAAAACCCTGTACCTGACCTTGCAACGCCACCAGTTTCTATTGCCCCCTGAGAAGCATCCTCCTCCCATAAATATTCATCCTCATCCTCCTCCTCCTCCTCCTCTTCGTCCGCCACCTCGTCCAGGAGAGTTCCCTGAGCTGACAATGGCTGACTGTCATCAAGGCTTCCCTCCTCTTCGGCTGCAGACGCCTGCTCCTTAATGTGCATCAAACTTTGCATCAGCAGACGCATTAGTGGGATGCTCATGCTTATGATGGCGTCGTCTGCACTTACCAGCCGTGTGCATTCCTCAAAACACTGAAGGACTTGACAGAGGTCTTGTAGCTTCGACCACTGCACACCAGACAACTCCATGTCTGCCATCCAAGTGCCTGCCCGTGTATGTGTATCCTCCCACAAATAAATGACAGCACGCCTCGGTTCGCACAGCCTCTGAAGCATGTGCAGTGTGGAGTTCCACCTTTTTGCAACGTCGATTACTAGGCGGTGCTGGGGAAGATTCAGCGATCGCTGATGGTTCAGCATTCGGCTGTAGTGTACGGGCGACCGGCGGATGTGCGAGCAAAGTCTTTGCACCTTCAGGAGCAGGGCTGGTAACCCCGGATAATTTTTCAGGAAGCATTGCACCACCAGGTTCAAGGTGTGAGCCAGGCAAGGTATGTGTTTCCGTTCTGAAAGGGCTATGGCAGCCATAAAATTCCTTCCGCTATCACTGACTACCTTGCCTACCTCAAGATGTACACTGCCCAGCCATGACTGAGTTTCTTGCTGCAAGTACTCGGCCAGTACTTCCGCGGTGTCTGTTGTCGCCCAAACACTTCATTTGTAACACAGCCTGCTGACGCTTACCACTAGCTGTTCGATAATGGGACACCTCGTGTGCAAAACTGGCAGCTGCGGATGGAGTTGTCGTGCGACTGCGCTCTGTGGATGAGCTTTCGCTTCTGGAGGAGGAGGAGGGGTGGCGAACGCCCATAGCCAATTGTTTCCTAGACCGTGGGCTAGGCAGAACTGTCCCACTATGGCTGTCCCCTGTGGACCCTGCATCCACCACATTAACCCAGTGCGCCATGATGGACACGTAATGTCCCTGGCCATGCCTACTGGTCCATGCATCTGTTGTGAGGTGCACCTTTCCACTGACTGATTGCCTCAGTGCATGGACGATGCGGTCTTTGACATGCTGGTGGAGGGCTGGGATGGCTTTTGTCGCAAAGAAGTGCCGACTGTGTAGGTCATAGCGTGGTACTGCGTAGGTCATCAGGTCTTTGAAAGCTTCGCTTTCAACCAACCGGTAGGGCATCATCTCTAACGAGATTAGTCTAGCAATGTGGGTGTTCAAACCCTGTGTACGCGGATGAGAGGATGAGTGCTTTCTTTTCCTAACGAGAGTCTCTTGTAGGGTGATCTGGACTGGAGAGCTGCATATGGTGGAACTATAATTACCAATAGGACACACAATACACAGGGTATATAAACACCTGTGTCCGTAAGGAAACAATTATACCTAACGGTCCCGTACACATAAACGTTATACACCTATAATAAATTGCACAAGTAAGACCTCAAAGTACAATAAATGAACAACTTTATTGAATAAAACCAACAGCAGAAAGGACAACAATGATGATGGTAAGTACCAATGGTCAGGCACCATACACCTGAGGTAATGTGGAAAGTAGGTGTCGCTACTGCCTCATACAAAACTCTCCCATAAATCAAAAGACTATTCTGCCCAGTGGCCTGATATTACACAGGGGGAGACCGAGTAAACATATAGTGAGGCACAATGATAAAACACATGTAACAATTACCTCAGGTATCGTGGTGCCAGGAACCCCTACGCACGTTTCGGCCGTATAGGCCTTCTTCCGGGGGAGAGACTCCTACCCCTACCTCTGCTCACCCGAGCCAATCCCTACATTTTGGTGGAGAATGCGGGCAATCGCAGTGAGGCCAGGCTATTTTTGCTTATTTTTACTCTGAACTCCGGCTTATGTCCTGGGTGAAAGGAGTGGCGCAGACCCAGTCGGGGAACTCTGCAGAAATGGAGGCCACAGTAAAAGTGCTTGTGGATGCTATGCGACAACAGCAGCAGGCTACGCAGCAGCAGGAAACCAACCAGCTGTTGATACAACATATCACAGCGTCGCAGACAAGAGGAGCTTCACAGGGAATCCATGATGTCCGGAAAGCGGTTCGTACAGCGATCCCCAAAATGGAGAAATCCGATGACGTCGAGACATACCTGAAGATGTTTGAGGGAGTGGCTGAGCGGGAGAGACTACCCTGGGACCAGTTGGCAGAAGTCATTGCTCCGTTTCTGGCTCCAGGACATATGAAAGCCTATCAAGACCTACCCCCTGAGCAGAGGGAGGACTACGCAGTCGTCAAGGGTGAGATACTGGCACGTCTTGGGGTAAATGTGTTGGTCCGGGCCCAGCGGGTACATCAGTGGGAGTTTAACCCCTCCAAGCCAGCTCGCTCTCAGTATTATGACCTGTTGCACTTATTTCAGAAATGGTTGCAGCCTGAGGTACTGTCTCCCGTGGCCATGCTGGACCGCATAGTGACTGATAAATTTTGGAGGGGTTTGCCCCACTCCCTCCAATCATGGATCGGGCAAGCATCCCCTACTAATGCGCTCCAGATGATGGACCTGATAGAACGATATGGGGCAACCAAAGAGCTCCAGGGAGGGACTCCCCGGAAGGTGTCCAGAAGGTTCCCTAAATCTCCACTCCTGGCTCGGCGAGCAGAGCCTAGGAAGGCCACTCAAGACTTGTCTGGAGGAGAAATAAGCCCCATAGTCTGCTGGAGGTGCCAGGAGCCTGGTCATATGAGAGCTGATTGCCCCCACCTGGCTGAGCCAAGGGAGACAAACTTTGGGTATTGCCAATCCCATTATGCTGAACTGATTTGTGCTACAGGCATCCAGGAGGGATCCAATATGGGACATTTGTGTAAGGTGGATGTAGAGGGTACCCCAGCCGTGGCCCTACTGGACTCAGGGAGTCTTGTGACTCTGGTACGAGACAGTCTAGTTCAGTCCAGTGAGTACACTGGTCGGAAAATTGGGGTGTTATGTATACATGGGGACTTAAAAGCCTATCCTACTGCACTAGTGGTGATAAACACGCCAGCGGGGAGGCGGTGCCACGAGGTGGGGGTTGTGGTTAACCTACATTATGAATTGATACTTGGTAGAGATTTTCCTTTATTTTCTGTACTTTGGCCAACAGTGGTCTCACCCAGTGGACAACTGCCGACACCGGTGACAACCAGGTTACATTCTCCAGAAGTGGGGCATGAACCTGGTAGCCCAGAGGAAGAAGTGTTGGCGGTAGGGGTGGCCTCCCCTTCGGTGGAGGAGGGTGAAAATTCTCCCATAGAAGTGTTGGCCGGGGATGTGGAAGACTTGCCGCCAGGGCCTGAATTGTTAGACTTAAATGTATCGTGCGATAATTTTGGTACAGCGCAACTCCGAGACCCTACTTTGACTCGGGCCAGGGAAAATGTACTGTTTGTTAACGGGGAACCCCAACAACCTGGGGCAGCCACCGAGTTGCCACACTTTGAGCTAAACCGAGTCCTGTTGTATCGAGTTGAGAAAGTATGTGGGGAAATGGTAGAGCAGTTATTGGTACCTCAGGCCTATCGTAGGCTGGTAATGGACCTAGCGCATGCGCATGTACTCGGTGGGCATTTGGGCCAAAAGAAAACCCTAGACCGAATTTTGCAGCGGTTTTACTGGCTAGGGGTCCATGAAGAAGTTAAACGGTATTGTAATTCCTGCCCTGTGTGCCAGGTAACCAGTCCCCAGCCACACTTTCGGAGTCCTTTAGTGCCTTTACCTATTATAGAGGTGCCTTTCGAAAGAGTGGCAATGGATCTGGTCGGTCCTGTCAATAAGTCAGCAAGGGGGCACCAACACATCCTAGTAGTTCTAGATTATGCCACCCGGTATCCTGAGGCTGTTCTGCTGCGCCACACGTCAGCTAAGCTCATAGCAAAAGAACTCATGGGTATGTTTTCTAGAGTGGGGATTCCGCAAGAGACTTTAACAGACCAAGGAACCCCCTTTATGTCAAAAATTATGAAAGAGCTCTGCCGCTTGTTAAATGTCAAACAGTTGCGCACCTCAGTTTATCATCCCCAGACAGATGGGCTGGTAGAAAGATTCAATAAAACACTAAAGAGCATGCTAAAAAAAAACGTTTCTAAAGATGGGAAGGATTGGGATCTTTTACTCCCATATTTGTTGTTTGCAGTACGGGAGGTGCCGCAGGCATCTACGCGGTTCTCGCCCTTTGAATTATTGTATGGCCGACATCCCCGGGGTTTACTTGATATAGCCAAAGAGGCTTGGGAGAACCAACCAACCCCCCACAAGAGTGTAATAGAGCATGTTGCAAAAATGCAGGAAAGGATGGAGACAGTCCTACCATTGGTCCGGGAACATATGGAAGCAGCACAATGGTCTCAGAGTCGGGTCTATAACCAGGAGGCTCGGGTAAGAACCTTTAGTCCTGGGGATCGGGTATTGGTACTTGTGCCCACAGTGGACAGCAAATTTCTGGCAAGGTGGCAGGGGCCCTATGAGATTATGGAGAAGGTGGGACCGGTAGACTATAAGGTACATCAACCAGGTCGGAGGAAGCCAGAGCAGGTTTGTCATGTTAATTTGCTTAAACTGTGGAAAGACAGAGACCACCTTGGCGGGGATAGTCCGCTGCCTGCATTTCCTGTAGAGAAGGCTCCATTACCGCTGAGTGAGTCAGGATAAGCCTTGTCTGTAGTCAAAATACCAGATACTTTGTCTCCTAAACAGGTTCAGGAGGTCCGGGAGTTTGTTAGCCGAAATACGGACGTTTTCTCTGAGCTCCCTGGACGTACCTCCATAGTCCAACATGACATTGTTACGGAGCCACAGGTCAAAGTCCGATTAAAGCCATATCGGGTGCCTGAGGCCCGGCGACAAGCCATATCACGGGAGGTGGAAAATATGTTACAATTAGGGATCATAGAAGAGTCGCAGAGTGACTGGGCCAGTCCAATAGTCCTAATACCTAAGCCTGATGGGACGCTAAGATTCTGTAATGACCAGAAAACTTAATGAAGTTTCAAAATTTGATGCTTACCCCATGCCCCGGGTGGATGAGTTGATAGAGCGGTTTGGGCAGGCACGGTATTTTTCAACCCTTGACCTTACAAAAGGGTATTGGCAGGTGCCCCTAACAAAGGCAGCTAAGGAAAAAACAGCCTTTGTAACGCCCGAAGGGCTGTTTCAGTATAAGGTATTACCCTTTGGTTTGCATGGCGCGCCGGCGACGTTCCAACGGCTAATGGATATTGTTCTCCGTCCCCATCGCCGTTATGCCTCAGCCTATCTGGATGATATTATTGTGTACAGTGCAGACTGGGAAAGTCACTTACCCAAGGTACAGGCGGTGATAGATTCCCTCTGACAAGCAGGGCTAACAGCCAATCCCAAGAAGTGTTCCATAGGGTTGGAGGAAGCTCGGTACTTGGGTTATGTCATCGGGAGAGGGGTCCTTAAGCCTCAAATAAACAAAGTGGAGGCAATTCAGAACTGGCCCCGTCCCCTCACAACCAAGCAGGTAAAAGCCTTATTAGGCTTAGTGGGATATTGCAGGCAATTTGTTCCCAACTTTGCAACATTGTCGGCGCCTCTAACAGACTGCTTGAAAGGGAGGAAGTCTGTGATGGTCCAATGGAATGATCAGTTAGAAGAGGCCTTTGTAAAGTTAAAATCAGTACTGTGTGGTACACCCGTTCTAATTACACCCGATTTCAAAAGAGAGTTCATCGTGCAAACCGATGCCTCTGAGATAGGTATTGGTGCCGTGTTGTCTCAAGAAATTAATGGAGAAGAGCATCCCGTTAGTTTCCTGAGCCGGAAGCTTACCCCAGCCGAAAGCAGGTACAGTATTGTTGAGAGAGAGTGCCTGGCCATTAAATGGGCACTTGAGTCTCTTCGCTATTATTTGCTGGGGAGAAAATTTCGCTTGGTGACAGACCACTCCCCTCTTACATGGATGAGTCAAGCTAAGGAAAGAAATGCACGAGTTACCAGATGGTTTCTGTCCCTGCAAAATTTTAAATTTTCAGTAGAACATAGGGCAGGCAGACTACAGGGGAATGCAGATGCCCTGTCCAGAGTCCACTGTATGTCATGTGTCCACCCCCATAGGGTTGAACAAAGGGGGGAGGTATGTGGTGCAGTAAAAGGTGTAGTGCTGGACGGAAGATATATTTCTGCCAGCAGGATAAGTTTTGGCCTGTTATTTTCCTAAGGTTGAGGACCTGCAGGGATGTCACGATCACGTGATCAGCCCATGTGATGGGTACCTCACTTGTGGGTGTGGCTATAGACTATGTAATGGAGTTTCTTTTGTTTGGCACATGTTATTGTGGGTTTGGAGCTGGGCTGGAATGAGCCTGAACTATTTTTCTCTGACACATATGCTGCAAAGGACGGTGACATGACTGTTAGCAACCCTGGGAATGGCACCTGGCGGAAGCCGCTGACTTGGCAGCCGCTTAGTTAAGCCCGTCCCGTGTAAGGGTGAGTCTGAGACCAGTGGTTCTCCAAGCTGGAGTTTGTTTGTTTTTTTTCTCTTACTTTCTGTCATGGACTGTTTAAAGTGCCAATAAACCACTGAAGTTAGGACTGTAAGCCTGTGTGTTGCCTCATTACTGCGGCCCTACCTCTGCTCACCCGAGCCAATCCATACAGTAGCCAGACGATGATGCTGGCTCAACACCTCCAGCCTTAGGTGCTATTTTGCTTTTCCCACTACCACCAGATGCTCCACCACCACCATCAGTACCAGCTGGCAATGACCGCCCACAGTCTCTTCCACCAGACTTCCTCATTTTTGGGAAAATGTTACCAAAATAACAACCGTTATATGGTACTGTAAAACGAGGTTGAAGGTGTATATAAACTTGTTGAGAATTTAAATCTCCCTTTTTATTTTGGGGAGACTGAACCAAAACTCAGGCTAGTGTATAACACAGCACAATGTAAGTGGCAGAACGTGGCTGGCTGATATACGACAAACTAACAGAATTGAAGTATATCCACTTTGTGACAATTTGAATCTCCCTTTTTTGGGGGGGAGACTGCACCACAATTCAGGTCCAATGTATAACACAACACAATGTACCGTATATACTCGAGTATAAGCCGAGATTTTCAGCCCAAATTTTTGGGCTGAAAGTGCCCCTCTCGGCTTATACTCGAGTCATGATCGGTGGTGGGGTCGGCGGGTGAGCACTGTCATATACTCACCTAGTCCCGGCGTTCCTGTCGCTCCCCCTGCCTGTCACACTGTCTTCGGTGCCGCAGCCTCTTCCCCTGAGCGGTCACGTGGGACCGCTCATTAGAGAAATGAATAGGCTGCTCCACCTCCCATAGGGGCGGAGCCGCCTATTCATTTCTCTAATGAAGCGGTGCCGGTGACCGCTGATAGAGGAAGAGGCTGCGGCACCGAAGACAGGCAGGGGGAAGGAGCGGGACGCCGGGAGCAGGTAAGTATGACATATTCACCTGTCCTCGTTCCACACGTCGGGCGTCGCGCCATCTTCCCGGCGTCTCTCTGCACTGACTGTGCAGGTCAGAGGGCGCGATGACGCATATAGTGTGCGCGCCGCCCTCTGCCTGATCAGTCAGTGCGGAGAGACGCCGGGAAGATGGCGCCGAGGAGCTGCAAGCAAGACAGGTGAGTATGTTTTTTTTTTTTTTTTAATTGCAGCAGCAGCAGCTATGGGGCAATAATGGACGGTGCAGAGCACTATATGGCACAGCTATGGGGCAATGGTGCAGAGCACTATATGGCACAACTATGGGGCAATAATGGACGGTGCAGAGCACTATATGGCACAGCTATGGGGCAATAATGGACGGTGCAGAGCACTATATGGCACAGCTATGGGGCAATAATGGACGGTGCAGAGCACTATATGGCACAGCTATGGGGCAATAATGGACAGTGCAGAGCACTATATGGCACAGCTATGGGGCAATGGTGCAGAGCATTATATGGCACAGCTATGGGACAATGGTGCAGAGCACTATATGGCACAGCTATGGGGCAATGGTGCAGAGCACTATATGGCACAACTATGGGGCAATAATGGACGGTGCAGAGCACTATATGGCACAGCTATGGGGCAATAATGGACGGTGCAGAGCACTATATGGCACAGCTATGGGGCAATAATGGACGGTGCAGAGCACTATATGGCACAGCTATGGGGCAATAATGGACAGTGCAGAGCACTATATGGCACAGCTATGGGGCAATGGTGCAGAGCATTATATGGCACAGCTATGGGACAATGGTGCAGAGCACTATATGGCACAGCTATGGGGCAATGGTGCAGAGCATTATATGGCACAGCTATGGGACAACGGTGCAGAGCACTATATGGCACAGCTATGGGGCAACGGTGCAGAGCATTATATGGCACAGCTATGGGACAATGGTGCAGAGCATTATATATATGGCACAGGTATGGGGCAACGGTGCAGAGCATTATATGGCACAGCTATGGGACAATGGTGCAGAGCATTATATATATGGCACAGGTATGGGGCAACGGTGCAGAGCATTGTATATATGGCACAGCTATGGGGCAACGGTGCAGAGCATTGTATATATGGCACAGCTTTATGTGGAGCATCTATGATGCCATAATGAACGGTGCAGAGCATTATATGTGGCACAGCTTTATGTGGAGCATCTATGGGGCCATAATGAATGGTATGGAGTATCTATTTTTAATTTTCAAATTCACCGGTACCTGCTGCATTTTCCACCCTAGGCTTATACTCGAGTCAATAAGTTTTCCCAGTTTTTTTGTGGCAAAATTAGGGGGGTCGGCTTATACTCGGGTCGGCTTATACTCGAGTATATACGGTAAGTGGCAGCACGTGGCTGGCTGATATACGACAAACTAACAGAACTGACGTATATCCACTTTGTGACGATTTGAATCTCCCTTTTTTTGGGGGGAGACTGCACAAAAACTCAGGCCCAGTGTATAACACAACACAATGTAAGTGGCAGAAAGTGGCTGGAAGATATATGAAAAAATACAAGGACTTTAGTACAATTTCAATCTCCCTACAATGATCTCAGGACAAGCATGGCAGCAACAAAAAGGACTGCTGCACACAAAAGTGTGGACAAATAAACAAGATAACTGTGCAGAAAGGATCAACAGGATTTTTGCTTTAAAAAAAGCAGTTGGTTTGCACAGCAGCGTGCAAACAGCAATGCAGCTATCAGGGAACCTTATAAGGCAGCCTAATAAGCTACAGAGCTGATGCACAAAAAAATAGCCTCCACTGTCCCTGCCAAAAAAGATGGTGTTGGACAGTGGAAATCGCTACAGCACAAGCAGTTTGGGGGTTAATCTTCCCTCCCTAACTATATCCCTTCTTCTGACGAAGCTGCAGCAACCTCTCCCTATGCTGAGATCGGCAGAAGTAAGATGGCGATCAGCGTGCACGCCCCTTTATACCCCCTATGACGCCGCAGAAAGCAAGCCAATCACTGTCATGCCCTTCTCTAAGATGGTGGGGACCGAGACCTATGTCATCACGCTGCCCACACTCTGCATCCTCCTTCATTGGCTGAAAAATGGCGCTGAAAGCGTCATACGAAACGCGACTTTGGCGCGAAGATCGCCGACCTCATGGCCGATCCCACACTAGGATCGGGTCGGGTTTCATGAAACCCGACTTTGCCGAAAGTCGGCAATTTTTGAATTTGTCCGATCCGTTTCGCTCAACCCTAGTCTATCATACTATGTGGAGGGCTATTTATGGAACCATCATACTATGTGGAGGGCTATTTATGGGAATATCATACTATGTGGAGGGCTATTTATGGGACTATCATACTATGTGAAGGGCTATTTATGGAACCATCATACTATGTGGAGGGCTATTTATGGGAATATCATACTATGTGGAGGGCTATTTATGGGACCGTCATACTATGTGGAGGGCTTTTTATGGGACCATCACACTATGTGGAGGGCTATTTATGGGAATATCATACTATGTGGAGGGCTATTTATGGGAATATCATACTATGTGGAGGGCTATTTATGGGACCATCACACTATGTGGAGGGCTATTTATGGGAATATCATACTATGTGGAGGGCTATTTATGGGACCATTACACTATGTGGAGGACTATTTATGGGAATATCATACTATGTGGAGGGCTATTTATGGGACTATCATACTATGTGGAGGGCTATTTATGGGAATATCATACTATGTGGAGGGCTATTTATGGGACTATCATACTATGTGGAGGGCTATTTATGGGACTATCATACTATGTGGAGGGCTATTTATGGAACCATCATACTATGTGGAGGGCTTTTTATGGGACCATCACACTATGTGGAGGGCTATTTATGGGAATATCATACTATGTGGAGGGCTATTTATGGGAATATCATACTATGTGGAGGGCTATTTATGGGACCATCACACTATGTGGAGGACTATTTATGGGAATATCATACTATGTGGAGGGCTATTTATGGGACCGTCATACTATGTGGAGGACTATTTATGGGAATATCATACTATGTGGAGGGCTATTTATGGGACCATCACACTATGTGGAGGGCTATTTATGGGAATATCATACTATGTGGAGGGCTATTTATGGGACCATTACACTATGTGGAGGACTATTTATGGGAATATCATACTATGTGGAGGGCTATTTATGGGACTATCATACTATGTGGAGGGCTATTTATGGGAATATCATACTATGTGGAGGGCTATTTATGGGACTATCATACTATGTGGAGGGCTATTTATGGGACTATCATACTATGTGGAGGGCTATTTATGGAACCATCATACTATGTGGAGGGCTTTTTATGGGACCATCACACTATGTGGAGGGCTATTTATGGGAATATCATACTATGTGGAGGGCTATTTATGGGAATATCATACTATGTGGAGGGCTATTTATGGGACCATCACACTATGTGGAGGACTATTTATGGGAATATCATACTATGTGGAGGGCTATTTATGGGACCGTCATACTATGTGGAGGGCTTTTTATGGGACCATCACACTATGTGGAGGGCTATTTATGGGAATATCATACTATGTGGAGGGCTATTTATGGGAATATCATACTATGTGGAGGGCTATTTATGGGACCATCACACTATGTGGAGGACTATTTATGGGAATATCATACTATGTGGAGGGCTATTTATGGGACTATCATACTATGTGGAGGGCTATTTATGGGACTATCATACTATGTGGAGGGCTATTTGAGGGAATGTCATACTATGGGACCATCACACTATGTGGAGGACTATTTATGGGAATATCATACTATGTGGAGGGCTATTTATGGGACTATCATACTATGTGGAGGGCTATTTATGGGACTATCATACTATGTGGAGGGCTATTTATGGGAATATCATACTATGTGGAGGGCTATTTATGGGAATATCATACTATGTGGAGGGCTATTTATGGGAATATCATACTATGTGGAGGGCTATTTATGAGTCTATCATACTATGTGGAGGGCTATTTATGAGTCTATCATACTATGTGGAGGGCTATTTATGGGAATATCATACTATGTGGAGGTCTATTTATGGGAATATCACACTATGTGGAGGGCTATTTATGGGACCATCATACTATGTGGAGGGCTATTTTAGGGAACTATCATACTATGTGGAGGGCTATTTATGGGACTATCATACTATGTGGAGGGCTATTTATGGGACTATCATACTATGTACTATGTGGAGGGCTATTTTAAGAGACCATCATATTATGTGGAGGGCTATTTGTGGGGCCATCATACTACATAGAGGGCTATGTGGGAGCCATCATACTATTTGGAGTCCTATTGGGGGGCCATTATGTTGTGTGGAGGCCGTTATACTGTCCGGAAGGCTATGCGGGGGGGTGCACGGCACTTAGTGGTAACACTAAGGGGCTTCTATAGGGGCAAGATTGCTTTGTAATTGCTGCAAAATTGTAATAAATGCTCTTCTGAGCCCTGTTGAATATATATATATATATATCTATATATATATCTATCTATATATATATCTATCTATATATATATATATATATATATATATATATATATATATATATTGTGTGTGTGTGTGGGAGGGCTCAATTAAGACTTTTGTTATGGGGTCCCATGATTTCTATGTATGGTCCTGCTCAGGACTGTAGGAAAGCCTCTGCCTTAAGAAGGTTTAGGTCCGGATGAATATTTCAGCCTACAGAGATACTGAAAAAGTTGTAAAATTAGATGAGAGACTGCATTCCAACGGCTGAAATCAGAATTTTCACAGATCTTTAGTCCATTCGCTTCTCGAATATTATACGGATTGTGTCCTGTGTTGACAGATCTCCAGGAAGCACAAAAAAATCAATAATCCTGATTGTTAGCAATTAGTGATCTCACAGATCTTTGGGGGATGTTTTGATCTGGACTAAATGATGGAATCATGACAGCATCATCATCCTATTCTTCATCCTAGATTTATTGGCCTTTTTTATTTTTGGGTATTTTTTCTCTTTTATACTGCTTTTGTTAGTCTTTTCTTTTTGCATTTGGAATCAGATTCTGGACTTTTGATAATAAAATCCTTCACTATTATTTGTGCAGAACTTATTGTATTCATTCCCTGCAAACACTGATGTGACAAACGGTACTGATCGGCAGCTGCGTCCTGCAACCTGATGATACAATGTGATATAATGTGACAGTCAGGAGGTAAATACAGTACATAGAGCCCATCCTATAGGATTGTTAGAAACGTTCCCGCTGTTGCGCTGCCCTCATTTCCGATGATGTAGATTTATCTCAGACATCCGCAGTGAACTTCTCCAGCAAAGTAATCAAGACATAAAAGGTGTAAAATGTAAATCAAAAGAAATCTTTTGACTTCCACACTGTCATTAAATAAAGGAGCTTTAAAGATCGATGGTAAGTGACGGCGCTCCCTAAACTGAAAACTGCTACAGAAGAAATCTCAGCCAAATGCAGGGCAAGAGAAGGAATATTGGGGCAGGAATAAGGGTACAGTGATGTGTGGGGTCACACTGATTACTGGGGAGGCTGTACTGTTGGTAAAGGACTTAGACACTTTCTGGGGCTTTTTTTTTACTTAAATACATTTTTTTGCTCTAAAAAAACATTTTTACATTTGGGTTTTATGAAAGGTTTTGCACCATTTGTATTCTGTAGGGTCTATGTTGCATTTTCTAATGCTAGCAGCAGAATGAGTTATGTGAGAATCTGTCAGTGAGCGCCTTCAGACAGGGACTTTGTATCTTTTTCATTCTGTCATTTTTTAGCTCCTCTGTGATGATTTATGACCATGACATAAAATTTGAGTTGAACCCTGTGGTCAAAAATCAACTGAAAAGAGCTCAGAAGAAGACTGATGAAAAAAAATTACAAGCTCTCCATTAAAAGATGCTCACTGACAGATTCTCAGTCAAATCATTGTGCAGCCAACATCGTGCTGAGATACAAAGAGTATTAAAAGCCATAAAGTGCAAACGCTCTAATTAAAAGGCTGTTTTTAGCTCAAAATACATGCATTTAAATGAAAAGAAAAAAAAAACATTCCTGAAAAGTTTTGCAGATTTTTTGTGATGTAAAATGAGAGCAGCATTATGTAGGGGCAGAGACTCTGATTCCAGCGATGTGTCACTTTCTGGGTTGCTTGCTGTAGTTGCAATAATCTATCAGCAGGAGATTATGCTAGTTGTTTCCTGCTATTTAGTCCTATTTAGTAACTATTTAGTTACACTCCTGCTCTGTGTAACCCTGCCCCCTCCACTGATTGGCAGCTTTCTGCCTATGCACAGTGTACACAGCAAGCTGCCAATCAGTGGTGGAGGCGGGGTTATACAGAGCTCAGCATTCACAGAACTGGTAGATGTGGAGCAGAGAAATGGGGATTTTACAATATCTGCTCCCACTGAAATAAGCAAATGAATAAGGAGAGGAAGAGAGAGAAATAAAAGGAAGAGGAGGAAAAACGAGAAGTAGAAAAAGATGGAAAGGGTGAAGATGAGAGAAAAAATGAAGAGAAGGGAAATAGAACAAGAAAGAATAAAAGAAGGAAGAGAAGAAAGTAAAAGGAGGAGAAAAGAGATAAAATAAGGAGAGAGTGAAAGCAGAAGAAGGGAATTAGGAAGAAAGGGAAAAATAGGAAAAGCTGGAAGGGGAGACATGAAAAAGAGGAAAGTTGGAGTGGAAAAAAACATGGGGAAGTTGCAGATGAAGACAGGGGACGACAGGAAGCATCACACACAGACACGGACTCCATGTGTAAAACGTTCCATTCAGTTGCGATGTTGCAATTCTTGATACGTTCCGATAGGTTATGTCTTCAGATTCTTGAGACGTTGCAGTTGTAGAAATAGCCCAACTTTCGAGATGCTGAGAGATTGATAATATGTTGTGATTGTTCAGATGCCGTACATGTTGAGATGTTGCGATTGCTCAGATGTTGCAATTACTGAGTTGTGATTACTGAGATGTTGCGATTACTGAGATGTTGCGATTACATGGAGCGGATCTCCTGGGTGCTCATTGCTGTCATATACTGAATTATAAAACTAAAAATATCAACATGAAACGCGAGCGAAGTCCTCCAGGATCCAAGATCTGATACATTGTATTGTGAAATCAAACACACAAAACCTGCCAAAGGCAAAACATTTGTTTGCACTCTGGTGAGAGAAAAACCCCATCATGAAGTATCCATCCTGGAAGCTGCTCATGTGCGGGAGGAGGATACAATATATCAGCTGTGAACACTGCAGAGCAGATTTATAGAAGGTGAAGAGTCTCCTGGATGAAGAGATCACTGCCATCATCAATCCAGCCAGAGGAAGAGAAAATGTAACAAAGAGTGAAAACACAATTCACTGACCCTCCATTACTAAGACTGTGTGGAAGGATGGGTGGGGGGCAGTCCCAGCAACTAAAGGAAACCTGCAGAAATTATATTAGTACAAAACTGTCTTCTGTTCTCTATAACACAAACAAAACCAAAGAAATGAGCCGGAATATATGTTGTTGTAAGTGCAATGTGTAGGTGAACATTCACACTGTGGCCATTTACCAGACAGAACCGAAGATAAAAGTCATCCCACCATGACAAGGTGTACCCAACAGGACAGGCCCTAACTTCCTAACGCTTTTTTTAATCAAATTTGTGTTAACTAAGTCTCCGCTGTTATTTACATGTAATATTTATCTATTTATTTACTTCCTACAGGGTATTTGCTCATTTTGCTTTTATGTTAGGTTCTGTATGTGACATAGCCCCAGTGTGAATGTAAACCTATATTGCACATATACCAACATATATTCCAGCTCATGTCTTTGGTTTTTCTTTAGCTTTTTTGTACTTTGTAGCTTGGCTCCCCTTTGTTGGGCTGGTATATAAAGCTTCCTATGGGCCGGGATCTGAACAGTCGGGTCAGGGTCTCGCTCTGCCCTCATCTATTTTGATGTCTGCTGACACAACGTGGGGTGAAGTACAAGAGTTATCGTCTGTCCCGGCTGCATACATCTTGTCATAGTGGGATGGCATTTATGCTTTTTTGACTAATATAGTGTCACCTAAGTCCCCGGTTATTTACATGCACTATTACTATTTACTTACTACAGGGAATATGCTCATTTTGTTTTTCTCTTAGGTTCCCTATATTCTAATATTATTATATCGTCCGCTATATTGAAATCACAACACCAAGAAGCAAATGTGATGGAATTCTGGAATCACAGGATGGATGTACGATGCTGATATGTTAATGATGAAGAAATGGAAACAACATTTTCAAATCATCTCAATGTATTCAGTCTGGAGTATGGAGGCTGCACTTTCAGCCTCGGCTGCTATTTATGAGGTTATTAAAAGAGGTTGTCCGGCATTTTGCTAAAAGTCTGCAGTTGCTTTATGTGACCACTGACTTCTGTATTCTCACAGCGAGCTGGCGGTCACGTGGCCACACTCCAACTAGACGTGCGCGGTCTCGCTCTATTCATTGTATGGAGCGAGGCTGAGCATATCTAGATGTGAGGGGAGACTGAAGCCCCATGTACCAACGAGCGGACCACTAATTGGGAATATAAACATATATAAGGAAGCAAGACATCGTAAATAATTAACGTGGATGCAAAAAGCCCTGCACTTTATATTAGATATATATCAATTATATATATTTATAATATACCCTTGATTTAACTGATGCTGCTATTTGTCGATTATATGTGAACAGTTCATGAGGATTCAACCTTTTCTTCTTACATCTCTATATGTTATTAGCACTTTAACTGTTATTCAATCATCATTGCTCTTTTAAATTTGGTTACATTATAAAATAAATAAATAAATGAATTATCATGATAGTTCTGCTCATTGTCCATTGTATTGCACATTGTCCTTGAGCAGCGCATTTGCGCGTTGTCATTCGTGCTGCTCACTGTCCTAGTGCTGCGTGTTGTCCCTTATGCTGCGCATTGTCCTTATGCTGCTCATTGTGCTGCGCATTGTCCCTTATGCTGCGCACTGTCCTTCATGCAGTACACTGTCCCTTGTGCTGTGCACTGTCCCTTGTACTGCACATTGTCCCTTGTGCTGCACACTGTCCTTTGTGCTGCGCACTGTCCTTGTGCTGCGCACTGTCCTTGTGCTGCGCATTGTCCCTTGTGCTGCTCATTGTCCCTTGTGCTGCCCATTGTGCTGCGCATTGTCCCTTGTACTGTGCACTGTCCCTTGTGCTGCGCACTGTCCCTTGTACTGTGCACTGTCCCTTGTGCTGCACACTGTCCCTTGTGCTGCGCACTGTCCCTTGTACTGTGCACTGTCCCTTGTGCATTGTCCTTTTCTTTTGATCATACACTTTCCTGTTGTTACATGATCATTGCCGGACTCTTCTGTTCCTGCAGGTTACTTTGCACTGATAGTGGGCGATACTTTTTGTTCCCTGTCTCAGTCATGCTACTTTCATGACGACAATCTTTTGTCTTTCTCTTTTTGTCCTCTTTCCTGACTTCTCGTTATTTTATTGCTGTTTAAATTATGCTTTAATAAAATAATATTTACCCTTTATCGGTGAGTCATCTTTTTTCGTTCGGTTCTTTGTAGGTGCTACAGTGTATTGGCCGGGGAGCATTTCACTCAGTTACTTTATATATAAATATATCTTGATGGAGGGGATGTTATAATTGCGTGCTGCTGTTCTTGGCCTGGAGAAGTTAGCTGTGCTTTATCTGTGTACCAATAAAGACAGGAGAGCAGCATCCCTCATACCTGTGTGTGCTGGGCATGGGAGACATCGGAGCAGCTCATCTGCACCCACCAGCTCAGAGACAACTGAAAACCTGAGATAGAGACCGCAGAGGGGAAACCTGGTGAAAATGCAGAATGCAAAGCATCTACTGACCAGAGAACGTGATATTCCTCATCTACACACATGACCGCCATTCCTGAAAAGTGACTGTGATGACAAGTGCATCTTAATGTCCCTGACACCTTTAATTTCAGCATCTCCTGACAATCTTTTTCTCTTTGGTTGCCATGTTGCACAGTTGAGTTTCATTCTATGATGTTCAGTTTCTCTAAGGAAAACTGAGAGATTTCATCTCTGGAGACAAAAAGAGAACATTCAGGTCATTAACACAGCTGATAACAGAGACAATAGCTGTCAGTGATTTACTGCATTGCTCTTTATGTACAGCCCTCTCCCCATTACTGTTGTTCCTCCAGCTTATAAATTATCACATAAGCAACGTATACATAATTGCATTTTAATAGCCGCATGAACAGATAATTAATCAGTTAACTGCTGGTGAATGTCGACAGCCGCCGTCACCTCCGCTGCTTCTATTAACCTCTTTATTGTTCGCAGCGTGGCGCTAACGTGGGGTAATATTTATTTGCAGATTTCGTCCAACGACTGAGGATATCGACGTAAATGTATCAGTCAGGATCTAACCAGAGATCTCCTTGTGTCCGAGATTGGGGGTTATCGCTAATATATTAGAACATATTAAGATTTGAGAGTTCTCAGTGGTTGATACATTTAATGGCGAACTGAAAAGATGGTAAACTGGAAGCTTTGGAGACTCCTCAGTAGAGTTGAGCGACTTTTACTTTTTCAGGATCGAGTCGGGTTTCGCGAAACCCGCCTTTCTCAAAAGTCGGGTCGGGTGAAATCGGCCGATTATTGCGAAAAGTCGGGGGCCGACTGAAACATGAAACCCAATGCAAGTCAATGGGGAATCAAAGTCGGCAGAGAGTGGAGGACAGGAAAACACCTACAGTGCCCATTTTAATGCCAAAAACATCAATTCTTATTACTGAAGCTTGTCAATCTTAATTTACTTTATAATAATAGTTAGGCATTGAAAACTGGGGGTCATTTGGCTAAATTTGTGGGAGGGGTAGGGCTGGCTCAAGTTTTTCGTTGGCCCAGGAAACGCGGAATACATCACGGTGGTGGAGCAGGGAGAGGTAAGCATTTAAACTTTGCAAGTGCTGTGATCCTGACCAAGAAGGGGGGGCCCACTCGTTCGCATTGGCACTGGTACAGGGCCCCTCAAAGTACGGCGGTGTGTATGACAGCGGGGGCGCCTCCCACCAGCAGAGACACTTTTGCGTACTATGAGGGGCCCTGTGCCAGTGACGTTGCCAATGAGTATGCCCCCCACCTGATGAAGGAATCTGCACTTTCATCTGCACCTTCCTCTTTGTCCCCGTGTAAGGTGGTATAGTATGCGGGAAGGGGAACCTGACTTTCAGCAGGGTCAGATTCCGGCTGTGTAGTGCAAGGGGAATGTAGTGGTCTGGGTCAATGTACCAGCAGAGTCATCTGGCAGTGGCTGGGCAATGGGCAGGATGACGAGGAAACACAGATATATGCCCAAATAATAAAGCAGGCTAAATGCAGTTCAAAACTGGTAACAGGACTAAACAGGCGGCATAGCTTTGTTCAGCGGAGGACAACTGTAATGAGAGGCTGAAAATTAGTAGGCCCAATAAAGTAAGTAGGCTAAATGCAGTTCAAAATCGGTATCAGGACTAAACTGGCGGCATAGCTTTGTTCAGCGGAGGTCAACTGTAATGAGAGGCTGGCAGTTAGTAGGTCCAATAAAGTAAGTAAAAGCAAAAAAGGGGAGAAGCCAGCACTGCTTATGGTCAGGACACAATGCATAAAGTGCACATGCACATACTAAATTCTATCTGTATTTCAAATATGAGACATTTAGCAAACAATTGATCAATTCTTTGAGCTGCCCCGCCACTTCACGGCATTCTCATAATGGGGCAGTCCTACTCTACGTATTTTATTTACATTGTGGTATGTGGCTGACCACCACTGTTGCCGCACACGCTGGGTTAGGTACGCCTTTCTTTCTGTGTTCATTGTGATTGATAGGCTGCTGCTCACACACACAGCAGCCCTGCCCTGCCTCAGACTCTAGCTAATTGTGCTAATTGTGCACCTGTGTCTCAGCCTGTCTCACCCTTTAACTTTGGTGCTGGTTTGGCAGTGTGGAAGCCAGATCTGAAATGTCCGCACAGGACCTGATCGGCCTTTACCTGCGCTTGCCTTTCCCGGCACCAAGGGAGTGATTCTGAAATGCTCCAGGTACAGCTTGCATGTTATGGTAATGTTATTTAATGGGGTCTTTCCTTTTTTTTCTCACTCTTAATACATTTAGGAGGCCGTAATGGCACAATGTAAATAAAATACGTAGAGTAGGACTGCCCCATTATGAGAATGCCGTGAAGTGGCGGGGTAGCTCAAAGAATTGATCAGTTGTTTGCTAAATGTCTCATATTTGAAATACAGATAGAATTTAGTATGTGCATGTGCACCTTATGTATTGTGTCCTGACCATAAGCAGTGCTGGCTTCTCCTATTTTTTGTCAATAAAGTAAGTAGGCTAAATGCAGTTCAAAAAAGGTAACAGGAGTAAACTGGCGGCATAGCTTTGTTCAGCGGAGGACAACTGTAAGGAGTGGCACAGACAGACTTAGTAGGCCTAAAATAAAAAAGTAGGCTAAATGCAGTTCAAAATTGGTAACTGGAGTACACAGGCAGCATAGCTTTGTTCAGTGGAGGACAGCTGTATTGAGTGGCGCAGACAGACACAGGTAGTAGGCCTAAAATAAAAAAGTGGGCTAAATGCAGTTCAAAACTGGTAACAGGAGTAAACAGGCGGCATAGCTTTGTTTAATGGAGGACAGCTGTAATGAGTGGCGCAGACACAGTTTGTAGGCCATGAGACAAAACTCGTGAGCACTGCTAGAGTGGTGCACAGGTAGGTTCCCAAACCATATGCATATAATTATAAAGAACCTGGCACTCAACTTGGATTAAGTTTTTTTTTATTATTCTGTAGTACGGTCAAACGTTTCGGCCTGGTATGGCCTTCGTCAGTAACGTACAGTAGATTAACTGAGCGTCCACTCAGTAGATTTGGTGGTCCTATGGTTATCTGGTTAGTGCCTTTTGTGGCAAGTAGGAAGCACGTCAGAGTGCTGATGGAAGTGCGGGCTTAGGCGCGGTGTCCACCGCTGTCAAAGTGCAGTTTGTAGGCCCACATTAAAAAATAGGCTCGAAGCAGTTCAAAAATGGTAACAGGAGTAAACAGGCGGCATAGCTTTGCTCAATGGAGGACGGCTGTAATGAGTTGCGCAGACAGAATTAATAGGCCTAAAATAATAAAGTAGGCTAAATGCAGTTCAAAATTGGTAACTGGAGTACACAGGCGGCATAGCTTTGTGCAGTGGAGGACAGCTGTAATGAGGGGCAGACACAGTTAGTAGGCCCAACCAAACAAGTAGGCCAAATGCAGTTTAGTATTCAAAACAGGAGTAAAGTGGCGGCTCAGCTTTGTTCAGTGGAGGAGAACAACAAGCAGCGGCAGACACCGTTAGTAGGCCCAACCAAACAAGTAGGCCAAATGCAGTTTAGTATTCGAAACAGGAGTGAACTGGCGGTTCAGCTTTGTTCAGTGGAGGAGAAAAGCAAGGAGCGGCAGACAGAGTTAGTAGGCCCAACCAAACAAGTAGGCCAAATGCAGTTTAGTATTCAAAACAGGAGTAAACTGGCGGCTCAGGTTTGTTCAGTGGAGGACAACTGTAAGGAGTGGCGCAGACAGACTTAGTTGGCCTAAAATAAAAAAGTAGGTTACATGCAGTTCAAAATTGGTTACAGGAGTACACAGGCGGCATAGCTTTGTTCAGTGGAGGGCAACTGTAAGGAGTGGCGCAGACAGACTTAGTAGGCCTAAAATTAAAAAGTAGGCTAAATGCAGTTCAAAACTGGTAACAGGAGTAAACAGGCGGCAAAGCTTTGTTCAGTGGAGGACAGCAGTAATGAGTGGCGCAGACACAGTTTGTAGGCCCACATTAAAAAAGTAGGCTCCAAGCAGTTCAAAAAGGTAACAGGAGTAAACAGGCGGCATAGCTTTGTTCAATGGAGGACAGCTGTAATGAGTGGCGCAGACAGACTTAGTAGGCCTAAAATAAAAAGTAGGCTAAATGCAGTTCAAAATTGGTAACTGGAGTACACAGGTGGCATAGGTTTGTTCAGTGGAGTACAGCTGTATAGAGTGGCGCAGACAGACACAGGTAGTAGGCCTAAAATAAAAAAGTAGGCTAAATGCAGTTCAAAACTGGTAACAGGAGTAAACAGGCGGCATAGCTTTGTTCAATGGAGGACAGCTGTAATGAGTGGTGCAGACACAGTTTGTAGGCCCACATTAAAAAAGTAGGCTCCAAGCAGTTCAAAAATGGTAACAGGAGTAAACAGGTGGCATAGCTTTGTTCAGTGGAGGACAACTGTAAGGAGTGGCGCAGACAGACTTAGTAGGCCTAAAATAAAAAAGTAGGCTACATGCAGTTCAAAATTGGTTACAGGAGTACACAGGCGGCATAGCTTTGTTCAGTGGAGGACAACTGTAAGGAGTGGCGCAGACAGACTTAGTAGGCCTAAAATAAAAAAGTAGGCTACATGCAGTTCAAAATTGGTTACAGGAGTACACAGGCAGCATAGCTTTGTTCAGTGGAGGACAACTGTAAGGAGTAGCGCAGAGAGTCTTAGTAGGCCTAAAATAAAAAAGTAGAGTACATGCAGTTCAAAATTGGTTACTGGAGTACACAGGCGGCATAGCTTTGTTCAGTGGAGGACAACTGTAAGGAGTGGCGCAGACAGACTTAGTAGGCCTAAAATAAAAAAGTAGGCTACATGCAGTTCAAAATTGGTTACAGGAGTACACAGGCGGCATAGCTTTGTTCAGTGGAGGACAACTGTAAGGATTGACGCAGACAGTGTTAGTAGGCCTAAAATAAAAAAGTAGGCTACATGCAGTTCAAAATTCGTTACAGGAGTACACAGGCGGCATAGCTTTGTTCAGTGGAGGACAACTGTAAGGAGAGGCTGACACAGTTAGTAGGCCAAAATAATAAAGTGAAATAAATGTCTGCCCAAAAAATGTTCATAAATAAACAGGTGGCATAGCTAGGTACAGGGGTGGGCTCCTCTGCTGAGTAGCAGACAGTGGTAGTTGGCGCAAAGTATTAACTGGTCTAAATGGAGGCCAGGGCCCCTGTATATTTTTGCTATCATCTATCATTTCTAAAAATTTGTATTGGCAGTGCCATTGAAGGATTTAATAGCACAGACTACACAGTGGGGGAGCAGGAAGAGGTAAGTTTGGCAAGTGGTAGAGCACTGTTCGACCTTGGGGGGGAACACTCTGTCGTGGGCGGCGGTACTGGCACAGGGCCCCTCATATTACGACGGTGTGTCTGACGTTGGTTGTGCACCACCACCGTCAGAGACACTTCATTGTACTATGAGGGACCCTGTGCCAGTGCCATCGCCCAAGAGTGGGCACACCCATCTGTCCAGGCAAACGGCACTCGCACGGCTGCTTGCGCTAGGTGGTGACCACGGCCCTATGGGGGGAGTCAGCCCATTTAGGGAGGTAAAAAAATGGCCTACGGTGGACATTCAGCAGCTGCAAATGGAGGAATTGGGTCAGTCAGTCAGAGGAGGCCAAAAGCAAGACATTTTCCAGGCAAGCTACATGTCAGCAGGGGAAGGTGGGGCAAAATAATTTGAAATCCATGATTGGTTCATTTTAATGAAGGTTAGATCATCAACATTTTGGGTAGCCAGACGAGTCCTTTTTTCGGTCAGTATTGAACCAGCAGCACTGAAGACTCTTTCTGATAGCACACTAGCAGCAGGGCAAGCGAGCTCCTGTAATGCATATTTTGCCAATTCAGGCCAGGTGTTAATTTTAGATGCCCATTAATCAAAGGGGAATGACCTGTGAGGGAGAACATCGATAAGGGAAGAAAAATAGTTCGTAACCATACTGGACAAATGCAGTCTCCTGCCACTTTGAATCGATGCAGCAGTACCTGTCGTGTCTGCGGTCATTGCGAAATCACTCCACAACCTGTTCATAAAACTGCTCTGTCCAACGCCACTTCTGATTTGTGCACCTCTAACACCTCTGCCATGTTGCCCACTACAGCTCGTGTGAGAACCATCACCGCCACTGTGTGCTGGGACTGCCTGAACTAAACGGTCTACAAGAGTTGCTTGTTGGGTAGCCAATATTTGATCAAGGTTCTCATGTGGCATGATATTTTGTAATTTTCCTTTATATCGTGGATCCATCATTTTGATAATGCGGGGGTCCCTTTTTAGGATACGCAAGGCATACTCAGCCATGTGGGCCAATGTTCCAAGTGTCAATTCACTGCTTGTGCTGGTTGAGGAGCACTTTCTTGCAAATCAACATCAATTGTCTCCCGCAAAAACACTGTACCTGACCTTGCAACTCTACCAGTTTCTATTGCCCCCTGAGGAGCATCCTCCTCCCATAAATATTCATCATCATCCTCCTCCTACTCCTCTTTGTCCACCACCTCGTCCAGGAGAGTTCCCTGAGCAGGCAATGGCTGACTGTCATCAAGGCTTCCCTCCTCCTCGGCTGCAGATGCCTGCTCCTTAATGTGCGTCAAACTTTGCATCAGCAGACGCATTAGTGGAATGCTCATGCTTATGATGGCGTCGTCTGCACTTACCAGCCGTGTGCATTCCTCAAAACACTGAAGGACTTGACAGAGGTCTTGTAGCTTCGACCACTGCACACCTGACAACTCCATGTCTGCCATCCAACTGCCTGCCCGTGTATGTGTATCCTCCCACAAATACATTACAGCACGCCTCTGTTCGCACAGCCTCTGAAGCATGTGCAGTGTGGAGTTCCACCTTGTTGCAACGTCGATTATTAGGCGGTGCTGGGAAGCCTCAGCGATCGCTGATGGTTCAGCATGCGGCTGGAGTGTACGGGTGACCAGCGGATGTGCGAGCAAAGTCTTCGCACCTTCAGGAGAAGGGCTGGTAACTCCGGATAATTTTTCAGGAAACACTGCACCACCAGGTTCAAGGTGTGAGCCAGGCAAGGTATGTGTTTCAGTTCTGAAAGGGCTATGGCAGCAATAAAATTCCTTCCGTTATCACTGACTACCTTGCCAGCCTCAAGATGTACACTGCCCAGCCATGACTGAGTTTCTTGCTGCAAGTACTCGGCCAGAACTTCCGCGGTGTGTCTGTTGTCGCCCAAACACTTCATTTCCAAAACAGCCTGCTGACGCTTAGCACCAGCTGTTCCATAATGGGACACTTCGTGTGCAACACTGGCAGCTGCGGATGGAGTGGTCGTGCGACTGCGCTCTGTGGAGGAGTTCTCGCTTCTGGAGGAGGAGGAGGAGGAGGGGCGAATGCCTACAGCCAACTGTTTCCTAGACCGTGGGCTAGGCAGAACTGTCCCACTATGGCTGTCCCCTGTGGACCCTGCATCCACCACATTAACCCAGTGTGCCATGATGGACACGTAACGTCCCTGGCCATACCTACTGGTCCATGCATCTGTTGTGAGGTGCACCTTTCTACTGACTGATTGCCTCAGTGCATGAACAATGCGGTCTTTGACATGCTGGTGGAGGGCTGGGATGGCTTTTCTCGCAAAGAAGTGTCGACTGGGTAGGTCATAGCGTGGTACTGCGTAGGCCATCAGGGCTTTGAAAGCTTCACTTTCAACCAACCGGTAGGGCATCATCTCTAACGAGATTAGTCTAGCAATGTGGGCATTCAAACCCTGTGTACGCGGATGAGAGGATGAGTTCTTTTCCTAACGAGAGTCTCTTGCAGGGTGAGCTGGACTGGAGAGGTGCATATGGTGGAACTAGTGGTGGTGGTTGTGGTGGTGGACATGGCCGATTGAGAGAGGGTTAGTGATAGTATTCTTGATGTTGACCTACATACAGTGTTTCCTACCAAAAACGTTGTGATTCCCTGACTGCTTTGGCCTTGCGACGATACCTCCACATTTGCTGCTGGTGGTGTCCTAACTGGTGGTCTTACAGTGAGGGAAGCAATGTAGCGTTGCTGACTACCTTCATTCTGAGCAGGTGCACCAACGGTACAGGACGTTTGGTAGCTAGTTCAGGCTTGCAAGTGCATGCTGGTTAAATGTCTACGCATGCACGTTGTATTTAAATTTAGGGGATTCTTCCCTCTGCTAAAGGTCCTTGAGCATTTCTTACAGATAACTTTGCACTGATCATTCGGATCTTGGTTAAAAAATTGCCACACTCCACTCTTCCTACTATGCAATACCTTTTCAGGCATTGCACGCTGTGCTACTTTCACCGGATGGCCACGCTGTCCTAAAACTGTTTTTTTGGTTGACAATCTGTTTTGGCCTGAGATGGGCCTGCCAGATGAAAGCTGTTGTGATGTTGATGGCTGCTGCGGATCATCCTCCTCCGCTTCTGAGCTACTGTCAGTGGCACCCTCTTCCCCCAATGGCTGCCAATCTGGGTCAACAACTGGGTCATCTATCACCTCCTCTTCAATGTCATGTGCACCTTTCTCTGTGTCACCGTGTAAGGTGCTATAGCGTTCAGGACGGGGCACCATAGTCTCATCAGGGTCAGTTTCTGGCTCAGTACACTGCGAGGGCAATGTAGTGATCTGAGTCAATGGAACAGCATAATAATCTAGCTGTGGCTGAGCATCAGTGCACTCCATGTCCGATTCATCTTGTAATGGGCTGTTAACAATTTCCCTTTCTAACCCAGGCACGGTATCTGTAAAGAGCTCCATGGAGTAAACTGTAGTGTCGCCTGCCGCATCCTTCACTTTAGGTTTGGGTGAAGGACCCAAGGAAGCGACTTGTTCCTGACCGGGAGCATCTACTGATGACTCGCTGCTTTTATATTTCGAACTGTCGGAAGAGGAGGCGAAAGAGCTAGAGGCTGAGTCAGTAAGGAAAGCCAAATCTTTTTCCTGCTGCTCCGGCTTTAAAAGTGGTTTACCTACTCCCAGATAAGGGAGCCTTCGAGGACTTGTGTAGGCAGACGATGACGCTGGCTCAACACCTCCAGCCTTAGCTGCTATTTTGCTTTTCCCACTACCACCAGATGCTCCACCACCACCACCATCACTACCAGCTGGCAATGACCGCCCACGGCCTCTTCCACCAGACTTCCTCATTTTTGGGAAAATCTAACCAAAATAACAACCGTTATATGGTACTGTAAAACAAGATAGAAGGTGTATATAAACTTGTTGAGAATTTAATTCTCCCTTTTGTGGGGGGGAGACTGCACCACAACTCAGGCCCAGTGTATAACACAACACAATGTAAGTGGCAGCAAGTGGCTGGCTGATACACTACAAACTAAGAGTACTGAGGTTTATCCACTTTGTGAGATTTTCAATCTCACTTTTTTTGGGGGGACACTGAAGCCAAACTCAGGCCCTGTGTATTTTACAACGCAATGTGCGTGGCAGCAAGTGGCTGGCTGATACACCACAAACTAAGAGGACTGAGGTATATCCACTTTGTGAGAATTTCAATCTCACTTTTTTTGGGGGGAGACTGAACCCAAACTCAGGCCATGTGTATTTTACAACCCAATGTAATTTGCAGAACGTGGCTGGCTGATATACGACAAACTAACAGAACTGACATATATCCACTTTGTGACTCTTTGAATCTCCCTTTTTTGGGGGGGAGACAGCACCACAACTCAGGCACAGTGTGTAACACAACACAATGTAAGTGGCAGAAAGTGGCTGGAAGATATCTGAAAAAAATCCAAGGACTGTAGTACAATTTCAATCTCCCTACAATGATCTCAGGACAAGTATGGCAGCAACAAAAAGGACTGCTGCACACAAAAGTGTGGACAAATAAACAAGATAACTACAGAAAGGAGCAACAGGATTTTTGCTTTTAAAAAAGCAGTTGGTTTGCACAGCAGCGGTGCAAACAGCAATGCAGCTATCAGGGAGCCTTATAAGGCAGCCTAATAAGCTACAGAGCTGATGCACAAAGATATAGCCTCCACTGTCCCTGCAAAACAAAGGTGGTGTTGGACAGTGGAAATCGCTCCAGCACAAGCGGTTTGGGGGTTAATCGTCCCTCCCTAACTATAGCCCTTTTTCTCACGAAGCTGCAGCAATCTCTCCCTATGCTAAGATCGGCAGAAGTAAGATGGCGGTTGGCGTGCACGCCCCTTTATACCCCCTGTGACGCCGCAGAAAGCAAGCCAATCACTGTCATGCCCTTCTCTAAGATGGTGGGGACCGAGACCTGTGTCATCACGCTGCCCACACTCTGTGTCCTCCTTCATTGGCTGAGAAATGGCGCTGAACGCGTCATACGAAAAGCAACTTTGGCGCGAAGATCGCCGACCGCATGGCCGATCCCACACTGGGATCGGGTCGGGTTTCATGAAACCCAACTTTGCCGAAAGTCGGCGATTTATTTTTTTTGTCAGATCCGTTTCACTCAACCCTACTCCTCAGGTCTCTTCACCAGGCACAGTATGGTGATGGAGGGCTGTAACATTACAGCGACTTCTTAATATAAAGTCACAAATAAAAAGCCCTGCAGGATCGTCGCCCCCCGGGGAGGATTACTAATATGTGAACACAATGGATAATTAATACTACCTCTGTATTTAGGGCTGTTAAAACACTGGGGGTCAGTGGGTGCACTGGTCCGCTATTCGAAACCGCATGGACCAGGGCACATCCCATTGAATGCCCGCTCTCTCTTCCTGTGGGCAGAACACTACTCAGACAGCACAGGTTGAGGGTAACAGTGTGGCAATAATTTATAGAACCACTAACAAACAATAACACATAGAACAGTCCCCGCAAATACCTAAGATGATGCAAATTACAGAGTCTTTGCAGGGAGTGTTTCCAGGGCCAACTACCCCCAACAATGGCTCCCCGCTTTTGGCAGGCCCCCACAGTGAGGAGGTAACGACAAGTTTAAGAGCTAACCGAGAGCAGTGAGGTATGTGGCCAGGTGACCAGATTGTCCCAACCTGGATTCTTTAAGGCATCTTTGAGGGTTCATTGATGGTCAATTAAGCAGATCTGTGTTCTTCCAGCTGGGGTCGTGGTCCCCTAAGCTGACATCATGTAGAGTTCTTGGAACAGAGGAAAAGGTCTCCTTATATAGTTCACAACTGTCCTTCAACTAGCATCGAGAGGTCAGAAAAAGACATGATGAGGTTAACTCGCATTGTTTATTTATTTATAGTTTATCCTTCAAGGTTTGCAAAAAAAACCAAGCTGCATGACCTAGTACAATGTGTAATGAACATATCAGCAAACATCATTGTTCAGTGACCTTGCATCACTATTTTGTAAATATAGCAGTACAAGAAACTGTAGGAGCTGATATAAGAGGTAAATAACAACCATTCATCAATTTAAAAATATCAATTCAATCTACAAGATGAGTAAATACTCTAAAAAACAATTTATGATTCTGGGCCTACTGAATTTATATATGACACAATTAAGACGAAATGCTGTGTTGTCAAAGGGGCCATTATTGTTACCTCTGTATATGGGGCCATTACTGTTACCTCTGTATATGGGGTAATTACTGTTACTCTATATATAAGATCATTACTGTTACCTCTGTATATGAGGCCATTACTGTTACCTCTGTATATGAGGCCATTACTGTTACCTCTGTATATGGGGTCATTACTGTTACTCTACATATAAGATCATTACTGTTACTGCTATATATGGGGCCATTGCTGTTACTTCTGCATATAGGGTCTTTACTGTTACCTCTGTATATGGGGTCATTACTGTTACCTCTTTATATGGGGTCATTACTGTTACTCTACATATAAGATTATTACTGTTACCGCTATATATGGGGCCATTACTGTTACCTATGTATATGGGGTCATTACTGTTACCTCTATATACAGGATCATTACTGTTACCTCTATATATGGGGTCATTACTCTTACCCCAACAGTAATGACCCCATATACAGGAGAGCCAAAAGTTATTACCAGTATATTAGTGCATAACGCTATGCTGCAACATCAGAAAGAATAATTACCTGTGTACCAGCGATGATGCCACTTCCTCCATATATACTGTAGAGGTAGCAGTAATGGCCCCATATTCAGAGGTCTATAACGCCTTGTCCACCTCCTCCTTAACCCCCTATCACACTTTGACCTCATCCTCCTGGTTCACGATCGTATTTTTTACTCTGTTATTTTAAGTTATTTATAAAAAAAAAAAAAAAACTCCATAAAACAGTGTTGGCTGCCTCCTCCACCTCCACCACACCCATGTCCACCTCCTCCACTTGGACTTCTGCTTCCTGGTTCAAGATAGTTATTATTATTTTTTTATTCTATATTATTTTAAGTCATTCATCTAACAAAATAAAAAAAACACAAAAAAAGTGTGTGCTACCTGTGACAGAAGCTGCACAGTTGATTTGGAAGCATCCAGCAACTATAGGGATTAAAATTATTATAGCAGACAGGGAGTGGTTAGCTCAGCCCCAGGGGATATTGGGAAAGTTGTTATTGTGTCTGGGAAATCCTAGAGTAAGGTGTGTGTTAGAGGGTCTCTTGTCAGACTGAAATGAGACAAGCCGTATACACCAGTTCTTCCACAGACGCGATTGCTGTAATCAAAGAAGCAGTCAGGACAGCCAGGAGCATCTTTATTACCTCAAGATAAAAGTGAGAGAGCGACAGCACCAGACTCATCCCCCTCCCCCAGCTCTCCCCGCATGAGCAAGGTACAGTACTTCTTAGGCTGAGGCATTGTATGTGAAGGGAAATTATCTAAAAGTGTCCCTAACCAAGGTGCGTCATACCCATTGTGATGCCCCCTGTTCGGTGGGCCCAGTGCTAGCGACCGATGCCTGTGGGCGCCTCAGCCATCATTGTATTGCCGTCTCCATCCGTCCACCTTACATCACTGTAATGTCTTCCTTGGGTGTCGCCTCCTGGCACTGTGCAGTCTTTTCCGACTTGTCATGTCGCCTCTTTTTGTACAGCAGGAGCCGCAGATTTCAGCTTTCAGGCTTTGAATGGCAATTTGGGTAAATATGAATCCGGCACAGAAGTGGTTTGGCTGCCGTTCGCCCCCGGTCCGCGGTGAAGCTGCCTCCAAACAGACACTTGGCTGCTTCAGGGAATGGATTTTATTCTTGGCAAAGTGAGTGAGAACAGGTGGGACCTGAATACGATGGAGAACCGTGATTTAAGGGAAAACAAGTCGGGAGAAAAACACGGCAATATGCTGTACACAGTCCTGAATTCAGACAAATATGTCCCATATTGTCCCCGCGATACTGCACATCTCTGGGGGCAACATGGGGCGAGACGATCTTCACCCCTGGAGGATTGGGCAGAGACGAAAGCATGGAATAGTAAAGCTCAGGCAATCAGTAGATGACAGAAAATGAGAATTATTATCATCAGAGAGAGGTGCTGATATGGCCGAGCCATCCCATAATAACCAATCAATACAACTGAGATATTTATCATCGGCATCATTAACTATTCCTCCCGACAATACGCTATACACATGTCCTTGATTGGCCACAAGTGCATGTAATTTTAATGGAAAGAAGGTAAAAAAAGCTGCTGCCAGACCCCTCTGTCACCTCCAAGCTCATCTGGCCTTCTCCATACTCCTCTGTTCCCTCCAGACTCCTCTGTTCCCTCCAGTCTTCTCTGTTCCCTTCAGACTTCTCTGTTCCCTTCAAACTCGTCTGAGTTTGTTTTAATTTCTCTCTCCTATTTCAGACTCCTTTTTCATCCCCTTCTGACCTCTTTGTCCCCTCTAAACCCCTCTTTCCTCTTCAAGACCAATCTATCCCCTTCCAGACACCTTCATCTTCCTCCAAACTCCTGTGTCTTCCTCCAGTCTCTTCTTTCTTCCTGCAGACCCCTCTGTCCCCTCCAAATTCCTGTGTCCTTTCTAAGACTCCTCTATTCTCATCTAGACCCCTTCTTTCTCCTCTATCCTCATCCCAACTCCTCTGTACTCCTTCAGACTCTTCTGTCTTCCTTCAGACTCTTCTGTCCTCCTCCAGACCCCTATGTCTCCTCAAGACTTCTCTGTGCCCTTCTGGTCCCTCCAAACTGCTCTTTTCTCTCCACACCTTTATATATTCTCAAGATCCATCTGGTCCCACCAGACTCCTCCATTCCCCACTCCAGACGTCTCTATTCTTCTCTATCCCCTTCAGATCCCTAATATCCATTTAAGATTCTGTCCCTTCTAGAACTTTTTTCCTTCTCTAGACTTATCCTTCTTAAGACATCTATACCCCCTTTAGGCATCTCTTTCCCCTCCAGACCCCTTTGTCATCACTTTTGGCAATGGCTGCTCCTCCATGGACACTAGTGATCAGACGTATGTAATTTATGCACGTTGGAATGGAAACATTTATGTAGTTTTGGTTCATTGGCCAAACTGGATCGTTGGCTGCTGAAGCCCCTGGACTGGCAACACGAGAGACCGAATATAATGCCAACTGGGGCCACTCGAAGGAATGACTGACCTGGGAGCTCAGGGACTACGCTGTACTAATCACACAATAAGTCTCTACTCTACAAGTCACTTTCTTTTACCCGGAGCCATTTGTGAATTTTCTTTCCTATCATGGCCCCCTGGTGTTACTCCATATTGAGAGTGCCCGATTCTGGTGACTATCTCTGACCGCAATCAGTTTATAATTTTACAGGTGGGACACATAGAATGGGGTGTGAAGACATCACAGCTGAAATTAGTCACTTTGGGGACCCAAGGATCTATTAGCTACATGGCACAACTTGAGGACCCCTGTGTTTTAGGGGAAAGGGCTGCCGCTCTCTTCTATGTGTCATCTACTACGCTTGAAGGAAGAAAATGGCTACAGGTTTAACCTCCAAATAATTACGTGAACATTATGGCCCCCACATTCCTGCCCTAGGGCCACCATATTATAGCCCTCGGCCACCACATTCCAGTCCCCAGCCACCACATTATAGCACTCGGCCACCACATTCCTGCCCTTCGCCACCATATTCTTGCCTTCGGCCACCAAATTACTGCCCTCGGCCACCACATTCCTGCCCTCAGCTACCATATTCTTGTCCTCGGCCACTACATTCCTGCCGTCGGCCATCGTATTCTTGACCTCGGCCACCACATTCCTGCCCTTGGCCACCACATTCTTGCCCTCGGCCACCACATACCTGACCTCGGCCATCACATTCTTGCCCTCGGCCACCACATTCCTGACCTCGGCCATCACATTCTTGCCCTCGGCCACAATATTCTTGCTCTCAGCCACCATATTCTTGCCCTCGGCCACCACATTCCTGCCCTCGGCCACCACATTCCTGCCCTCGGCCACCACTTGCTCAGGTGTTGTTAGACTTTGGTCCCAAACCCAAGGAAACCCAAGTTCTGCTGAAGTGCAGGGATCTGCAGAACAGGAGCCTGGAGCGACCTCCACCATCTGCCCCAGATATAACGCTTCTATGTGAGAACACAGCGACGTGTACGACCTCCAATCCACCTTGAAAACTCTTCTGCAAATGTCGTACCTGCGGCCCGGGGCCCCTCACAGACGATCATGTGTCTTGCTGGGAAAACTGAAAAAATTCATAATTGGAAGCTCCAAACTCTTATTATCTTCTGATGGAAATGCAGGAGGTGACCGGAGGCCAGAAAATCTACAGAGACCGGGAATGAGCCGTGGGCAGCAGGTCAGGTGCAGGTTAATCAGAGGAAATATGGTGGATGGAGTCATGACTCTGGGTAAATGGTTAATGGTTTTACAAGCACAAAAATAATAACACCCTCTCCCTCCATCCCAGCATTGTCTCCAACCTGCCGCTTCATCTGCCGCCACCGACCGGGGACGACACAAGCGACCGAGCGCAAAATGTTACCAGAAACATCGGAAACAACGACGGATCAGGAAAAGATCCAGAGGAGGACTGGGATCCAACAAAGCGATTACCCCAGGGTTTACCGAACATTGCTGTAGCCAAAAGTATACAGGACCGACACTGGGGAGCGACAACTGACAGTGGAGGACGGGCAGTGAGAAGGTCCCATCAGATATTAGTGATATGCTCCACATCCCCATCCAAACCCCACCCCACATCCCCATCATCATCCCCATCCCCCCATATTCATGGTGGGGTGTGACATCCCCTCTATGTAATACTGGGGTGGGGGAGGGGATATTAGAGACCCCGACGGATGGCACAATGTGGGTGGGCATGAATGAAGGAATGAGTAAATGAATGAAGTGCATAGGACTAAGAAGAAGGTGTGATAATCATTGGTTATTAATAATAATGTACAGGGAAGTATATCCTGGGCAATTATTGTTAGCACGGATCTATGATAAAAACTGGGGTATCAGAATTCATTCTTGGGGGATCCATCCCTGGGTTTCTTTTGTCCCTTTCCTCTTGTCACATTGTATCTACCAGGTTGCAGGTTTCTTGTATATGGATCATTTGTGTTACCGACCCCTTTCTTGTATATGGACCCTTTGTGTTACCGACCCTTTTCTTGTAAATGGACCCTTTGTGTTACCGACCCCTTTCTTTATATGGACCCTTTGTGTTATCGACCTCTTTCTTGTATATGGACCCTTTGTGTTACTGACCCCTTTCTTGTATATGGATCCTTTGTGTTACCGACCCCTTTCTTGTATACGGACCCTTTGTGTTACCGACCCTTTTCTTGTATATGGACCGTTTGTGTTACAAACCCCTTTCTTGTATATGGACCCTTTGTGTTACCGACCTCTTTCTTGTATATGGACCCTTTATGTCACCGACCCCTTTCTTGTATATGGACCCTTTGTGTAACTGACCCCTCCCTTGTATATGAACCCTTTGTGTTACTGACCCCTTTCTGGTATATGGACCCTTTGTGTTACCGACCCCTTTCTTGTATATGGACCCTTTGTGTTACAGACCCCTTTCTTATATATGGACACCCTGTGTTACCGACCCCTTTCTGGTATATGGACCCTTTGTGTTACCGACCCCTTTCTTATATATGGACCCTTTGTGTTACCGACCCTTTCTGGTATATGGACCCTTTGTGTTACCGACCCCTTTCTTGTATATGGACCCTTTGTGTTACCGACCCCTTTCTGGTATATGGACCCTTTGTGTTACCGATCCCTTTCTGGTATATGGACCCTTTGTGTTACCAACCACTTTCTTGTATATGGACACTTTGTGTTACCGGCCCCTTTCTGGTATATGGACCCTTTGGGTTACCGACCCCTTTCTTATATATGGACCCTTTGTGTTACCGACCCCTTTCTGGTATATGGACCCTTTGTGTTACCGACCCCTTTCTTGTATATGGACCCTTTGTGTTACCGACCCCTTTCTGGTATATGGACCTTTTGTGTTACCAACCCCTTTCTTGTATATGGACCTTTTGTGTTACTGACCCCTTTCTTGTATATGGACCCTTTGTGTTACCGACCCTTTTCTTATATATGGACCCTTTGTGTTACTGACCCCTTTCTGGTATATGGACCCTTTGTGTTACCGACCCCTTTCTTGAATATGGATCCTTTGTGTTACCGACCCCTTTCTTGTATATGGACCCTCTGTGTTACCGACCCCTTTCTTATATATGGACCCTTTGTGTTACCGACCCCTTTCTTGTATATGGATCCTTTGTGTTACCGACCCCTTCTTGTATATGGACCCTTTGTGTTACTGACCCCTTTCTTGTATATGGACCCTTTGTGTTACTGACCCCTTTCTTATATATGGACCCTTTGTGTTACTAACCCCTTTCTGGTATATGGACCCTTTGTGTTACCGACCCCTTTCTTGTATATGGATCCTGTGTGTTACTAACCCCTTTCTTATATATGGACCCTTTGTGTTACCGACCCTTTCTTATATATGGACCCTTTGTGTTACCGACCCCTTTCTTATATATGGACCCTTTGTGTTACCGACTCTTTTCTTATATATGGACCCTTTGTGTTGCTAACCCCTTTCTTATATATGGACCCTTTGTGTTACTGACCCCTTTCTTATATATGGACCCTTTGTGTTACCGACCCCTTTCTTGTATATGGACCCTTTGTGTTAACGACCCCTTTCTGGTATATGGATCCTTTGTGTTACCGATCCTTGCAGGTTTTATCCAGCCTCACCCTCCATATTCGCCACCTTCTTATCAAGTATCGGTGACTTGTTTTTCTTACACACGGATCCAGGAATACCATGGAGCCGGTTTGCTGACACATTGTATCAGTAGGATCCGACTTGGTCTGTTCTTGCTGTTTGGACAGATGTGTGACAGATGTGCTCCGAGCCTCGGACTGTCCCCGGGGTCGTATCCCCATAAATTATTCTGCTGTGAGGATGGGACAAACGGATCCAATCCCAGAAGGTTCCGGCGCCAGGTCCCATAAATGCTGTAATAAGACTGGGAGACATGGAATGTTCTGGACCCTAAATAGGTGAGAAACTGTCCCTAGACCCCAATCTATAGGATGCAGCAGGACAGATTATGTAGTATAGGACATTCTGGATTATAGGAAGCCACATTGTATAGAAATGATCACAGATTCTGTACTATAGGACCTTCTGGATTATAGGAAGCTGCATTATGTAGAACAACATATTCTGAACTCGTGAACATTCTGGACTATAGGATGTCTTAGACAATAAGAAGCCATGTTGTGTAGAACTGAATGTGGTTCCTGGACTATAGGAAATCACAGAATTGAGGACAATTCCTGGAATATAGAAAATTCTCGATTATAGGAAGACAAGTTGTTTAGAACTGACCACAAATTTGGGATTATACGGAAGGTCATTCTGGATTATAGGAAGTTACATTGAATAGATCGGACAATTGGACATTCTGGACTATAGGAAGCCAAACTATATAGAAATGATCTCATATCCTGGACTAAAGGACATTCTGGACTATGGGACATTTAGACTATAAGAAACCACATTGTGTAGAACTGAATGTGCATCCCGAACTATAGGAAGCCATAGAATTGAGCACAACTCCTGGATTATAGGACATTCTGGACTATAGGAAGCCATAGAATATAGCACAACTCCTGAATTATTGGACATTCTGGACTATAGGAAGCCATAGGATTGAGCACAACTCTTGGACTAAAGGGAATCCTGGATTATAGGACACTCCGGATTATAGGAAGCCATAGAATTGAGCACAACTCCTGGATTATTGGACATTCTGGACTATAGGAAGCCATAGAATTCAGCACAACTCCTAGATTATCAGACATTCCAGACTATAGGAAGCAATAGAATTGATCACAACTCTTGGACTATAGGGAATCCTGGATTATAGGATACTCCGGATTATAGGAAGCCATAGAATTGAGCATAGCTCCTGGACTATAGGGAATTCTGGATTATAGGACACTTCAGACTATAGGAAGCCATAGGATTGACCACATTGTGGACTATAGGGAATTCTGGATTATAGGACACTCCGGATTATAGGAAGCCATAGGATTGATCACATTGTGGACTATAGGGAATTCTGGATTATAGGACACTCCAGATTATAGGAAGCCATAGGATTGACCACATTGTGGACTATAGGGAATTCTGGATTATAGGACACCCCGGACTATAGGAAGCCATAGGATTGATCACATTGTGGACTATAGGGAATTCTGGATTATAGGACACTCCGGACTATAGGAAGCCATAGGATTGATCACATTGTGGACTATAGGGAAATCTGGATTATAGGACACTCCGGACTATAGGAAGCCATAGGATTGATCACATTGTGGACCATAGGGAAATCTGGATTATAGAACACTCTGGACTGTAGGAAGCCATAGGATTAAGCACATTGTGGACTATCGGACATTCTGGATTATAAGACGTTACTGCAGGACATTATGGACTGTAGCATTTTGGTTCTATCTTCTGTGCGTTGATGTGACCCCTGCCGCTCGCCGTGTAGCGGCCTCTGCGGTGAGACGTGTTAGTGGGCAGCGGATCTGCTGGATATTCATTTCATCTGAAGATGCGAGAGCCGATTCCCTGAATATGGACATTAGCATTCAGCGGCGGATTTGTAAGATAATAGCATTAAATGCGGGCGGCCGCCCCGTTGTCATGGATTCCGCACAGCCCGATCCTCAGGACTGTAAACCAACAGTCTTCCCACAATCTCATTTTTTATCTACCAATTTCAACTTAATTATGTCAGAAATTGTTTTTGTCACAACGGAAATATAGATATTTTTTCGCTTCCGTCTCAGGAATTACGCTGCAGAGATGGGGAATAAAAAGAGCGGTGCTTGTGTAACCCGCCGCCGCCTCGCTAATCCCATCAATGCGTCTCCTTTACAAGGTTACGAACTGTGCGCGGCTGGAGGTGACGGCGAGGCAAGATGGAGGCTGTTGTCTAATGCCGAGTATTAGCCAGGACTTCCCGCTGCCCTGTGATCGGACGCAGGCGGCGCGGGGGGAGGGGCAGTATTATTTTTCTGCAGATTTTTCAACAATTTATAAACAAGGATAAATATTTGATGATTTAATCACACGTCGTCCTGGGAGGAGATCGAGAATGTTAGCTGTTGATCATTTTTCATTTCTAAGCTGAGGGTTTGTAACAATGTATCAGTCTGGAGAATCCTCTGAGAGCCAAATACATCATCATCAGTGCAAATCTCTTTCTAAGGCCGGCGTCACACTCAGCGTATGAAAATACGGTCCGTATTTTACGGCCGTAATACGCAGAAGTGTTCCAAAAATAGTGATCCGTATGTCATCCGTAGGCAGGGTGTGGCAGCGTATTTTGCGAATGGCATCCTCCGTATGTAATCCGTATGGCATCCGTACTGCGATATTTTCTCGCAGGCTTGCAAAACCGACATCTAATGGATTTATGGGCTCAAATGTTCGTTAAAACATATATACAGTATGTATATATATATATATGTCATTGAGACACACATATATATATATATATATATATATATATATATCTATAATATAACGCTGGGAGCGTCACTCTGTCCGAAGCCTCTATAGACTGCGCAAGCGCAAGCGCCGGCGCAGTCTGGACCGCACAGAGCGACGCTCCCAGGAGATCGCGGTATGCGTAAGCGCTGAACGCACACCGCGATCTCCACCGGACAAGCAGGGACGAGCCAGGAGGCGGAGGGTGAGTATACTTACCTGACCCGTTCCACCGACGCGCTTCCGGGCCGTGACTGTCCCCCTGCTCCCGGAATCGGCGCCTGCGCAGTCCGCGCTTTCCGGCGCCATTTTCTTGAAGACACATTGCAGTGTCTTCAAGAAAATGGCGCCGGAAAGCGCGGACTGCGCAGGCGCCGACTCCGGGAGCAGGACCAAGAAAATGGCCGCACCCAGCACAGCCGCCGCGCCCAGCACAGCCACGCACAGCCGCCCACAGCAACGCACAGCCGCCGCACCCAGCACAGCCGACCATAGCCGCCCACAGCCACGCACAGGCGCCCACAGCCACGCACAGGCGCCCACAGCCACGCACAGCCGCCGCACCCAGCACAGCTGCCCACAGCCACGCACAGCCACCCATAGCCACGCACAGCCGCCACACCCAGCACAGCCGACCACAGCCACGCACAGCCGCCGCACCCAGCACAGCCGACCACAGCCGCCGCACCCAGCACAGCCGCCCACAGCCACGCACAGCCGCCGCACCCAGCACAGCCACGCACAGCCGCCGCACCCAGCACAGTCGACCACAGCCGCCGCACCCATCACAGCCGCCCACAGCCACGCACAGCCGCCCACAGCCACGCACAGCCGCCCACAGCCACGCACAGCCGCACCCAGCACAGCCGACCACAGCCACGCACAGCCGCCGCACCCAGCACAGCCGCCCACAGCCACGTACAGCCACCCATAGCAACGCACAGCCGCCGCACCCAGCACAGCCGACCACAGCCGCCGCACCCAGCACAGCCGCCCACAGCCACGCACAGCCGCCCACAGCAACGCACAGCCGCCGCACCCAGCACAGCCGACCATAGCCGCCCACAGCCACGCACAGGCGCCCACAGCCATGCACAGGCGCCCACAGCCACGCACAGCCGCCGCACCCAGCACAGCTGCCCACAGCCACGCACAGCCACCCATAGCCACGCACAGCCGCCGCACCCAGCACAGCCGACCACAGCCACGCACAGTCGCCGCACCCAGCACAGCCGCCCACAGCCACGCACAGCCGCCGCACCCAGCACAGCCACGCACAGCCGCCGCACCCAGCACAGCCGACCACAGCCGCCGCACCCAGCACAGCCGCCCACAGCCACGCACAGCCGCCCACAGCCACGCACAGCCGCACCCAGCACAGCCGACCACAGCCACGCACAGCCGCCGCACCCAGCACAGCCGCCCACAGCCACGTACAGCCACCCATAGCAACGCACAGCCGCCGCACCCAGCACAGCCGACCACAGCCGCCGCACCCAGCACAGCCGCCCACAGCCACGCACAGCCCACAGCCACGCACAGCCGCCGCACCCAGCACAGCCACCCACAGCCGCCGCACCCAGCACAGCCGCCGCACCCAGCACATCCGCCGCACCCAGCACAGCCATGCACAGCCGCCACAGCCACGCACAGCCGCCTACAGCCACGCACAGCCGCCGCACCCAGCACAGCCTCCCACAGCCACGCACAGCCGCCCACAGCCACGGACAGCCGCCGCACCCAGCACAGCCGCCGCACCCAGCACAGCCGCCCACAGCCACGCACAGCCGCCCACAGCCACGCACAGCCGCCGCACCCAGCACAGCCACGCACAGCCGCCCACAGCCGCCGCACCCAGCACAGCCGCCCACAGCCACGCACAACCGCTGCACCCAGCTCAGCCACCCACAGCCGCCGCACCCAGCACAGCCGCCGCACCCAGCACATCCGCCGCACCCAGCACAGCCGCCGCACCCAGCACAGCCACGCACAGCCGCCACAGCCACGCACAGCCTCCGCACCCAGCACAGCCGCCCACAGCCACGCACAGCCGCCTACAGCCACGGACAGCCGCCGCACCCAGCACAGCCACCGCACCCAGCACAGCCGCCGCACCCAGCACAGCCGCCCACAGCAACGCACAGCCGCCTACAGCCACGCACAGCCGCCTACAGCCACGCACAGCCGCTGCACCCAGCACAGCCGCTGCACCCAGCACAGCCACCGCACCCAGCACAGCCGTCCACAGCTGCCGCACCCAGCACAGCCGCCCGCACCCAGCACAGCCACGTCACATACAGCCGCCCACAGCAACGCACAGCCGCCGCACCCAGCACAGCCGACCATAGCCGCCCACAGCCACGCACAGGCGCCCACAGCCACGCACAGGCGCCCACAGCCACGCACAGCCGCCGCACCCAGCACAGCTGCCCACAGCCACGCACAGCCACCCATAGCCACGCACAGCCGCCGCACCCAGCACAGCCGACCACAGCCACGCACAGCCGCCGCACCCAGCACAGCCGACCACAGCCGCCGCACCCAGCACAGCCGCCCACAGCCACGCACAGCCGCCGCACCCAGCACAGCCACGCACAGCCGCCGCACCCAGCACAGCCGACCACAGCCGCCGCACCCATCACAGCCGCCCACAGCCACGCACAGCCGCCCACAGCCACGCACAGCCGCCCACAGCCACGCACAGCCGCACCCAGCACAGCCACGCACAGCCGCCGCACCCAGCACAGCCACCCACAGCCACGTACAGCCACCCATAGCAACGCACAGCCGCCGCACCCAGCACAGCCGACCACAGCCGCCGCACCCAGCACAGCCGCCCACAGCCACGCACAGCCGCCCACAGCAACGCACAGCCGCCGCACCCAGCACAGCCGACCATAGCCGCCCACAGCCACGCACAGGCGCCCACAGCCATGCACAGGCGCCCACAGCCACGCACAGCCGCCGCACCCAGCACAGCTGCCCACAGCCACGCACAGCCACCCATAGCCACGCACAGCCGCCGCACCCAGCACAGCCGACCACAGCCACGCACAGCCGCCGCACCCAGCACAGCCGCCCACAGCCACGCACAGCCGCCGCACCCAGCACAGCCACGCACAGCCGCCGCACCCAGCACAGCCGACCACAGCCGCCGCACCCAGCACAGCCGCCCACAGCCACGCACAGCCGCACCCAGCACAGCCGACCACAGCCACGCACAGCCGCCGCACCCAGCACAGCCGCCCACAGCCACGTACAGCCACCCATAGCAACGCACAGCCGCCGCACCCAGCACAGCCGACCACAGCCGCCGCACCCAGCACAGCCGCCCACAGCCACGCACAGCCACGCACAGCCGCACCCAGCACAGCCGACCACAGCCACGCACAGCCGCCGCACCCAGCACAGCCGCCCACAGCCACGTACAGCCACCCATAGCAACGCACAGCCGCCGCACCCAGCACAGCCGACCACAGCCGCCGCACCCAGCACAGCCACCCACAGCCACGCACAGCCCACAGCCACGCACAGCCGCCGCACCCAGCACAGCCACCCACAGCCGCCGCACCCAGCACAGCCGCCGCACCCAGCACATCCGCCGCACCCAGCACAGCCATGCACAGCCGCCACAGCCACGCACAGCCGCCTACAGCCACGCACAGCCGTCGCACCCAGCACAGCCTCCCACAGCCACGCACAGCCGCCCACAGCCACGGACAGCCGCCGCACCCAGCAACGCCGCCGCACCCAGCACAGCCGCCCACAGCCACGCACAGCCGCCCACAGCCACGCACAGCCGCCGCACCCAGCACAGCCACGCACAGCCGCCGCACCCAGCACAGCCGCCCACAGCCACGCACAACCGCTGCACCCAGCTCAGCCACCCACAGCCGCCGCACCCAGCACAGCCGCCGCACCCAGCACATCCGCCGCACCCAGCACAGCCACGCACAGCCGCCACAGCCACGCACAGCCTCCGCACCCAGCACAGCCGCCCACAGCCACGCACAGCCGCCTACAGCCACGGACAGCCGCCGCACCCAGCACAGCCACCGCACCCAGCACAGCCGCCCACAGCAACGCACAGCCGCCGCACCCAGCACAGCCGCCTACAGCCACGCACAGCCGCTGCACCCAGCACAGCCGCTGCACCCAGCACAGCCACCGCACCCAGCACAGCCGTCCACAGCTGCCGCACCCAGCACAGCCGCCCGCACCCAGCACAGCCACGTCACATACAGCCGCCCGCACTCAGCACAGCCACATACAGCCGCCCGCACTCAGCACAGCCGCCCGCACTCAGCACAGCCACCCGCACTCAGCACAGCCGCCCGCACTCAGCACAGCCGCCCGCACTGATGGGGGCGCAGGATGGAGCAGCACGTGATAGGATGGGGGCGCAGGATGGGAGCACATGACAGGATGGGGATGAGGATGGAGCAGCACATGACACGGTGGAGTGGCACATGACAGGATGGGGGCGCAGGATGGAGCAGCACATGACACGGTGGAGCAGCACATGACAGGATGGGGGCGCAGGATGGAGCAGCACATGACACGGTGGAGCAGCACATGACAGGATGGGGATGCAGGATGGAGCAGCACATGACACGGTGGAGCAGCACATGACAGGATGGGGGCGCAGGATGGAGCAGCACATGACACGGTGGAGCAGCACATGACAGGATGGGGGCGCAGGATGGAGCAGCATATGACAGGATGGGAGCAGCACATACCAGGATGGAGACCATATTCCAATATAAATGCTCGCCACCCGGGCGTAGAACGGGTTCAATAGCTAGTATATATATATATATATATATATATATATACACTGTATTTATATTTAATTCAGCGCGAGATATGTGAAAAGCCGGTAATTCAATTGCCGGCTTTTTCTTTCTCCTTCCCAGACCCGACAGGATATGAGACATGGTTTACATACAGTAAACCATCTCATATCCCTTTTTTTTTTGCATATTCCACACTACTAATGTTAGTAGTGTGTATGTGCAAAATTTGGGCGCTGTAGCTGCTTAAATAAAGGGTTAAATGGCTGAAAAAATTGGCCTGGGCTCCCGCGCAATTTTCTCCGCCAGAGTGGTAAAGCCAGTGACTGAGGGCAGATATTAATATCCTAGAGAGGGTCCATGGTTTTTGGCCCCCCTGGCTACAAACATCTGCCCCCAGCCACCCCAGAAAAGGCACATCTGGAAGATGCGCCTCTTCTGGCACTTGGCCACTCTCTTCCCACTCCATGTAGTGGTGGGATATGGGGTAATGAAGGGTTAATGTCACCTTGCTATTGTAAGGTGACATTAAGCCAGATTAATAATGGAGAGGCGTCAATTATGACACCTATCCATTATTAATCCAATAGAACGAAATGGTTAATAAAACACACACACATTATATAAAAGTATTTTAATGAAATAAAGACACAGGTTGTTGTAATATTTTATTATACTGGTAATCCACCTGAAGACCCTCGTTCTGTAACAAAGGAAAAATAAAAAAAACAACAATATCTCATACCTTCCGTCGCTCAGGTCAAGTCCCACGAAGTAAATCCATCTGAAGGGGTTAAATCATTTTACAGCCAGGAGCTCTGCTAAAGCAGTGCTCCTGCCTGTAAAAACCCCGGGGAATGAACTGAAAGCAGGGTGACCTGTAGTTACCTTGAGTTGTGGTCATGCGCCCTCTGCTGGATGTCCTCATATGAACTCGAGCGTGGGAACTTTTCTCAGGCTCCAGTTCATGAGGACATCCAGCAGAGGGCGCATCACCGCAACTCAAGGTAACTACAGGTCACCCTGCTTTCCATTCATTCCCCGGGGTTTTTATAGGCACGAGCACTGCTTTAGCAGAGCTCCTGGCTGTAAAATAATTTAACCCCTTCAGATGGATTTACTTCGTGGGACTTGACCTGAGCGACGGAAGGTATGAGATATTGTTGTTTTTTTATTTTTCCTTTGTTACAGAACGAGGGTCTTCAGGTGGATTACCAGTATAATAAAATATTACAACAACCTGTGTCTTTATTTCATTAAAATACTTTTAAATAATGTGTGTGTGTTTTATTAACCATTTCGTACTATTGGATTAATAATGGATAGGTGTCATAATTGACGCCTCTCCATTATTAATCTGGCTTAATGTCACCTTACAATAGCAAGGTGACATTAACCCTTCATTACCTATTATCCAACCGCTACACGGGAGTGGGAAGAGAGTGGCCAAGTGCCAGAATAGGCGCATCTTCCAGATGTGCCTTTTCTGGGGTGGCTGGGGGCAGATGTTTTTAGCCAGGGGGGCCAATAACCATGGACCCTCTCTAGGCTATTAATATCTGCCCTCAGTCACTGGCTTTACCACTCTGGCGGAGAAAATTGCGCGGGAGCCCACGCCAATTTTTTCCGCCATTTAACCCTTTATTTTAGCAGCTACAGCGCCCAAATTTTGCACATACACACTACTAACATTAGTAGTGTGGAATATGCAAAAAAAAAAGGGATATGAGATGGTTTACTGTATGTAAAACATGTCTCATATCCTGTCGGGTTTGGGAAGGAGAAATGAAAAGCCGGCAATTGAATTACCGTCTTTTCTCTAACACCGGTGCGTATTTCTGGCAAGTCACACGTATGGTCCGTGTGTAATCCGTATTTTTCTCGCCCCCATAGACTTTCATTGGCGATTTTTTTGCGCAATACGGTGACAAACGCAGCATGCTGCGATTTTCTACGGCCGTACAAGACCGTATATTACGGATGCGTAATATACGGCAGATAGGAGCTGGGCCATAGAGATTCATTGGGCCGTGTGCAATGCGTATTTTACGGACGTAGTTTATGCGCTCATACGTCCGTAAAACTCGCTAGTGTGACGCCGGCCTAATAGTTTGCTACAACGTATCAGTGCAGACAAAACATAAACATATCATTCCAGAGAAGCCTGTCCTACCCCTAGGGCTATGCTCACACACAGTGACTTATTTTAACTGCGTTTTTCTTTTTCTGCAGATAAGAAGCTGCATATTACAATACCAGAAAAAGCTATAAGATTTCAGAAATCTTGCGCACGCGCTTGCTTTTTTTTTGTTCCTGAGTGAACTCAACATTTTTTTAAATCCGCCACATGGTCAATATTTTTAGTGTTTTTACAGCTTTTTTTTCACCCACAGAAAACCATGAGAAAGTGCAAAAAACGAAGCAAAAAATCCAGTAAACAGATTTTTCTGCGGGTTGGGAAAGTACAATTAATTTAATTAATCATGTACTGTGGACAAATCACACATGTAATCCACACTCAAAAATGCAGCAAAAAAAGCCAAAATGTAACAATAACAGCCTACAAGTGCAGCCTTTTTACTGCCAAGACAGCAGGTTTTCGCTGCAGAAAAAAACGCTGTGTGTGAACATAGACTTAAGAGGATTTTCTAGAATTGATACAACAATCAATATGTAAACAAATCCATTTTTCCCTGCTGTACCTCAGCCCATATTTTTAAATGCTGTCCTATAGTATTAACTTAGTCCGGGCAGTCTATAACAGTTTTCTAGCATAAAAAAAAAAATTGAAATTTGTAACTTTTTTATGAGTTTTACAACTTTCCATACAGGGCATGGTTAACTATGCAAATTATATTTTAGCCGGATTTATAAATTAAGACTTTAAATAAAAAAAAAAAAGTAGCAAATTTACGGTACTTCGATTAAGAAGGGCAGCTTCAAGACAAAAGTGTAATATCTTACGATTAAGGAAATTTGTCAAACATCGTTTGACACTGAGAAATCTGAAACAAATACCAGGAAGAGTGGAGAAATTCACCACCAGAGCTTCTTTTGCAGTCACTGTTCCTTCTGTCTGTGGTGCTGATATTTCTGCCAAATTTATCAACGTGTCGCCCAAAGTTTGATAAATATTTTAGCACATTACATTTTTGTCTAAATTATTATTCCACTTTCTAGCGCTCGTCACCCCCTTTTAATAATAATAATAATAATATTAATAATAGTAATAATAATCTTTATTTATATAGCGCCAACATATTCTGCAGAACTTTACAATTCATTACTGGAATAAGTTTACAACTTTTTTAAAAAAGTGACAATGCATAAATCAAGCTGAAACCTCATTTGTAGAATTAAATCACTCACGCTTCTGAAAACTGTCAAGAAGTTCATAAAATTGCAAAAAGTCACCATTTTTTTGTTAAAAAAAAATATATTTGCTCCTTTTAGCCACCAGAAAAATAGAACAATGGTGCAAAATCCTTAAGAAATTTCGCTCAAGTAACTTTAAAAATGTCCTCATTATACTGTAACTTCTTGCTGTTCTCTTACCTTTATTTTCTGCTGAAAAACCGATGCAGACTAATGATAAATTTGGCATGAATTACGACTCTGTCAGCAATTCCCATATTTAACTTTAACATTTTTTTGTTTAGTTTGGCGCAATGTTTTATTCATTTTGTAAAGTTAAAAAAAAAAACACATTTAGGCTATGTGCCCACGTTCAGGATTGTTCGCAGAATTTTCCTGATCAAAACCAGACTCCTTTTGCAGGAAATCCACTCGCTTTTTTTTGCGTTTTTTGCGCGTTTTTCTCTTGTTTTTTTCCGGAGCTTCTTAATACAATAATATAGCGGCAAATTCACAGATTTTCCACAAAATGAATGAACATGCTGCTTTTTTTTGCCTAAAAAATGCAACATGGGCACAAAAATTGCGGAATGCATTCTAATAATGGGATGCTTAGTGTAAGCATTTTTTTGCAGCGGAAAAAAAGCTTTGTGATACAATTTTGGATGCAATACATGGAATGGGTGCAAAAACCTAATTAAATTCTAATGTTAAACTGTTATTAATTATTTTCAGACTTGTATGAGAGATTCGAAACAATTTTGTTCTATGTCGCCCTGAGCTGCGTCCCATACCTGCTGCAGGGGCTGCCTAATGATCCATGTGCTGATAGTGATGTCACAGCCCTAATGATGAGGTCACTTTCACCGCTGGTCGCATGATGGCTGTGCTATCTACAGTCCAGTTCTACACTCCTACTATTCCGCTATTTAATAAATGTAAAAGTTAGAAAAAGAACTACTAATAAATATTGACAAGTAAACATACACATTGAGGTTATTACTCATATTTCTGTTATACCCTAATAATTATCTGTGATTATTATTTATATTTGGCTTTGAGATGTTATCTGTATCTGTTTGCATTATTACACTTGTTACATTTCCATATTCTTCTTCTTCTTCTCTCTCATCACCCGACATTCTGAGGACGTCAGCGTTATCCTATGATGGAGGTGACGGCTCCTGATCCCACCTGGTGTCTTCTTTTTCTCTTTCATTTCCTCTATTCCCCATGGCGAGAATTCCCGCAACCATAGTGAGCAGAGAACAACCCTCAACATCCTTCCCCCTGTTACCGCTCTGTTAAGTATCTGTTCATCAGATTAACTGAGCAGCACATCAATGACGGATAACTTACAGATGCTGCCTAATTCCAGCGCCGGCTGCACCTTCCCCTTCTCATATCACAAGATATACAGAACTGTGCAAAAGTGTTATGCGACTGCCGAAAAAGGCAGAAAAGTCAGGCTGCTGTGTAATCTCTCCTTGGGAGAAACCTCGCTGGTGCAGTAAAACTACCGTGTATCTTGCTGCAGTGCTCAGTCTCGCCATGGTGAATGGCCTGTGACCTAAAACCAGAGGTGAATCTAGGGGTCCATATTTATAAAATCACAAGTACAGTCCAGCAGTATGTGCTCAGGATCACAGGTCACCAGAAAGCAAAATTAGATGTGGAATCATCTCAAAAGTGGCAGAAATTGGGTTATTTCAAGCTGGGAGACTGGTAATGTGGGGCACAGGCTGGGAGACTGGTAATGTGGGGCACAGGCTGGGAGACTGGTAATGTGGGGCGCAGGCTGGGAGACAGGTAATGTGGGGAGAAGGCTGGGAGACTTGTAATGTGGGTGAAACAACTGCCGGCATCACTGCATGGCCTCCCATCCCTCACACACCATCTTACCCACTGCTCCAGGTCATGTTGTCGTCTCTGTCTGTTGCCGGCTCCATATTCTGTGCCTCTGCTCTCTGCATGCTTCCTGGCTGTGTGCATAGGGGGCGGCGCCAGAACTATCTGTGTGTACAGGATCCTACCTAATTCATACACCACTTCTACCTGTTTCTTCTCTGCTGTGCCTGCCAGTCCTGTGTCTCTGCCATGCCTGCCAGCCCTGTGTCTCTGCCGTGCCTGCCAGCCCTGTGTCTCTGCTGTGCCTGCCAGCCCTGTGGCTCTACCGTGCCTGCCAGCCCTGTGGCTCTGCTGTGCCTGCCAGCCCGGTGTCTCAGCCGTGCCTGCCTGCCCTGTGTCTCTGCTGTGCCTGCCCTGTGTCTCTGCCGTGCCTGCCAGCCCTGTGTCTCTGCTGTGCCTGCCAGCCCTGTGTCTCTACCGTGCCTGCCAGCCCTGTGGCTCTACCGTGCCTGCCTGCCCTGTGGCTCAGCCGTGCCTGCCTGCCCTGTGTCTCTGCCAGCCCTGTGTCTCTACCGTGCCTGCCAGCCCTGTGGCTCTACCGTGCCTGCCAGCCCTGTGGCTCAGCCGTGCCTGCCTGCCCTGTGGCTCAGCCATGCCTGCCAGCCCTGTGTCTCTGCCAGCCCTGTGTCTCTGCCATGCCTGCCAGCCCTGTGTCTCTACCGTGCCTGCCAGCCCTGTGGCTCTACCGTGCCTGCCTGCCCTGTGGCTCAGCCGTGCCTGCCTGCCCTGTGTCTCTGCCAGCCCTGTGTCTCTGCCAGCCCTGTGTCTCTGCCGTGCCTGCCAGCCCTGTGTCTCTGCTGTGCCTGCCAGCCCTGTGTCTCTACCGTGCCTGCCTGCCCTGTGGCTCAGCCGTGCCTGCCTGCCCTGTGTCTCAGCCGTGCCTGCCTGCCCTGTGTCTCTGCCGTGCCTGCCAGCCCTTTGTCTCTGCCAGCCCTGTGTCTCTGCCATGCCTGCCGGCCCTGTGTCTCTGCCGTGCCTGCCAGCCCTGTGTCTCTGCTGTGCCTGCCAGCCCTGTGTCTCTGCTGTGCCTGCCAGCCCTGTGTCTCTGCTGTGCCTGCCAGCCCTGTGGCTCTTCTGTGCCTGCCAGCCCTGTGGCTCTACCGTGCCTGCCAGCCCTGTGGCTCAGCTGTACCTGCATGCCCTGTGTCTCAGCCGTGCCTGCCTGCCCTGTATCTCTGCAGTGCCTGCCAGCCCTGTGTCTCTGCCGTGCCTGCCAGCCCTGTGTCTCTGCCGTGCCTGCCAGCCCTGTGGCTCTACCGTGCCTGCCAGCCCTGTGGCTCTACCGTGCCTGCCAGCCCTGTGGCTCAGCCGTGCCTGCCTGCCCTGTGTCTCAGCCATGCCTGCCAGCCCTGTGTCTCTGCCATGCCTGCCAGCCCTGTGTCTCTGCCATGCCTGCCAGCCCTGTGTCTCTGCCATGCCTGCCAGCCCTGTGTCTCTGCTGTGCCTGCCCTGTGTCTCTGCCGTGCCTGCCAGCCCTGTGGCTCTTCTGTGCCTGCCAGCCCTGTGGCTCTACCGTGCCTGCCAGCCCTGTGGCTCAGCTGTACCTGCATGCCCTGTGTCTCAGCCGTGCCTGCCTGCCCTGTGTCTCTGCCGTGCCTGCCAGCCCTGTGTCTCTGCCGTGCCTGCCAGCCCTGTGTCTCTGCCGTGCCTGCCAGCCCTGTGTCTCTGCCGAGCCTGCCAGCCCTGTGTCTCTGCCGAGCCTGCCAGCCCTGTGTCTCTGCCGTGCCTGCCAGCCCTGTGTCTCTGCCGTGCCTGCCAGCCCTGTGTCTCTGCCGTGCCTGCCAGCCCTGTGTCTCTGCCGTGCCTGCCAGCCCTATGTCTCAGCCGTGCCTACCAGCCCTGTGTCTCTGCTGTGCCTGCCATCCCTGTGTCTCTACCAAGCCTGCCAGCCCTGTGTCTCTGCTGTTCCTGCCAGCCCTGTGTCTCTGCCATTCCTGCCAGTCCTGTGTCTCTGCCAGCCCTGTGTCTCAGCCGTGCCAGCCTACTCATCTGAGTTTCAGCCATGCTCATCTGCTTGTCCTGTCTGATGCCCGCACCTGTCCTAGTGTTCCTGTTTCCCAAGTGGGATCAGCAGCCACAGCCAGACACCACCCTGGAGTAGCACCTAGCAGCTGCCTGCCGCACAAGTCTGACCTCACCATCAGAGGCTCCAGAGAAGACCAAGGCAGCTGTCATAGTCACGCCCCTTCCAGGGTAGTCTGGTTCGTGGCACAGTGGGTCCACAAACCCCCTGGCTCACGCCCACCAGTCAGGGCGTGAGCGTGACAGTGGGGCACAGACTGGGAGACTGGTAATGTGGGGCACAGGCTGGGAGACTGGTAATGTGGGGCACAGGCTGGGAGACTGGTAATGTGGGGCGCAGGCTGGGAGACAGGTAATGTGGGGCACAGGCTGGGAGACTGGTAATGTGGAGCTCAGGCTGGGAGACTGGTAACATAGTAACATAGTTAGCAAGGCTGAAAAAAGCCATTAGTCCATCCAGTTCAGCCTATATTCCATCAGAATAAATCCCCAGATCTACGTCCTTCTAAAGAACCTAATAACTATAAGATACAATATTGTTGCGCTCCAGGAAGACATCCAGGCCTCTCTTGAACCCCTTGACTGAGTTCACCATCACCACCTCCTCAGGCAAGGAATTCCAGATTCTCACTGCCGTAACAGTAAAGAATCCTCTTCTATGTTGGTGGAAAAACCTTCCCTCCTTCAGATGTAGAGAATGCCCCCTTGTGACCATTACATTCCTTGATATAAACAGATCCTCGGAGAGATATTTATATTGTCCTCTTATATACTTATACATGGTTATTAGATTGCCCCTCAGTCGTCTTTTTTCTAGACTAATTTTGCTAATCTCTCTGGGTATTGTAGTTCCCCCATCTCCTTTATTAATTTTGTTGCCCTCCTTTGTACTCGCTTTAGTTCCATTATATCCTTCCTAAGCTCCGGTGCCCAATGTGAGGTAATGTGGGGCGCAGGCTAGGAGACTGGTAATGTGGGGCGCAGGCACAGGGTACAGCAGGCAGTCGGGTACAGTAGGCATATGAGGGTACAGTAGGCAAGTAGGGTGGGATACAGTAGGCAGGTAGTATGGGATACAGTAGGCAGGAATGGTGGGGTACAGTAGGCAGGTGGGGTACAGCAGGCAGGTTGGGTGGGGTACAGTAGGCAGGTAGTGTTGCGTACAGTAGGCAGTTGGGTACAGTAGGCAGGTAGTGTGGGGTACAGTAGGCAGGTAGTGTGGGGTACAGTAGGCAGTCGGGTACAGTAGGCAGGTAGTGTGGGGTACAGTAGGCAGGTAGTGTGGGGTACAGTAGGCAGTCGGGTACAGTAGGCAGGTGGTGTGCGGTACAGTAGGCAGGTAGTGTGGGGTACAGTTGGCAGGTAGTGTGGGGTACAGTAGGCAGGTGAGGTACAGAAGGTAGTGCTAGTTTATAGTAAGCAGATGAGGGAAGCAATCATCAATCTTTGCAGATCTTTATCTAACTGATGATAAACCAACAATCCCAGCGGTGACACTACAGGTCTGGGGAATGAAGCAGCGGAGCCGCTCGCTGCCGGGGTCCCGCTGATAGACTCTCATCCATGTAGAACAGGATCCACCTTTATGGCTGGGTGACTCTCCTTATTAAAAACACACAGTGGGGCGCACAGTGGGCGACACTCGGGAACTCGGCTTTGTAGTCATTTCCTTGAAAGAAATTTCCCAAGATGATAACTTGTGAAAGCTTCTGATCCTGCGGCTGCTGATGGGGGGACGTGTGCTGGGGGGTTTACACAAGAAGCACAATTATCTCACAGCTCACCGCATCGGCGCGCACAGGAAGACGCTCAGCAGCGCAACTCCCAAACTCACAGCACTGGATTTTATTACTTTGTTACATTTTTAGATCCTATTATTTATCATTTGTTTTATGTTATTTATTAATTTCTTTAGTTATTGTTATTTATGACATTTTTTTTCTATTTATTTTTTTATTTTTTTTACTTTTTCTTCCAGATTTTGTCATCATTTCATTGCTGCGTTTTTTAAAAAGCCGATCTACTCCTGCAGTTGCCGGTGTGGCTGATGTAGTGGAGCCAGAGAGGTTGTATGTAACCTGCAGATTTGGGGACCCCTTCCTCCCCGTTCTCATTGACTGCTGGGTTGGCGGCCCCTCCTGATGTGATGTCACAGCTGTGCCCCATCAGATGTCATTCTCATTCACAGCATGGGCTGAGGAAGGGATACTGCTCCTGACAAAGGATGGAAACTGCAGCTGCATCCCCCTCCTATCCCCATCCCAGTTCCAGGAAGAGGCTCTTCTCCCAGATAACATGGAACCATCAGGGAGCTCACCTGGCGGCAGGGTCACAATTATCTCAGCTTCAGCTGCTTTGTGCCCAAATCAAAGATCCATTCTGATCATTCATGAGCAAAGAAAAGAACCTTCCAGACTTTCAGGAGCTGAACCTTAAATCAACTGTATAAAAGTACGGGCTTGCCATCCTCATCCCCACAACAAAGTAAATCTACTTTTTGTGAACTTACCAGTGTAAAATGTCCAGGAACTGTTGTGATTCTCATCATTTGTAACTTTCCATCCACTGTTTATGAATGGTTGGCTGATTTTCATCAGCATTCTGCCAGCACTGTAGGTGCAGGTACATCTTCTCCCTGTGTAAGAGAAAATAGAAATTTTCCAGCACTCATCCAAGTAGCTTTTACAAATTATTCCGTTTTTATTGTCACATGTCTAAATAAACAATATATTAAAAAAAAAAACTTTAAACTATTTTTGGGAAGGTAAAACTATTTTTTTTTTAAATAAAATAACTTTGTAAAAACATAAGACCATCTCCAATTCACTTGATGAGGAACACAATGCGGCACAGGTGACTGAGCCCAAGCAGTGTACATTAGCTATAATCTTATAAACCTCGATGTTGGGAGACGGCTTTGTAACATTTACTATTTGGATCTAGTAGATTGTGAAAAAGTGACACAACTCCATGATGATGTCAGCAAGCAGCACAGAGTATTACAGGAGAAGACTTTGCAGTGTCCAGTATCTATGAATATACAGTTGGGTCCAGAAATATGTGGGCAGTGACACAAGTTTTGCATTTTAGCCATTTTCCAAAACATATTCCAGGTCCAGGTCTATAATCAATCTGGGCTTTAAGTGCAGACTATCAGCTTTAATTTGAAGGGATTCACATCCTGATTGGAAGAGACAACAAGTAATTTGACAATTATCTCATGGACTGCATGGACTTTTCCTCCATTAATCCATCATTAATTAAAAGGTCTGGTGCTGATTCCAGGTGTGGTATTTGCATTTGGAAGCAATTGCTGTGAACCCACAACATGCGATGAAAGGAGCACTCAATGGAAGAGAAACAGACCATCATTAGGCTGAAAAAAGAAGAAATACATCAGAGAGGTAGTAGAAATGTTAGGAGCGGCCAAATCAACAGTTTGGTATATTCTGCAAAAAAATTGAGTGCGCTGGTGAGCTTGGGAACTCAGAAAGACTTGGACGTCCACAGAAGACAACGGTCGTGGATGATCACAGAATTCTTATCGTGGAGAAAAAAATCCGCTTCTTAGCATCCTCCCAAGTGAAGACAACTCTCCAGGAAGTCGGTGTCTCAGTATTTAACTCCACCATAAAGAGAAGACTTCCTGAGAGCAAATGCAGATGGGTCACCACAAGCTGCAATCTATTAATCAGCGGCTAATAGGCCAGAATGGACTTTGACAAAAAAAAATCTAAAAATACTGCTCAGTTCTGAACAAGCAAAACTAAGATCAACCTGTACCAGAATGATGGGAAGAAGAAAGTCTGGAGAAGGCTTGGAGCTGCTCCTGATCCTCAGCATATCCTCTGTAGAACATGGTGGAGGTGGTCTAATGGTGCGGCTATGCATGGCTTCCAATGACAAGGGGTCACTAGTGGTTATTGATGATGTCACTGAGGACAGAAGAAGCCGGATGAATCCTGTGTGTACAGTGCGAGACCTTCTGCTCAGATTCCACCAAATGCATCAAGCACGATTGGACGGTGCTGCACAGGACAGATGATAATGACCCAAAACATCCTACGAAAGCAAAGAAGTGGGATATTCTGAAATGGCCGAGTTCTCGCCAGATCTCAGAACATTGAGCAGCATTTCGCAGGATGAAGACAAATCTGAAGGTAGAAAGTGCCACAAACAAGCAAGAACTGAAGTCACTGCAGTAAAGGTTGCAAAGCCTCACTCCAGAGGAGACCAAAGATGGTGACTTAAGTTCCATGGCCTCCAGACTTCAGGCCATCATTGCTGCAAAGCCTCACACCGGAGGAGACCAAAGATGGCGACGTCCATGGCCTCCAGACTTCAGGCAGTCATTGCTGCAAAACCTCACACCAGAGGAGACCAGCGATGGTGACTGTCATGGCCTCCAGACTTCATGCCATCATTGCTGCAAAGCCTCATACAAGAGGAGACCAGCGATGGTGACTGTCATGGTCTCCAGACTTGAGGCAGTCATTGCTGCAAAGTCTCCCATTGAAGGAGACCAATGATGGTCATGACCATGGCCATCGGACCTCAGGCCATCATTGCTGCAAAGCCTCACACTGGAGGAGACCAAAGATGGTGACGTCCATGGCCTCCAGACTTCAGGTCGTCATTGCTGCAAAGGATTCTCTACAAAGTATTAAAAATGAACATTTTATTTATGGGAAAGTGAATTTATCTTTTTTACTTTTGAGCCCCTGAAAGGAGGATTTGTAGTAAAATAGCTTCAATTCCTAAACGTTTTACAGGATATTTCTCTTCATCCCCTTTAATTAAACCTGAATGTCTCCATTTCAATGGCAACTTAATTGTTTCATTTTTAAATCCAAAATAGCCACGGGCAGAGCTGAAATCACAGGATCCATCACTGGTCAAAGATTTCTGGATCTTACTGTATATGTAACTGGATAATTGATATCAATGTATCGCGATTAGTCTACGGATGAATCTTACAGTAATGATAAACACCGACAATACAGACTGTTCCTCCGAATATCTTGGAGAACGAGGAGCGGATCCTCACATGACATATGGTCTCTGAATCAGGCAGGGAACACATTTGATGTGAGACTCTTTAAGAGCACTTTTCAATTACATGAAATGTGTCTGAGTGCAAATGAATCTGACTCCTGTGCCAAAACCGAGGGGAAAGTTCTATGTATCACGGAACACTCAGTGCCCAAAGATTTACCACATCATACAAGCGGAACAGCAGAAATCAGCAACACATCAGACTCAAGAGATAGATAATAGATAATAGATAGAATGTAGATAATATATAGATAATAGATAGATTATTGATAGATTATATGTAATAGATAGATAATAGATACATAGATAATAGATAACATAGATAATAGATAGATTGATGATAGATAATTCTAATAGTGTGGAAGGTCGGCTCACTCAGCTGCTTCCCTAGGTAGACACAGGAACACTTTATAGTAAAGTCTCTGGGTGGTTTATTGCTTTATAAATAGTGATGAGGGAGTGTAAGCACGCTCGGGTGGTCTCCGAGTGTTTATGACTGCTCCAACAACACCCTTGAGGTGGAGACATGGTGAGTAGGCTTCCCGCCGTAAATCATCCAGCTGCGGCAAGGAAAACTAAATCTCCAAGCCAGAGGCATAGCTAGGGTTTTGGTTCGGGGGGGCGAAACTTCTGAGTAGGCCCCTAACCAGGTAACCTTGATTACAACTCGGTGACGGACCCTAATACTGGAGGAGAGCCTCAGCAGATGACCGCGCTGTTACTGAAAATAATCTCTATATAAAGACCAACATGGATATTACCGCCATATGGTCAGTGGTAGATACCAGCCCTACAGAACATATAACAGATCACAGTACAGTTACAGATAATGTCTTACCGCTGACGTTCTTTATGATGGTGATGGAATCATTCACTTTTCCCGTCTTTTCCATCTGGCCCAGACCGACATGACAACTTCTTCCAGCCACGACTCGGCTGCAGAGAATACAACAAAGACACATTTCACTTCTCATATTCCAGCCCCATCACCATCTATTCCCAACCTGCACAAACTCCTCATCCTGCTGATACCTCAATACTGAGCCGCTGCTGCCGTATGTGACCCTATTAATGCACCTGATACCCCAAAACTGAGCCTCTGCTGCCGTATGTGTCCCTATTACTGCCCCTGATACCCCAATACTGAGCCGCTGCTGCCGTATGTGTCCCTATTACTGCACCTGATACCCCGATACGGAGCCGCTGCTGCCGTATGTGTCCGTATTACTGCACCTGATACCCCAATACTGAGCCGCTGCTGCCGTATGTGACCCTATTAATGCACCTGATACCCCAATACTGAGCCTCTGCTGCCGTATGTGTCCCTATTACTGCCCCTGATACCCCAATACTGAGCCGCTGCTGCCGTATGTGTCCCTATTACTGCCCCTGATACCACAATACTGAGCCGCTGCTGCCGTATGTGTCCCTATTACTGCACCTGATACCCCAATACTGAGCCTCTGCTGCCATATGTGACCCTATTACTGCACCTGATATCCCAATACTGAGCAGCTGCTGCCGTATGTGTCCCTATTACTGCACCTGATACCCCAATACTGAGCCGCTGCTGCCGTATGTGTCCCTATTACTGCCCCTGATACCCCAATACTGAGCCGCTGCTGCCGTATGTGTCCCTATTACTGCACCTGATACCCCAATACTGAGCCGCTGCTGCCGTATGTGTCCCTATTACTGCACCTGATACCCCAATACTGAGCCGCTGCTGCCGTATGTGTCCCTATTACTGCACCTGATATCCCAATACTGAGCAGCTGCTGCCGTATGTGTCCCTATTACTCCACCTGATACTCCAATACTGAGCTGCTGCTGCCAAATGTGTCCCTATTACTGCACCTTATATCCCAATACTGAGCCACTGCTGCCGTATGTGTCCCTATTACTGCCCCTGATACCCCAATACTGAGCTGCTGCTGCTGTATGTGTCCCTATTACTGCCCCTGATACCCCAATACTGAGCCACTGCTGCCGTATGTGTCCCTATTACTGCCCCTGATACCCCAATACTGAGCCGCTGCTGCCGTATGTGTCCCTATTACTGCCCCTGATACCCCAATACTGAGCCGCTGCTGCCGTATGTGTCCCTATTACTCCACCTGATACTCCAATACTGAGCCGCTGCTGCCGTATGTGTCCCTATTACTGCACCTGATACCCCAATACTGAGCCGCTGCTGCCGTATGTGTCCCTATTACTGCACCTGATACCCCAATACTGAGCCGCTGCTGCCATGTGTCCCTATTACTGCCCCTGATACCCCAATACTGAGCCGCTGCTGCCGTATGTGTCCCTATTACGGCACCTGATACCCCAAAACTGAGCCGCTGCTGCCGTATGTGCCCTTATTACTGCACCTGATACCCCAATACTGAGCCGCTGCTGCCGTATGTGTCCCTATTACTCCACCTGATACTCCAATACTGAGCCGCTGCTGCCATATGTGTCCCTATTACTGCCACTGATACCCCAATACTGAGCTGCTGCTGCCATATGTGTCCTTATTACTGCCCGATACCCCAATACTGAGCCACTGCTGCCGTATGTGTCCCTATTACTGCCCCTGATACCCCAATACTGAGCCGCTGCTGCCGTATGTGTCCCTATTACTCCACCTGATACCCCAATACTGAGCCTCTGCTGCCGTATGTGTCCCTATTACTGCCCCTGATACCACAATACTGAGCCGCTGCTGCCGTATGTGTCCCTATTACTGCACCTGATACCCCAATACTGAGCCTCTGCTGCCATATGTGACCCTATTACTGCACCTGATATCCCAATACTGAGCAGCTGCTGCCGTATGTGTCCCTATTACTGCACCTGATACCCCAATACTGAGCCGCTGCTGCCGTATGTGTCCCTATTACTGCCCCTGATACCCCAATACTGAGCCGCTGCTGCCGTATGTGTCCCTATTACTGCACCTGATACCCCAATACTGAGCCGCTGCTGCCGTATGTGTCCCTATTACTGCACCTGATACCCCAATACTGAGCCGCTGCTGCCGTATGTGTCCCTATTACTGCACCTGATATCCCAATACTGAGCAGCTGCTGCCGTATGTGTCCCTATTACTCCACCTGATACTCCAATACTGAGCTGCTGCTGCCAAATGTGTCCCTATTACTGCACCTTATATCCCAATACTGAGCCACTGCTGCCGTATGTGTCCCTATTACTGCCCCTGATACCCCAATACTGAGCTGCTGCTGCTGTATGTGTCCCTATTACTGCCCCTGATACCCCAATACTGAGCCACTGCTGCCGTATGTGTCCCTATTACTGCCCCTGATACCCCAATACTGAGCCGCTGCTGCCGTATGTGTCCCTATTACTGCACCTGATACCCCAATACTGAGCCTCTGCTGCCATATGTGACCCTATTACTGCACCTGATATCCCAATACTGAGCAGCTGCTGCCGTATGTGTCCCTATTACTGCACCTGATACCCCAATACTGAGCCGCTGCTGCCGTATGTGTCCCTATTACTGCCCCTGATACCCCAATACTGAGCCGCTGCTGCCGTATGTGTCCCTATTACTGCACCTGATACCCCAATACTGAGCCGCTGCTGCCGTATGTGTCCCTATTACTGCACCTGATACCCCAATACTGAGCCGCTGCTGCCGTATGTGTCCCTATTACTGCACCTGATATCCCAATACTGAGCAGCTGCTGCCGTATGTGTCCCTATTACTCCACCTGATACTCCAATACTGAGCTGCTGCTGCCAAATGTGTCCCTATTACTGCACCTTATATCCCAATACTGAGCCACTGCTGCCGTATGTGTCCCTATTACTGCCCCTGATACCCCAATACTGAGCTGCTGCTGCTGTATGTGTCCCTATTACTGCCCCTGATACCCCAATACTGAGCCACTGCTGCCGTATGTGTCCCTATTACTGCCCCTGATACCCCAATACTGAGCCGCTGCTGCCGTATGTGTCCCTATTACTGCCCCTGATACCCCAATACTGAGCCGCTGCTGCCGTATGTGTCCCTATTACTCCACCTGATACTCCAATACTGAGCCGCTGCTGCCGTATGTGTCCCTATTACTGCACCTGATACCCCAATACTGAGCCGCTGCTGCCGTATGTGTCCCTATTACTGCACCTGATACCCCAATACTGAGCCGCTGCTGCCATGTGTCCCTATTACTGCCCCTGATACCCCAATACTGAGCCGCTGCTGCCGTATGTGTCCCTATTACTGCACCTGATACCCCAATACTGAGCCGCTGCTGCCGTATGTGTCCCTATTACGGCACCTGATACCCCAAAACTGAGCCGCTGCTGCCGTATGTGTCCTTATTACTGCACCTTATACCCCAATACTGAGCCGCTGCTGCCGTATGTGTCCCTATTACTCCACCTGATACTCCAATACTGAGCCGCTGCTGCCATATGTGTCCCTATTACTGCCACTGATACCCCAATACTGAGCTGCTGCTGCCATATGTGTCCTTATTACTGCCCCTGATACCCCAATACTGAGCCGCTGCTGCCGTATGTGTCCCTATTACTCCACCTGATACCCCAATACTGAGCCTCTGCTGCCGTATGTGTCCCTATTACTGCACCTGATACCCCAATACTGAGCCGCTGCTGCCGTATGTGTCCTTATTACTGCACCTGATACCCCAATACTGAGCCACTGCTGCCGTATGTGACCCTATTACTGCCCCTGATACCCCAATACTGAGCCGCTGCTGCCGTATGTGTCCCTATTACTGCCCCTGATACCCCAATGCTGAGCTGCTGCTGCCGTATGTGTCCCTATTACTGCACCTGACACCCCAATACTGAGCCGCTGCTGCCGTATGTGTCCCTATTACTGCCCCTGATACCCCAATACTGAGCCGCTGCTGTATGTGTCCCTATTACTGCACCTGATACCCCAATACTGAGCTTCTGCTGTCATATGTGTCCCTATTACTGCACCTGATACTCCAATACTGGGCCACTGCTGCCATATGTGTCCCTATTACTGCACCTGATACCACAATACTGAGCCGCTGCTGCCGTATGTGTCCCTATTACTGCCCCTGATACCCCAATACTGAGCCACTGCTGCCGTATGTGTCCCTATTACTGCCGCTGATACCCCAATACTGAGCTGCTGCTGTCATATGTGTCCCTATTACTGCCCCTGATACCCCAATACTGAGCCGCTGCTGCCGTATGTGTCCTTATTACTGCCCCTGATACCCCAATACTGAGCCGCTGCTGCCATATGTGTCCCTATTACTGCACCTGATACCCCAATACTGAGCCGCTGCTGCCGTATGTCCCTATTACTGCACCTGATACCCCAATACTGAGCCGCTGCTGCCGTATGTGCCCCTATTGCTCCACCTGATACCCCAATACTGAGCCGCTGCTGCCGTATGTGTCCCTATTACTGTCCCTGATACCCCAATACTTAGCTGCTGCTGCTGTTTGTGTCTCTATTACTCCACCTGATACCCCAATACTGAGCCGCTGCTGCCGTATGTCCCTATTACTGCACCTGATACCCCAATACTGAGCCGCTGCTGCCGTATGTGCCCCTATTGCTCCACCTGATACCCCAATACTGAGCCGCTGCTGCCGTATGTGTCCCTATTACTGTCCCTGATACCCCAATACTTAGCTGCTGCTGCTGTTTGTGTCTCTATTACTCCACCTGATACCCCAATACTGAGCTGCTGCTGCCATATGTGTCCTTATTACTGCCCGATACCCCAATACTGAGCCACTGCTGCCGTATGTGTCCCTATTACTGCCCCTGATACCCCAATACTGAGCCGCTGCTGCCGTATGTGTCCCTATTACTCCACCTGATACCCCAATACTGAGCCACTGCTGCCATATGTGTCCCTATTACTACACCTGATACCCCAGTACTGAGCCGCTGCTGCCGTATGTGTCCCTATTACTGCACCAGATACCCCAATACTGAGCCACTGCTGCCGTATGTGTCCCTATTACTCCACCTGATACCCCAATACTGAGCCGCTGCTGCCATATGTCCCTATTACTGCCCCTGATCCCCCAATACTGAGCCGCTGCTGCCGTATGTGTCCCTATTACTCCACCTGATACCCCAATACTGAGCCACTGCTGCCGTATGTGTCCCTATTACTGTCCCTGATATCCCAATACTGAGCCGCTGCTGCCGTATGTGTTCCTATTACTATGCCTTCTAAAATCTAAAGCACCCCTCTATATTATAGTAATGTCGGGTGCAAGTGCCCTAGAATACAGTGTCCATATTTTGCCCCCTAGAAAGTAATATTGCCATCATGCCATGTGTGCCCCTTTGATAGTCACAGTAATCTGAGTTCCCCTATAACAATAAGTGCCCACTTTACTTTTAATGTCCCGAGTCTCCCCCTGTACAGCTCCCTTATACACAGCATGATGCTCTCTTATACACAGTATAATACCCCCTCACTGTATAGTACTACCCACACAGTATACTGACCCCTTAGTAGCCTCCAAACTGTTTGATGGCTCCAACACTGTATGATGGCCCCCTCACTGTAATCTCCATACTGTATGATGCCCCTCTAGATAGCCTCCATATAGTATAATGCACCAGATCATCCTCAATATAGTATAATGCACCAGATAGTCCTCAATATAGTATAATGCACAAGATAGTCCTCAATATAGTATAATGCACAAGATAGTCCTCAATATAGAAAAATGCACTCCCCATAGGCCTACCCTAGATTATATAATGCACCCCCCATAGGCAGACTCTATAGCACAAAGCAGCACCTGTAGGCAGACTCTGTAGTATAAGGCAGAACCCCCATAGGCAGACCCTGTACTATAAGGCAGCACCCCTATAGGCAGACCCTGTAGTATAAGATGGCACCCCCATTGGCAGACCCTGTAGTATAAGGCAGCATCCCTTAGGCAGACCCTGTACTATAAGGCAGCACCCCTATAGGCAGACCCTGTACTATAAGGCAGCACCCCCATAGGCAGACCCTGTAGTATAAGACAGCATCCCACAGTCAGACCCTGTAGTATAAGGCAGCATCCCCATAGGCAGACCCTGTATTATAAGGCAGCACCCCTATAGGCAGACCCTGTACTATAAGGCAGCAGCCCCATAGGCAGACCCTGTAGTATAAGACAGCACCCCCATAGGCAGACCCTGTAGTATAAGACAGCACCCCCATTGGCAGACCCTGTAGTATAAGGCAGCATCCCACAGGCAGACCCTGTAGTATAAGGCAGCACCCCTATAGGCAGACCCTGTAGTATATGCAAGCACCCCCATAGGCACAACCTGTAGTATAAGGCAGCACCCCCATAGGCAGACCCTGTACTATAAGGCAACACCCCCATAGGCAGACCCTGTAGTATAAGGCAGCACCCCTATAGGCAGACCCTGTAGTATAAGACAGCACCCCCATAGGCAGACCCTGTACTATAAGGCAGCACCCCATAGGCAAACCCTGTAGTATAAGGCAGCACCCCTATAGGCAGACCCTGTAGCATAAGACAGCACCCCCATAGGTAGACCCTGTACTATAAGGCAGCACCCTTATAGGCAGACCCTGTACTATAAGGCAGCACCACATAGGCAGACCCTGTAGTATAAGGCAGAGCCCCCATAGGCAGACCCTGTAGTATATGGCAGACCCTGTAGTATAAGGCAGACCCCCCATAGGCAGACCCTGTTATATAAGACAATACCCCCATAGGCAGATTCTGAAGTATAAGACAGCACCCACCATAGGCAGACTCTGTAGTATAAGGCAGACCCTGTACTATAAGGCAGCATCCCGCAGGCAGACCCTGTAGTATAAGGCAGCACCCCTATAGGCAGACCCTGTAGTATAAGCCAGCACCCCCATAGGCAGACCCTGTAGTATAAGGCAGCACCCCCATAGGCAGACCCTGTACTATAAGGCAGCACCCCCATAGGAAGACCCTGTAGTATAAGGCAGCACCCCTATAGGCAGACCCTGTAGTATAAGACAGCACCCCCATAGGCAGACCCTGTACTATAAGGCAGCACCCCTATGGGCAGACCCTGTAGTATAAGGCAGCATCCCTATAGGCAGACCCTGTAGTGTAAGGCAGCACCCCCATAGGCAGACCCTGTAGTATAAGGCAGCACCCCCATAGGCAGACCCTGTAGTATAAGGCAGCACCCCCATAGGCAGACCCTGTAGTATAAGGCAGCACCCCTATAGGCAGACCCTGTAGTATAAGACAGCACCCCCATAGGCAGACCCTGTACTATAAGGCAGCACCCCTATAGGCAGACCCTGTAGTATAAGGCAGCATCCCTATAGGCAGACCCTTTGGAATAAGGCAGCACCCCCTTAGGCAGACCCTGTAGTATAAGGCAGCACCCCCATAGGCAGACCCTGTAATATAAGGCAGCACCCCCATTGGCAGACCCTGTAGTATAAGGCAGCACCCCTATAGGCAGACCCTGTAGTATAAGGTAGCACCCCTATAGGCAGACCCTGTAGTATAAGGCAGCACCCCCATAGGCAGACCCTGTAGTATAAGGCAGCACCCCCATAGGCAGACCCTGTAGTATAAGGCAGCACCCCTATAGGAAGACCCTGTACTATAAGGCAGCACCCTTATAGGCAGACCCTGTACTATAAGGCAGCACCACATAGGCAGACCCTGTAGTATAAGGAAGAGCCCCCATAGGCAGACCCTGTAGTATATGGCAGACCCTGTAGTATAAGGCAGACCCCACATAGGCAGACCCTGTAGTATATGACAGTACCCCCATAGGCAGATTCTGTAGTATAAGACAGCACCCACCATAGGCAGATTCTGTAGTATAAGGCAGACCCTGTACTATAAGGGTATGTGTCCACTTTCAGGATTGCATCAGGATTTGGTCAGGATTTTTCATCGGTATTTGTAAGCCAAAACCAGGAGTGGATGATAAATACAGAAGTGGTGCATATGTTTCTGTTATACTTTTCCTCTAATTGTTCCACTCCTGGTTTTGGCTTACAAAAACTGATGAAAAATCCTGACCAAATCCTGATGCAATCCTGAACGTGGACACATACCCTTAGGCAGTACCCCCATAGGCAGACCCTGTAGTATAAGGCAGCACCCCTATAGGCAGACCCTGTAGTATAAGACAGCACCCCCATAGGCAGACCTTGTACTATAAGGCAGCACCCCTATAGGCAGACACTGTACCACTTGGCAGCACCTCTTAGGTAGACCCTGTAGTATAAGGCAGACCCCCCATAGGCAGACCCTGTAGTATATGGCAGACCTTGTAGTATAAGGCAGACTCCCCATAGGCAGATTCTGTAGTATAAGACAGCACCCCCTTAGCCAGACTCTGTAGTATAAAGCAGACCCGTAATAGGCAGACCCTGTAGTATAAGGCAGAACCCCCATAGGCAGACCCTGTAGTATTAGGCAGACCCCCATAGTCATCCCCTGTAGTATAAGACAGACCCCCCATAGGCAGACCCTGTAGTATTAGGCAGACCCCCCATAGGCAGATCCTGTAGTATAAGGAAGACACCCCTTATGCAGACCCTGTAGTATTAGGCAGACCCCCCATAGGCAGACCCTGTAGTATACGACAGACCCACCCATAGGCAGACCCTGTAGTATTAGGCAGATCCCCCATAGGCAGATCCTGTAGTATAAGGCGAACCCCCCAATAGGCACACCCTGTAGTATTAGGCAGCACCCCATAAAAAATAAATAAATACTCACCTCTCTTCTTCCTGGTTCCTGCGCTGCTCTGAGCGCCCGCTCATTTCCTGACAGCGGGCGCTGGGCGGTGACGTCTTTGCGCCTGCTGTCAGCGTCGCTGACATCAGACGCTGAAAGGGGGATGATGGGAGAATGATCGCAGCGCTCCTTCCCTCATCATTGTGGTCAGCTGTATCGGCTAAACGCCGGTACAGCTGACCTTGCGATGACAGGCGGGGGGGCCATTGCTGGCACTGGGCCCCCCTGCCTGTTCAGGGGCCCCATAGCGGCCGGCGGCAGAGCAGGGAGATTGATTCTCCCTGCTCTGCCGCAGAAGGTAACTAAGGTGTATCTAGGGTTTCTGGCACTCGGGGCAAGAATTCAGTTTGGCGCCCCCCCCCCCAGAACGTATACGATTTTTACACTTAGTCATGTGCCCACAAGCTCCTCTCCCTAATGCTCTCAATGTTCAGTGAAAAATTGAGAGAAGCAAGAAAAGAAGCTCGTTGTCACAGGACCACAAGTATGAAAGTCGCATATGAGTGAAGTGTCCATGTGAAGACTACTGGAACCTGCAGAGCTGAATCCTGACATCACAGCTTCTGAATTCTCACAACTCATGCACTGCACACTTTTAGGATTCTCCCTTGCCTGTGGACAGTCATGTCAGCAAAAGCATGTGATTTGTATACGTCTGACCACATTCCGACCAGACGTGCCCGGCCTCACTCAGTTCATTTTCATTGAGTGAGGCCACACATGTCTAGTCAGCACGTGACCGCATGTATGTAAATCACCAGCACGAGAGAATCCTGACAGCGTGCAGGGCGCACTGTGAGAACTCAGAAGTCTGCAGACACAAAGAATGACTGCAGACTCATCACAAACCTGGACATCCCCTTTAATGCTCCTAACATAAATAAAAACATGAGAGTTAGTCAGTATCACAAATAACATTTACATCGAGGTACCTTATAGATAACGTTGTCTCTGGAGTCATTCTCCTTCATTTCTTCATCTTGTCCAGACCCCATGATGAGTTTTCTCATCCACAGCCGTCTCTGCAGACTACCATCTTCTCCGCTCTTTTGCAGAAAATCTCCACATGACGCCCTTAAAGATACAAGTGTCATTAAAATGCTCCTGAATAAAAAAATGCCCCTCACTATATTGTCTGCATAAAATATGACCCCCACACTGTCCCTCTTATGGTACATGCTCTCTTTACTCTGACCTCCCCTTTCCATACCGGCCCCCATTTTCACACTGTCCTCTCACACTGTGTCCCCCCTATAGGGCCCAGTATTTATACTGTACTCTCTCATCACACTCCCCCTCCTTGGTATACTATCCCCTCCTGGCTGTGCCCTTACACTGTCCCTCCGTGCTACGCATGCACACATCCCAACACCCTCACTCCCCGTACTCTGTCCACATACGTATTTCACATCGCTACTCATACTGTGTCTGCATACATTCCCTCGTTTGCTCCCCAAACTGTCTGCACCCATCCCCCACACTGTTTCCTCATACATGCCCCCCATTCCCCCATACTGTTCTCTCATACGTGCCCCCCATCTCCCCCTTTGCTCTTCATTTTGTGTCCTCAGATCTCCCCCACACATTAAATCCCCCCATCCCCATGACAAATCTCCCCCCAAACATTCAATCCCCCATCTCCACTCCAATTCTCCCCACACACAATAAATCCCCCCTCCCTACGCACATTAAATCTCCCCCCCACAATAAATCCCCCCATCTTTACTCACATTAAATCTCCCCCAACAATAAATCCCCCCATCTCCACTCACATTAAATCTCCCCCCCACAATAAATCCCCACTCACATTAAATCTCCCCCACAGTAAATCCCCCCATGTCCACTCATATTAAATATCCCCCATCCAATAATATATCCCATCATCCCCACTCACATTAAATCCCCCCCACCCCCACTCACATTAAATCCCCCCACAATATATCCCCCCCATTCCCACTCACATTAAATCCCCCCCTGCACCTTCGGTGTCTTCAGCTCCACTGGAGCACTTACCACCGATCTGCATCTCTCCTGCTCTGCCTCTGCTCTGCCACGCAGGTGAGTGACGTCAGCAGCGTGATCACATGACCTGATCACGCTGCTGGCGTCGCTCTGACCCGGAAGTCAGAGCTTCAATTGTACTCGCATCTCAGGTGCAGTACAATTGAACACTAGGAGCCGGCGCGCCGCAGCTTCTCTGTGCCGGCTGTCAGCTTGACAGTCGGCACAGAGAACAGCCGACTCCCAGTGCGGGGGGCGGCAGAATGCAGCCGCCGGGGGAGACACTGCGGACCGCCGCTTTAGGCGGCCCGACTGCGCCCCCCTGCCGGCTGCACCCGGGGCACATGCCCCGGCTGCCCCCCCTAGATACGCCACTGGGTAACTGTATCGGCACGCTGCACGCGCCAATACAGTTACAGTAGCACAGCTCTGAGCATCAGCCCTGGGGCGCCCGCACCCTCTGCCATAAATGATTAATGGATAATGGAGAGACAATAGATAGATAATAGATAGATGATAGATAGATAGATAGATAGATAATAGATACATAATACATATATAATAGATAATATACAGATTAATAGATATATAGATAATAGATTGATAAATAGATAATAGATAGATAGATAATAGATGATAGATGGAAAATAGATAGATAATAGATGATAGATATTTGTGTAGCAGTAATGTTACTAGTCTCTCTGGATCTGACACATGAGCACTGGTCACACTGTACAATTGGCGCAGTAATGTCGCGCTGTCGCCGCCCGCTGTGTTGTGACCCCGGCTGTCCGGCGATCGCACAGATTGACTTTCTCTTCTCGGAGTCTGTTCTGCTGATTGGATCCATGTGTGAACATCGCACTGGACGGGGAGGAAGCGACTTCTAGAAATGGTAACAGATTGGTACAACATGTGCAGCCGCCTGGCGGACATGCGATCCTGACGCTCCGTCACAACGAGCCGGCACTGTATCTGCTGATGAATAATTCATTGCCAAGTTACAAATTCAACTCGGAGGATGATTAAAGGCCACTTCATAACCAGTTAAAGATGGTGACGGCCGTAGACGCCGGAAGGGGCATCACACGGGGGTCCAGTTACTGCAAATTTTTATGTATCAACTCTGTAGATGTAGAAGTCACTTATCTCATCTGCATGTATAATGAGATCCTGTCTGTATTAAGTCCCATTTCCCAGTATTTGGCCCCATTACCCAATGTGCAGCCCCACTACCCAGTGTTTGGTCCCATTACGCAGTGTGCAGTCTCATTACCCAATGTTTGGCCCCATTACCCAGAGTTCATCCCATTACCCAGTGCTCAGCCCCATAACCCACAGTTCAGCCCCATTACGCAGTGCTCAGCCCCATTACCCACAGTTCAGCCCCATTAACCAGAGTTCAGCCCCATTACCCAGAGTTCATCCCATTACCCAGTGTTCAGCCCCATTACCCAGAGTTCATCCCATTACCCAGTGTTCACCCCATCATCCAGTGCTCAGCCTCATTACCCAGAGTTCAACCCCATTACCCAGTGTTCAGCCCCATTACCCAAAGTTCATCCCATTACCCAGTGTTCACCCCATCATCCAGTGCTCAGCCTCATTACCCAGAGTTCAGCCCCATTACCCAGTAGTCAGCTCCATTACCCAGAGTTCAGCCATATTACCCACAGTTCAGCCCCATTACCCAGTGCTCGGCCCCATTACCCAGAGTTCAGCCCCATTACCCACTGTTCAGCCTCATTAGCCAGAGTTCAGCCCCATTACCCAGTGCTCAGCCCCATTACCCACAGTTCAGCCTCATTACCCAGAGTTCAGCCCCATTACACAGTGCTCGGCCCCATTACCCAGAGTTCAGCCCTATTACCCACAGTTCAGCCCCATTACCCAGTGTTCAGCCCCATTACCCAGTGTTTAGCCCCATTACCCAGAGTTCAGCCCCATTACCCAGAGTTCAGCCCCATTACACAGTGATCGGCCCCATTATCCAGTGCTCAGCTCCATTACCCACAGTTCAGCCCCATTACACAGTGCTCAGCCACATTACCCAGTGCTCAGCCCCATTACCCAGTGCTCAGCCCCATTACCCAGTGCTCGGCCCCATTACCCAGTGCTCGGCCCCATTACCCAGTGCTCGGCCCCATTACCCAGTGCTCGGCCCCATTACCCATTACTCAGCTCCATTACCCATTACTCAGCCCCATTACCCAGTGCTCGGCCCCATTACCCAGTGTTCGGCCCCATTACCCAGTACTCAGCCCCATTAGCCAGTGTTCAGCCCCATTACCCAGTGCTCAGCCCCATTACTCAGTGTTTGACCCCATTACCCAGTGTTTGGCCCCATTACCCAGTGCTCGGCCCCATTACCCAGTGCTCGGTCCCATTACCCAGTGTTCAGCCCCATTACCCAGTGCTCAGCCCCATTACTCAGTGTTTAGTGTCATTACACAACTCTATTAGGATGTTGCTGATTGGCTGCTGTTCTAGGCAGATTTGCCATCCAGGACTATGGAAAAGCTGGGTGGCTTCCATGTATTACTGTCATCAAGGCCATGATGCAGCAGTCTAGTGTTGAGCATTCCGATACTGCAAATATCGGGTATCGGCCGATATTCGCTGTATCGGAATTCCGATACCGAGTTCCGATATTTTTGCAATATCGGAAATCGGAATCGGAAGTTCCCACAGTGCAAAAATGCACTATAATGGAGTGTGGGCGGAGACTGCGTGTCTCTGTGTGGGCGGGGTCTGTGCGGGACCGTGGATGGTCTGTGCGTGCCTGCCGGCGGTCTGTACAGCCTGCCGGGGGGGTCTGTGCGTGGCTCTGTGAGCATGTCGGGGCTCTGTGCGGGCTTTGTGAGCGTGCCGGGGCTCTGTGAGCGTGCCGGGGCTCTGTGCGGGGCTCTGTGAGCGTGCCGGGGCTCTGTGCGGCGTGCCGGGGCTCTCTGCGGCATGCCAGGGCTCTGTGCGGCGTGCCGGGGCTCTGGGCGGCATGCCGGGGATCTGTGCGTGTGTGCAGGCATCGTCCGATGGGACTACAAGTCCCATCGGACGATGCCTGCTACAGTGACAGTGACTGACACATTAGCTAATGATGGGACAGTAGTAGTCCCATCATCCGGCTAATGTGTTGAATGTATATAAAAAAAAACTACTACATACATGCTACATACTACATACATGCTACATACTACATACATGCTACATACATACTACATACATTCAACATACTACATACATGCTACATACTACATACATACTACATGATACATACATGCTACATACATACTACATACATACTACATACATGCTACATACATGCTACATACATGCTACATACATGCTACATACATACTACATGCTACATACATGCTACATACATACTACATACATGCTACATACATGCTACATACATGCTACATACATGCTACATACATACTACATACATACTACATGCTACATACATGCTACATACACTCACCGGCCACTTTATTAGGTACACCATGCTAGTAACGGGTTGGACCCCTTTTGCCTTCAGAACTGCCTCAATTCTTCGTGGCATAGATTCAACAAGGTGCTGGAAGCATTCCTCAGAGATTTTGGTCCATATTGACATGATGGCATCACACAGTTGCCGCAGATTTGTCGGCTGCACATCCCAAAGATGCTCCATACAAGGCAGGATGGATCCATGCTTTCATGTTGTTTACGCCAAATTCTGACCCTACCATCCGAATGTCGCAGCAGAAATCGAGACTCATCAGACCAAGCAACGTTTTTCCAATCTTCTACTGTCCAATTTCGATGAGCTTGTACAAATTGTAGCCTCAGTTTCCTGTTCTTAGCTGAAAGGAGTGGTACCCGGTGTGGTCTTCTGCTGCTGTAGCCCATCTGCCTCAAAGTTCGACGCACTGTGCGTTCAAAGATGCTCTTAGGCCTACCTTGGTTGTAACGGGTGGCGATTTGAGTCACTGTTGCCTTTCTATCAGCTCGAACCAGTCTGCCCATTCTCCTCTGACCTCTGGCATCAACAAGGCATTTCTGCCCACAGAACTGCCGCTCACTGGATTTTTTTTCTTTTTCGGACCATTCTCTGTAAACCCTAGAGATGGTTGTGCGTGAAAATCCCAGTAGATCAGCAGTTTCTGAAATACTCAGACCAGCCCTTCTGGCACCAACAACCATGCCACGTTCAAAGGCACTCAAATCACCTTTCTTCCCCATACTGATGCTCGGTTTGAACTGCAGGAGATTGTCTTGACCATGTCTACATGCCTAAATGCACTGAGTTGCCGCCATGTGATTGGCTGATTAGAAATTAAGTGTTAACAAGAAGTTGGACAGGTGTACCTAATAAAGTGGCCAGTGAGTGTACATACTACATACTACATACATACATGCTACATACTACATACATACTACATACATACATGCTACATACATGCTACATACATACTACATACATACATGCTACATACATTACATACATACTACATACAATACATTCATACATTACATACAATACATACATATAGACATACAGTACATTAAACATAGATTTCATATTCACCATTACTTGTCACTTTGTTCCCCGAAGCCAGTGTCATCTGTAAAAAAAGATTAAAATAACAAACAACTAATATACTCCCTGTCCGCAGAAATCCACGAGTGTCCCACGAAGATCTCCCGTGGAGAACGGCAGCATCAGCTGGTGCGACCGCTCTCCAGGGGCTCCAGGAACACAATGACGGGAGGAAGTGGCGCATCTGTAAGATTCCGGCACTTAGCCCCTCTCTTCCCACTCCCGTGTAGCGGTGGGATATGGGGTAATAAGGGGTTAATGTCACCTTGCTATCGTAAGGTGACATTAAGCCGGGTTAATAACGGAGAGGCGTCAATAAGACGCCTATCCATTATTAATCCAATAGTAATAAAGGGTTAATAAAACACACACATTAGGAAAAAAGTATTTTAATATTCTTCATTTAACCATACTTACCATACTTCAGCGCCTGCAAAAAACGTAAAATAATAAACCGTATACTACCTGTCCGCCGTAGTCCAATTAATAACGAGTGTCCCACGACGATCTCCCCTATAGAACAGTGACATCGGGTGATGTCACTGCTCTATAGGACCCTCAGTGACACACTGACAGGAGACAATGGCTCCTGCAGTGTATCACTGAGGTTACCTGAGTTCAAAGTCTCACTTTATGGCAATTGCTGCCTGGGAAAATTTCTCACACAGCAATGGCATAAAGTAAAACTAGGGACTATTTTTTTTACAGCGGCGGAGGAATACAGTGCGGAAGGATACCTTCCTGGGGCCCTGGAGAGCGGTCGCACCAGCTGATGCTGCCGTTCTCCACGGGAGATCGTCGTGGGACACTTGTGGATTTCTGCGGACAGGGAGTATATTGGTTGGTTGTTATTTTAATCTTTTTTACAGATGACACTGGCTTCGGGGAACAAAGTGACAAGTAATGGTAAGTATGTAATCTATGTTTAATGTACTGTATGTCTGTATGTATGTAATGTATGAATGTATTGTATGTAGTATGTATGTATGTTGTATGTAGTATGTATGTAGTATGTATGTAGTATGTAGCATGTATGTAGCATGTAGCATGTATGTCGCATGTATGCATGTAGTAGGCATGTATTGTATGTAATGTATGAATGTACTGTATGTAGCATGTATGTAGCATGTATGTAGCATTTTTTTTTTACGTTCAACACATTAGCCGGATGATGGGACTACTACTGTTCCATCATTGGCTAATGTGTCAATCACTGTCACTGTAGCAGGCATCGTCCGATGGGACTTGTAGTTCCATCGGACGATGCCTACACACCGCACAGACCACCGGCAGCCCATACAGAGCCCCGGCACGCCCGCACAGACCACCGGCAGCCCATACAGAGCCACGGCACGCCTGCTCAGACCACTGGGAGCCCATACAGAGCCCGGGGAGGCCCGCACAGACCACCGGGGGCCCATATAGAGCCCCGGGAGGCCCGCACAGACCACCGGGAGCCCATACAGAGCCCCGGGAGGCCCGCACAGACCACCGGCGGCACATACAGAGCCCCAGGAGGCCCGCTCAGACCACAGGCAGCACATACAGAGCCCCGGGAGGCCCGCACAGACCACCGGCAGCCCATACAGATGCCCGCACAGACCACCGGCAGCACATACAGAGGCCCGCACAGACCCCGCCCACACACACAGACATGCACAGTGTCCGCCCACGCACCGCCCACACTCTTCCCCCCTCCGGAACAGGATGTAGAAGCACAGAAAGGGCTTATTTACATTCCGATATTTCTGTCCCATTGACTTGCATTGGTATCGGGTATCGGTATCGGCGATATCCAATATTTTTTGGATATCGGCCGATCCAATCCGATACCAATGCTTTTGGATATCGGAAGATATAGCTCAACACTATGCAGCACATATCTTTCTTGGGATCGGATATAACTGAGACATGGATTTGGTGGCTCTACAGTTAACGTGGTGGTCACTGGAGATCAATGTGATAATCCATCACTCTCATCATCCTGGAGGGACTACACCCCATATATCGTGCACAGATCAGAGGCGGCAGCAGCAGCGATCTGACCGCAGACCAGGAGGCGATGGTCGTGCCGATCTCCATTGTATCTTCTCTGCTTACTGGAAGTTGGAAAGCGCCAAGGTCAAAGTGGCAAAGTCACCGCGAGACAGACAAAGCGCCAAATAATGATGTGATGGGAGGAAGCGGTGATCGTCTGCAACTTACAAATGTCAGGAAGCTCTGGAGAAAGGGTCAAATGTGCATCAACTTCACAAAGTGACGGCTCCAGAACAGGAGCAGCATCGTATGGTGTGAACAGGGCGTATAGGAGAGTGTGAGGACATCAACATTGACCGTCCAGAGGTTATATCAGTACTGGAGCGTAATAAGAGGGGCTGATATCAGTCACATATGGTGTAATATAAAATAGGAGGAGCACAGCAGTGCTTAAAAATGTACAAAAATACTTCATTAGCACCTAAAATATTACATACCAATCACACACAAATAAGGACACGCAGTAGTGTTTCTCCGCAGAAGTGTATAATTACAGAACGTTCAGATACAGTTCAGACAATTCTTTATGGTAAGGTCTAATATGTAAGTCTGTATCCCTTTAAAGGGACTCTGTCACCTGAATTTGGAGGGAACAATTTTCAGTCATATGGGCGGGATTTTCGGGTGTTTGATTCACCCTTTCCTTACCTGCTGGCTGCATGCTGGCTGCAATATTGGATTGAAGTTCATTCTCTGTCCTCCGTAGTACATGCCTGCACAAGGCAATCTTGCCTTACGCAGGCGTGTACTATGGAGGACAGAGAATGAACTTCAATCCAATATTGCAGCCAGCGGGTAAGGAAAGGGTGAATCAAACACCCGAAAACCCCGCCCCCATGGCTGAAAATTGTTCCCTCCAAATTCAGGTGACAGAGTCCCTTTAAGTAGATACTGAATCAAATAGGGAAACACTACATCAGTCTCCCATATCAGAAATAATCATTGCTATCACCTCAGAGGTACAAACACAAATGTGGAGTAAACAAGATATACCTGCAAGGTTGGCATAGTAAGCCCCTAATGTGTATATAGTAATAGTATCAGAAGAGGATATGATGTGCACACTGTAGAGTTCAGGAGAGGAGGTGCTGGCTGGACATCCAGGTCAGATATACACTAATACAAAAGACTTGAGTGTTTCTTGTATATATAGTAATAGTGGCATATATAACCTTACCAAGTCACAGAGACTCCACCACAGCATAACGAAGCAACCCCGACGCGCGTTTCACCCATGAAATCACCATGCTTTCTCAAGGGGAGGTGTTATCTGTTACCTGCAATGTCCTTTTATATCCTAGGAAACCGGCCACATGTTATACCACATGACCAACTGTTTAATGGTTGTTTTAAAGCAGGGGTGGGGAATCTTTTTTCTGTGAAGGGCCATTTGGATATTTATACCATCCTTCGGGGGCCGTACAAACTCCACTCACAAAGTACATCCTGACTCTGCTGCTGGTGTCAGGACCTAATCTTTCATTGCATGCCCTTCAATGTTGAGTAGTGAACACTCATGTGTGTGCAAGAAGAAATTAATGAGCTGGTTGTAATCAAAATACAGCTCCCTGCCCAAGAATGCGGTCCCTCAGAATCTGCCCGGGGGCCTGATAAAAGGTCATCGAGGGCCGTAAATGGCCCTGGGGCCAGAGGTTCCCCACCCCTGTTTTAAAACGATTACCTGCAAGGACCTTTTGTATTCTAGGAAACCGGTCACATGTTTTACCACTTGACCCAATGGTTAATGGTTATTTTAAATGATTACCTGCAAGGACCTTTGGTATCCTAGGAAACCGGTCACGTGTTATACTCCGTGTCCGTGACTACAGCGCATGTGCCACATTAGAGAAACTGAGCATGAGACAGACTCTTGCGCCCTGATTTGCCAGTTTATACTTGCCGGTCTACGTGGGACCCGGACAGCGTGGTGGCCTTAATTGACTCGGCCGCATCGGTTTATGAACTAGGGGCTCAGTGGAAGGTACCGGAAACCGATCGCTGCCGCCAGAAGACGGACCACCGTTGCCTACAGGACCTTCTTGTACAAGCACCGCACCAGCTGTTGTTGGTGCTATTGATTTCCCTGCAGCATTCACAAGAACTACCATCATCTGATTCATTGTTCCTTAGGCCACTTTCACACATCAGTTTTTTGCCGTCAGGCTCAATCCGGCGAATTTTGAAAAAATGGATCCGGCGAATGATGCCGCCGGATCCGTTTCTTTCTCATAGACTTGTATTAGCGCCGGTATGTGCACACGTTACGGATATGGCTGCGGATCCGCAGCAGTTTTCCATGTGGTGTACAGTACCATGTAAACCTATGGAAAACCAAATCCACTGTGCACATGGTGCAGAAAATACCGCGCGGAAACGTAGCGTTGTATTTTCCGCAGCATGTCAATTCTTTGTGCGGATTCCGCAGCGTTTTACACCTGTTCCTTAATAGGAATCCGCAGGTGAAATCTGCACAAAAACCGCTGTAAATTTGCGGTAAATCCGCAGGTAAAACGCAGGTTGTTTTACCTGCGGATTTTTCTGATTCTGCATGGAAAAATCCGCACACGAATCCGCAACATGTGCACATACCCTAAGACTCGGGTGGCCACTATTGATTGTGCACAATTGATTGATACAATGTGTCCGATTCTCCGAGAGACGATTGTTCTGATGTATCGCCTCCATTTCTGGACATTACGGGTTAAATAGTCCCATAACTTTTAGGTAATTTTCTTATATTAGCTATGAATTATATCTTCTCCAGTCGTATCCAAAGCTGCATCCAAGGTGTCCATGGAGTCATCCAGCTGTCAGTATTGTGTGTGCAGACCCTGAAGCAGCAGTGGAGTGAGGTCCCACGGCTCCATAATGATTGGACAACACGTGCCAAAATCAATGGTGGTCGCCCCGACCCCTAACTGATGGGAACGTTCCTCGCCGCCTCCGGTCATCATTTCTGGGGTCGGGATGAAGGGGATTAAATAGCGATGGCGTCCAATCCTCCTCTGGACCAGGCACTCTCGGGTTTGTGCGATGATATCATGGTTTCTCCGTACGATCATGATGATGTGTCGGCTCACGAGTGGAAACTGTCAGCAGCAATAGAACTGAGAACACAAAGCTGAGAGTTTGCTACAATTGTCTCCAGTGTGGACGATCCTCTGTGAGTTAAAGACCCCCAGCTGCACATTGATACATTTCACCTGCACTCATTGATACATTGTATTGATGCTTCCCTGTGTAGCATGGACAGGATACAAATGTCCCAAACCCTCAGCTGTGGAAGCAGGGCTGGATGATCCTCTGGATGTAAACACTGTTCACTTACAGCAAGCAGAGATCTTAGAAATGATGAGGAACGGAAATGCAAAATATGTTAGAAAGTTGCAGAACTTTTCTTATTTTCATTCCTATAAAAAAAGAGGATTCTCTGCACTGTTTCAAGGGGATCTGCGCTGTCTGGAGGGGATCTGCGCTGTCTCGAGGGGATCTGAGCTGCCTCGAGGGGATCTGCACTGTCTCAAAGGGATCTGAGCTGTCTCTAGGAGAACTGCGCTGTCTCGAGGGGATCTGTGCTGTCTCGAGAGGATCTGAGCTGTCTCGAGGGGATCTGCGCTGTCTCGAGGGGATCTGCGCTGTCTCAAGGGGATCTGAGCTGTCTCTAGGGAAACTGTGCAGTCTCGAGGGGATCTGTGCTGTCTTGAGAGGATCTGAGCTGTCTTGAGGGGATCTGCGCTGTCTGGAGGGGATCTGTGTTTTCTTGAGGGGATCTGCACTGTCTCGAGGGGATCTGCGCTATCTGGAGGAGATATGCGCTGTGTGGAGGGGATCTTTGTTGTCTGGAGGGGATCTGTGTTGTCTTGAGGGGATCTGCGCTGTCTGGAGGGGATCTGCGCTGTCTTGAGGGGATCTGCGCTGTGTGGAGGGGATCTGCGCTGTCTGGAGGAGATTTAAGCTGTCTCGAGGAGATCTTCGCTGTCTGGAGGGGATCTGCGCTGTCTGGAGGGGATCTGCGCTGTCTGGAGGGGATCTGCAATGTCTGGAGGGGATTTACGCTGTCTCGAGGGGATCTGCACTGTCTGGAGGTCACTGCGACTTGTCACGTCAGGCAGTTCTCACTTTTTTAATTTTATTTATTCAGATATTTTCTCATCAATTCTTGTATTTTTACTAATAAATGTTTCTGTAAGTTTCCGGTTTCAGGTTTTTCCGCCTCTTCAGCGATTTCCGCGTCTGCATTATTTCATCGGACTCTTGGCTTTTATCTGGTGCAGATATGGGGGCAGCGGGTTATTCCTGCTTCATCTCTTGTACTTCTAAGGTGACAGTTCCCAGCTCAGATCTTATACCTCATCGTCCCAGGAATGCACAGGGCTCCCACAGCCCACCTCTGACATCAGCTGAGCACCTCGGGAGGAGTAGTCCTATAGGTAAAGGGGGGGAGGTAGTTGTTACATTTCATAATCTGTTACTAAAATGGGAATCCACAGTATATAAGATCTATGTATCCAATGAGCGGAGATATGGAGGGGGGGACATCACTTATATTTGGAGGCAGAACATCCTTTCACATAACACTCACCAACCCAGAGACCCCAAGACTTGTGCTCCTTGTTTTAGGAGTTAAAGCTCTGTATGTACAGCACTGAACTAGGCAGACTGACTAACCACACCTGACTGACCGCAGTGACCCCAGTGTACACACCTGACTGCCCACAGTGTACACACCTGACTCCCCACAGTGACCCCCACTGTACACACCTGACTACCCACAGTGACCCCCACTGTACACACCTGACTGACCGCAGTGACCCCCAGTGTTCACACCTGACTCCCCACAGTGACCCCCACTGTACACACCTGACTACCCGTAGTGACCCCCACTAACCATACTGGCCTGGCCACAGTGACCCCCAGTGTTCACACCTGACTCCCCACAGTGTACACACCTGACTTCCCACAGTGACCCCCACTGTACACACCTGACTACCCACAGTGACCCCCACTGTACACACCTGACTGACCGCAGTGACCCCCAGTGTTCACACCTGACTCCCCACAGTGACCCCCACTGTACACACCTGACTACCCACAGTGACCCCCACTGTACACACCTGACTGACCGCAGTGACCCCCAGTGTTCACACCTGACTCCCCACAGTGACCCCCACTGTACACACCTGACTACCCACAGTGACCGCCACTGTACACACCTGACTCCCCACAGTGACCCCCACTGTACACACCTGACTACCCGTAGTGACCCCCACTAACCATACTGGCCTGGCCACAGTGACCCCTGTACACACCTGACTACCCGTAGTGACCCCTACTAACCATACTGGCCTTGCCACAGTGACCCCTGTAGGCACCTGACCAGCCACTATTTCCTTTCCTTGACAACAGCAGCTGTCAGTGTGACTGCGCCTCAGGGGTTAGTGGACACTTCTGAGGGTCTGGACGCAGCGCCGCGCTGTGATCGTAAGATTAATTGTTGTAGAACCCCGAGCTGCACACAACACGAATATCACAAGATTTTCAGGACTATCCCATGAAAGCGGCTGATAAACAGCAGCACAAATCTATCAGCTGTCATTGAGGTTAGGTGTTGTCACAATGTATCAGTGCAGGTGAATGATTAGACCTTGTATCTCACACAGGATTGTGCAGAGTGGATACAATTGTAACAAACTCTCATCAGTGAGAATTATTAAAGAGCATCTAAAGATTAAATGCTGTTTTCCTTTTCTTCAGGCACTTTATATGTCTGCAAAACTGTGGGGTCTCAGATCGTTCAAAAGACCACAGAGAAGTGCAGCGCTCAGGAGGCAGCGATCTGTACGGTGTCAGTGCGCCCGGCTCCAGAACCGCACAATGTCAGCGGCATTATGAGCGATCGATGTGGTTCTCACAACTCAGATCACCACCAATTATAGTGCCTGAAAAAAAAAAAAATATATACACTGCTCAAACAAATAAAGGGAACACTAAAATCCCACATCCTAGATATCACTGAATGAAATATTACAGTTATAAATCTTTATTCATTATATAGTGGAATGTGTTGAGATCAATAAAACCAAAAAAGATCAACATAAATCATAACTAATATCCCACGGAGGTCTGGAGTTGGAATGATGCTCAAACTCCAAGTGGATAACGAAGTTGCAGGCTGATCCAACTTCAGTGGAAATGCCTCATGACAAGGAAAAGATGCTCAGTAGTGTGTGTGGCCTCCATGTGCCTGTATGACCTCCCTACAATGCCTGGGCATGCTCCTGATGAGGCAGCGGATGGTCTCCTGAGGGATCTCTTCCCAGACCAGGGCTAAAGCATCCGCCAACTCCTGGACAGTCTGTGGTGCAACGTGACGTTGGTGGATGGAGCGAGACATGATGTCCCAGAAGTGCTCAATCGGATTCAGGTCTGGGGAACGGGCGGACAAGTCTACAGCTTCAATGCCTTCATCTTGCAGGAACTGCTGACACACTCCAGCCACATGAGGTCTGGCATTGTCCTGCATTAGGAGGAACCCAGGGCCAACTGCACCAGCATATGGTCTCACAAGGGGTCTGAGGATCTCATCTAGGTACCTAATGGCAGTCAGGCTACCTCTGGCGAGCACATGGAGGGCTGTGCGGCCTCCAAAGAAATGCCACCCCACACCATTACTGACCCACTGCCAAACCGGTCATGCCGAAGGATGTTGCAGGCAGCAGATCGCACTCCACGGCATCTCCAGACTCTGTCACGTCTGTCACATGTGCTCAGTGTGAACCTGCTTTCATCTGTGAAGAGCACAGGGTGCCAGTGGAGAATTTGCCAATCCTGGTGTTCTGTGGCAAATGCCAAGCATCCTGCACGATGTTGGGCTGTGAGCACAACCCCCATCTGTGGACATTGGGCACTCAGAACATCCTCATGGAGTCGGTTTCTAACCCTTTGTGCAGACACATGCACATTTGTGGCCTGCTGGAGGTCATTTTGCAGGGCTCTGGCAGTGCTCCTCCTGTTCCTCCTTGCACAAAGGCTGGGATAGCGGTCCTGCTGCTGGGTTGTTGCCCTCCTACGGCCCCCTCCACATCTCCTGGTGTACTGGCCTGTCTCCTGGTAGCGCCTCCAGCCTGTGGACACTACGCTGACAGACAAAGCAAACCTTGCCACAGCTCGCATTGATGTGCCATCCTGGATGAGCTGCACTACCTGAGCCACTTGTGTGGGTTGTAGAGTCCGTCTCATGCTACCACTAGTGTGAAAGCACAACCAACATTCAAAAGTGACCAAAACATCAGCCAGAAAGCGTTGGTACTGAGAGGTGGTCTGTGGTCCCCACCTGCAAAACCACTCCTTTATTGAGGGTGTCTTGACAATTGCCAATAATTTCCATCTGTTGTCTTTTCCATTTTCACAACAGCATGTGAAATTGATTGTCAATCAGTGTTGCTTCCTAAGTGGACAGTTTCATTTCACGGAAGTTTGATCTACTTGGAGTTATATTCTATAACTAAGGAGAACTGTGAGTCATGAAATTGCCAAAGGATAATCCTAAATGAATTTTATTGAAAAAATTATTATACACAGAACAATAAAAACATGTACCATAGTAAGTGAAATCATGTGACAAGTCCGTGAATGCATCCAATAAACCAAAGATCACAGAACAGGACACTGCAGGGTATACTAAAATATCCGTACAAAAAAGTGCAACTAAGGCATTACCATCAAGTCTACCCAAGTATGAATAGGCTGTGGTACTTCAGCAAAATTATATAGCCAGTACGTTCAATGCCAGTGATGTTGCCACATGCCTATCAGCGGATGAAATACAATATACGTGCAAAATAAATTTAGTTACCCATATCGGTACGGCAGGTCTTGTCCCGGTCTTGGTAAACTAAAGGGGTAGTTAACTTGATTTCACTTACTATGGTACATGTTTTTATTGTTCTGTGTATAATAATTTTTTCAATAAAATTCATTTAGGATTATCCTTTGGCAATTTCATGACTCACAGTTCTCCTTAGTTATATTATCATTATTTGAGTCGCCATTAGTACGTTTGGTTATTATTCATACTGATGTTCTGTTGGTATATTGGAGTTATATTCTGTTGTTTAAGTGTTCCCTTTATTTTTTTGAGCAGTGTATATATATATATATATATATATATATATATATATATATATATACTAGCTATTGAACCCGTTCTACGCCCGGGTGGCGAGCATTTATATTGGTATATGGTCTCCATCCTGCTATGTGCTGCTCCCATCTTGCTCTCCCATCCTGTCATGTGCTGCTCCATCCTGCGCCCCCATCCTGTCATGTGCTGCTCTATCCTGCGCCCCCATCCTAGCATGTGCTACTCCATCCTGCGTCCCCATCCTGTCATGTGCTCCCATCCTACACCCCCATCCTGTCATATGTGTGCCCCCATTCTGTCATGTGCTGCTCCCATCCTGTGCCCCCATTCTGTCATGTGCTGCTCCCATCCTGTCATGTGCTCCCATCCTGCGCCCCATCCTGTCATGTGCTCCCATCCTGCACCCCCATCCTGTCATGTGTGTGCCCCCATTCTGTCATGTGCTGCTCCCATCGTGCGCAATCATTCTGTCATGTGCTGCTCCCATCCCGCGCCCCCATTCTGTCATGTGCTGCTCCCATCCCGTGCCCCCATTCTATCATGTGCTGCTCCCATCCTGCACCCCCATTCGGTTGTAATGTGCTGCACCCATTTTGCCTGTTCCTGTTTCCATTCTGCCATATGTTGCTCCCATCTTTCTCTCTCCGGCTCTACTGCCCGAGTGCGGCTGTGCTGAGTGCGGGCGGCTGTGCTGAGTGCGGGCGGCTGTGCATGGCTGTGGTGAGTGCCGGCGGCTGTGCGTGGCTGTGGTGAGTGCCGGCGGCTGTGCGTGGCTGTGCTGAGTGCCGGCAGCTGTGCGTGGCTGTGCTGAGTGCCGGCGGCTGTGCGTGGCTGTGCTGAGTGCCGGCGGCTGTGCGTGGCTGTGCTGAGTGCCGGCGGCTGTGCGTGGCTGTGCTGAGTGCCGGCGGCTGTGCGTGGCTGTGCTGAGTGCTAGCGGCTGTGCGTGGCTGTGCTGAGTGCGGGCGGCTGTGCGTGGCTGTGCTGAGTGTGGGCGGCTGTGCGTGGCTGTGCTGAGTGCGGCGGCTGTGCGTGGTTGTGCTGAGTGCCGGCAGCTGTGCGTGGCTGTTCTGAGTGCCGGCGGCTGTGCGTGGCTGTGCTGAGTGCCGGCAGCTGTGCGTGGCTGTGCTGAGCGCCGGCGGCTGTGGGTGGCTGTGCTGAGTGCCGGCGGCTGTGCGTGGCTGTGCTGAGTGCCGGCGGCTGTGCGTGGCTGTGCTGAGTGCCGGCGGCTGTGCGTGGCTGTGCTGAGTGCCGGCGGCTGTGCGTGGCTGTGGTGAGTGCCGGCGGGTGTGCGTGGCTGTGGTGAGTGCCGGCGGCTGTACGTGGCTGTGGTGAGTGCCGGCGGCTGTGCGTGGCTGTGGTGAGTGCGGGCGGCTGTGCGTGGCTGTGGTGAGTGCGGGCGGCTGTGCGCGGCTGTGGTGAGTGCGGGCGGCTGTGCGCGGCTGTGGTGAGTGCGGGCGGCTGTGCATGGCTGTGGTGAGTGCGGGCAGCTGTGCGTGGCTGTGCTGAGTGCCAGCGGCTGTGGTGAGTGCGGGCGGCTGTGCGCGGCTGTGGTGAGTGCCAGCAGCTGTGCGTGGCTGTGCTGAGTGCTGACGGCTGGGGGCCTGAGCAGGCGGGGACACCGGCGCGCTGTGGGGGTCAGGTGCCGGAGTCGCCGCTAGCTCAGGCCCCCGGCACTTGCTATATTTACCTGTCCTCCGTTCCATCGATGCGCACTGCTCCATCCTCCACATCCTTTGGCTGTGACTGTTCAGTCAGAGGGCGGCGCGCATTAAGTGCGTCATTGTGCCCTCTGAACTGAACGTCACAGGCAGAGGCAGAGGATGTGGAGGATGGAGCAGTGCGCATCGATGGAACGGAGGACAGGTAAATATTGCATACTCACCCTCCTGGCTCGTCCCAGCTTCTCCGTTGGAGATCGTGGTGTGCGTTCAGTGCTTACTCATACCGCGATCTCCTGGGAGCGTCACTCTGTGGGGTCCAGACTGCGCCGGCGCTTGCGCTTGCGCAGTCTATAAAGGCTTTGGACAGAGTGACGCTCCCAGCGTTATATTATAGATATATATACTGTATATATAAAAGAAAACAGGTACAAATGTAGTTACTCTGAAAGTGAGTGCGGGCGGCTGTGCTGAGTGCGGGCGGCTGTGCATGGCTGTGGTGAGTGCCGGCGGCTGTGCGTGGCTGTGGTGAGTGCCGGCGGCTGTGCGTGGCTGTGCTGAGTGCCGGCAGCTGTGCGTGGCTGTGCTGAGTGCCGGCGGCTGTGCGTGGCTGTGCTGAGTGCCGGCGGCTGTGCGTGGCTGTGCTGAGTGCCGGCGGCTGTGCGTGGCTGTGCTGAGTGGTAGCGGCTGTGCGTGGCTGTGCTGAGTGCGGGCGGCTGTGCGTGGCTGTGCTGAGTGCGGCGGCTGTGCGTGGTTGTGCTGAGTGCCGGCAGCTGTGCGTGGCTGTGCTGAGCGCCGGCGGCTGTGCGTGGCTGTGCTGAGTGCCGGCGGCTCTGCGTGGCTGTGCTGAGTGCCGGCGGCTGTGCATGGCTGTGGTGAGTGCGGGCGGCTGTGCGTGGCGGTGCTGAGTGCGGGCGGCTGTGCGTGGCGGTGCTGAGTGCGGGCGGCTGTGTGTGGTTGTGCTGAGTGCGGGCGGCTGTGCGTGGCGGTGCTGAGTGCGGGCAGCTGTGCGTGGCGGTGCTGAGTGCGGGCGGCTGTGGTGAGTGCCGGCGGCTGTGCGTGGCTGTGGTGAGTGCCGGCGGCTGTGCGTGGCTGTGGTGAGTGCGGGCGGCTGTGCATGGCTGTGGTGAGTGCCGGCGGCTGTGCGTGGCTGTGATGAGTGCGGGCGGCTGTGCGCGGCTGTGGTGAGTGCGGGCGGCTGTGCGCGGCTGTGGTGAGTGCGGGCGGCTGTGCATGGCTGTGGTGAGTGCGGGCAGCTGTGCGTGGCTGTGCTGAGTGCCGGCGGCTGTTGTGAGTGCGGGCGGCTGTGCGCGGCTGTGGTGAGTGCCAGCAGCTGTGCGTGGCTGTGCTGAGTGCTGGCGGCTGGGGGCCTGAGCAGGCGGGGACACCGGCACGCTGTGGGGGTCAGGTGCCGGAGTCGCCGCTAGCTCAGGCCCCCGGCACTTGCTATATTTACCTGTCCTCCGTTCCATCGATGCGCACTGCTCCATCCTCCACATCCTTTGGCTGTGACTGTTCAGTCAGAGGGCGGCGCGCATTAAGTGCGTCATTGTGCCCTCTGAACTGAACGTCACAGGCAGAGGCAGAGGATGTGGAGGATGGAGCAGTGCGCATCGATGGAACGGAGGACAGGTAAATATTGCATACTCACCCTCCTGGCTCGTCCCAGCTTCTCCGTTGGAGATCGTGGTGTGCGTTCAGTGCTTACTCATACCGCGATCTCCTGGGAGCGTCACTCTGTGGGGTCCAGACTGCGCCGGCGCTTGCGCTTGCGCAGTCTATAAAGGCTTTGGACAGAGTGACGCTCCCAGCGTTATATTATAGATATATATACTGTATATATAAAAGAAAACAGGTACAAATGTAGTTACTCTGAAAGTGAGTGCGGGCGGCTGTGCTGAGTGCGGGCGGCTGTGCATGGCTGTGGTGAGTGCCGGCGGCTGTGCGTGGCTGTGGTGAGTGCCGGCGGCTGTGCGTGGCTGTGCTGAGTGCCGGCAGCTGTGCGTGGCTGTGCTGAGTGCCGGCGGCTGTGCGTGGCTGTGCTGAGTGCCGGCGGCTGTGCGTGGCTGTGCTGAGTGCCGGCGGCTGTGCGTGGCTGTGCTGAGTGGTAGCGGCTGTGCGTGGCTGTGCTGAGTGCGGGCGGCTGTGCGTGGCTGTGCTGAGTGCGGCGGCTGTGCGTGGTTGTGCTGAGTGCCGGCAGCTGTGCGTGGCTGTGCTGAGCGCCGGCGGCTGTGCGTGGCTGTGCTGAGTGCCGGCGGCTCTGCGTGGCTGTGCTGAGTGCCGGCGGCTGTGCATGGCTGTGGTGAGTGCGGGCGGCTGTGCGTGGCGGTGCTGAGTGCGGGCGGCTGTGCGTGGCGGTGCTGAGTGCGGGCGGCTGTGTGTGGTTGTGCTGAGTGCGGGCGGCTGTGCGTGGCGGTGCTGAGTGCGGGCAGCTGTGCGTGGCGGTGCTGAGTGCGGGCGGCTGTGGTGAGTGCCGGCGGCTGTGCGTGGCTGTGGTGAGTGCCGGCGGCTGTGCGTGGCTGTGGTGAGTGCGGGCGGCTGTGCATGGCTGTGGTGAGTGCCGGCGGCTGTGCGTGGCTGTGATGAGTGCGGGCGGCTGTGCGCGGCTGTGGTGAGTGCGGGCGGCTGTGCGCGGCTGTGGTGAGTGCGGGCGGCTGTGCATGGCTGTGGTGAGTGCGGGCAGCTGTGCGTGGCTGTGCTGAGTGCCGGCGGCTGTTGTGAGTGCGGGCGGCTGTGCGCGGCTGTGGTGAGTGCCAGCAGCTGTGCGTGGCTGTGCTGAGTGCTGGCGGCTGGGGGCCTGAGCAGGCGGGGACACCGGCACGCTGTGGGGGTCAGGTGCCGGAGTCGCCGCTAGCTCAGGCCCCCGGCACTTGCTATATTTACCTGTCCTCCGTTCCATCGATGCGCACTGCTCCATCCTCCACATCCTTTGGCTGTGACTGTTCAGTCAGAGGGCGGCGCGCATTAAGTGCGTCATTGTGCCCTCTGAACTGAACGTCACAGGCAGAGGCAGAGGATGTGGAGGATGGAGCAGTGCGCATCGATGGAACGGAGGACAGGTAAATATTGCATACTCACCCTCCTGGCTCGTCCCAGCTTCTCCGTTGGAGATCGTGGTGTGCGTTCAGTGCTTACTCATACCGCGATCTCCTGGGAGCGTCACTCTGTGGGGTCCAGACTGCGCCGGCGCTTGCGCTTGCGCAGTCTATAAAGGCTTTGGACAGAGTGACGCTCCCAGCGTTATATTATAGATATACATACTGTATATATAAAAGAAAACAGGTACAAATGTAGTTACTCTGAAAGTGAGTGCCGGCGGCTGTGCGTGGCTGTGCTGAGCGCCGGCGGCTGTGCGTGGCTGTGCTGAATGCCGGCGGCTCTGCGTGGCTGTGCTGAGTGCCGGCGGCTGTGCATGGCTGTGGTGAGTGCGGGCGGCTGTGCATGGCGGTGCTGAGTGCGGGCGGCTGTGCGTGGCGGTGCTGAGTGCCGGCAGCTGTGCGTGGCTGTGCTGAGTGCCGGCGGCTGTGCGTGGCTGTGGTGAGTGCCGGCGGCTGTGCGTGGCTGTGCTGAGTGCCGGCAGCTGTGTGTGGCTGTGCTGAGTGCCGGCGGCTGTGCGTGGCTGTGCTGAGTGCCGGCGGCTGTGCGTGGCTGTGCTGAGTGCCGGCGGCTGTGCGTGGCTGTGGTGAGTGCGGGCGGCTGTGCGTGGCTGTGGTGAGTGCGGGTGGCTGTGCGTGGCTGTGGTGAGTGCGGGAGGCTGTGCGTGGCTGTGTTGAGTGCGGGCGGCTGTGCGTGGCTGTGGGGAGTGCGGGCGGCTGTGCGTGGCTGTGCTGGGCACCGAGTGCTGGGGGCCTGAGCAGGCGGGGACACCGGCGCGCTGTGGGGGTCAGGTGCCGGAGTCGCCGCTAGCTCAGGCCCCCGGCACTTGCTATATTTACCTGTCCTCCGTTCCATCGATGCGCACTGCTCCATCCTCCACATCCTTTGGCTGTGACTGTTCAGTCAGAGGGCGGCGCGCATTAAGCGCGTCATCGTGCCCTCTGAACTGAACGTCACAGGCAGAGGCAGAGGATGTGGAGGATGGAGCAGTGCGCATCGATGGAACGGAGGACAGGTAAATATTGCATACTCACCCTCCTGGCTGGTCCCTGCTTCTCCGTTGGAGAACGCGGTGTGCGTTCAGTGCTTACTCATACCGCGATCTCCTGGGAGCGTCACTCTGTGGGGTCCAGACTGCGCCGGCGCTTGCGCAGTCTATAAAGGCTTCGGACAGAGTGACGCTCCCAGCGTTATATTATAGATATATATACTGTATATATAAAAGAAAACAGGTACAAATGTAGTTACTCTGAAAGTCAAGCTTTAAGGCTATGTGCACACGTTCAGTAATTGATGCGTGTGGGACGCTGTGTACATCTGCAGTGTCCAGATGTTACAGCATAGTGGATGGGATTTCAAGAAATCCCATGCCCACCATGTGTGCACAGACGCCCGTGGCTCATGCACCGCGTCTCTCCAGAACGCAGCATGTCAATTTATCTTGCAGTCACCAGTCTCCACAAGAGACATTTCACCCGTACAATGTATTGGACGCAGTGATTCCGCATGGTTCAATAAGCTCACGAGGATTCAACTGCGTTCAATACACGGCAGCGCTTTGGATACAGCGGACATGTGCTTTGTGCAAAGTGCTGCCAATTACTGAACGCCTTCACATACCCTTAGTCGATTATGCAGCGTGGCACAAATATTTTAGGGTGAGTGTAGAAAAGTGCTGCAGAGTAAGAATCTTCATCCGTGGAAGTGATGATTGTTTCTATCAAATAACAAAACGCAAAGTGACCGAAGAGAAATGTAAAATCCCATTAGTATCTGGTGATCGTCCATCACCTCCATCATCAGTATCTGGTGACTGCCCGTCACCTCCATCATCAGTATCTGGTGACTGCCCCTCCCCTCCATCATCAGTACCTGGTGACCGCCCGTCACCTCCATCATCAGTATCTGGTGACTGTCCCTTGCCTCCATCATCAGTACCTGGTGACCGCCTGTCACCTCTATCATCAGTATCTGGAGACTGCCCCTCGCCTCCATCATCAGTATCTGGAGACTGCCCCTCGCCTCCATCATCAGTACCTGGTGACCGCCCGTCACCTCCATCATCAGTATCTGGAGACTGCCCCCGCCTCCATCATCAGTATCTGGAGACCGTCCATCACCTCAATCATCAGTATCTAGTGACCGTCCATCGCCTCCATCATCAGTATCTGGTGACTGTCCCTTGCCTCCATCATCAGTACCTGGTGACCGCCTGTCACCTCTATCATCAGTATCTGGAGACTGCCCCTCGCCTCCATCATCAGTATCTGGAGACTGCCCCTCGCCTCCATCATCAGTACCTGGTGACCGCCCGTCACCTCCATCATCAGTATCTGGAGACTGCCCCCGCCTCCATCATCAGTATCTGGAGACCGTCCATCACCTCAATCATCAGTATCTAGTGACCGTCCATCGCCTCCATCATCAGTATCTGGTGACCGTCCATCACCTCCATCATCAGTATCTGGAGACCGTCCATCACCTCCATCATCAGTATCTAGTGACCGTCCATCGCCTCCATCATCACTATCTAGTGACCGTCCATCGCCTCCATCATTAGTATCTGGTGACCGTGTAGCGCCCCCACTGCCGCAGGGCCGAGGGGTACCCGGTACCGGGCCTCTGAGTCTCTGCTCTGGGGTTGTCACGGTGGCTAGACCCGGTCTGTGACCCTGCTGAGGGGCGTACAATAATAGATGTGGATGGTGGTGGAGGTGCGGTGCAGTAAATAACGAGGACACCAGGTTGCAGTCTCTTTACCTCTTTACTGAAGGCTTCTGAGTCCTCAATCCGGAATACGGTTAACAGGGCTGCGCAAGTCCGGACGGTCCGATGGCACCTCCAGAGTTCCCTTTGCAGGTGGAAATCTGTGCCTACCTTCCTGCGCTTGTGTTGTGGTCCTCCCCTGCTGTGCTTACGGGATAGTACCCCACAACTGTTGTGTCTGTTTCTCGTGTTCCCTCACAACTCAATTCTGATGTTCTCCCTCTACGTCCCCCTGATCTTACGGATAGGACGCACCCATATGACGGGGAGGCTCGGAGCTCTTCCGGTACTCCAGCGTCGCCCCACTCCTGTTGTTACCCCCCTGTGTCTTCCTGGGTCTGGGTGAGACAGCCCGCCTGTAACTGACTGTCCTGCCGTAGGTTTGAAGTTTGGCTTGGAGCTCTATACTTCCTCGGCGTTCCGGCCACCGGTTATGCGCCTCAATAGGATGTTGCCTCGTCTTACAGCACGACTCCTACTGGTATTCTCCTTGTTGCGTTGATCTCGTTTCTCACTCAGCACAATAAATCTCGCTTCTTATCCTTTTTTGGGGTACCGCCGCTATATCGTGCAGGCGCGGTCTCGTAACGTTCTCTCTGTTCGCTAGGCCTCTGTCAGGATCCCACCCCTGACAGGGACCCCTCTGAATCTTCCCCTACAACACCCTCTGCCACAAGGTGTTGCCTGGTTCCAACCCAGCCAGCTTTCTTTCTAACTTCCTGCCTAACCCCCAGTTTTACCAGACTGTGAGGAGTGGCCTAATAAATAGAACCCTTAGCTCCCCCTGGAGGCCAGACTGTGAAATGTATTGGTGTCTGTGATACTTGGTCAGATGAACTCCTTCAGTGCCATCAGACGTACCATAGCCCCCCTTAGCGGCGGAGCCACAGTACTGCAACGACCAGGACTCTGGGGCGCTGCACTCCCCCCCGGTTAAATCCAGTACTCCTGGACTGGGAAGAAAACAACAATACATGTCAGCAAAAAGACATACAATTTTGAAAATGCAAGTACAAGTAAACTTTTTAACAGAGCTTCCCTTTATGGGAGGTGAGGACACTTGAACGTTACAAACATAGTTAAAATACTTTAAATAACTTTTCTTACCCAACCGGGTATTCTACTAAGTGCAAAATCTTTGAACAATAATTTAACATTGCCTTTAAGGACGTACTCGCTAAATCCACTAAAGACCTTCTTATATCACATATAAGGCTAATTAACTTTTATGCATTCTCCTTCTTTACGTCTGCAGGACCGCCTGTCCTAACTGCTCCAGATCTACTGCCTCTCCTTTCTATACAGGACCGCCCCTTTCCGCCCGGGCCTACTGTCCTACCACTACTATACACAGTATAGAACATATCATTTTTCTTTCAGTTCAAGATCACTGAGCCATCTCTATATGGCTCCTAAGAGGACTCACCACTAACCCCTACGGGTTCACTTCCTGTCCTCATTCTTCTATTAACATTATTAAACATTTCCTACAATCAACCAGTTAGCTACATATAACTTTTACATATCAGCATTATCAGTACTTTCTTTCAAAACATCATCATTCTTTAAGTGCTTTTGATAAACATCTCCTTTAAGAGGGGACCAAGTCTCTATGAGGTAGTGCAACTTCTCAAGCTGCAAGTCCATTTGCAGTAAGGACTCCGATGCTGGTTCTGCGACCAGTGTCTTCGAAAAGAGTCCTTTCGCTTATAAAACCAGTAGAGAGCACCTTTAAGAAGGTGCAAACTATTTACAAGATCAGTTTTTGAATCATTCACCGTCCATGTTTCGGCAGTCCTTTGATAACTGTGCAAAAGTAGAAAACAAACAAAAGGCAATAGGGATCCCGGGTCAACAAAGGGATCCCTTTAAGAGTTAACCCTGGACGGGTTTTAGCAGCAAAACAGCAGAGAAACAAGCAGTTAACTATTTACATATCCATGGCATCGAGGTTTACTCTCGCTCTGGCGGCCGTAGCTCCGCATAGACCTCGCTCGGCACGGTGATCGGCGAGATCGGGGCCTTTAAGAAGTGCTCCATACCCGGGGCCTGATCCCAGGGTGTAAGACGCTGGAGTCTATAGGTGCCAGGGAGAGGGGGTACCGCGACGGGGCCTATCAGCAGGTCCTCTGCTGGCGGGGCAGGGTCGTTCTTCATACCTGCTTCAGATGCGGTCCCTCCGGTGCCGATCTGCTCCGTCTCCGCTGGGATCTGGAACGCTGGTTGCAGGGCCTTGCGCTGCGGCGCCGTCATCTCCATTTGCAGCATCTCGCTTTCCGGCAGGGCCTTGCTTTCTGGCTTCGGAGCGCTGGAACTGCTTTCTTGCTCCGGACCAGACGAGGCTGCCGACAGATGTCTCTTGAGGCTCCCGATGATGGTCTTCTTCCACGCGGCCTCAGTGCTCAGCTGCGTCTGCAGGAGTTGGTCGCTGAGCTCATCCACTCCGGCCTGCAGGAAATCAATATCAGCGGTGGAGGCCTGGTTGCGGTGCCCCTCTGAGTAGCTGGGGGAGTCCTCTGCTCCTACCCCACGCTCCGGCTCTGGGTGGCTCGCCATGGCGTCCTCCATGTCGCTGACTTCTTCTTCCTGGTCCTTTTCCCGCTCTCTCCTTCGTGGGCGGTTTCGTTTTCTCTGTCTCCGCCCACCATTGAGAATCAGGAGGTGGATCTCGGCTGCTGACGGACACGTCCTCACGGTGCAGAAATACTTAGACTGGATGGCCATTGTCTTTCGCGCTCTTCAGCTTGTTTACGCCTACTTCCACGCCCCTCTTCTTCTCCTGCGCTCCTCTTAGCGCTGTAATGGCGGCGGTTTTGGCGGGAACTTCTGGCGGCAAATGGCAATCCACAGTCTTTGCAATAAGTCACAGTCCAAGCACAATAAATCACAGTTCCAAGGCACACATGACCTGATTCTTCAGGCTTAAGTAGATCCTGTTCGTGACGCCAAGTTGTAGCGCCCCCACTGCCGCAGGGCCGAGGGGTACCCAGTACCGGGCCTCTGAGTCTCTGCTCTGGGGTTGTCACGGTGGCTAGACCCGGTCCGTGACCCTGCTGAGGGGCGTACAATAATAGATGTGGATGGTGGTGGAGGTGCGGTGCAGTAAATAACGAGGACACCAGGTTGCAGTCTCTTTACCTCTTTACTGAAGGCTTCTGAGTCCTCAATCCGGAATACGGTTAAAAGGGCTGCGCAAGTCCGGCCGGTCCGATGGCACCTCCAGAGTTCCCTTTGCAGGTGGAAATCTGTGCCTACCTTCCTGCGCTTGTGTTGTGGTCCTCCCCTGCTGTGCTTACGGAATAGTACCCCACAACTGTTGTGTCTGTTTCTCGTGTTCCCTCACAACTCGATTCTGATGTTCTCCCTCTACGTCCCCCTGATCTTACGGATAGGACGCACCCGTATGACGGGGAGGCTCGGAGCTCTTCCGGGACTCCAGCGTCGCCCCACTCCTGTTGTTACCCCCCTGTGTCTTCCTGGGTCTGGGTGAGACAGCCCGCCTGTAACTGACTGTCCTGCCGTAGGTTTGAAGTTTGGCTTGGAGCTCTATACTTCCTCAGCGTTCCGGCCACCGGTTATGCGCCTCAATAGGATGTTGCCTCGTCTTACAGCACGACTCCTACTGGTATTCTCCTTGTTGCGTTGATCTCGTTTCTCACTCAGCACAATAAATCTCGCTTCTTATCCTTTCTTGGGGTACCGCCGCTATATTGTGCAGGCGCGGTCCCGTAACGTTCTCTCTGTTCGCTAGGCCTCTGTCAGGATCCCACCCCTGACAGGGACCCCTCTGAATCTTCCCCTACAACACCCTCTGCCACAAGGTGTTGCCTGGTTCCAACCCAGCCAGATTTCTTTCTAACTTCCTGCCTAACCCCCAGTTCTACCAGACTGTGAGGAGTGGCCTAATAAATAGAACCCTTAGCTCCCCCTGGAGGCCAGACTGTGAAATGTATTGGTGTCTGTGATACCTGGTCAGATGAACTCCTTCAGTGCCATCAGACGTACCATAGCCCCCCTTAGCGGCGGAGCCACAGTACTGCAACGACCAGGACTCTGGGGCGCTGCAACCGTCCATCACTTCCATCATCAGTATCTGGTGACCGTCCATCGCCTCCATCATCAGTATCTGGAGACTGTCCATCACCTCCATCATCAGTATCTAGTGACCGTCCATCGCCTCTATCATCAGTATCTGTAGACCATCCGTAGCCTCCTTCATCAGTATCTGGTGACCGTCCATCGCCTCCTTCATCAGTATCTGGTGACCGTCCATCACCTCCATCATCAGTATCTGGTGACTGCCCGTCACCTCCATCATCAGTATCTGGTGACCACCCGTCTCCTCCATCATCAGTATTGAGACCACCCGTCGCCTCCTTCATCAGTATCTGGAGACCGCCCGTCGCCTCCTTCATCAGTATCTGGAGACCGCCCATCACCTCCATCATCAGTATCGTTGCCCGTGTCACCTGCCATGGACACTGTACTGCTGATGACTTGTTTCGTGAATAAAGCCCGTTCACAGTTGAGCTGGATTTTTATTTTCTTCATTGAATAAGAGAGTTGTCATTCATTGACAGCAAGCAGAGTGCTCTCACAATGCAGACACTCAGGTTAGTGCCCCCTAAAGCCCAGCTGAATTGCGCCATGTTACCTGACATCAGTGTCCTTGCTCTGCTAAGCCCCCTGCTGGACCAGAATGGCGTCACTGGCCCCGAGCGCGGCAATGAATCGCTCCTGGTGTTTACTAATAACACGACATTAGGGGAAATTCCACAGTAGTTATAATCATATTATCGTTATGGCACTATGTCACTTATGCAAATGAGCACTTATGAGCATCTGGATATTCATATATAATGATATTGTAATGAGGCCGGTAAACTGGTCACCTCCTTATAGATTAACCCCTTTCTCACCTGTTGAAGAGGCAAAAACTGACCAATTCTGGACTTCTGGGACTTGTATAGAGACTGACCCAGTCCTAAAAAATACAGATTCATGACGGGGTTGATCCAGGACGTGCATCAAATGAAGCAGCAGAATCTCCAGCAGGAGCGGTCCGTGACTACAACGAGCCGGCAGAGATCGGCAGGGAGTTAGCAACTGACAGTAAGTTCTTAGCTCCATAAGAAAAAAAATGCAAAAGTTCCGGATATCTGCTTACGTGTAATGAAAAGTTCTGCAATAGTGATGAGCGAACGTGACGGGATAAGGTGTTATCTGTGCGTGCTGAAATAATATGCTCGAGTCCTCGCGGCTGAAGGTCTCGCGGCTGTTCAACAACTGCAACAGTTAGGAAAAACATGGTACATGATGACATCACACTGTAGTAGAAGGTCGCCCCTCCGATGTGAAGATGACCCCTCCGGTGTGAAGATGACCCCCCGGTGTGAAGATGGCCCCTACAAGGTGAAGATGACCCCCCCGGTGTGAAGGTGGCCCCTCCAGTGTGAAAATGACTCCTCCGGTGATAAGATGACTCCTCCAGTATGAAGATGTCTCCTCCAGTGTGTAGATGACTCCTCTGGTGTGAAGGTGGCCCCTCCGGTGTGAAGGTGGCCCCTCTGGTGTGACTGTGGCCCCTCCGGTGTGAAGGTGACCCCTCCGGTGTGAAGGTGGCCCCTCTGGTGTGACTATGGCCCCTCCCGTGTGAAGGTGACCCCTCCAGTGTGAAGATGTCTCCTCCAGTGTGAAGATAACTCCTCTGGTGTGAAGGTGGCCCCTCCGGTGTGAAGATGACCCCCCCCGGTGTGAAGGTGGCCCCTTCGTGGTGAAGATGACTCCTCTGGTGAAAAGATGACTCCTCCAGTATGAAGGTGGCCCCTCCGGTGTGAAGGTGGCCCCTCTGGTGTGACTGTGGCCCCTCCGGTGTGAAGGTAGCCCCTCTGGTGTGACTGTGGCCCCTCCGGTGTGAAGGTGACCCCTCCGGTGTGAAGGTGGCCCCTCTGGTGTGACTATGGCCCCTCCGGTGTGAAGGTGACCCCTCCAGTGTGAAGATGACTCCTCCGGAGGGAAGGTGACCCCTCCAGTGTGAAGGTGACCCCTCCGGTGTGAAGATGGCCCCTCCGGTGCGAAGCTGACCCCTCCGGTGGGAAGATGACTTCTCTGATGTGAAGATGACTCCTCCGGTGTGAAGGTGACCCCTCCGGTGCGAAGGTGGCCCCTCCGGTGTGAAGGTGGCCCCTCCGGTGTGACGGTGGCCCCTCCGGTGTGACGGTGGCCCCTCCGGTGTGAAGGTGACCCCTCCGGTGTGAAAATGACTCCTCCAGTGTGAAGATGACTCCTCTGGTGTGAAGGTGGCCCCTCCGGTGTGAAGGAGACCCCTCTGGTGTGAAGGTGGCCCCTCTGGTGTGACTATGGCCCCTCCGGTGTGAAGGTGACCCCTCCAGTGTGAAGATGACTCCTCCGGAGGGAAGGTGACCCCTCCGGTGTGAAGGTGACCCCTCCGGTGTGAAGGTGACCCCTCCGGTGTGAAGATGGCCCCTCCGGTGCGAAGCTGACCCCTCCGGTGGGAAGATGACTTCTCTGGTGTGAAGATGACTCCTCCGGTGTGAAGGTGGCCCCTCCGGTGTGAAGGTGGCCCCTCTGGTGTGACTGTGGCCCCTCCGGTGTGAAGGTGACCCCTCTGGTGTGAATGTGACCCCTCCGGTGTGAAGGTGGCCCCTCCGGTGTGAAGGTGGCCCCTCCGGTGTGAAGGTGGCCCCTCTGGTGTGACTGTGGCCCCTCCGGTGTGAAGGTGACCCCTCTGGTGTGAATGTGACCCCTCCAGTGTGAAGATGGCCCCTTCGGTGCAAAGGTGACCCCTCCGGTGTGAAAATGACTTCTCTGGTGTGAAGATGACCCCCCCGGTGTGAAGGTGACCCCTCCGGTGTGAAGGTGACCCCTCCAGTGTGAAGATGATTCTGCCGGTGTGAAGGTAACCCCTCCGTTGTGAAGGTGGCCTCTTCGGTGTGAAGGTGGCCCCTCTGGTGTGAAGATGACTTCGCCAGGGTGACGATTACCCCTCTGGTGTGCAGGTGGCCCCTCCGGTGAGAAGGTGGCCCCTACGGTGTGCAGGTGGCCCCTCCGGTGTGCAGGTGGCCCCTCCGGTGTAAAGATGACTCCTCCAGTGTGAAGGTGACCCCTCCGGTGTGAAGGTGACCCCAGGACGCCGCCTCCCTAATAATTTTCTCTGTTCTTCTCTGCGGCTGAAGTTTTACTGCGTTCATTATACTTGGACTCGGCCTCCAGGAAGATCCGGGCCGCACTTAATATTCTCTGAAATCCGCACTCTCTCATCGTCTGCACTGACCTTGCTTCGTTCTGCCGAGATCCCTGTGGCATTTCCTCTCCTCAAGAAAAGACCTGACTTTTGCTCCATAATTAAACTCCTGAGGTCTCACAAAGTGTCTAGAAAATCCAAGCCCTCCCCCCCATCCAAGAGCAAGAAAAACGGTAAAAATTCTCATCTCTGTCTCATAACAAAGAGCAAAATTATTTAATCTCCAGCAGATAAATCAGCAGACTATTCCTTTATTCCATCTCATATCTCTGGAGACGACCTGCAGTGTAAAGAATGGAGAGATGCACAGAGAGAGAACATTTTCCAGGTAAAAAGTTTGGGTCCCCATTGTTTTCAAAGGGGATCAGGTTCTGGTTCAAGTTTGAGTACAGTTCTGTTACCAGAACCCGAACTTCCACGGGTCCGCTCATCCCCACTTCTAATCTGTACTGGGTATCCTGACATTCACATCAATGACAAGAGAAAATAATGATCATCTCAGGGACTGGGGCTGATAACCTCTCAGTGATGTCATCACGGGGGCGGGGCCGACAACCTCTCAGTGATCTCAGCACAGGGAGTGGGGCTGACAACCTCTCAGTGATGTCATCACAGGGGGAGGGGCTGACAACCTCTCAGTGATGTCATCACCAGGGGCAGGACTGACAACCTTTCAGTGATATCAACACAGGGGGTGGGGCTGACCACCTCCTAGTGATGTAATCACAGGGGGCGGGGCTGGCAACCTCTCAATGATGTCATCACTAGGGGCGGGGCTGACAACCTCTCAGTGATGTCATCACCAGGGGGTGGGGCTGACAACCTCTCAGTGATGTCATCACAGGGGGTGGGGCTGACAACCTCTCAGTGATGTCATCACAGGGGGCGGGGCTGACAACCTCTCAGTGATGTCATCACCAGGGGGCGGGGCTGACAACCTCTCACATAATATACATGCTGGTTGTCAGCAGTAATAGATGAGGAGCCGGAGTAGTATGGGGTGTGGGGTCTCGTGTCTGATCACAATGATCATCAGAAGATTATAGAAATTTACATGGAATTTATAAGTAAAGGAAAAAAATCTCCAAATTATCAGAAAATTCTAATAAAAGTAATTAAGTTACAGAAATGAAAAAAGAGTCAGAATTTCCACATTTCCATTTCTTTCACGTTGTTAATATTTTATATTTAATTTTCCTTTATTTTCTGTTTTTCTGATATTTTGCACTTTATAGAATTTTCTACTTATTTATTATTTCCATTTTTTCTTCACTTTCCTTTGTGATCTTGGAATATAAGACTTTGTGGTAAAGACTGAGTGGGAAGATCAATGACTGCCGGGGTGTTGGTGTCCTGGGCGCCACATGTGCCTCTGCTCCATTCCTTGGGCACCTGGTTCTCATTGTACAAGTGGTGGGGACGGTCTCAGGTGAAGCCCCCTGTCTGGTTCTCATCGCCCTCCAGGTCAGCACAGAGTGAAAGCCATTACTACATGACATTCACTAAGTGACAGCGTCAAAGCGAGCGCGGCCGGCGGGTTAATGCACGCTAAATCCGTGTTTACATCATGACAACTTTGGTCGGGACACTACGTAGCCCCCGCTATATCTGGTTATGTTTATGCTAAATCAGGACCCCCTGCCCCCCATGTACACGCTGCAAAACAAATGAGAAGTAACCCAGCCTGTGATGCCCCCCGATCCCTATCATTACCCCCCACTACAAGCACCAACACAAAAACATAAAAACTCCACAAACTGCTACTGATTAATGGTCCTGGGTGGGAGCGGGGGCTGATTAGTACCTGCAATGTAATAGCACAGCATTGTGAGCGCAGAATCAGGACATTAGCAAGAAGAAGAAAGGAAGTCGCAGATTACACTAATATACCAGGAAAACATTCTACCCATAATAAATAAGAGGAGATTTACATCAAATAGAAATATGAAAGGTAATGATAAAGATAGATAATAGATAGATAATACATAATAGATAATAGATAGATAATAGATAGATAATACATAATAGATAATAGATAGATAATAGATAGATAATAGATAGATAATGTATAGATAGATGATAGATAGATAGATAGATAGATAGATAGATAGATAGATAGATAGATAGATAGATAATAGATAGATGATAAATAGATAATAGATAATGGATGAAAGATAGTAGATAGATAATAAATAGATAGATAATAGATAGATAGATGATAGATAATAGATAGATAATGGTTAGATAGATAATAGATAGATGATAGATAGATAATAGGTAGAATGATACAGTGGGGGAAATAAGTATTTGATCCCTTGCTGATTTTGTAAGTTTGCCCACTGACAAAGACATGAACAGTCTATAATTTTAAGGGTAGGTTAATTTTAACATTGAGAATATCAAAAATAAAATCCAGAAAATTACATTGTATAAATTATATATATATATGCAGTATATTATTTGCATTTTGCAGTGAGAAATAAGTATTTGATCCCCTACCGACCATTAAGATTTCTGGCTCCTACAGACCAGATAGACGCTCCTAATCAACTCGCTACCTGCATTAAATACAGCGGTCTTACATAGTCATCTGTATAAAAGACTCCTGTCCACAGACTCAATCAGTCAGACTCTAACCTCTACAACATGGGCAAGACCAAAGAGCTTTATAAGGCTGTCAGGGACAAGATCATAGACCTGCACAAAGCTGGAATGGGCTATACAACCATAGGTAAGATGCTGGGTGAGAAGGAGATAACTGTTGGTGCAATAGTAAGAAAATGGAAGAAATACAAAATGACTGTCAATCGACATCGATCTGGGGCACCATGCAAAATCTCACCTCGTGGGGTATCCTTGATCATGAGAAAGGTGAGAGATCAGCCTAAAACTACATAGGGGGAACTTGTTAATAATCTCAAGGCAGCTGGGAGCACAGTCACCAAGAAAACCATTGGTAACACATTACACCGTAAAGGTTTAAAATCCTGCAGTGCCTGCAAGGTCCCCCTGCTCAAGAAGGCACATGTGCAGGCCCGTCTGAAGTTTACCAATGAACACCTGGATGATTCTGTGAGTGATTGGAAGAAGACAAAAAAATGTAGCTCTTTGGCATTAACTCAACTCGTCATGTTTGGAGGAAGCGAAATGCTGCCTATGACCAAAAGAACAACATCCCCACTGTCAAGCATGGAGGGGGAAACATTATATTTTGGGGTGTTTTTCTGCCAAGGGCACAGGACTACTTCACCGCATCAATGGGAGAATGGATGGATCCATGTACTGTAAAATCCTGAATGACAACCTCCTTCCCTCCACCAGGACATTAAAAATGGGTCGTGGCTGGGTCTTCCAGCAAGACAATGACCCAAAACATACAGCCAAGGCAACAAAGGAGTGGCTCAAAAAGAAGCACATTAAGGTCATGGAGTGGCCAAGCCAATCTCCAGACCTTCATCCCATAGAAAACTTATGAAGGGGGAGTTGAAGCTCCGAGTTACCAAGCGACAGCCTCAAAATCGTAATGATTTAGAGATGATCTGCAAAGAGGAGTGGAGCAAAATTCCTCCTGACATGAGCGCAAACCTCATCATCAACTACAAAAAAAGTCTGACTGCTGGGCTTGCCAACAATGGTTTTACCACCAAGTATTAAGTCTTGTTTGCCAGAGGGATCAAATACTTATTTCTCACTGCAAAATGAAAATGCATTTATATAATTTATAGAATGTGATTTTCTGGATTATATTTTTGATATTCTATCTCTCAATGTTAAAATTAACCTATCCTGAAAATTATAGACTGTTCATGTCTTTGTTGGTGGGAAAGGGGTCAAATACTTATTTCCCCCACTGTAGATAGATGATAGATAATAGATATTATTTAGATAATAGATAGATGTAACGGATTTCATTAGCCCATAGATGTAGCAACATTTTGGCTCTTACAATGAGATTTTCTCAAGCAAAGGGCTGGATGTAAAGATAATATTTTATAGTTGCATTCAATGTATCTTAATGATGCAGTTACTAATCAATTAGAGTCTAACTGCAATTTTTTACAAAATAACATAGGAAAGAAAGAAAGAAAGAAAAAGAAAGAAAGAAAGAAAGAAAGAAAGAAAGAAAGAAAGAAAGAAAGAAAGAAAGAAAAAGAAAAAGAAAAGCAGGAAAGAAAAGAGAAAGAAAAGCAGAGAAAGAAATTGATAGATACATAGAAAGCTGAAAGAAAGCAAAAGAAATAGTGAAAGAAAAAGTATAATAGATACCAAAATAGAAAGCTTTAAGAAAGAGTGAAAGAAATGAAAACTAAGAAAAATGAAGAAAGAGAGAGTGGAAGAAAGAAAGAAAGAAAGAAAGAAAGAAAGAAAGAAAGAAAGAAAGAAAGAAAGAAAGATGAAAAATACATAGATTAAAAGCAGAAAGAAAAAAAGAAAGAACAAAAAAAATGAATGAAACAAAGGAAGAGAAGGAAAGAAGAGAAAGAAGGAAAAAAGAAAGAAAGAAAGAAGAAAAGAAAGAGAGAAAAAGTAAATAAAGACAGAAAGAATGGGGGAATAAATAAATAAATTTGGTAGACACATAGAAAACTGAAAGAATAATGAAATATAATAAATACATAAACTTTAAGAAACAAAGAAAGAAAAACAAAGCGTGAAAGAGTGAAATAAAGAAAAAATATAGAAAGAAAAAGGAAGAAATAAATACAGAGAAAGCAGAAAGAAAAGGGAAGAAATAAATAAAGATAATAAATGCAGAGAAAGCTGAAAGAAAGAAGAAAAGAAAGAAAGAAAAAAGAAAGGAAAGAAGAGAGAGGGAAAAGAAAATAAATTCTGTGAGGTTTTAATTATTGCTTTTACTTTTTCTGTACTTTTTATTTTCTGTACTTTATATGAAATGCGACAAATTTATAAACCCCGGGTAACAGATTTCCATTATTTTCTTCCTCGCCCGAAGGTCTTTTCTTTTGTCGGTGGTTCTGGGCGAGGTTTACTCTCCAGATGTTTTTAAACAGATTAATCAATTGGAGACGTTTTTTTTTTTTAAAAATTGCAATCTCCGTCCAGTAGGGGGCATCGTGAAAACGTGAGCACCGGTTCTAGGCTGAAGTGTTTTGTTTAAGAATGCGCCAAATTCACCAAACTTCACATTTGTCACATTTTGTTAATTCAGCGCAAAGTCCGATCGATAACTGAACTTATCTCCAACTTCATAAATGTCTCTGATAAAACCTGACTGACAAAAAGAGATATTTAGATATTAAGATTGCATTTCTATCCTGACGCCCATCAATAATCCGGTATCAGTAGACGTCTACGTCGCGCTCCTTACAGGGGTTTGACCATTAGTAAATAAGAAATCGTTAACGATCGTGGGTTTCACATTGATATCTATGGCGCCCATCATTTCTATGACATCTCTTTTAATTTACTTATTGGAGAAATCATTTAAGACTTTCATGATTCCGGATATTTCCGGGGAGGATGGAGGAACCTAATTGCTTATTTGTTAGCGTGAGATTTGGAAGTTTCCTATTACGGATATTGATTTCCTTATTGTATTTCATTTCATCTTCTCGGGGGTTGGGGCGTTTTCCCCCCATTAATTAAAAAAATAAAATATTGAAATTTGGAATATTCTGCGTTTTGGTCTGTGCGGCGGATTCCAGCAGGGAATTAGTTAATGTATTTTTAAATAAACCTTTACTTTTGTAATCTGTCCATTGCTCGGGATTGTGTCATTGATCTATGATTTATGTGATTTTTCGCCCGGCTCCCGGCTGCAGCGTTGGTTTCTCTCCAAGACGCTGCCTTGAATGCCAATTAGTAGATCAAATCTATTCTGCGGGCTAAGCAGCTGAGCGAGGTTTCCAGGCAGGACGGCGCGCTTAAGCTCGCCCATTGTTCATCCGCAGAGGACAATGATGGAGGAGCTGAGAAAAAGGGAGATTTACGTTCCCACTGCAGCGTCAAATGTCGCACGGAGGAAGAGGTTTCATTGTGATTGTCCTTTCCGTGCACCGCAGGAAGGGTTAACTCGCCCTCTCCGCCACGCTCCATATTTTACGGGATGTTTGGCCGTGACATCGACGTTGGCAAATCCTCCGCTTTTTTTCCATCTGTAAAAATCTGGGAGAAATCCAAATTAAACTGAGTGATTGAGACGTTTAGCGGTGGCGGCGGTGGCATCGTACTCAGGGACCCCAACATCCGGCCCGTGCCCCCACACCTTCTATATGTAACGGTCTGAGCATTCACACGCGGGGCGGCAGGCAATGGTGGTGGCGTTTCAGAGATAAACGAAACAACAAGAAACGTGTCGCGGCGCACACAACCTCCAGTAATCCCACCAAATCTTTTTAGTCATGTTAATTACGCGGGCCGCAGATGGGACGGAATTGGAAGAGATGGAAACCGGCCCCTGATCCCGGGGGAATTGCACTTGGAAAGGACATGACAAATCTCTAGCGGGAATCTCCGGATTTTCAAGGATTGTTCTGCTGTGGAATGAATATTCATGGATCAGAGCACCGCGCCTAATAACCAGGAGCGCAGCACGCGCGGAGAATTACTGACACATTGTTACACCGCACACAATGGCGCTCGCACATCTCGCCATCTCTACTGATCTGAGACTGATCCTCACCGGCTGCAAACAAATGTACGAAGCAGCGGGTGCGGTACACAACGTCAGCGTCAGACCCGCCACCAACATACGCCACATAGATACTACTTAATAAATGTTGGTCGGTTCTATACTGTTTTTTGTACCTTTCAGTAACTATATTGCCATGCTCATTTTATACTGGATGTCCAGCATTGTATATACTTTGTTTATTTGATTTTGTTGCTGATAATAAAATATCTCCAGACAAAAAGTTGAGTGCCAGGTTTTATTACATAGATACTACTGACATGACCCCCAGTGTTACTGGCGGAGCAGTCAGTGCTCCCCACACGGCTCCTGGTGACAGTAGTATGGCAGCTATTAGTAGTAACATGGCCCCCAGTACTAATCACATGGCTCCCAGTACTAATCACAAGGCTCCCAGTACTAATCACAAGGCTCCCAGTACTAATCACATAGCCCCCAGTACTAATAACATGGCCCCCAGTACTAATCACATGGCTCCCAGTATTAATCACATGGCCCCCAGTACTAATCACATGGCCTACAGTATTAATCACATGGCTCCCAGTACTAATCACATGGCCTACAGTACTTATGATATTGCACCTAGTACCAATCACTTGGCTCCCAGTACTAATCACATGGCTCCCAGTACTAATCACATGGCCCCCAGTACTAATCACATGGCCCCCAGTACAAATCACATGGCTCCCAGTACTTATGATATTGCACCCAGTACCAATCACATGGCTCTCAGTACAAATGAGATGACTCCCAGTACTAATCAAATGGCTCCCAGTACTAATGACATTGCACCCAATACTAATCACATGGATCCCAGTACCAATCACATGTCTCCCAGTAGCAATCAAATGGCTCCCAGTACTAATGACATAGCTCCCCAACACTAATGACATTGCACCCAGTACTAATCACATGACACCCAGTACTAATGAGATGACCTCCAATACTACTCACAAGGCTCCCAGTACTAATCACATGGCTCCCAGAACTAATCACATAGCTCCCAGTACCAATCACATGGCTCCCAGTACTAATGAGATGGCCCCCAATACTAATGACAGTGCTCCCAGTACTATTCACATGACACCCAGTACTAATCACATGGCCCCAATACTAATGACATGGCTCCCAGTACTAAACACAAGGCTCCAAGTACTATTCATGTGGCTCCCAGTACTAATCACATGGCTCCCATTGTTCTGGCGGAGCAGTCAGTGTTCCCACATGGCTCCTGGTGACAGTAATATGGCAGCTATTAGTTGTAACATGGCCCTAATAGTAATGACATTGCACAAAGTACTATTCACATGCACTGACTAATAATCACATGGCTTCCAGTGCTAATTACAAGGCTCCCAGTACTAATCACATGGCTACCAGTACCAATCACATTACTCCCAGTACTAATCACAAATCTCATGGCTCCCAGTAGTAATCACATGGCTCCCAGTACCAATCACTTGGCTCCCAGTAGTAATCACATGGCACCAAGTACCAATCATACAGCTCCCAGTAGTAATTGCATGGCTCCCAGTACCAATCACATGGCTCCCAGTACCAATCACATGGCTCCCAGTACCAATCACATGGCTCCCAGTACTAATCACATGGCTCCCAGTACTAATCACAAGGCTCCCAGTACCAATTCCATGGCTCACAGAACCAATCACATGGCTCCCCGTACCAATCACATAGCTCCCAGTACCAATCACATGGCTCCCAGCATTAATCACATGGCTCCCAGAACTAACCACATGGCTCCCAGAACTAATCACATGGCTCCCAGTACTAATCACGTGTCTCCCGGAACTAATCACATGGCTCCCAGTACTAATCACATGCCTCCCAGTAATAATCACATGCCTCCCAGAACTAAGCGCATGCCTCCCAGAACTAATCACATGCCTCCCAGTACCAATCACATAGCTCCCAGTACTAATCACATGTCTACCAGTACTAATCACATGCCTCCCAGTACTAATCACGTGGCTCCCAGTACTAATCACATGGCTCCCATTACTAATGAGATGGCTCCAAGTACTAATCACATGGCTCCCAGTACTAATCACATGGCTCCCAGTACTAATCACATGGCTCCCTGTACTAACCACGTGGCTCCCAGTACTAATCACATGGCTCCCGGTACTAATCACATGTCTCCTGGAACTAATCACATGGCTCCCAGTACTAATCACATGGCTCAAAGTACTAATCACATGACTCCCAGTACTAATCACATGCCTCCCAGTACTAATCACATGGCTCCAAGTACTAATCACATGGCTCTTAGTACTAATCACATGCTTCCCAGTACTAATCACATGGCTCCCAGAACTAATCACATGACTCCCAGAACTAATCACATGGCTCTCAGTACTAATCACATGCTTCCCAGTACTAATCACATGACTCTCAGAACTAATCACATGGCTGTCGGTGCTAATCACATGGCTCCCAGTACCAATCACATGGCTGCAAGTACCAATCACATAGCTCCCCGTACCAATCACATGGCTCCCAGTACTAATCACATACCTCCCAGTACTAATCACGTGGCTCCCAGTACTAATCACATGGCTCCCAGTACTAATCACTTGGCTCCCAGTACTAATCACATGGCTCCCAGTACTAATCAAAAGGCTCCCAGTACTAATCACGTGGCTACCAGTACTAATTACATGGCTCACAGTATTAGGGTTGAACAATTAATATAAATGTTCAATTCTCTAGTTGCCTACTCCTGGCCTAATGGATATTGATCATGTGCACTAAAGAAATACACCAGACACAGTCAGCTGTAACTCTTCTTGATCAATGTGTGGCTCAGCTCCAAGAAGGGCTTTTATTAGTCAAACACAATGTTATATATCTCCTGTAAGGGGGCTCGGTTAGCTCTAAAATGGGAGTGATCGGATGTATTCCATTGGTTAGTGGGTTGGGCATGAGCAAGTCCATGGGCGGATCCATGAGGTCATCAAGGTGGGTTGGTCCGTGAGGTCATCAGAGTGGGCGTCGCTGTGGGTGGATCCATGAGGTCATCAGAGTGGGCGTCATCTTGGATACCAGACCGCATGGTCTGCTGAGACAGGAAATGGCGGCCATCTTCAGTGTCTTCATTGTTCATATACCAGAGCACATGGCTCTGATACAGGAGATGGCAGCCATCTTAAGTGTCTTACTTTGTCTGAGGAAAACTTATGTAAGGTTAAACAATACATGTTATAGGTTACTTCTCTCAATTACCTTATGTGTTGAGGTTAATTAAGTATTTGATCTTATGGCTCTCCTCAACAGTCCCCCCTAAATACTTTATTAACCTTTACTTTTATCTTGATCCCACCGTGGTTCCCTAACCCATCGATGTTAAGTGTTATTATGACATCAGAGGCTTCATGACAATATGGATGCTATAGACACCAGAGAATGTGTGACTAATTATGGGTATACTGAGGAGGTATATCGGAGCGTGTTACCAGTGTCCTCGGGACTTCCCAACCTGCTGGATCTATTACTCTCCAATCTCCCATCTCCATGGTTACTTAGAGTAAAATACACATGTGCGACTAACCCTGTTGTACACATCCTAGATCCGACCGTCTTGCCCGGGAGGGGGAATTGGAGTTTTCACCAGTTTGAGACAAGTTTTCCCTTGTGGAAAACCTCCCTTTGTAGCTGGACTTTGACAAGCAGGTCAGATCCTACTCTGTCCCTAACTGTCTAACAAGTTTATAATGTGAGAGATGGATCCAGGAGGCGCTCAGCAATCCTGACCGAAGTAGGAGTAGTCAGGAGCACTTGGTAGGGACCCTTAAATCTCGACTCCAGGAATGTCTTTTCTGATGAACTTCTTTACAAGCACGTAGTCACCAGGTTGGAAAGCATGGGTACCTTCACTGGAATCTGGACCTGGAATGGATGATAAAACTCGTACATGTGTTATTGACAGTTCTTTAGTAACAACAATTACATAATTTACAAGAATATCACTTCCCAAGGCTAGCTGTTGTGGAAAATATTGACCCAATCTTGGAGGCCCCCCAAAAAGAATCTCGTATGGTGTGAGTTTAATGGGACCCCTTGTAGTGTTTCTGACTGAGTATAAGGCAACGTGCAAAATGTCTGTCCCAAGTCTGACCTCCTAACTGGCTTTCAGTATTTTATTTTTCAAGGTGCCATTCAGTGTTTCTACTTTCCCACTGCTGTGTAGGTGATATGGAGTATGTAAACCCAAATCCGCTCCCACTAATGTTCATAGTTCCTTAGACAGTGCTGCAATGAACGCAGGTACTTGGTCACTCTCAATTACCTCTGGGACCCCATATCTGCAGACTACTTCAGTCATCAGTCTCTTAACAGTCACTCTGGCAGTCATGTTGGTTACTGGATAGGCTTCGGGCCATCCTGAGAACATGTCAGTCACTACCAGTACGTACTCGCACTTCCCTACTTTTGGCATTTGAATACGATCGATCTGAACTCTCTGAAAGGGATAGTGGTTTAGCCAAATGTTTCTGAGGCGGTGCTGGATTGCATGTTGCACACACAAGGCAGGACTTGCAATATTTTTGGGTGACAGTAGAAATCCCAGGTGCCATGTAGGTCTTCCAAATCAGGTAATTCATCCGATTCTTGCCTCTGTGGGTGATACCGTGTGCCCATTCTGTCACTGAAGGGTACAGATTACGGGGTAGACCTTTGTGTTCACCCTCCAGACTCCATCTTCATCTTTTTTTAGTTCCTCCTTCTTGCCATGACTTCTTTTCATCATCTGATGTCTTGTCTTGATGTAGATGGATAATCCTCATAAGAGAGGCTTTAGTCCCTTCTTCAGTGTCTTGTGACACGTACATCGCTGCTTTCTCTTTCCTAAATGGATCCACAGCATAGGTTTTTTCTGTTTTGTCAGCAAAGAAGTTCCCCCTTGCTTCTGGAGAATCCAATCTCCCGTGAGCTTTGATCTTGATCACTGCAACCTCTGAAGGTAGATTCAGAGCGACCACAAGTTCTTGTATGATAGCAGCATGTTTTACAGGAGTTCCACTGGACGTTAGGTATCCTCTGGCTGCCCAGATACTGCCGAAGTCATGAGCCACTCCAAAAGCGTATCTTGAATCCGTGTAGATGTTGACCACCTTCTCCGTCGCTTCCTGACAAGCCAACGTCAAAGCTTTAAGTTCCGCTTCTTGTGCAGACATGTGCGGTGGTAGCGATCCAGCTGAGATGACCTGGTCATGTGTAACCACGGCATACCCCGTATGGAATCTTCCTGTTTTATCTGCAAATCTGGAACCATCAGTGAAGAACGTCAGGTCAGCATGTGGGAGAGGGTCTTCAGACACGCTTTTCTGGGAGGCTACTTCTTCATGCATTTGTTCGAGACAGTCATGATCCTCTGAGTGTGTAGAGGCATCTTCTCCAAGAGCATCAGTATCATCCACATCCCCCCTGGAAAGAGGAAGCAGCGTGGACAGTTTGAAGATGCTGCAGCGGACAAGAGTGACATTATCCGGAACCAAGAGCGAACATTGGAGTCTCATATGATGCTGCACCAACAGATGTTTAGGTTCCAACAAAGCAATTATGTCGTGTGGAGCCATTAAGAGAACTGGATGTCCTCAGATGATATCAGAAGTTTTGTCCAGAAGCATATGTGCAGCATGAACAGCTCTGAGGCAAGTCGGGGAAGCTTGAGACACAGAGTCCAGGCGGGCAGAGTAGTAGCCGATTGGTCTTGTTCTTCCCCCATGTTTTTGTGCTAGGACTCCGAAAGCATGTCCTGCTACTTCATTGACAAACAAGTAAAAAGGTAGTTGATAATTTGGGATTCCAAGAGCTGGTGCAGACTGTATGGTCTGTTTAAGAGCTTAGAAAGCTTCCACGGATTTGGTACATAGTGGAAACGCTGACGTCTTGAGGTCATCGTACAATGGCTGCATCAGCTTTGAGGCATCTGGAAACCTTTGGCAACAATAATAATTGATAGGTCAGCCAACTCATCCGAGGCCCTTGTCTTAGGTTCTTGGCAGAACTCAACACCAGAGTCCCATGTCTCGTCATGCTCCTGTAGAAAGGCATCGGCTGTTTTTCTGGATCTAGAACTTGGTTCAACAGAGTAGCAGCGTGCCGGGGTGTAAACTTGACACAGATGGTGGGCTCCTCAGACATGAGCATTGGCACTGTTGGCGGTGGCACCTGAAGCGGGAGTAGAGATGTAGTCCCTTGTGTATGAGGAGCCGGAGGAGGTAACAGTCCTGGAATGAAGGGCTCTATTTGGGCAGCTCCAGTATCATGGTATGGGCTCCAGGTGACGCAGGCAGTCTTAAAAGCTTTAACAGTCCTGTCCTCATTAATGCGAGTTATTGCTGCACGAAGTTGTTGAGCACTAACGTCTGGATGAATAGGGTCATAAGTAGGGGTCACAGTGTGTATGATCATTCTACATGGAAGATTGCCAGCTTTAGTCACCGCTATGTCCCCAACAGCTATCTGACCACGTGACTCAACAATGATTTGACTGTCAGCTTGAATAGTCGCCCCTCCTGCTTCCACTATAGCTCTAGCTACACCTCCATTGTGCTCTAACCGAGAATTGGCAGCATTAACAATAGCGTCTGTCTCCATTGTTGTTATGTCACCCTTTCCCACCACTAACAAGGGTCCCTCAGGAAGTTCTTTTTCAAAAATAGGTTGCCAACATTCCCTCCCCTTTGTGCTTCCTGTGCTATTGGTATCCCCCTCCCACATTGAGCCCCCCCTTGATACAGTCGCCACCGTCCCATACAGGTGTGCGCTTGGCTGCGAGACAGCCTGTGAGGTACTGGGCATAGGGTTATGTAGGCTGCGTGAGAGTGCTGTTGTGGAAGCATTGGGAGGAGAGGCCGCTGCTTGGAGCATCTCATGTGGGTGTGCGGCTAAATTGGCAGTGGAAGTGACAGTAGAAAGGGTAGGTGCTGGGGACGATCCAGGTGGGAGGACTGCTGGATTCACAACAGGAGTGATAGAGGAAAGGGTTGGTGCCCCATTGGAAACAACAGAGATAGGAAACATGGGTAAAGCCTGTTCACTTCCCGAAGGAATATAGTATTGGCCGTTAGTGGTCATTACTGGGTAACAAGGATTTGGTGATGTGGCGTGTAGCCTTAATCTGAGATGTTCACCACCAGGAGCAGCACATTCGCCATCCACAACATGGCTGCCTTCAGAATTAACACCTTTGCCATCCACAACATGGCTGCCGTCAGAATTATATTTACCACCACCAAGATGGCTGCCGTCAGAATTATATTTACCACCACCAAGATGGCCGCTATCAGAATTATATTTACCACCACCAAGATGGCTGCCATTAGAATTATATTTACCACCACCAGGATGGCTGCCGTCAGAATTATATTTACCACCACCAAGATGGCCGCTATCAGAATTATATTTACCACCACCAAGATGGCTGCCATTAGAATTATATTTACCACCACCAAGATGGCTGCCGTCAGAATTATATTTACCACCACCAAGATGGCTGCCATTAGAATTATATTTACCACCACCAAGATGGCTGCTATTACATTTAACACATTGGCCATTAACAAAATGGCGACCATTACATTTACCACATGGCTCTGAGCCACCATTTTACGGTGGTGGCCGCTCACAAGATATATTTTTGTAATACACAACTCAAAACTCTATTCTTTCTATTCCTTTTTCTCTTCTACCCAATTTCCAATTTTTCCTTTTTTTTTTTTTTTTTTTTTTTTTAATATATATACTTTCAGAGACTCTTTCTCCTGCCCTAGCAATAGACAACAATCCATTATCTTCTAGGATACCTTTTCTTTTATCTCAAGACAAGCTTCCACTCCAGGGGCTGTAACCATCCCCCCTTCTGGCATTCCACACAATTTCCACTAATTTGCATGAGTCTAACTTGCCATCTGAATTTGGCTTAGTGCCTATACGGCAGAACTGCATTAATTTCTCCATCTTTCTATAGATATATATCTATCTATCAAGATAACAAACACCAAACAAACAATAAGACGGGGGAGATGACTCAAACCTGAGATTCTAAAAGGGAACTGAGTCTGCAGTACTCAGCTCCTATGCCTTCTTGTCACGTGGTCCCTGTCTGACTTCCGTGCTCCGTACTTTACAAACCAATTATTCCCTACTTTGTCAAATTGCTCCCTAACTCACCGGTCCCCGTGCAGAGTCACTCACTCGATGTCACGGGGCAAAAAAAAAGGAAAACTATAAATTTAATTGGCTCAAACTGAGTCAATCACTCCAAGTTTCAATGAGCCGCTACACAATTTATTATGCCCGAACTGAGCCAATTCGCTCCAAGATTTACCGGGTCCCCCTAGGCCGAGTCAATCACTCAAGGTCCTAGTCCTCATGTACAGAACTGAAAATCTTATCACAGGCGACAACCGTATACCACAGACAAAAATTATTTTATTTTTTTTCCTACACTTGCTTTCTTTCCTTCTTTAAAAACAAAACCTGTTTTTCTCGTCCTACCACATGCTTTGCTTTCTGTAAACACTTGCTTTGACTTTCCTAGAAACCCGTTCTGTTCCAAACACAATGACTACCAGTCATACCCCTCTGTAAAAACCAGTTTTTCTTGTTTTATCACTTGCCTCTAGCCCTCTGTAAACACTAACCTGCTTTGACTGTCCTTACACAATATTTCTCTTCTTTACTACCAATCATCTCCCCTCTTCACAACATGTAACAGGCAGTAGGCAACTAAAACGTGACGGTTCTTGCAATTAAATGACCAGCAGCGGAGATACCCTTTCTGCCGTCTTACAGATACCAAGAAAACCGGACACGGTCAGGCAATCTGCACAGGATACCCCGAAGGACACAGGTAAAGACTACAGATTATAAAAATCAGCAGACTTACCGTGTTCTGTTAAGGAGTTGATCAGTCTCCAGGTTCGGGGTACTCAGTGCATCCAGCCGTTCCAGTCGCCGGTTCTACAGGGTTCAGGGCTCTTCCTCTGCTGGTCCCAGGTTGGGCGGCCAAATATTAGGGTTGAACAATTAATATAAATGTTCAATTCTCTAGTTGCCTACTCCTGGCCTAATGGATATTGATCATGTGCACTAAAGAAATACACCAGACACAGTCAGCTGTAACTCTTCTTGATCAATGTGTGGCTCAGCTCCAAGAAGGGCTTTTATTAGTCAAACACAATGTTATATATCTCCTGTAAGGGGGCTCGGTTAGCTCTAAAATGGGAGTGATCGGATGTATTCCATTGGTTAGTGGGTTGGGCATGAGCAAGTCCATGGGCGGATCCATGAGGTCATCAAGGTGGGTTGGTCCGTGAGGTCATCAGAGTGGGCGTCGCTGTGGGTGGATCCATGAGGTCATCAGAGTGGGCGTCATCTTGGATACCAGACCGCATGGTCTGCTGAGACAGGAAATGGCGGCCATCTTCAGTGTCTTCATTGTTCATATACCAGAGCACATGGCTCTGATACAGGAGATGGCAGCCATCTTAAGTGTCTTACTTTGTCTGAGGAAAACTTATGTAAGGTTAAACAATACATGTTATAGGTTACTTCTCTCAATTACCTTATGTGTTGAGGTTAATTAAGTATTTGATCTTATGGCTCTCCTCAACAACAGTACTAATCACATTGCTCCCAGTACTAAGCACATGCCTCCCAGTACTAATCACATGGCTCCCAGAACTAACCACATGGCTCTCAGTACTAATCACATGCCTCCCAGTAATAATCACATGCCTCCCAGAACTAAGCGCATGCCTCCCAGAACTAATTACATGCCTCCCAGTACCAATCACATGGCTCCCGGTACTAATCAAATGTCTACCAGTACTAACCACATGGCTCCCAGTACTAATCACATGGCTCCCAGTACTAATCACATGCCTCCCAGTACTAATCATGTGGCTCGCAGTACTAATCACATGGCTCCCAGTACTAATCACATGCCTCCCAGTACTAATCACATGGCTCCCGGTACTAATCAAATGTCTACCAGTACTAATCACATGGCTCCCAGTACTAATCACATGGCTCCCAGTACTAATCACATGCCTCCCAGTACTAATGTGGCTCGCAGTACTAACCACATGGCTCCCAGTACTAATCACATAGCTCCCAGTACTATTCATATGGCTCCCAGTACTAATCACATGGCTCCCAGAACTAATCACATGGCTCTCAGTACTAATCACGTGGCTCCCAGTACTAATCACGTCTCCCGGTACTAATCGCATGGCTCCCAGTAGTAATCACATGGCTTCCAGTATTAATCACATGCCTCCGGGCACTAATCACGATGCTCCCTGTACAAATCACATGGCTCCCAGTATTAATCACATGCCTCCCAAAACCAATCACGTGGCTCCCAGTACTAATCACATGGCTCCCAGTACTAATCACATGCCTCTCAGTACTAATCACATAGCTCCCAGAACTAATCACATGGCTCTCAGTACTATTCAGATGCCTCCCAGTACTAATCACAAGGCTACCAGTACTAATCACCTGGCTCCCAGTACCAATCACATGGCTCCCAGTACCAATCACATGGCTCCCAGTACCAATCACATGGCTTCAAGTAGTAATCACATGTCTCCCAGTACTAATCACATAACTCTCGGTACTAACCACATGTCTCCTGGTACTAATCACATGGCTTCCAGTACTAATCACATGGCTCCCAATACTAATCACATGCCTCCCAGTACTAATCACATGTCTTCCAGAACTAAGCACATGCCTCCCAGAACTAATCACATGCCTCCCAGTACCAATCACATGGCTTCCAGTACTAATCACATGGCTCCCAGTACTAATCACATGTCTACCAGTACTAATCACATGCCTCCCAGTACTAATCACGTGGCTCCCAGTACTAATCACATGGCTCCCATTACTAATGAGATGGCTCCAAGTACTAATCACATGGCTCCCAGTACTAATCACATGGCTCCCAGTACTAATCACATGGCTCCCTGTACTAACCACGTGGCTCCCAGTACTAATCACATGGCTCCCGGTACTAATCACATGTCTCCTGGTACTAATCACATGGCTCCCAGTACTAATCACATGGCTCATAGTACTAATCACATGACTCCCAGTACTAATCACATGCCTCCCAGTACTAATCACATGGCTCCAAGTACTAATCACATGGCTCTTAGTACTAATCACATGCTTCCCAGTACTAATCACATGGCTCCCAGAACTAATCACATGACTCCCAGAACTAATCACATGGCTCTCAGTACTAATCACATGCTTCCCAGTACTAATCACATGACTCTCAGAACTAATCACATGGCTGTCGGTGCTAATCACATGGCTCCCAGTACCAATCACATGGCTGCAAGTACCAATCACATAGCTCCCCGTACCAATCACATGGCTCCCAGTACTAATCACATACCTCCCAGTACTAATCACGTGGCTCCCAGTACTAATCACATGGCTCCCAGTACTAATCACTTGGCTCCCAGTACTAATCACATGGCTCCCAGTACTAATCAAAAGGCTCCAAGTACTAATCACGTGGCTACCAGTACTAATTACATGGCTCACAGTACTAATCACATTGCTCCCAGTACTAAGCACATGCCTCCCAGTACTAATCACATGGCTCCCAGAACTAACCACATGGCTCTCAGTACTAATCACATGCTTCCCAGCTCTAATCACATTGCTCCCAGTACCAATCACATGGCTCCCAGTACCAATCACATAGCTCCCGGTACTAATCACATGTCTACCAGTACTAATCACATGGCCCCCAGTACTAATCACATGGCTCCCAGTACTAATCACATGCCTCCCAGGACTAATCATGTGGCTCCCAGTGCTAATCACATGGCTCCCAGTACTAATCACATGGCTCCCAGTACTAATCACATGACTTCCACTACTAATCACAAGTCTCCTGGTACTAATCACATGGCTCCCAGTACTAGTCACATGGCTCCCAGTACTAATCAGAGGCCTCCCGCTACAAATCACGAGTCTCCCATAACAAATCACATGGCTCCCAGTACTAATCACATGCCTCCTAAGACTAATCTCGTGGCTCCAGTACTAATCACATAGCTCCCAGAACTAATCACATGCTTCCCAGTACCAATCACATGGCTTCAAGTACTAATGAGATGGCTCCCAGAACTAATCACATGGCTCCCAGTACTAATCACATGCCTCCCAGTACTATTCACGTGGCTCCCAGTACTAATCACATGGCTCCCAGTACTAATTATATGGCTCACAGTACTAATCACATGGCTCCCAGTACTAATCACATGCCTCCCAGTACTAATCACATGGCTCCCAGTACTAATCACATGGCTCCCAGTACTAATCACAGGCCTCCCAGTACAAATCACGAGGCTCCCAGTACAAATCACATGGCTCCCAGTACTAATCACATGCCTCCTAAGACTAATCACGTGGCTCCAGTACTAATCACATGGCTCCCAGAACTAATCACATGGCTCTCAGTTCTATTCACGTGCCTCCCAGTACTAATCACATGCTTCCCAGTACTAATTACATGGCTCTCAGAACTAATCACATGGCTATCGGTGCTAATCACATGGCTCCCAGTACCAATCACATGGCTCCCAGTACCAATCACATAGCTCCCAGTACCAATCACATGGCTCTAAGTACTAATCACATGCCTCCCAGTACTAATCAAGTGGCTCCCAGCACTAATCACATGGATCCCAGTACTAGTCACATGGCTCCCAGGACTAATCACGTGGCTCCCAGTACTAATCACATGGCTTCCAGTACTAATCACATGGCTCCCAGAACTAATCACATGGCTCTCAGTACTAATCACATGCTTCCCAGCTTTAATCACATGGCTCCCAGTAACAATCACATGGCTCCCAGAACTAATCACATGGCTCTCAGTACTAATCACATGCTTCCCAGCTCTAATCACATGGCTCCCAGTACCAATCGCATAGCTCCCAGTACCAATCACATGGCTCCCAGTACTATAGCTCCCAGTACCAATCACATGGCTCCCAGTACTAGTGACATGGCTCCCAGTACTAATCACGTGGCTCCCAGTACTAATCACATGGCTCCCGATACCAATCACATGTCTCCCGATACTAATCACATGGCTCCCAGTCAGTGGCGTAACTACAAAGTTATGGGACCCGGTGCGAACTTCCAAATGGGGCCCCCCCCCCTACCTCCGTGACGCCCCCCCACCCCCTTCCCCTAGATACGCCTCGGACTGTTGCAGGAATCTCCTGCACTGCAACATGGTGTTGGGTGCCAGCACAGCCCGCACAGTGGTATATCCAGCACAGCCCGCACAGTGGTATATCCAGCACAGCCCGCACAGTGGTATATCCAGCACAGCCCGCACAGTGGTATATCCAGCACAGCCCGCACAGTGGTATATCCAGCACAGCCCGCACAGTGGTATATCCAGCACAGCCCGCACAGTGGTATATACAGCACAGCCCGCACAGTGGTATGTACAGCACAGCCCGCACAGTGGTATGTACAGCACAGCCCGCACAGTGGTATATACAGCACAGCCCGCACAGGGGTAAATACAGCACAGCCCGCACAGGGGTATATACAGCACAGCCCGCACAGGGGTATATACAGCACAGCCCGCACAGGGGTATATACAGCACAGCCCGCACAGGGGTATATACAGCACAGCCAGCACAGGGGTATATACAGCACAGCCGGCACAGGGGTATATACAGCACAGCCCGCACAGTGGTATATACAGCAGAGCCAGCACAGGGGTATATAGAGCACAGCCCGCACAGGGGTATATACAGCACAGCCCGCACAGGGGTATATACAGCACAGCCCGCACAGGGGTATATACAGCAGAGCCCGCACAGGGGTATATAGAGCACAGCCAGCACAGGGGTATATAGAGCACAGCCCGCACAGGGGTATATACAGCACAGCCCGCACAGGGGTATATACAGCACAGCCCGCACAGGGGTATATACAGCAAAGCCCGCACAGGGGTATATACAGCAGAGCCCGCACAGGGGTATATACAGCAAAGCCCGCACAGGGGTATATACAGCACAGCCAGCACAGGGGTATATACAGCACAGCCGGCACAGGGGTATATAGAGCACAGCCAGCACAGGGGTATATAGAGCACAGCCCGCACAGGGGTATATAGAGCACAGCCCGCACAGGGGTATATACAGCACAGCCCGCACAGGGGTATATACAGCACAGCCCGCACAGGGGTATATACAGCACAGCCCGCACAGGGGTATATACAGCAGAGCCCGCACAGGGGTATATACAGCACAGCCAGCACAGGGGTATATTATATAGAGCACAGCCCGCACAGGGGTATATACAGCACAGCCCGCACAGGGGTATATACAGCACAGCCCGCACAGGGGTATATACAGCAAAGCCCGCACAGGGGTATATACAGCAGAGCCCGCACAGGGGTACATACAGCAAAGCCCGCACAGGGGTATATACAGCACAGCCAGCACAGGGGTATATACAGCACAGCCGGCACAGGGGTATATAGAGCACAGCCAGCACAGGGGTATATAGAGCACAGCCCGCACAGGGGTATATAGAGCACAGCCCGCACAGGGGTATATACAGCACAGCCCGCACAGGGATATATACAGCAGAGCCCGCACAGGGGTATATACAGCACAGCCAGCACAGGGGTATATAGAGCACAGCCCGCACAGGGGTATATACAGCACAGCCCGCACAGGGATATATACAGCAGAGCCCGCACAGGGGTATATGCAACACAGCCAGCACAGGGGTATATAGAGCACAGCCCGCACAGGGGTATATAGAGCACAGCCCGCACAGGGGTATATACAGCAGAGCCCACACAGGGGTATATACAGCAGAGCCCACACAGGGGTATATACAGCAGAGCCCACACAGGGGTATATACAGCAGAGCCCGCACAGGGGTATATGCAGCACAGCCAGCACAGGGGTATATAGAGCACAGCCAGCACAGGGGTATATAGAGCACAGCCAGCACAGGGGTATATAGAGCACAGCCCGCACAGGGGTATATAGAGCACAGCCCGCACAGGGGTATATACAGCAGAGCCCACACAGGGGTATATACAGCAGAGCCCACACAGGGGTATATACAGCAGAGCCCGCACAGGGGTATATGCAGCACAGCCAGCACAGGGGTATATAGAGCACAGCCAGCACAGGGGTATATAGAGCACAGCCAGCACAGGGGTATATAGAGCACAGCCCGCATCTCATCTCCCCCCCCCCCCGATAATGGCCCCACAGTCCGGTGAAAAAGAAAAAAAAAAACTCTCCTCACCTTTCCTTTTGCCCGCGCTGCTCCTGGTGGCTGCAGTCTGCCCAGGACACTGCAGGTGCGCGATGATATGACATCATCGCGCACCCGCAGTGTACTGTCAGAGGCAGAGCGGGGAATGATGGGAGAGGGAGCGTCAGGTGACGCTCTCCTCCATCATTGCATTGAACTATACCGGTGTCATAGATGCCGGTATAGTTAAATGCGGCGGCGGCGGCGGCGGCGGCGGCGGGGGCGGCGGCGGCGGGGGCGGGGGCGGGGGCGGAGGAACAGTGCAGCGGCCCACTACTGGCATCGGCTCTTCTGGCATTTGCCAGAAGTGCCCGATGTCCAGCCCGGCCCTGCCCTGACCTGCCGGCCCGGGGCCCCTGACCTGCGGGGCCCGGTCGCTATGGCGACCGCTGCGACCGCGGTCGTTACGCCCCTGCTCCCAGTACTAATCACATGACTCCCAGTACTAATCACATGCCTCCCAGTACTAATCACATGGCTCCCAGAACTAATCACATGGCTCCCAGTACTAATCAAATGGCTCTCAGTACTAATCACATGCCTCCCAGTACTAATCACTTGGCTCCCTGTACTAATCACGTGGCTCCCAGTACTAATCACATGGCTCCCAGTACTAATCACATGGCTCCCAAAACTAATCACATGGCTCGCAGTACTAATCACATGCTTCCCAGCTCTAATCACATGGCTCCCAGTACCAATCACATGGCTCCCAGTACCAATCACATAGCTCCCAGTACCAATCATATGGCTCACACTACTAATCACATGGCTCCCAGTACTAATCACGTGGCTCCCAGTACTAATCACATGGCTCCCGATACTAATCACATGTCTCCCGGTACTAATCACACGGCTCCCTGTACTAATCACATGACTCCCAGTACTAATCACATGCCTCCCAGTACTAATCACATGGCTCCCAGAACTAATCACTTGGCTCTCAGTACTAATCACATGCCTCCCAATACTAATCACATGGCTCTCAGTACTAATCACATGCTTCCCAGTACTAATTACATGGCTCTCAGAACTAATCACATGGCTCTCGGTGATAATCACATGGCTCCCAGTACCAATCACATGGCTCCCAGTACCAATCACATAGCTCCCAGTACCAATCCCATGACTCCCAGTACTAATCACATGGCTCCCAGTACTAATCACATGGCTCCCAGTACTAATCACATGGCTCCCGATACTAATCACATGTCTCCCGGTACTAAACACATGGCTCCCAGTACTAATCACATGACTCCCAGTACTAATCACATGGCTCCCAGAACTAATCACTTGGCTCTCAGTACTAATCACATGCCTCTCAATACTAATCACATGGCTCTCAGTACTAATCACATGCTTCCCAGTACTAATTACATGGCTCTCAGAACTAATCACATGGCTCTCGGTGCTAATCACATGGCTCCCAGTACCAATCACATGGCTCCCAGTACCAATCACATAGCTCCCAGTACCAATCACATGGCTCCCAGTACTAATCACATGGCTCCCAGTACTAATCACATGGCTCCCAATACCAATCTCATAGCTCCCAGTATCAATCACATGGCTCCCAGTACTAATCACATGGCTCCCAGTACTAATCATATGCCTCCCAGCTCTAATCACATGTCTCCCGGTACTAATCACATGGCTCCCAGTACTAATCACATGACTCCCAGTACTAATCACATGCCTCCCATTACTAATCACATGGCTACCAGAGCTAATCACGTGGCTCTCATTACTAATCACATGCCTCCCAGTACTAATCACATGGCTCCCAGTATTAATCACATGGCTCCCCGTACCAATCACATGGCTCCCCGTAACAATCACATGGCTCCCAGTACTAATCACATTCCTCCCAGTACTAATCACATGGCTCTCGGTGCTAATCACATGGCTCCCAGTACCAATCACTTGGCTCCCCGTACCAATCACCTGGCTCCCCGTACCAATCACATGGCTCCCAGTACTAATCACATGCCTCCCAGTACTAATCACTTGGCTCCCAGTACTAATCACATGGCTCCCAGTACTAATCACTTGGCTCCCAGAACTAATCACATGGCTCCCAGTACTAATCGCATGGCTCCCAGTACTAATTATATGGCTCACAGTACTAATCACATGGCTCCCAGTACTAATCACATGCCTCCCAGTAATAATCACATGGCTCCCAGTACTAATCATATGCCTCCCAGCTCTAATCACATGGCTCCCAGTACTAATCACATGCTTCCCAGTACCAATCACATGGCTCCCAGTACCAATCACATGGCTCCCAGTACTAATCACATGGCTCCCAGTACTAATCACATGGCTCCCAGTACTAATCATATGCCTCCCAGCTCTAATCACATGGCTCCCAGTACCAATCACATAGCTCCCAGTACCAATCACATGGCTCTCAGTACTAATCACATGCTTCCCAGCTCTCATCACTTGGCTCCCAGTACCAATAACATGGCTCCCAGGACCAATCACATAGCTCCCAGCACTAATCACGTCTACCAGTACTAATCACAAGGCTCCCAGTACTAATCACATGGCTCCCAGTACTAATCACATGCTTCCCAATACTAATCATGTGGCTCTCAGTGCTAATCACATGGCTCCCAGTACTAATCACATGGCTCCCAGGACTAATCACCTGCCTCCCAGTACTAATCACATGTCTCGCGGTACTAATCACATGGCTCCCAGTGCTAATCACATGGCTCCCAGTACTAATCACAGGCCTCCCAGTACAAATCACGAGGCTCCCAGTACAAATCACATGGCTCCCAGTACTATTCAGAAGCCTCCTAAGACTAATCATGTGGCTCCAGTACTAATCACATGGCTCCCAGAACTAATCACATGGCTCTCAGTACTATTCACATGCCTCCCAGTACTAATCACATGCTTCCCAGTACCAATCACATGGCTCCCAGTACCAATCACATGGCTCCCAGTACCAATCACATGGCTTCAAGGAGTAATCACATGGCTCCCAGTACTAATCACATAGCTCTCATTACTAATCACAAGGCTCCCGATACTAATCACATGTCTCCCGGTACTAATCACATGGCTCCCAGTACTAATCACATGCCTCCCATTACTAATCACATGGCTACCAGAGCTAATCACATGGCTCTCATTACTAATCACATGCCTCCCAGTACTAATCACATGGCTCTCAGAACTAAACACATGCTTCCCAGTACTAATTACATGGCTCTCAGAACTAATCACATGGCTATCGGTGCTAATCACATGGCTTCCAGTACCAATCACATGGCTACCAGTACCAATCACATAGCTCCCAGTACCAATCACATGGCTCCCAGTACTAATCACATGGCTCCCAGTACTAATCACATGGCTCCCAATACCAATCTCATAGCTCCCAGTACCAATCACATGGCTCCCAGTACTAATCACATGGCTCCCAGTACTAATCACATGGCTCCAAGTACTAATCATATGCCTCCCAGCTCTAATCACATGGCTCCCAGTACCAATCACATAGCTCCCAGTACCAATTACATGGCTCCCAGTACTAATCACATGCCTCCCTGTACTAATCACATGGCTCCCAGTACTAATCACATGGCTCCCAGTACTAATCACATGGCTCCCAGTACTAATCACATGGCTCCCAGTACTAATCACATGCCTCCCAGCTCTAATCAAATGGATCCCAGTACCAATCACATGGCTCCCAGTACTAATCACATGCCTCCCAGTACTAATCACATGGCTCCCTGTACTAATCACGTGGCTCCCAGTACTAATCACATGGCTCCCAGAACTAATCACATGGCTCTCAGTACTATTCACATGCCTCTCAGTACTAATCACATGCTTCCCAGTACCAATCACATGGCTCCCAGTACCAATCACATGGCTCCCAGTACCAATCACATGGCTTCAAGTAGTAATCACATGGCTCCCAGTACTAATCACATAGCTCCCATTACTAATCACAAGGCTCCCGATACTAATCACATGTCTCCCGGTACTAATCACATGGCTCCCAGTACTAATCACATGACTCCCAGTACTAATCACATGCCTCCCATTACTAATCACATGGCTACCAGAGCTAATCACATGGCTTTTATTACTAATCACATGCCTCCCAGTACTAATCACATGGCTCTCAGAACTAATCAAATGGATCCCAGTACCAATCACATGGCTCCCAGTACTAATCACATGCCTCCCAGTACTAATCACATGGCTCCCTGTACTAATCACGTGGCTCCCAGTACTAATCACATGGCTCCCAGAACTAATCACATGGCTCTCAGTACTATTCACATGCCTCCCAGTACTAATCACATGCTTCCCAGTACCAATCACATGGCTCCCAGTACCAATCACATGGCTCCCAGTACTAATCACATGGCTCCCAGTACTAATCACATGGCTCCCAGTACTAATCATATGCCTCCCAGCTCTAATCACATGGCTCCCAGTACCAATCACATAGCTCCCAGTACCAATCACATGGCTCTCAGTACTAATCACATGCTTCCAAGCTCTCATCACTTGGCTCCCAGTACCAATAACATGGCTCCCAGGACCAATCACATAGCTCCCAGCACTAATCACGTCTACCAGTACTAATCACAAGGCTCCCAGTACTAATCACATGGCTCCCAGTACTAATCACATGCTTCCCAATACTAATCATGTGGCTCTCAGTGCTAATCACATGGCTCCCAGTACTAATCACATGGCTCCCAGGACTAATCACCTGCCTCCCAGTACTAATCACATGTCTCGCGGTACTAATCACATGGCTCCCAGTGCTAATCACATGGCTCCCAGTACTAATCACAGGCCTCCCAGTACAAATCACGAGGCTCCCAGTACAAATCACATGGCTCCCAGTACTAATCAGAAGCCTCCTAAGACTAATCACGTGGCTCCAGTACTAATCACATGGCTCCCAGAACTAATCACATGGCTCTCAGTACTATTCACATGCCTCCCAGTACTAATCACATGCTTCCCAGTACCAATCACATGGCTCCCAGTACCAATCACATGGCTCCCAGTACCAATCACATGGCTTCAAGGAGTAATCACATGGCTCCCAGTACTAATCACATAGCTCTCATTACTAATCACAAGGCTCCCGATACTAATCACATGTCTCCCGGTACTAATCACATGGCTCCCAGTACTAATCACATGACTCCCAGTACTAATCACATGCCTCCCATTACTAATCACATGGCTACCAGAGCTAATCACATGGCTCTCATTACTAATCACATGCCTCCCAGTACTAATCACATGGCTCTCAGAACTAAACACATGCTTCCCAGTACTAATTACATGGCTCTCAGAACTAATCACATGGCTATCGGTGCTAATCACATGGCTTCCAGTACCAATCACATGGCTACCAGTACCAATCACATAGCTCCCAGTACCAATAACATGGCTCCCATTACTAATCACATGGCTCCCAGTACTAATCACATGGCTCCCAGTACCAATCTCATAGCTCCCAGTACCAATCACATGGCTCCCAGTACTAATCACATGGCTCCCAGTACTAATCACATGGCTCCCAGTACTAATCATATGCCTCCCAGCTCTAATCACATGGCTCCCAGTACCAATCACATAGCTCCCAGTACCAATCACATGGCTCCCAGTACTAATCACATGCCTCCCAGTACTAATCACGTGGCTCCCAGTACTAATCACATGGCTCCCAGTACTAATCACATGGCTCCCAGTACTAATCACATGGCTCCCAGTACTAATCACATGCCTCCCAGCTCTAATCAAATGGATCCCAGTACCAATCACATGGCTCCCAGTACTAATCACATGCCTCCCAGTACTAATCACATGGCTCCCTGTACTAATCACGTGGCTCCCAGTACTAATCACATGGCTCCCAGAACTAATCACATGGCTCTCAGTACTATTCACATGCCTCCCAGTACTAATCACATGCTTCCCAGTACCAATCACATGGCTCCCAGTACCAATCACATGGCTCCCAGTACCAATCACATGGCTTCAAGTAGTAATCACATGGCTCCCAGTACTAATCACATAGCTTCCATTACTAATCACAAGGCTCCCTGTTGTGGATTCTGTTTTTGGGCTCCCTCTGGTGGTTACAACTGGTACTGGGTGACTTTGGTGGGTTGCGGTCTCTGGTTTCCACCTGTCCATCAGAGGCTGGGTGTTTCCTATTTAACCTGGCCTTCCTGTCATTCCTTTGCCGGCTATCAATGTATCAGTGTGTCTCTGTTACCTTTGCTACCTGCTCCTAGGCCTTCAAGACAAGCTAAGTCTGGATTTCCCTGTTTCATGTTTGCTTTCATGTTTTTTGTCCAGCTTGCAGATATGTAATTCTCTGCTGCTGGTTGCTCTAGTGGGCTGAAATTACCACTCATGTACCATGAGTTGGCACATGAGTTCAAGTAATTTCAGGATGGTATTTTGAAGGGTTTTAAGCTGACCGCACAGTTCACCTTTTGTATCCTCTGCTATCTAGCTTAAGCGGGCCTCATTTTGCTGAATCTGTTTTCATAACTACGTTTTGTGCCTTCCTCTCATTTCACCGTCATTATATGTGGGGGGCTGCTATTTCTGTGGGAATATTTCTCTGGAGGCAAGATAGGTCTGTGATTCTTCTGATAGGGGTAGCTAGATCTCCGGCTGGCGCGAGACGTCTAGAGTCCCCCCAGGAACGTTCCCCGGCTGCTGTTAGTTGAGTGTTGAGGTTCAGGATCGCGGTCAGCTCAGGTTCCATCACCCTAGAGCTCGTCCTGTTTTTGCCCGTGTTATGTGTTTAATTCCCTGCCATTGGGATCATGACAGCTCCCGATACTAATCACATGTCTCCCGGTACTAATCACATGGCTCCCAGTACTAATCACATGACTCCCAGTACTAATCACATGCCTCCCATTACTAATCACATGGCTACCAGAGCTAATCACATGGCTTTTATTACTAATCACATGCCTCCCAGTACTAATCACATGGCTCTCAGAACTAAACACATGCTTCCCAGTACTAATTACATGGCTCTCAGAACTAATCACATGGCTATCGGTGCTAATCACATGGCTTCCAGTACCAATCACATGGCTCCCAGTACCAATCACATAGCTCCCAGTACCAATCACATGGCTCCCAGTACTAATCACATGCCTCCCAGTACTAATCACGTGGCTCCCAGTACTAATCACATGTCTCCCAGTACTAATCACATGGCTCCCAGTACTAATCATATGCCTCCCAGCTCTAATCACATGGCTCCCAGTACCAATCACATGGCTCCCAGTACTAATCACATGCCTCCCAGTACTAATCACTTGGCTCCCTGTACTAATCACGTGGCTCCCAGTACTAATCACATGGCTCCCAGTACTAATCACATGGCTCCCAAAACTAATCACATGGCTCTCAGTACTAATCACATGCTTCCCAGCTCTAATCACATGGCTCTCAGTACTAATCACATGCCTCCCAGTACTAATTACATGGCTCTCAGAACTAATCACATGGCTCTCGGTGCTAATCACATGGCTCCCAGTACCAATCACATGGCTCCCAGTTAGTGTTGAGCGATACCATCCGATACTTGAAAGTATCGGTATCGGAAAGTATCGGCCGATACTGGCAAAGTATCGGATCTGATCCGATACCGATACCCGATACCAATACAAGTGAATGGGACTCAATTATCGGAAGGTGTTGTGAGTTTGGTTTTTGGGCTCCCCCGGTGGTCACTGGTGGTACTGGACTTGTGTGCTTCACTTTCTCTGTTCACCTGTTTCCATCAGGGTATGGGTGTATCCTATTTAGCCTTGCTGCTCAGTTATTCTAGTGCCGGCCATCAATGTAACCAGAGCCTTTCTGTTGCATGTTCCTGCTTCTAGACTACTATCAGCTAAGTTGGACTCTTAGTCCTAAGTTTGTTTTGCATTTTTGTTCCAGTTCACAGTAATGTTATTTTTCTGTAGCTGGAAGCTCTTGTGGGCCGAAATTGCCACTCCGGTGTCATGAGTTGACACATGAGTCTTAAAGTAATTTCGGGATGGTATTTTAATAGGGTTTTCAGCTGACCGTGAAGTTCCCTATTGTATCTTCTTGCTATCTAGTAAGCGGACCTCGCTTTGCTGAACCTACCTTCATACTGCGTATGTCTTTTCCTCTGAACTCACCGTCAATATATGTGGGGGGCTTCTGTCTCCTTTTTGGGGGAATTTCCCTAGAGGTAAGCCAGGTCTGTCTTTTCCTCTATTAGGGTTAGTTAGTCCTCCGGCTGGCGCTAGGCGTCTAGGGATAAAACGTAGGTACGCCACCCGGCCACTGTTAGTTGTGTGATAGGTTTAGCTCACGGTCAGCTCGAGATTCCATCACCCAAGAGCTGTTCTGTTATTTATGTTCTCTGACGTTCCCTTGCCATTGGGAACCATGACAGTATGGCCGGCCCAGTGTTAAAACCGTTGGCAGAAGAAAGGAGAGAAAAAGAAGTCTGCAGATTTTTTTTTTTTTTTTTTTCCTCTGAGCTTGCTCTATAGTTGACTTAGTTGCATTTCTGCTCTAATTGCAGCCTTTGTCTCTCTCTCTCCTTCTAATCCTTGAATGGCTCTGATCTCACCTGATTAAAATGGATCCTCAGAGTTTGGCTACAGGTTTGAATAATCTTGCTACGAAGGTTCAAAATTTACAGGATTTTGTTATTCATGCTCCTATATCTGAACCTAGAATTTCTATACCAGAATTTTTCTCCGGGGATAGATCTCGTTTCCTGAATTTCAAAGATAATTGTAAATTATTTCTTTCCCTGAGATCTCGCTCCGCTGGAGATCCCGCACAGCAGGTTAGGATAGTAATTTCCTTGCTGCGGGGTGACCCTCAAGACTGGGCATTTGCATTGGCACCCGGGGATCCTGCGTTGCTCAATGTGGATGCGTTTTTTCTGGCTTTGGGGTTGCTTTATGAGGAACCTAACTTAGAGATTCAGGCTGAAAAAGCCTTGATGGCCCTATCTCAAGGGCAAGATGAAGCTGAAATATACTGCCAAAAATTTCGTAAATGGTCTGTGCTTACTCAGTGGAATGAGTGCGCCCTGGCGGCGAATTTCAGAGAGGGTCTCTCTGATGCCATTAAAGATGTTATGGTGGGGTTCCCTGCACCTACAGGTCTGAATGAGTCCATGACAATGGCTATTCAGATTGATCGGCGTTTGCGGGAGCGCAAACCTGTGCACCATTTGGCGGTGTCTTCTGAGAAGGCTCCAGAAAATATGCAATGTGATAGAATTCTGTCCAGAAGCGAACGGCAGAATTTTAGGCGAAAAAATGGGTTGTGCTTCTATTGTGGTGATTCAACTCATGTTATATCAGCATGCTCTAAACGTACAAAAAAGGTTGATAAGTCTATTTCAATTTGCACTTTACAGTCTAAGTTTATTCTGTCTGTGACCTTGATTTGTTCATTATCGTCTATTACCGCGGATGCCTATGTCGACTCTGGCGCCGCTTTGAGTCTAATGGATTGGTCCTTTGCCAGGCGCTGTGGGTTTGATCTGGAGCCTCTGGAAGTTCCTATACCTCTGAAGGGTATTGACTCTACACCATTGGCTAGTAATAAACCACAATACTGGACACAAGTGACTATGCGTATGAATCCAGACCATCAGGAGGTGATTCGCTTCCTTGTGTTGTACAATCTACATGACGTTTTGGTGCTCGGATTACCATGGTTACAATCTCATAACCCAGTCCTTGACTGGAAAGCAATGTCTGTGTTAAGCTGGGGATGTCAGGGGGCTCATGGGGACGTACCTTTGGTTTCCATTTCGTCATCTATTCCCTCTGAGATTCCGGAATTTTTATCTGATTATCGTGATGTTTTTGAGGAGCCTAAGCTTGGTTCACTACCTCCTCACAGAGATTGCGATTGTACCATAGATCTGATTCCGGGCAGTAAATTTCCAAAGGGTCGTTTATTTAATCTATCTGTACCTGAACATGCTGCTATGCGAGAATATATTAAGGAGTCCCTGGAAAAGGGACATATTCGTCCTTCTTCATCTCCCTTAGGGGCCGGTTTTTTCTTTGTATCTAAAAAAGATGGCTCTTTGAGGCCGTGTATTGATTATCGACTCTTGAATAAAATTACAGTCAAATATCAGTATCCTCTGCCACTGCTGACTGATTTGTTTGCTCGAATAAAAGGGGCTAAGTGGTTCTCTAAGATTGATCTCCGTGGGGCGTATAATTTGGTGCGAATTAAGCAGGGGGATGAGTGGAAAACCGCATTTAATACGCCCGAGGGCCATTTTGAGTATTTAGTAATGCCTTTTGGTCTTTCAAATGCCCCTTCAGTCTTTCAGTCCTTTATGCATGACATTTTCCGTGAATATTTGGATAAATTTATGATCGTGTATCTGGATGATATTTTGATTTTTTCGGATGACTGGGATTCTCATGTCCAACAGGTCAGGAGGGTTTTTCAGGTTTTGCGGGCTAATTCCTTGTGTGTGAAGGGTTCTAAGTGTATTTTTGGGGTTCAAAAGATTTCTTTTTTGGGGTACATTTTTTCCCCCTCTTCCATTGAGATGGATCCTGTCAAGGTTCGGGCTATTTGTGATTGGACGCAGCCTTCTTCTCTTAAGAGCCTTCAGAAATTTTTGGGCTTTGCTAATTTTTATCGTCGATTTATAACTGGTTTTTCTGATGTTGCTAAACCTTTGACTGATTTGACCAAAAAGGGTGCTGATGTTGCTGATTGGTCCCCTGCTGCTGTGGAGGCCTTTCGGGAGCTTAAGCGCCGCTTTTCTTCCGCCCCTGTGTTGCGTCAGCCTGATGTTACTCTTCCTTTTCAGGTTGAGGTCGATGCTTCCGAGATCGGAGCTGGGGCGGTCTTGTCGCAGAAAAGTTCCGACTGCTCCGTGATGAGACCTTGTGCGTTCTTTTCTCGAAAATTTTCGCCCGCCGAGCGAAATTATGATATTGGTAATCGGGAGCTTTTGGCTATGAAGTGGGCTTTTGAGGAGTGGCGTCATTGGCTTGAGGGGGCTAGACATCAGGTGGTGGTATTGACCGATCACAAGAATTTGATTTATCTTGAATCTGCCAGGCGCCTGAATCCTAGACAGGCGCGCTGGTCGTTGTTTTTCTCTCGGTTTAATTTTGTGGTCTCATATTTACCAGGTTCTAAAAATGTGAAGGCGGATGCCCTTTCTAGGAGTTTTGAACCTGATTCCCCTGGTGATTCTGAACCTACAGGTATCCTTAAGGATGGGGTGATATTATCTGCTGTTTCCCCAGACCTGCGACGGGCTTTGCAGGAGTTTCAGGCGGATAGACCTGATCGTTGCCCGCCTGGTAGACTGTTTGTTCCTGATGATTGGACCAGTAGAGTTATCTCAGAGGTTCATTCTTCTGTGTTGGCAGGTCATCCCGGGATCTTTGGTACCAGGGATTTGGTGGCTAGGTCCTTCTGGTGGCCTTCCCTGTCTCGAGATGTACGAGTTTTTGTGCAGTCTTGTGATGTTTGTGCTCGGGCCAAACCTTGTTGTTCTCGGGCTAGCGGATTGTTGTTGTCTTTGCCTATTCCGAAGAGGCCTTGGACTCACATCTCTATGGATTTTATTTCTGATCTTCCTGTTTCTCAGAAAATGTCTGTCATCTGGGTGGTGTGTGACCGTTTTTCTAAGATGGTTCATTTGGTGCCCTTGCCTAAGTTGCCTTCCTCATCCGAGTTGGTTCCTCTGTTTTTTCAAAATGTGGTTCGTTTGCATGGTATTCCGGAGAATATCGTTTCTGACAGGGGGACCCAGTTCGTGTCTAGATTTTGGCGGGCGTTCTGTGCTAGGATGGGCATTGATTTGTCTTTTTCGTCTGCGTTCCATCGTCAGACTAATGGCCAGACTGAGCGAACTAATCAGACCTTGGAGACTTATTTGAGGTGTTTTGTGTCTGCGGATCAGGATGACTGGGCTGCCTTTTTGCCGTTGGCGGAGTTTGCCCTCAATAATCGGGCTAGTTCTGCCACTTTGGTTTCTCCTTTCTTTTGCAATTCGGGGTTTCATCCTCGTTTTTCTTCCGGTCAGGTGGAGTCTTCGGATTGTCCTGGAGTGGATACTGTGGTGGATAGGTTGCATCGGATTTGGGGACAGGTGGTGGATAATTTGGAGTTGTTCCAGGAGAAGACTCGGCATTTTGCTAACCGCCGTCGTCGTGTTGGTCCTCGTCTTCGTGTTGGGGACTTGGTGTGGTTGTCTTCTCGTTTTGTCCCTATGAGGGTTTCTTCTCCTAAGTTTAAGCCTCGGTTCATCGGCCCGTATAAGATTTTGGAGATTCTTAACCCCGTGTCCTTTCGATTGGACCTCCCAGCATCTTTTTCTATCCATAATGTCTTCCATCGGTCATTATTGCGCAGGTATGAGGTACCGGTTGTGCCTTCCGTTGAGCCTCCCGCTCCGGTGTTGGTTGAGGGTGAATTGGAGTACGTTGTGGAGAAGATCTTGGACTCCCGTGTTTCCAGACGGAAACTTCAGTATCTGGTCAAGTGGAAGGGCTACGGTCAAGAGGATAATTCTTGGGTGACAGCCTCTGATGTTCATGCCTCTGATTTGGTCCGTGCCTTTCATAGGGCTCGTCCTGATCGCCCTGGTGGTTCTTGTGAGGGTTCGGTGCCCCCTCCTTGAGGGGGGGGTACTGTTGTGAGTTTGGTTTTTGGGCTCCCCCGGTGGTCACTGGTGGTACTGGACTTGTGTGCTTCACTTTCTCTGTTCACCTGTTTCCATCAGGGTATGGGTGTATCCTATTTAGCCTTGCTGCTCAGTTATTCTAGTGCCGGCCATCAATGTAACCAGAGCCTTTCTGTTGCATGTTCCTGCTTCTAGACTACTATCAGCTAAGTTGGACTCTTAGTCCTAAGTTTGTTTTGCATTTTTGTTCCAGTTCACAGTAATGTTATTTTTCTGTAGCTGGAAGCTCTTGTGGGCCGAAATTGCCACTCCGGTGTCATGAGTTGACACATGAGTCTTAAAGTAATTTTGGGATGGTATTTTAATAGGGTTTTCAGCTGACCGTGAAGTTCCCTATTGTATCTTCTTGCTATCTAGTAAGCGGACCTCGCTATGCTGAACCTACCTTCATACTGCGTATGTCTTTTCCTCTGAACTCACCGTCAATATATGTGGGGGGCTTCTGTCTCCTTTTTGGGGGAATTTCCCTAGAGGTAAGCCAGGTCTGTCTTTTCCTCTATTAGGGTTAGTTAGTCCTCCGGCTGGCGCTAGGCGTCTAGGGATAAAACGTAGGTACGCCACCCGGCCACTGTTAGTTGTGTGATAGGTTTAGCTCACGGTCAGCTCGAGATTCCATCACCCAAGAGCTGTTCTGTTATTTATGTTCTCTGACGTTCCCTTGCCATTGGGAACCATGACAGGAAGGTATCCCTGATGGTTCCCAGGTTCTGAAGGAGAGGAAACTCTCCTTCAGGCCCTGGGATCCATATTAATGTGTAAAATAAAGAATTAAAATAAAAAATATTGATATACTCACCTCTCCGACGCAGCCTGGACCTTACCGCTGTGAACCGGCAGCCTTCTTTGCTTAAAATTATATATATATATATCCCTATTTTTTATTTTAATTCTTTATTTTTTACATGGATATGGATCCCAGGGCCTGAAGGAGAGTTTTCTCTCCTTCAGACCCTGGGAACCATACACTGGGAACTTCCGATTCCGATTCCCGATACCACAAAAGTATCGGATCTCGGTATCGGAATTCCGATACAGCAAATATCGGCCGATACCCGATACTTGCGGTATCGGAATGCTCAACACTACTCCCAGTACCAATCACATAGCTCCCAGTACCAATCACATGGCTCCCAGTACTAAACATATGGCTCCCAGTACTAATCACATGGCTCCCAGTACTAATCACATGGCTCCCAGTACTAATCACATGCCTCCCAGCTCTAATCACATGGATCCCAGTACCAATCACATGGCTCCCAGTACTAATCACATGCCTCCCAGTACTAATCACATGGCTCCCTGTACTAATCACGTGGCTCCCAGTACTAATCACATGTCCCCAGTACTAATTACGTGGCTCCCAGTACTAATCACATGGCTCCCACTACTAATCACATGGCTCCCAGGACTAATCACATGGCTCCCAGTACTAATCACGTGGCTCCCACTACTAATCACATGGCTCCCAAGACTAATCACATGGCTCTCAGTACTAATCACATGCTTCCCAGCTCTAATCACATGGCTCCTAGTGTCAATCACATGGCTCCCAGTACCAATGACATAGCTCCCAGTACCAATCACATGGCTCCCGGTACCAATCATATTGCTCCCAGTACCAGTCACATGGCTCCCAGTAGTAATCACATGGCTCCCGGTATTAATCACATGGCTCCCAGTACTAATCACATGGATCCCAGTACCAATCACCTGGCTCCCAGTACCAATCACATAGCTCCCGGTACCAATCATTTGATTTCAAGTAGTAATCACATGGCTCCCAGTACTAATCACATGGCTCCCAGTACTAATCACATGGCTCTCGGTGCTAATCACATGGCTCCCAGTACCAATCACATGGCTCCCAGTACCAATCACATGGCTCCCAGTAACAATCACATGGCTCCCAGTACTAATCACATGCCTCCCAGTACTAATCACATGGCTCCCAGTACTAATCACATGGCTCCCACTACTAATCACATGCTTCCCAGCTCTAATCACATGGCTCCCAGTACCAATCACATGGCTTCCAGTACTAATCACATGCCTCCCAGTACTAATCACATGCTTCCCAGCTCTAATCACATGGCTCCCAGTACCAATCACTTGGCTCCCAGTACTAATCACGTGGCTCCCAGTTCTAATCACATGGCTCCCAGTACTAATCACCTGCCTGCCAGTACTAATCACGTGGCTCCCAGTACTAATCACATGGCTCCCACTACTAATCACATGGCTCCCAGAACTAATCACATGGCTGTCAGTACTAATCACATGCCTCCCAGCTCTAATCACATGGCTCCCAGTACCAATCACATGGCTCCCAGTACTAATCACATGCCTCCCAGTACTAATCACTTGGCTCCCTGTACTAATCACGTGGCTCCCAGTACTAATCACATGGCTCCCAGTACTAATCACATGGCTCCCAAAACTAATCACATGACTTTCAGTACTAATAACATGCTTCCCAGCTCTAATCACATGGCTCCCAGTACCAATCACATGGCTCCCAGTACCAATCACATGGCTCCCAGTACTAATCACATGGCTCCCAGTACTAATCACATGGCTCCCGATACTAATCACATGTCTCCTGGTACTAATCACATGGCTCCCAGTACTAATCACATGACTCCCAGTACTAATCACATGCCTCCCAGTACTAATCACATGGCTCCCACAACTAATCACTTGGCTCTCAGTACTAATCACATGCCTCCCAATACTAATCACATGGCTCTCAGTAATAATCACATGCTTCCCAGTACTAAATACATGGCTCTCAGAACTAATCACATGGCTCTCGGTGCTAATCACATGGCTCCCAGTACCAATCACAAGGCTCCCAGTACCAATCACATAGCTCCCAGTACCAATCACATGGCTCCCAGTACTAATCACATGCCTCCCATTACTAATCACATGGCTCCCAGTACTAATCACATGGCTCCCAGTACTAATCACATGGCTCCCAGTACTAATCACATGCCTCCCAGCTCTAATCACATGGATCCCAGTACCAATCACATGGCTCCCAGTACTAATCACATGCCTCCCAGTACTAATCACATGGCTCCCTGTACTAATCACGTGGCTCCCAGTATTAATCACATGGCTCCCAGTACTAATCACATGGCTCCCAGTACTAATCACATGGCTCCCAAAACTAATCACATGGCTCTCAGTACTAATAACATGCTTCCCAGCTCTAATCACATGGCTCACAGTACCAATCACATGGCTCCCAGTACCAATCACATGGCTCCCAGTACTAATCACATGCCTCCCAGTACTAATCACATGGCTCCCTGTACTAATCACGTGGCTCCCAGTACTAATCACATGGCCCCCAGTACTAATCACATGGCTCCCAAAACTAATCACATGGCTCTCAGTACTAATAACATGCTTCCCAGCTCTAATCACATGGCTCACAGTACCAATCACATGGCTCCCAGTACCAATCACGTGGCTCCCAGTACTAATCACATGGCTCTCAGTGCTAATCACATGGCTCCCAGTACTAATCACATGTCCCCAGTACTAATTACGTGGCTCCCAGTACTAATCACATGGCTCCCACTACTAATCACATGGCTCCCAGGACTAATCACATGGCTCTCAGTACCAATGACATAGCTCCCAGTACCAATCACATGGCTCCCGGTACCAATCATATTGCTCCCAGTACCAGTCACATGGCTCCCAGTAGTAATCACATGGCTCCCGGTATTAATCACATGGCTCCCAGTACCAATCACATGGCTCCCAGTACTAATCACATGGATCCCAGTACCAATCACCTGGCTCCCAGTACCAATCACATAGCTCCCAGTACCAATCACTTGATTTCAAGTAGTAATCACATGGCTCCCAGTACTAATCACATGGCTCTCGGTGCTAATCACATGGCTCTCAGTACCAATCACATGGCTCCCAGTACCAATCACATGGCTCCCAGTACTAATCACATGCCTCCCAGTACTAATCACATGGCTCCCAGTACTAATCACATGGCTCCCACTACTAATCACATGCCTCCCAGCTCTAATCACATGCTTCACAGCTTTAATCACATGGCTCCCAGTACCAATCACATGGCTCCCAGTACCAATCACGTGGCTCCCAGTACTAATCACATGGCTTCCAGTCCTAATCACATGGCTCCCAGTACTAATCACCTGCCTGCCAGTACTAATCACGTGGCTCCCAGTACTAACCACATGGCTCCCGCTACTAATCACATGGCTCCCAGAAGTAATCACATGGCTCTCAGTACTAATCACATGCCTCCCAGCTCTAATCACATGGCTCCCAGTACCAATCACATGGCTCCCAGTACTAATCACATGCCTCCCAGTACTAATCACTTGGCTCCCTGTACTAATCACGTGGCTCCCAGTACTAATCACATGGCTCACGGTACTAATCACATGGCTCCCAGTACTAATCACATGACTCCCAGTACTAATCACATGCCTCCCAGTACTAATCACATGGCTCCCAGAACTAATCACTTGGCTCTCAGTACTAATCACATGCCTCCCAATACTAATCACATGGCTCTCAGTAATAATCACATGCTTCCCAGTACTAAATACATGGCTCTCAGAACTAATCACATGGCTCTCGGTGCTAATCACATGGCTCCCAGTACCAATCACATGGCTCCCAGTACCAATCACATAGCTCCCAGTACCAATCACATGGCTCCCAGTACTAATCACATGCCTCCCATTACTAATCACGTGGCTCCCAGTACTAATCACATGGCTCCCAGTGCTAATCACATGGCTCCCAGTACTAATCACATGCCTCCCAGCTCTAATCACATGGATCCCAGTACCAATCACATGGCTCCCAGTACTAATCACATGCCTCCCAGTACTAATCACATGGCTCCCTGTACTAATCACGTGGCTCCCAGTACTAATCACATGGCTCCCAGTACTAATCACATGGCTCCCAAAACTAATCACATGGCTCTCAGTACTAATAACATGCTTCCCAGCTCTAATCACATAGCTCACAGTACCAATCACATGGCTCCCAGTACCAATCACATGGCTCCCAGTACTAATCACATGCCTGCCAGTACTAATCACATGGCTCCCAGTACTAATCACATGGCTCCCAGTACTAATCAAATGGCTCCCAAAACTAATCACATGGCTCTCAGTACTAATAACATGCTTCCCAGCTCTAATCACATGGCTCACAGTACCAATCACATGGCTCCCAGTACCAATCACGTGGCTCCCAGTACTAATCACATGGCTCTCAGTGCTAATCACATGGCTCCCAGTACTAATCACATGTCCCCAGTACTAATTACGTGGCTCCCAGTACTAATCACATGGCTCCCACTACTAATCACATGGCTCCCAGGACTAATCACATGGCTCTCAGTACTAATCACATGCTTCCCAGCTCTAATCACATGGCTCCCAGTACCAATGACATAGCTCCCAGTACCAATCACATGGCTCCCGGTACCAATCATATTGCTCCCAGTACCAGTCACATGGCTCCCAGTAGAAATCACATGGCTCCCGGTATTAATCACATGGCTCCCAGTACCAATCACATGGCTCCCAGTACTAATCACATGGATCCCAGTACCAATCACCTGGCTCCCAGTACCAATCACATAGCTCCCAGTACCAATCACTTGATTTCAAGTAGTAATCACATGGCTCCCAGTACTAATCACATGGCTCCCAGTACTAATCACATGGCTCTCGGTGCTAATCACATGGCTCCCAGTACCAATCACATGGCTCCCAGTACCAATCACATGGCTCCCAGTACTAATCACATGCCTCCCAGTACTAATCACATGGCTCCAAGTACTAATCACATGGCTCCCAGTACTAATCACATGCCTCCCAGCTCTAATCACATGGCTCCCAGTACCAATCACATGGCTTCCAGTACTAATCACATGCCTCCCAGTACTAATCACATGCTTCCCAGCTCTAATCACATGGCTCCCAGTACCAATCACATGGCTCCCAGTACCAATCACCTGGCTCCCTGTACCAATCACATAGCTCGCAGTACCAATCACTTGATTTCAAGTAGTAATCACATGGCTCCCAGTACTAATCACATGGCTCCCAGTACCAATCACCTGGCTCCCAGTACCAATCACATAGCTCCCAGTACCAATCACTTGATTTCAAGTAGTAATCACATGACTCCCAGTAATAATCACATGGCTCCCGGTATTATTCACATGGCTCCCAGTACCAATCACATGGCTCCCAGTACTAGTCACATGGCTCCCAGTACCAATCACCTGGCTCCCAGTACCAATCACATAGCTCCCAGTACCAATCACTTGATTTCAAGTAGTAATCACATGGCGCACAGTACTAATCACATGTCTCCCAGTACTAATCACATGGCTCCCGGTACTAATCACATGGCTCCCAGTACCAATCACATGGCTTCCAGTACTAATCACATGCCTCCCAGTACTAATCACATGCTTCCCAGCTCTAATCACATGGCTCCCAGTACCAATCACATGGCTCCCAGTACCTATCACGTGGCTCCCAGTACTAATCACATGGCTCCCAGTTCTAATCACATGGCTCCCAGTTCTAATCACATGGCTCCCAGTACTAATCACATGCCTGCCAGTACTAATCACGTGGCTCCCAGTACTAATCACATGGCTCCCACTACTAATCACATGGCTCCCAGAACTAATCACATGGCTCTCAGTACTAATCACATGCTTCCCAGCTCTAATCACATGGCTCCCAGTGCCAATCACATGGCTCCCAGTACCAATCACATGGCTCCCGGTACCAATCATATTGCTCCCAGTACCAATCACATGGCTCCCAGTAGTAATCACATGGCTCCCGGTATTAATCACATGGCTCCCAGTACCAATCACGTGGCTCCCAGTACTAATCACATGGCGCCCAGTACCAATCACATAGTTCCCAGAACCAATCACTTGATTTCAAGTAGTAATCACATGGCTCTCAGTACTAATCATATGCTTCCCAGCTCTAATCACATGTCTCCCAGCACCAATCACATAGCTCCCAGTACCAATCACATGGCTCCCAGTACTAATCACATGCCTCCCAGTACTAATCACGTGGCTCCCAGTACTAATCACATGGCTCCCAGTACTAATCACATGGCTCCCAGTACTAATCACATGGCTCCCAGTACTAATCACATGCCTCCCAGCTCTAATCACATGGATCCCAGTACCAATCACATGGCTCCCAGTACTAATCACTTGCCTCCCAGTACTAATCACATGGCTCCCTGTACTAATCACTTGGCTCTCAATACTAATCACATGGCTCCCAGTACTAATCACATGGCTCCCAAAACTAATCACATGGCTCTCAGTACTAATAACATGCTTCCCAGCTCTAATCACATTGCTCACAGTACCAATCACATGGCTCCCAGTAGCAATCACGTGGCTCCCAGTACTAATCACATGGCTCTCAGTGCTAATCACATGGCTCCCAGTACTAATCACATGGCTCCCAGGACTAATCACATGGCTCTCAGTACTAATCACATGCTTCCCAGCTCTAATCACATGGCTCCTAGTGCCAATGACATGGCTCCCAGTACCAATGACATAGCTCCCAGTACCAATCACATGGCTCCCGGTACCAATCATATTGCTCCCAGTACCAGTCACATGGCTCCCAGTAGTAATCACATGGCTCCCGGTATTAATCACATGGCTCCCAGTACCAATCACATGGCTCCCAGTACTAATCACATGGATCCCAGTACCAATCACCTGGCTCCCAGTACCAATCACATAGCTCCCAGTACCAATCACTTGATTTCAAGTAGTAATCACATGGCTCCCAGTACTAATCACATGGCTCCCAGTACTAATCACATGGCTCTTGGTGCTAATCACATGGCTCCCAGTACCAATCACATGGCTCCCAGTACCAATCACATGGCTCCCAGTACTAATCACATGCCTCTCAGTACTAATCACATGCCTCCCAGTACTAATCACGTGGCTCCCAGTACTAATCACATGGCTCCCAGTACTAATCACATGGCTCCCAGTATTAATCACATGGCTCCCAGTACTAATCACATGCCTCCCAGCTCTAATCACATGGCTCCCAGTACTAATCACATGCCTCCCAGTACTAATCACGTGGCTCACAGTACTAATCTCATGGCTCCCACTACTAATCACATGGCTCCCAGAACTAATCATATGGCTCTCAGTACTAATCTCATGCTTCCCAGCTCTAATCACATGGCTCCCAGTGCCAATCACATGGCTCCCAGTACCAATCCCATAGCTCCCAGTACCAATCACATGGCTCCCGGTACAAATCATATTGCTCCCAGTTCCAATCACATGGCTCCCAGTAGTAATCACATGGCTCCCAGTACCAATCACCTGGCTCCCAGTACCAATCACATAGCTCCCAGTACTAACCAATCACTTGATTTCAAGTTGTAATCACATGGCTCCCAGTACTAATCACATGGCTCCCAGTACTAATCACATGGCTTCCAGTACTAATCACATGGCTCCCAGAACTAATCACATGGCTCTCAGTACTAATCACATATTTCCCAGTACTAATCACATGGCTCTCAGAACTAATCACATGGCTCCCAGTACCAATCACATAGCTCCCAGTATCAATCACATAGCTCCCAGTACCAATCACATGGCTCCCAGTAGTAATCACTTGGCTCCTGGTTTTAATCACATGGCTCCCAGTACCAATCACATGGCTCCCAGTACTAATCACATGGCTCCCAGTACCAATCACCTGGCTCCCAGTACAAATCACATAGCTCCCAGTACCAATCACTTGATTTCAAGTAGTAATCACATGGCTCCCAGTACAAATCACATGGCTCCCAGTACTAATCACATGGCTCCCAGTACTAATCACATGGCTCCCAGTACTAATCATGTGGCTCCCAGTACTAATCACATGGCTCCCAGTACTGATCACATGGCTCTCAGTACTAATCACATCCATGCCTCCCAGTACTAATCACTTGGCTCTCAGAACTAATCACATGGCTCTCAGTACTAATCACATCGCTCTCAGAACTAATTGCATGGGTCTCAGTGCTAATCACATGGCTCCCAGTACAAATCACATGGCTTCCAGTACCAATCACATGGTTCCCAGTACTAATCACATGGCTCCTATTACTAATCACATGGCTCCCAGTTCCAATCACATGGCTCCCAGTACCAATCACATGGCTCCCAGTACCAATCACATGGCCCCCAGTCCCCAGTACCAATCATATGGCTCCCAGTACTAATCACATGGCTCCCAGTACTAATCACATGGCTCCCAGTACTAATCACATGGCTCCCAGCGGTACTGACGTGACAGATTGTGGGTTCAGCGTTACAGTATGTGGATTCCTCTCTACATTGAGGTCCGGGTCGGTATTGATTGCACAGATCCTGATGAATGTAATTAGCTGCTTTTAGGTAGGAATTACATGGAGAGAATAGAATCTAACCAATATCCCCCCGACTCCTGTGATGACAATAAATTCTTATTAATGCTGAGAAGAGATGATTGACTTCCAATATGGCCTCCATAATGGCAGCCAAGGGCGTCACATCCAGCCACTGCACCGCATTGAGGAGCGGCTGGGCTGTTTACATTGTATCACTGCCATCCTTGAATATACTGTAGAGGCTCAGTACACTGTAATTATCATGATACTTTCTGTCCTGTCAGGACTGAGCGATTAATCATCTGACTTGTCACCAAGTTATTAACGTCCAATGGGAAGAGGGGGTCCCAGGAGATCCGGGCGTCCTTAATTACAGGAAACCTACGACAAATGTCTGCGTTCAGCCTTAATGTCAATCTGTGGAGATTAATGGAGAAGATTTCTAAAAAGAGTTGTCTGTCTAGACCCATCCAGCAATGGCGAATTATAATGACCCTATGAAGCATCCGGAGCCATAACTAAAAGGCGAAGGATGAGCCCAAAGAGGGAGTCCAGCACAAAGTATCAACATTTCTCCCAAAATACCAAAACTTTAGTCATTTTCATTTTCTTCTACTTTATTTAAATTGGATACATTGTAACAATGCACGTATCACCGCAGCCACAACAGCACCAGTCTACTTCTCCTGCGAGGTCTGGTTTGGATCCCACTGACTGATGCCGGGGAGCATGTGTCTATGTTACACAAAGCAATGGAGGCTGAGATTTGTCCTGTAGGTGAAGTTGACGCTCATCACTTGTATTCACCATTGAGAGCCCCGGAGAGGGTCAAGGGCCACATCTGTATCTGGATCGTTTTGTGTTTGCAGCACCTGGGACTAAATTCTAATTGTCTTCATCACTGACACTGAGGAGAGAACAGATCCCAGAGCTGCTGGTTGGGGTTGTGGTCCATGAGTTTGTTTTCCTCACGGGTAACATCTCCTCATCAGGTCCTGATGGAAAAAAATGACTCTATGAAGCTTCACATGTTCCAGCTCTCCTAATAACAATTACCCCCAACATCCCCCACTGGCAGGCAAGACCCAGCGGTGAAATCACTCTCAGGAGTATGGGAAAACAACATGGAAATCTCCCAGGATAGGTAAAGGCTGAAGGGCATCTGTGTCCACGAGAGAGAAGTAGACGTCATCAAAAGAAGGACGAGGAATCCCAAAGCCAAGGGGATGATGGAGAATTAAGGGGGGAATGAAACGATAGTATAGGGTGCAATATGGGGAGAAGGGAAGATGGAGAATGTACTGAGGAATGGAGGCAAAAGAAAAAAAATGGGTGAAATAGAAATAAAGGATGGAGTGTGGATGAGGAGGAAATGAAGATGGAGTGTGAACGAGAATGAGGAAGAAGAAGAAGGAAGAGAAGATGGAGTGTGAACAAAAAGGAGAAAGAGAAGATGGAGTGTGAATAAGGAGGAGAAGATGAATGAATAGAAGACGGAGTGTGAACAAGAAGAAGGAAGAGAAGATGGAGTGTGAACGAGAAGGAGGAAGAAGAAGTAAGAGAAGATGGAGTGTGAATAAGAAGGAGGAGAAGTTGAAGGAAAAGAAGATGGAGTGTGAACAAGAAGGAGGAAGAGAAGATGGAGTGTGAATGAGAAGGAAGAAGAGAAGATGGAGTATGAACTAGCAGGAGGAAGAGAAGATGGAAGAGAAGATGGAGTGCGAATGAGAAGGAGGAGAAAATGAAGTATGAGAGAATAGGAAGAAGAGAAGATGGAATGTGAACAAGAAGGAGGAAGAAGAAGTAAGAAAAGATGGAGTGTGAATGAAAAGGAGGAAGAGAAGATGGAGTGTGAATAAGAAGGAGGAGAAGATGAAGGAAAAGAAGATGGAGTGTGAACAAGAAGGAGGAAGAGAAGATGGAGTGTGAACGGGAAGGAGGAAGAGAAGATGGAGTGTGAACAAGAAGCAGGAAGAGAAGATGGAGTGTGAATGAGAAGGAGGAAGAGAATATGGAGTCTGAACGAGAAGGAGGAAGAGAAGATGGAGTGTGAACTAGCAGGAGGAAGAGAAGATGGAAGAGAAGATGGAGTGTGAACGAGCAAGAGGAGAAGATGAAGGAAGAGAAGACGAAATGTGAATGAGAAGGAGGAAGAGAAGATGGAGTGTGAACGAGCAAGAGGAGAAGATGAAGGATGAGAAGACGGAGTGTGAATGAGAAGGAGGAGAAAATGAAGTATGAGAGAATAGGAAAAAGAGAAGATGGAATGTGAACAAGAAAGAGGAAGAAGAAGAAAAAGAAGATGGAGTAGGAGGGAGAAGAAGGAAGAGAAGATGAATTGTGAACAAAGAGGAAGAGAAGATCGAGTGTGAGGGAAAAGGATGAAGGGGATCAAGTTTGACAAAAAAATAGGATAAGGATGTCTAAGATGGAAAGTTTCTCCTTTTGGAGAGTACCAAGCCCACATAAGGAGACTTATAGACCATGCAATGCTCCTCTGTGAATTTAAATATGGAAAAAGATGCCAAAGCAGAAACTCCATTTGCAGACATGTATTTCAAATAGTTACCCCTCCTCAGTGCAAAGCATGAGATCTGACTTGGCTATGTGAGAGGCCTCCGACTGGGATGCTAAGGCAGGAATAATTCTCCTTGTGGAAAGTGACAAGCCTGTGTGAGGAGACTTATAAGCCATGTAATGCTCCTCTAGGAATATAAATATGATAATATCCTCTTCAGACAGGGCTTGATGGTGTGCAAGAGTAGAGTAGGTGAGGATGGAGTCTAAGAAAGATAGACTGAGCATGGAAATTTGGAGAAGGGTGAAGGGAAGGTGGAGTATGAGAAAAGTGAATTAAGTTTGAAAGAAAGATGATGGAGTAAGGAAATGGAGGAAGAGAAAATGGAATGAAGAATAAAGGTGACAAAAAGATGAAAACTGAGTGATAAGGGTAGGAGGATGGCATTTGACCAAGAAGGCTAGGATAAGGTAAGAGTGCAGGAAAAGAGTAGGCTCAGAATGGTGTGTTTGGAATAAGAGTCAAGGGAAGACAGAGAGTAAGGAAGACACAGTGAAGGCTAAGGATGGAGAAGGGTGAAGTGAAGGTGGAGTGTGTAGAAGAATGGTGAGGAAAATCAGGATTATCAGGGTGAAGGAGGCAGAGATTACGGAGTTTAAGGTAGTAGTAGTAGTAAGTAGTGAGGGAGAAGGGTGACGGGATGGTGGCGTGTGAGGGACAAGGGTGACAAGATGGTGGTGTGTTGGGACTAGAATCACAGGATGGTGGCATGTGAAGGAGAAGGGTGACACGATGGTGGCGTGTGACGGAGAAGTGACATGTGTGAAGGAGAGGAGTCGGCTGAGGATATGCCTCCAATCATCGCTCTAGACATTACTCTTTGCCCCCCTTCCGGTGTCGGATAAACTGTCAGACTTCTTACATAAACTCCTTCTGTGCATATTGGTCTTCAGGTTTATTTAAGGCGTCTTCCACCAAACAGTTAACTCCGGCACAAGGCTGTGAGGCCTGAAAACGATCCTTGTGGTTATTAAGAGCGGATTGATTGCTATTACAAAATTGAGTTGTAATAATATTAGGTCTCCTGAGTTTCCTATTTTGCACTAATCTGCCAAATCCGAAGAATTCCTGGCTCTGCGGCCGCACAATGTTTGTTTTTCTAGATTTTGTGGTCCAAATTATGACATTAGCACTTACACTCGCTCCATGTATTGTGTCAGGTTGTTTTTACCAATGCAGGATACTTTCCGGTAACATGAGGTGGGGATCGTCAGCAAACAGTCTGGGTACGGGAGGTTTTCCCGTGGATCAATTACTGGCTCACGACTGTTCCAAAGCAATCGCCAAAACTGCGCCGTCCTGCGCCTGACAGAGCCATTGACGACAATCCCTTTTTCGTTGGCCGTTAGATTGTTTTTCTCTTCGGTAATGCCATTTCCTGGGATGACACAAACCTCATATTGTCACTATGTCACTGAGGAGTTCCTGATGTTAAATCCCAAACCGATCGGCTTTGGCGCAGGCAAATAAAACATGAGCAGAGTAATTCATCACAGAAACGTCCTCTCTGATTAGTGGGTTCATCTTCGGTTGGGTGTAAAGTCCCAGAAATCTAAACAGATCCAAACCGGGTTATGAGGTCTGTACTGCCGACTGAGACAATGTCTGATTGTAGCGCGACATTCACAGATCCAACAAGAAGGACATGGCTGGTGCCAAGGAGCGAAGCGGAGAATGTGGTGGACGATGGTGCCAAGGAGTGAAGTGGAGAGTGTGGTGGACGATGGTGCCAAGCGCGTCACTTTCCAACCTGTATATATTTATGCAAAGTGCGGAACGTCGCGTTCCTGGAAAAGATTAGAATGTTTGATTAATGAGCCAGTGCTTCACATTACACCACGTTGGCCGGTGCCTGACTCATGGGGTGGCTGGTCCTCCATGCTCTGCTGCACTGGCTCTACCAGGAGCCCGCGGGTTGTAACTCACACCTGTCTGTTGTGTGGAGCCGAGGAGTCGTCCAAGAAAAGTATAGCATATATTCATTTCTATTGGTCACATGTTTGGGATTTCTGCCTACATATTCTACTGGTCATTGTGTGCTGTGGCCACGACTCACTGCTGCAGGATAAGGCCGGGACATGCAGTGGAGCAACAATATTCTTGATGGTCTTCTGACCATGAAACAACGGCAATTTTATTATTCTGTTGGCTGTCATTTAATAAAGCTTTGCACATTCTATGGGATCAAGACACGATGACCTCTACATCAGGGGTGTCAAACTGCATTCCTCGAGGGCCTCAAACCATGCGTGTTTTCAAGATTTCCTTTTCATTGCACAAGGTGCTGGAATCATTCTGTGCAGGTGATTAAATGATCACCTGTGCAATACAAGGAAATCCTGAAAACATGACCTGTTTGCAGCCCTTGAGGAATGCAGTTTGACACCCCTGCTCTACATGGTCTACTGCTAGTCACCATCTTGGTCAGATGAATTTTATCCTTTTGTTTTCCAGGACAATAGGGTTTGAGAGTCTGGAGTACTGAACGCACTTGAGTGGTCTTTTATGCGTTTGGGTGGTTTACTCAGTTATACATTTGCGTGGTTTATAAGTGTCTGGGTGGATTACTCAGTGATACATTTGAGTGGTCTGAAAGCATTTGGGTGGGTTACTCAGTGATACATTTATGTGGTCTGGAGGCATTTGGGTGGGTTACTCAGTGATACATTAGAGTGGTCTGGAAGCGTTTGGGTGGGTTACTCAGTGATACATTTGAGTGGTCTGGAAGCATTTGGGTGGGTTACTCAGTGATACATTTAAGTAGTCTGGAAGCATTTGGGTGGGTTTCTCAGTGATACATTTGCCTGGTCTGGAAGCGTTTGGGTAGGTTACTCAGTGATACATTTGAGTGGCCTGGAAGCGTTTGGGTGGGTTACTCAGTGATACATTTAAGTAGTCTGGAAGCATTTGGGTGGGTTACTCAGTGATACATTTGCCTGGTCTGGAAGCGTTTGGGTAGGTTACTCAGTGATACATTTGAGTGGCCTGGAAGCGTTTGGGTGGGTTACTCTGTGATAGATTTACGTGATCTGGAGGTGTTTTGGTGGGTTACTCTGTGGCTCAGTGGATAGCATTGCAGCGCTGGAGTCCTGGGTTCAAATCCCACCAAGGACAACATCTGCAAAGAGTTTGTATGTTCTCTCCGTGTTTGCGTGGGTTTCCTCTGGGTTCTCCGGTTTCCTCCCACATTCCAAAGACATACTGATGGGGAATTTAGATTGTGAGACCCATTGGGGACAGTGATGGTAATGTGTGTACACTGTGAAGCGCTGCGGAATATGTTAGCGCTATATAAAGATTATTATTATTATCCTCTCCATGGATTCCTTTCTCCGGCCTCATCTTTCTACCACCTGCACTGAGGACCATCTGATCCTCATCATGGCTCCCACCACCACTCACCACACACCACACATGAAACCAATGAGATGCTCAATTTTCCAATAAATGTTTTGCACTAAGGAGATAATTCCCTGTAACGAGAGCCATCCAGCATAGATATCTCCGAGCTGCTTCCTGTCCGGACACGTGACGGCATCTTCCCCGATGTCTGTATCTGATTGTTACCGTTCTGCTCCTGTTACTACTGGGAAGTTTCTGACCTTCAGGCATTTTTTCAATTATCTTTGTTTTGGTTGTCAGAAAGTTTCCCCTAGAAGTAAACAACATCTCAGATTAACCTCTAAGGAGGAGATGTGGCTGACAACAGCACTGAAGCCAAGCCAAACTCATCCAACGGCAGAACCAGGAGTCCTGTGTTTACATGGAGGCTGGAGAGTCCAGGAAACACAACATGTGTTTACATGGAGGCTGGAGAGTCTGGGAGACACAACATGGTGACGTGTCTGCGGCCAGACGGTGCGCGGTCTAACGCCAGAGGATTATTCCAATATTTTCTGTCCTCTGTCGCTGTGGCTGGATTTAGCTGAGAGCCTGGATCGGGCACAATAGCTCCGACAGAAGGTTTCAGACTTTATCACATTTATGGAATCTTTTTGGCAATTCTTCCGGGAATGAAACAAACTGTCAGCAAATTGCAGAGGAGATTTGTATCACTGCTCAGTATCCAGGGTCGGTCAGACGCTTTATTCGGGGAGGCAACGGCTGATACTTTGTGAAAACATCAGCAGGTAAAGAAGAAGCTTCACGACTTCAAGGAACATTAGAAGTGTGCGGAGATCAGCAGCGTCAAGCAGAGAGGAGTCTTCAAAGACAGCGCAGTCCCATCACCTCCTCGGAAATGATGATGCTCCCGCACCAGTAATTACAGAGCACAATAAGCCATTAAGAAAAAGAATCCGGGGAGCAATAATGGCAGCTTACACAATGGGGGGGTGCAACATTCAAAGAAAACACATTTATAGCAAAAAGATACAGCTCCGACATATGCCGTGGCACGGCACAAACAGCAAACATGAAACGACGAGTATAAAATAACAAATTTCTGCCAATTGTCGAAAACAATGCAAACTGGAGGAGCTGACAATGTAAAGGAGAGAGACTGCTGAATATGTGCAGCGAAAAAGTATCTATATTTTATAATATAGAACAACATCACTTTAAAAACTGTTTAAAGCAATAGTAACTCTAGCGCACAATAATAATATAATAATAATAATTTTTATTTATATAGCGCCAACATATTCCGCAGCGCTTTACAACTTATAGAGGGGACTTGTACAGACAATAGACATTACAGCATAACAGAAATCACAGTTCAAAACAGATACCAGGAGGAATGAGGGCCCTGCTCGCAAGCTTACAACCTATGAGGAAAAGGGGAGACACGAGAGGTGGATGGTAGCAATTGCTTTAGTTATTTGGACCAGCCATAGTGTAAGGCTCGGGTGTTCATGTAAAGCTGCATGAACCAGTTAACAGCCTAAGTATGTAGCAGTACAGACACAGAGTGCTATTAACTGCATAAAGTGTATGAGAACATGATGCGAGGAACCTGATTTTTTTTTTTTTTTTTAATAGGCCACACAGGGATAGTTAGGTTAATGCGTTGAGGCGGTAGGCCAGTCTGAACAAATGCGTTTTTAGGGCACGCTTAAAACTGTGGGGATTGGAGATTTATCGTATTAACCTGGGTAGTGCATTCCAAAGAATCGGTGCAGCACGTGTAAAGTCTTGGAGACGGGAGTGGGAGGTTCTGATTATTGAGGATGCTAACCTGAGGTCATTAGCGGAGCGGAGGGCATGGGTAGGGTGGTAGACTGAGACCAGAGAGGAGATGTAGGGTGGTGCTGAGCCATGGAGTGCTTTGTGGATGAGGGTAGTAGTTTTGTACTGGATTCTGGAGTGGATGGGTAGCCAGTGTAATGACTGGCACAAGGTAGAGGCATCGGTGTAACGGTTGGTGAGGAATATGATCCTGGCAGCAGCATTCAGGACAGATTGGAGCGGGGAGAGTTTGGTAAGAGGGAGGCCGATTAGTAGAGAGTTACAATAGTCCAGACGAGAATGAATAAGTGAGACAGTAAGAGTTTTTGCAGAGTCGAAAGTAAGAAAAGGGCGAATTCTAGAAATGTTTTTGAGATGCAGATAAGAAGAGCGAGCCAATGATCGGATGTGGGGGGTGAATGAAAGTTCAGAATCAAGGATGACCCCAAGGCAGCGGGCATGTTGCTTTGGAGTAATGATGGAACCGCACACAGAGATGGCAATGTCAGGCAAAGGTAGGTTAGTAGAGGGAGAGAACACGAGGAGTTCAGTTTTCGACAGGTTCAGTTTCAGATAGAGGGAGGACATGATGTTAGAGACAGCGGTAAGACAATCACTGGTGTTTTCTAAGAAGGTCGGCGTGAAAGCAGGAGAAGAGGTGTATAATTGGGTGTCGTCAGCATAGAGATGGTACTGGAAACCAAATCTATTGATTGTTTGTCCAATAGGGGCAGTATACAAAGAGAAGAGGAGGGGGCCTAGGACTGATCCTTGAGGAACCCCAACAGTAAGGGGAAGGTGAGAGGAGGAGGAACCAGCAAAACATACAGTGAAGGATCGGTCAGAGAGATAGGAGGAGAACCAAGAGAGAACGGTGTCCTTGATGCCGATGGAGCAGAGCATAGTGAGGAGGAGCTGATGATCCACAGTGTCGAATGCTGCGGAGAGATCCAAGAGAATTAGCATGGAGTAGTGACCATTAGATTTAGCTGTTAGTAGGTCATTAGAGATTTTAGTGAGGGCAGTTTCAGTAGAGTGTAAAGAGCGGAAGCCAGATTGAAGAGGGTCGAGAAGAGCGTTATCTGAGAGACAGCGGGTAAGACGGGAGTGGACCAGGCGTTCGAGGAGTTTAGAGATGAAGGGAAGATTAGAGACAGGTCTATAATTAGCGGCACAATTTTGGTCGAGGGAGGGTTTTTTAAGTAATGGATGTATGATGGCATGCTTAAATGAGGAGGGAAAAATACCGGAAGTGAGGGAAAGGTTGAATATTTTTGTTAGGTGAGAGGTGACAGCCGGAGAAAGGGACTGGAGGAGATGTGACGGAATGGGGTCACTGGTGCAAGTGGTCGGGCGAGAAGATGCAAGGAGCCTGCTTACTTCTTCTTCTGTAACTGGTTCAAAGTCAGAGAGTGAACTAGATGCAGTGGGGGAGGGAGGACAGTGCATGGTATGAAGAGATTGGGAGATGATTTCCTGTCGAATGTGGTCAATTTTTTCTTTGAAGTAATTGGCCAGATCGTCAGGGCGGAGATCTGTGGTTGGGGCCTGCTCTCTTGGGTTGAGTAGGGACTGGAAAGTGTCGAAGAGACGTTTAGGGTTATTGGACAGCGAGGTGATGAGGGTGTTGAAATAGGTTTGTTTGGAGAGGTGAAGGGCAGAGTTGTATGTTTTTAGCATGAACTTATAATGGATGAAATCTTCGGGTAGATTTTCTCCACAGACGTTCGGCGCACCTGGAGCACCGCTGCAGGAAACGTGTTTGCAGCATGTGGCACGGTTGTCGCCGTCTGTGTCGAGTTGTTCTATGTATAGGAGGTGCAGCTTCATCCAGGGCACTTTGCAGGGTTTCATTGTAATGCTTCAGAGCAGAATCAGGACATGAGATGGAGAAGATTGGGGCCAATGAGGACTGCAAGTTCTTCATAAGTTTCTGGGTGTTAATGGCCTGTATGTTTCTATAAGTGTGGAAAGTGGGGGTGACCTGAGCGGGATGGCAGTTCTTGATAGAGAATGAAAGAAGGTTGTGGTCAGAGCGCGGGAGAGGGGAGTTTGTGAAATCATCCAGTGAGCAAAGCCGGGAGAAGACCAAGTCAAGGGAGTTTCCATGTTCATGCGTTGGAGAGTTAATATGCTGCGAGAGGCTGAAAGAGGAGGTTAGAGATAAAAGGTGAGAAGCAGATGGGGAGAGGGGAGAAGCAATGGGGATGTTGAAGAAATCACCCATGATAAGGGTGGGGGTGTCACAGGAGAGAAAGTGTGGAAGTCAGGTGGCAAAATGATCCAGGAACTGATGAGAGGGGCCAGGAGGACGATACACCACCGCCACTCGCATGGAGAAGGGGACGTAGAGTCTGACAGCATGGACCTCAAAGGAAGGGAATACAAGTGAGGGTACTTGGGGGATAACTTGGAAGGTACATTTGGGTGAAAGGAGCACAAGAATCACAATGGAGTTTAGCAAGACCTATGTAATTGTGTCAAACTGTGTGATCCTCCCCCTAATAACATACAGACGGACGCATACTAGGTGGCTGCAAAAGGAAGCAAAATGAGGGTAAGAGCAGGACAATTACCCTGCAGACAAATGTGGATATAGAAATGACTTAAAATAACAGAATAAAAAAAAATAATAATAATTTTGAACCAGGAGATGGAAGTCCAAATGGAGGAGTGGAGCAGTGCTTGGGTGTGCATTTTACTGTACTTGCTATTAAATAAATAAATGAAAAAAATGATGTGGGCTCCTGTCATGATTCTCAATGGCGAGAGAACATAGCCCAGCATATATGAGAACTAGCTCTTGGAAGATGGAAACTATACTGACCATGAACTAAACCTGCCGCACAACTAGAAGTGGCCGGGTAGCATGCCTACGTTTTTTAACCCTAGATGCCCAGCGCCAGCCGGAGAACTACCTAATCCTAGCAGAGGAAAAGACAGTCCTGGCTCACCTCTAGAGAAATTTTCCCAAAAGGCAGACAGAGGCCCCCACATATATTGGCGGTGATTTTAGATGAAATGACAAACGTAGTAAGAAAATAGGTTTAGCAAAATCGAGGTCCGCTTTCTAGATAGCAGGAAGACAGAAAGGACACTTTCATGGTCAGCAGAAAGCCCTATCAAAACACCATCCAGAAATTCCTTTAAGACTCTAGCATTAACTCATAACACCATAGTGGCAATTTCCGATCACAAGAGCTTTCCAGACACAGTAACGAAACAGCAGCTGTGAACAGGAACAAAATGCAAAAACACACAAGGACAAAAGTCCAACTTAGCTGGGAGTTGTCTAGTAGCAGGAACAAGCACAGAAGGCTTCTGATTACATTGTTGACCGGCAAGAAACTGACAGAGGAGCAAGGTTATATAGCGACTCCCACATCCTGATAGGAGCAGGTGAACAGAGGGGATGATGCACACAAGTTCAATTCCACAAGTGGCCACCGGGGGAGCCCAGAATCCAATTTCACAACAGTACCCCCCCCTCAAGGAGGGGGCACCGAACCCTCACCAGAACCACCAGGGCGATCAGGATGAGCCCTATGAAAGGCACGGACAAGATCGGAGGCATGAACATCAGAGGCAGTGACCCAAGAATTATCCTCCTGACCGTATCCCTTCCATTTGACCAGATACTGGAGTCTCCGTCTGGAAACACGAGAGTCTAAGATCTTTTCCACAACGTACTCCAACTCACCCTCAACCAACACTGGAGCAGGAGGCTCAACGGAAGGCACAACCGGTACCTCATACCTGCGCAACAATGACCGATGAAAAACATTATGAATCGAAAAGGATGCAGGGAGGTCCAAACGGAAGGACACAGGGTTAAGAATCTCCAATATCTTGTACGGGCCGATGAACCGAGGCTTAAACTTAGGAGAAGAAACCCTCATAGGGACAAAACGAGAAGACAACCACACCAAGTCCCCAACACAAAGCCGAGGACCAACACGACGACGGCGGTTGGCAAAAAGCTGAGTCTTCTCCTGGGACAACTTCAAATTGTCCACCACCTGCCCCCAAATCTGATGCAACCTCTCCACCACAGCATCCACTCCAGGACAATCCGAAGATTCCACTTGACCGGAGGAAAATCGAGGATGAAACCCCAAATTACAGAAAAACGGGGACACCAAGGTGGCAGAGCTGGCCCGATTATTGAGGGCGAACTCCGCCAAAGGCAAAAAAGCAACCCAATCATCCTGATCCGCAGACACAAAACACCTCAAATATGTCTCCAAGGTCTGATTAGTCCGCTCGGTCTGGCCATTAGTCTGAGGATGGAAAGCAGACGAAAAAGACAAATCTATGCCCATCCTAGCACAGAATGCCCGCCAAAATCTAGACACGAATTGGGTCCCTCTGTCAGAAACGATATTCTCAGGAATACCATGCAAACGAACAACATTTTGAAAAAACAGAGGAACCAACTCGGAAGAAGAAGGCAACTTAGGCAAGGGAACCAGATGGACCATCTTAGAGAAACGGTCACACACCACCCAGATGACAGACATCTTCTGAGAAACAGGCAGATCCGAAATAAAATCCATCGAGATGTGCGTCCAAGGCCTCTTCGGGATAGGCAAGGGCAACAACAATCCACTAGCCCGAGAACAACAAGGCTTGGCCCGAGCACAAACGTCACAAGACTGCACAAAGCCTCGCACATCTCGTGACAGGGAAGGCCACCAGAAGGATCTTGCCACCAAATCCCTGGTACCAAAGATTCCAGGATGACCTGCCAACGCAGAAGAATGAACCTCAGAGATGACTCTACTGGTCCAATCATCAGGAACAAACAGTCTACCAGGTGGGCAACGATCAGGTCTATCCGCCTGAAACTCCTGCAAGGCCCGCCGCAGGTCTGGAGAAATGGCAGACAATATCACTCCATCTTTAAGGATACCTGTGGGCTCAGAATTACCAGGGGAGTCAGGCTCAAAACTCCTAGAAAGGGCATCCGCCTTAACATTCTTAGAACCCGGTAGGTACGACACCACAAAATTAAACCGAGAGAAAAACAACGACCAGCGCGCCTGTCTAGGATTCAGGCGCCTGGCAGACTCAAGGTAAATTAAATTTTTGTGGTCAGTCAATACCACCACCTGATGTCTGGCCCCCTCAAGCCAGTGACGCCACTCCTCAAAAGCCCACTTCATGGCCAAAAGCTCCCGATTCCCAATATCATAATTCCGCTCGGCGGGCGAAAATTTACGGGAAAAAAAAGCACAAGGTCTCATCACGGAGCAGTCGGAACTTCTCTGCGACAACACCGCCCCAGCTCCGATTTCAGAAGCGTCGACCTCAACCTGAAAAGGAAGAGCAACATCAGGCTGACGCAACACTGGGGCGGAAGAAAAGCGGCGCTTGAGCTCCCGAAAGGCCTCCACAGCATCAGGGGACCAATCAGCAACATCAGCACCCTTCTTAGTCAAATTAGTCAATGGTTTAACAACATCAGAAAAACCAGCAATAAATCGACGATAAAAGTTAGCAAAGCCCAAAAATTTCTGAAGACTCTTAAGAGAAGAGGGTTGCGTCCAATCACCAATAGCCTGAACCTTGACAGGATCCATCTCGATGGAAGAGGGGGAAAAAATGTATCCCAAGAAAGAAATCTTTTGAACCCCAAAAACACACTTAGAACCCTTCACACACAAGGAATTAGACCGCAAAACCTGAAAAACCCTCCTGACCTGCTGGACATGAGAGTCCCAGTCATCCGAAAAAATCAGAATATCATCCAGATACACAATCATAAATTTATCCAAATAATCGCGGAAAATGTCATGCATAAAGGACTGGAAGACTGAAGGGGCATTTGAAAGACCAAAAGGCATCACCAAATACTCAAAATGGCCCTCGGGCGTATTAAATGCGGTTTTCCACTCATCCCCCTGCTTGATTCGCACCAAATTATACGCCCCACGGAGATCAATCTTAGAGAACCACTTGGCCCCCTTTATACGAGCAAACAAATCAGTAAGCAGTGGTAACGGATATTGATATTTAACCGTGATTTTATTCAAAAGTCGATAATCAATACACGGCCTCAAAGAGCCGTCTTTCTTAGACACAAAGAAAAAACCGGCTCCTAAGGGAGATGACGAAGGACGAATATGTCCCTTTTCCAAGGACTCCTTTATATATTCTCGCATAGCAGCGTGTTCAGGCACAGACAGATTAAATAAACGACCCTTAGGGTATTTACTACCCGGAATCAAGTCTATGGCACAATCGCACTCCCGGTGCGGAGGTAGTGAACCAACCTTGGGTTCTTCAAAAACGTCACGAAAGTCAGACAAGAATTCAGGAATCTCAGAGGGAATAGATGATGAAATGGAAACCAAAGGTACGTCCCCATGAGTTCCTTTACATCCCCAGCTTAACACAGACATAGCTCTCCAGTCGAGGACTGGGTTATGAGATTGCAGCCATGGCAATCCCAGCACCAAAACATCCTGTAGATTATACAGCACCAGAAAGCGAATAACCTCCTGGTGATCCGGATTAACACGCATAGTCACTTGTGTCCAGTATTGTGGTTTATTACTAGCCAATGGGGTGGAGTCAATCCCTTTCAGAGGTATCGGAGCCTCCAGTGGCTCCAAATCATACCCACAGCGTTTGGCAAAGGACCAATCCATAAGACTCAAAGCAGCGCCAGAGTCGACATAGGCGTCCGCGGTAATAGATGACAAAGAACAAATCAGGGTCACAGATAGAATAAACTTAGACTGTAAAGTGCTAATTGAAACAGACTTGTCAGGCTTCTTAGTACGCTTAAAGCATGCTGATATAACATGAGTTGAATCACCACAATAGAAGCACAACCCATTTTTTCGTCTAAAATTCTGCCGCTCGCTTCTGGACAGAATTCTATCACATTGCATATTTTCTGGCGTTTTCTCAGTAGACACCGCCAAATGGTGCACAGGTTTGCGCTCCCGCAGACGCCTATCGATCTGAATAGCCATCGTCATGGACTCATTCAGACTCGCAGGCACAGGGAACCCCACCATAACATCCTTAATGGCATCAGAGAGACCTTCTCTGAAAATCGCCGCCAGGGCGCACTCATTCCACTGAGTAAGCACAGACCATTTGCGGAATTTTTGGCAATATATTTCAGCTTCATCTTGCCCCTGAGACAAGGACATCAAGGCCTTTTCCGCCTGAAGCTCTAAATGAGGTTCCTCATAAAGCAACCCCAAGGCCAGAAAAAACGCATCCACATTGAGCAACGCAGGATCCCCTGGTGCCAATGCAAAAGCCCAGTCTTGAGGGTCGCCCCGGAGCAAGGAAATTACAATCCTGACCTGCTGTGCAGGGTCTCCGGCAGAGCGAGACTTCAGGGACAAAAACAATTTGCAATTATTTTTAAAATTTTGAAAGTGAGATCTATTCCCCGAGAAGAATTCAGGCAAAGGAATTCTAGGCTCAGACATAGGTGCATGAACAACAAAATCTTGCAAATTTTGTACCTTTGTGGCGAGATTATTCAAACCTGTAGCTACACTCTGAAGATCCATTTGAAACAGGTGAACACAGAGCCATTCAAGGATTAGAAGGAGAGAAAGAGAGGAAGGCTGCAGTATAGGCAGACTAGCAAGTGATTCAATTAAGAGCACACTCAGAACTAGAGGGAAAAAAAAAAAAAAAAAAATTGTAGCAGACTTCTTTTTTCTCTCCTTTCTCAGCCAGTAATTTAACCCTTTTTTGGGCCGGTCAAACTGTCATGATTCTCAATGGCGAGAGAACATAGCCCAGCATATATGAGAACTAGCTCTTGGAAGATGGAAACTATACTGACCATGAACTAAACCTGCCGCACAACTAGAAGTGGCCGGGTAGCATGCCTACGTTTTTTAACCCTAGATGCCCAGCGCCAGCCGGAGAACTACCTAATCCTAGCAGAGGAAAAGACAGTCCTGGCTCACCTCTAGAGAAATTTTCCCAAAAGGCAGACAGAGGCCCCCACATATATTGGCGGTGATTTTAGATGAAATGACAAACGTAGTAAGAAAATAGGTTTAGCAAAATCGAGGTCCGCTTTCTAGATAGCAGGAAGACAGAAAGGACACTTTCATGGTCAGCAGAAAGCCCTATCAAAACACCATCCAGAAATTCCTTTAAGACTCTAGCATTAACTCATAACACCATAGTGGCAATTTCCGATCACAAGAGCTTTCCAGACACAGTAACGAAACAGCAGCTGTGAACAGGAACAAAATGCAAAAACACACAAGGACAAAAGTCCAACTTAGCTGGGAGTTGTCTAGTAGCAGGAACAAGCACAGAAGGCTTCTGATTACATTGTTGACCGGCAAGAAACTGACAGAGGAGCAAGGTTATATAGCGACTCCCACATCCTGATAGGAGCAGGTGAACAGAGGGGATGATGCACACAAGTTCAATTCCACAAGTGGCCACCGGGGGAGCCCAGAATCCAATTTCACAACAGGCTCCCACCCCTATTTTTAATAACCATCCAAGGGAACGCAGACAACTGGGGGCTGGTATTATTTATCTGGGAAGGGGCCAATATCCCTACAATTTCCCAGGGTATTAATAACAGCTCACAGCTGTATGTATATCTTTTACTGATAATTAAAAAGGGGGGTACCCCCAAAAAAATTATGTCAGGTCCCTCCTATATTTAATAACCAACAAAGGCTAAACAAACACACAGCTGAAGACTGATCTTAATAGATATTGGCCCCCTCCCAGACTAACAACACCAGCCCTCAACTGCCCCAGAAATGCCAATTCTGGCTCTTAGCCTTGGCTCTTCCCACTTGTTCTGGTGTGGTGGTAAGCGAGGTAATAGTTTATGGGGTTGATGTCAGCATTGTAATGTCAGCTGACATGAAGCCCATTGGTTAGTAATGCAGAAGCGTCTATCAGACACCCCCATTACTAACCCAGTAAGTACAAAGAAAAAAATACACGCAAAGAGGAAAAAACATTTTATTTGACTAAAGATTCCCCTACACATTCTCTGGTTTACCCATTTATTACTAAAAAATCTCAGCAGATTTGACGACATCCAACTAGGTCCCATGTTGTCCACTGATTTTCTAACAGGCGATCACATCAGTAAATTCAACACACTGGGAGCTAGTACCGAAAGAACAAGACTGTAAAGATATCTCAAGGTCATTTATCATGGGTGTAACATCATGGCCAGTGAATAGTGACTGCTGGTAACCTCTGCAGTTTCATTCTCACATTATTGGCTGCTCTGCAGCCTTTCAACAAACTTTATTAGTCTTCCGGACCCAAAAATGAAACTAGACATGTAGTAAGTAGTCTGTATTTGGGGTCCGGTATTGAACACTAGAAGTCCAGTACGAGCCCAGAACTTTCCAAGATATATTACAAAGTTTCATGCGCACTATTGATTTATAAAATTAAAATGAAATCCACGGTTACTCCTTATGTATCGGGACAGTGCTCTGTTCTATAATATTGGATGGGGGTCCACCCTTTAACACTAAATGAGTCAACCTTTAAGGCTGCCATCACACCAGCAGTATTTGGTCAGTATTTTACATCAGTATTTGTAAGCCAAAACCAGGAGTGGAACAATTAGAGGAAAAGTATAATAAAAACATATGCACCACTTCTGCATTTATCACCCACTCCTGGTTTTGGCTTACAAATACTGATGTAAAATACTGACCAAATACTGCTAGTGTGACGGCAGCCTAACACTGTAAAAAACTCCACCCTTAAAAATTGCTCAGTTCTTCAGCCTTTAGCATTACATCCTCCTGACCACTGTACGCGAACTCCACATATGAGAAAAGCTGCTGACACTCAGACCACACACTCTGTTCAAAGTCTGAACAAAGTCCAATCAAAATAATTGGTCCATTTTTCTCGTACTTATGAATTAAACCTAATACTGTATATTGCTCCACCCTATACCATTAGACATTTCTTCAGCTCCCAATGCTATACAGTCCTCCTGTTATGGGTTCACCTATTGATTCATCTAGTTGTAGGGCAGGGTGAGCAGTGGACTTGGACAGGCAACGCCTGGAATAATAAAAAACTAACTAATAAGGAGAAACAAGAGTCAAATGAACTAAATAAAAAAATTAGTAACATCAAGTTATATTTATTGAAAATTTATAGAACAATAAAAACATCATATATATTAATATCACAAAAGTGAGATAGTGACTGTATTAAAGTGCGCCTAAAGTTCCAGGTACATAGGACAAAGCAGTAATATCCAAATGATTCCGATAGCAGCAGTTTATACCACATGTGTGGCAGCAATCAATTTATGTGTGTGCTCACATGTGTGAAACAGTGGTAACATAACCTCCACTATATCGCACACCTTACATTGCCATGCCGCATTAATCGTATCGCTACCAAAAACAAAGACATATTGTTATATAGGGATAAGTTACCCATAGAAGTCTGTGATGGTATGTCCTAGTCCCGGAACGTGCCCCGACGCGCGTTTCGCGTTGGTATGTGCCCGCTTCCTCAGGCCTGGAATAATAAAGTTGGATCATCCAGTCGGCACCTGGAGCAATGGGGAAGAGCAGAGCTGCATTTGTTGGAGGCATGCCGAACAGTGGAGCTAAAGGAGTACACATGTGGCTTGGAACAGCAGAGCTGTTCAAGCAGTCAGGAATCTTGATACAGCAGAGCCAACTGTGCAGGCAGCACCTTGGAACAGAAGAGTCATGTAGGCAGGCAGGTATCTTGATATATCACATCTGAGTGTGCAGACTGCAACTTGGATAACCAGAGATGAGTTGGCAGAAAATCACCTTTGTAGAGCAATGTTGAGTGTTGGGTCAGCACCCTAGAACAACAGATATGAATGAGGCACTTTTATAAATCAGAGCCGAGTGTGCGGAGGTAGGCCAAGCGTGTACTGTGATATAGGAGACACGAGTGTGCGGAGGTAGGCCAAGCGTGTACTGTGATATAGCAGACAAGAGTGTGCGGAGGTAGGCCAAGTATGTGCCATGATATAGCAGACACGAGTGTGTGGAGGTAGGCCAAGCGTGTACCGTGATATAGGAGACACGAGTGTGTGGAGGTAGGCCAAGTGTGTACTGTGATATAGCAGACACGAGTGTGCGTAGGTAGGCCAAGCGTGTACTGTGATATAGCAGACACGAGTTTGCGGAGGTAGGCCAAGCGTGTACTGTGATATGGCAGACACGAGTGTGCGTAGGAAGGCCAAGCTTGTACTGTGATATAGCAGACACGAGTGTGCGTAGGTAGGCCAAGCATGTACCGTGATATAGCAGACACGAGTGTGCGGAGGTAGGCCAAGCGTGTACTATGATATAGCAGACGAGTGTGTGGAGGTAGGCCAAGCGTGTACTGTGATATAGCAGACACGAGTGTGCGGAGGTAGGCCAAGCGTGTACTGTGATATAGCAGACACGAGTGTGCGGAGGTAGGCCAAACATGTGTAGCGCCCCCACTGCCGCAGGGCCGAGGGGTACCCGGTACCGGGCCTCTGAGTCTCTGCTCTGGGGTTGTCACGGTGGCTGGACCCGGTCCGTGACCCTGCTGAGGGGCGTACAATGAAGGTGGAGGGTGTAGTGATGATGTTATGATGTGGTGCAGGCCGCAGTAAATAACGAGGACACCAGGTTGCAGTCTCTTTACCTCTTTACTGAAGGCTTCAGGATCCTCAGTCCGGAATACGGTTAACCAGGCTGCGCAAGTCCGGCCGGTCCGATGGCACCTCCAGAGTTCCCTTTGCAGGTGGAAATCTGTGCCTACCTTCTAGCGCTTGTGTGTTGTGGTCCTCCCCTGCTGTGCTTACGGGATAGTCCCCACAACTGTTGTGTCTGTTTCTGAAGTTCCCTCACAACTCGATTATGATGTTCTTCTTCGTCCCCCAGATCATATGGCTAGGACGCACCCGTATGACGGGTAGGCTCGGAGCTCTTCCGGGACCCTAGTGTCGCCCCTCTCCAGTTGTTGCCCCCTATGTCTTCTTAGGTGATTTGAGTGAGACAGCCCGCCTATAACTGACTGTCCTGCCGTAGGTTTGAAGTAAGGCCTGGAGCTCAATACTTCCTCGGCGTTCCGGCCACCGGCTACGCGCCTCAGTAGGATGTTGCCTCGTCTTACAGCACGACTCCTACTGGTGTTTCCCCTTGTTGCGTTGATCTCGTTTCTCACTCAGCACAATAAACCTCGCTTCTTGTCCTTTCTTAGGGCACCGCCGCTATCTCGTGCAGGCGCGGTCCCGTAACGTTCTCTCTGTTCGCTAGGCCTCTGTCAGGATCCCACCCCTGACAGGGACCCCCCTGAGTCTCTCCCCGCAACACCCTCTGCCACAGGATGTTGCCTGTTCGATTCCCAGTCAGCTTCTCTCTAAGTTCCTGTCTAACCCCCAGTTTTACCAGACTGTGAGGAGTGGCCTAATACATAGTACCCTTAGCTCCCCCTGGAGGCCAGACTGTGAAATGTATTGGTGTCTGTGATACCTGGTCAGGTGAACTCCTTCAGTGCCATCAGACGTACCATAGCCCCCCTTAGCGGCGGAGCATCAGTACTGCAACGACCAGGACTCTGGGGCACTGCACTCCCCCCCGGTTAAATCCAGTACTCCTGGACTGGGAAGAAAACAACAATACATGTCAGCAAAAAGACATACAATTTTGAAATGCAATAACAATAAGTAAGTTTGAACAGAGCTTCCCTTTATGGGAGGTGAGGACACTTGAACGTTACAAACATGGTTAAATATTTTAAATAACATACTATAAATAACTTCTCTTACCCAACCGGGTATTCTACTAAGTGTAAATTTTTGAACAATAATTTAACATTGCCTTTAAGGACGTACACACTGAATCCACTAAAGACCTTCTTATAAAACGCTATAAGGCTAATCAACTTTTCCTTCTTTTTCCATCCTTACATCTGCAGGACCGCCTGTCTATCTGCCCCAGGCCTACTGCCTCTCGTTCTGTTGCAGGACCGCCCCTTTCCGCCCGGGCCTACTGCCTTTCTGCAACTATACACAGTATAGAACGTATCATCCATCTCTCAGTTCAGGATCACCGAGCCATCTCTGTATGGCTCCTAGGAGGACTCACCGACTAACCCCATACGGGTTCACTTCCTGTCCTCATTCTCTAACACATTATTAAACATTCCTTACAATTAACTAGCTAACTACATATAACTGCTACATGTCAGCATTATTACTTCTTCTGTTAAAGTATCATCATTCTCTAAGTGCTATCGATGAACGTCCCCTTTAAGAAGGGACCAAGTCTCTATGAGGTAGTGCAACTTCTCAAGCTGCGAGTTCGTATACAGCAAGGGCTCCAGTGCTGTTTCCAGGAACAGTTTCTTCGCAAAGAGTCCCTTCTTTTGTAAAACCAGTAGAGGGCACCTTTAAGAAGGTGCAAACTATTTACAGTGAGTTTGTAATCATGCAGTGTTCATGATCCAGCAGTTCTTTCAACAATGATAAAACAGAAAACAAAAACAAAAGCAGAGGAAGGGATCCCGGGTAAACAAAGGGATCCCTTTAAGAGTTAACCCTAGATGGGTATAAAGCAGCAAAAAGCAGGGAAACAAACAGTTAACTATTTACATTTGATGAAGCATTCTTGCTTACTCAGCTTCTGGCTGCCCCCACCGAGGCTTTCCCTGGCAGGTGGCCCTCTGCGGCCGATGTAGGGTCAGTGTCAATAGTTGGTCTCTCGGGTGCAGTCAGATCACCCGGTGTCTGGATTTGAAGGCTAACCCTGGCTGCAAGCTCGGTAGCTGCAACAAGGCGTACAGTGGCGATAGTAACAAGATCTGTCAAGTCCGGATCGGTCATGGTCTGGGCAACAGGTGACACCCCCTCAGGCCCACATCGTTGGACGTTCCGAGCGCACCATCCTTGCGCACTCCGGTGGCGGGTGTAGGTCACCTGATCCCCCCTTTGCAATAGTGGGTCACCATATTGGTTGCGGCAGGGAGTCTTCACGTTGTAACTGGTAACGAAGACGTCATTCGATAGTCCCGGTTCCTGTATGGAGCCCCAACCCCGCTCTGGGTGAAAGGCCAGCACAGTTCCCCGCTTTACCACGTCTTTCCTGCCGCACGCAGGCTTCGGGCGTTGCACTTTTGGCGCATTAGATTGTTCTGTGTCTTTTCGGTTTTTCCAATGTAGGATCAGGCATTGCTTATATTGTTCCCAAGTGAGCACAGCAAGGGTGAGGCCTTCCTCCCGAGCTCCCTCGGGCCCGGTCCAAGGGGTGTCCCACTGGAGGATCACCCCCTCTGGGCTCACATCTGTGGGTTCCCCCATCGTGGTTGGTAGTGGAGGTACCACCAGCCCCGCCGAGAGGAAACGGTTATTGTTGGGGTGAGGAGCGGGAGCGGGATCGGCCAGGGGGGCAGGATCGGTCAGGGGAGCAGGTGCGTCTTCCATACCTGCGCCTGATGTGATTCCACCGATGTCGATCCGTTCCACTGACAAGGACACTGGAATCAGCCGCAGCCCGGACTGCGGTTCCTCCACGGTGGACTCCCGATGTGGTTCCACTCTCCATGGCTCCGTGGTTGGGATAGGTAGGCTTGGCTCCTCCGCTGCACATGTACCGTGATATAGCAGACACGAGCGTGCAGAGGTAGGCCAAGCATGTACTGTGATATAGCAGACATGAGTGTGCGGAGGTAGGCCAAGTGTACTGTAATATAGCAGACACTAGTGTGTGGAGGTAGGCCAAGCGTGTACTGTAATAAGGCAGACACTAGTGTGCGGAGGTAGGCCAAGTGTGTACTGTGATATAGCAGACGAGTGTCAGGACTCTGAACATTTTTATTACCTTTTGTGCATTACTGCCCTTTTCCAAGATGGCGTCTTTGGTCTCATGTGCACTGTGTCTTCCTGCTATAAAACTCCACCCCAGCCTTCAATCTGTGCTAGACTATTCTGCCTTGCATCCAGCTCCTGACTCTGGTGACTCCCTGGCTATATAAAAAAGAAGGATGGGACCCTGAGACCCTGTGTTGACTATCGGGAACTCAATAAGGTAACCATACGGAACCGTTACCCTTTGCCTCTGATTGTCAAATTACTGGAAAGAGTCCGCCATGCTAAGGTGTTCTCTAAACTGGATCTTCGTGGGGCTTATAATTTGGTGCGTATTCGTCCAGGGGATGAGTGGAAGACAGCATTCAGATGCCGGTATGGACACTTTGAATATCTTGTGATGCCCTTCGGGCTTTGTAATGCCCTTGCAACGTTTCAACACCTTGCTAATGACATATTCAGAGATTTGTTGGACCAGTTTGTGGTGATCTATTTGGACGATATACTAATCTTTTCTAACTCTCTACAGGAACATGAAGAACATGTCAAAACTGTTTTAAGACGTCTGAAAGAGAACCATCTGTATACTAAACCGGAGAAATGCGAGTTCCATCGTTCTGAGATACAGTTCTTAGGTTATATCATCTCTCCCCAGGGGCTGAACATGGAATCTGGTAAGATTCAGGTTATCCTTGACTGGCCGGTGCCCAAGAACATTAAGGAGGTCCAACGTTTTATTGGTTTTGCAAATTTCTACAGACGCTTCATTCGAAATTTTTCTGATATTGTCCGTCCCATTACTTCCTTGACAAAGAAGGAAAAGCCCTTTAAGTGGTCATCACAGGCTCAAGAAGCTTTTGATCGGCTTAAGATCTGTTTCACCTCAGCACCGCTGTTGATGCACCCAGATCCAACACTTTCTTTCATTGTGGAGGTGAACGCTTCTGATAATGCTTTGGGGGCTATTCTCTCCCAAAGAACTGGAGAGAAGGGTCTGCTACATCCTTGTGCTTTCTTTTCCCGTAGACTAACCTCAGCAGAGAAGAATTATGATGTGGGAGACAAGGAATTGCTGGCTATTATTGCGGCTTTCAAAGAATGGAGGCATCATCTGCAAGGAGCTGCACAACAGATCATAGTGCTAACTGACCATTGCAATTTAGAGTTCCTTAGATCCGCTAGATGTCTTTCTCCTCATCAGGCTCGTTGGAACTTGTTTTTAAATCAATTTAACTTTGTTATCTCGTACCGTCCAGGTTCTCGTAATGGGAAGGCTGATGCTTTATCCCGAATCCATGCTGCGGATTCCGTACCTGGAGCCCCATCCAAGACCATTCTATCTGATGCCAATTTTATCTGAGTTATCAACGATCAGGACTTGTGGAAGGAGTGCAGGGAGGCTTATGACGGTGATGTATTTCTGGCCAACCCACCTGTGGATATTAATCTTGTCTTTAAGGGTGGCATGTGGTTCAGAGATCGACGTATCTACGACCCGGAGGTCGTCCGTCTGCAGATCCTCAAGTTGGTACATGACTCCAAGTTGGCTGGTCACAGGGGGGTACAGAAGACACAAGAGTTCCTGAGCCGATTCTTCTGGTGGCCAACTTGCCTGAAGGATACCAAGGACTATCTTCTCTCTTGCGAGATATGTGCTCGTTACAAGACTCCTCATGTGGCACCTACGTGTCTTCTACAACTATTACCTGTTCCGTCCCGCCCTTGGGGGTCTATATCAATGGACTTTATTGTGGATCTGCCTACATCGGGGGCATGAATACAATCATGGTGGTAGTTGATCGCCTGACTAAAGCTGCTCATTTTGTTCCGTGCACTGGCCTCCCTTCAGCTAAAGATACAGTGAACTTGGTTATACAGAATGTCTTTCGGTTGCATGGGGTCCCGGATGAGATCATCTCTGACCGTGGAGTACAGTTCACTTCAAGATTCTGGAAGGGGTTTTGCTCTGCACTCAATATTAATGTCTGTCTCTCTTCTGCTTACCATCCCCAGACAAATGGTCAGACTGAGTGGACCAACCAGACGCTGGAACAATATCTAAGATGCTATGTCAGCCATCTCCAGGATGATTGGTTGGAGTTGCTGCCGTTAGCCGAATTTTCATATAATAATTCTCAGAGCGCCTCCACTAAATTTACACCTTTCTTTGCCAATCTGGGTTATCATCCGTGTATCTTACCTAGGTCTCCAATTAATTCTCCGGTTCCGGCAGTGGAGGAAAGGCTCACTGTGATGAGACAAAATCTGGAGGTTCTGAAGGAATCCCTGACCACAGCTCAAGAACGTTATAAGAGATCGGCTGATAGATTCCGTAAACCTGCACCCATGTTCAAGGTAGGAGATTCCGTGTGGTTAGCAACTAAGAATCTGAAGTTAAACGTTCCTTCACAAAAACTTGGACAGAAATTCATTGGCCCTTTCAAGATCAACGGTATTGTGAGCTCTGTGGCCTGCCGGCTGAAGCTGCCTAGGACTATGAAGGTACACCCAGTTTTTCATGTATCTTTACTAAAGCCTGTATCCAGGGCCGGCGTTAGCACCCGGCGTACCTGGGCAAGTGCCGGGGCCCTGGGGAGACGGGGGGGCCCACTCTCGCTGTCTGGGATACAGCGCACACACACTGGTGTAAGGGACCCAGGAGCTGGAGGGGCCCGCGGTCAGAATTTTTACAAACCAGAGCGGTGTGTGTGCGGAGGAAGCAGGAGTCAGCATTGTTTGTGACAGACAGCTGGGAGAGGCAGCCAGTGCTGAGCAACAGGAGGGCGGGACTTTCCAGCATCCAATCCCGGCTGAGCGGGCTTAGTGCAGTTCCAGTGTGCTGTGCTCCCGTCCCGTCACACAGTACAGTCAGGAGTGAGTCACGGAGCAGCCCCCCTCCCCCGGTGAGTGTTGTCTGAGCCTGTGTTGTTTACGTTTATGGACGGTGTCCTGACAGGCTCTAGTCCCTGCAGCCGACCATCATCAGTGAGTTGGCTACTGTGCTCATTGACAGCGTTAATCAGCACAGCAGCTGCCACAGTATGTCCTGAGTCTGACCCGTCTATCATGAAAATAGCAGAGCTGAGTGCACCTTCACCTCCTGCAGAGAAGCATAACCTGCCCCCTGACAGGACACAGCAACCCCCTCTCAAAATTCCCTGCACTTCTCCAAACTTCAGTCTTGAGAATGGAGCTGTGGTGTCCTGTCAGGGGGCAGCTGTGAGGCACAGAAGCCTTATCCTTCTCTGTTCTCTGGAGGGGGCTCGTCAGGATTTATAGCCACTGAACAGGCTCCTCTTCTAGAGATGTTATGTAACATGACCACACACTGTATAAATATCTAATATATAAAGCTGAATGTGTGTGTGTGTATATGTATGTATGTATGTATGTATGTCCGGGATTGGCATCTGAACCGTAGCAGCTACAGCCACAAAATTTTGCACAGTCACACGTCTGGACCCCGAGAGCGTCATAGGCTATGTTGTGAGGTGAAATTTTAACCCCGCGCTTTCCAATTCACCAAACAATTTTGCCCCTATCTACATAATGGGGAAAAAGTGAAAGGAAAAGTGTTGGAGGCGTCGCAGCTACAGGCACAAAATTTTGCACAGTCACACGTCTGGACCCTGAGAGCGTCAAAGCTATATTGTGAGGTGAAATTTTAACCCCGCGCTTTCCAAGTCACCAAACAATTTTGCCCCTATCTACATAATGGGGAAAAAATGAAAGGAAAAGTGTTGGAGGCAAATTAACAGCTGCCAGATGTGAACAAGGGGGACTTAAAGAATGACAGCGATGGCACCAAAGAGTATATACTGTACAGTTGCTAAGGTGGGGCCCCAACATGGGATAATCACACCACCACGGGGATATGAACACACACACAAAATGCGCCACACACTACCACGTGCTCGAACACATATACCACCCTCAGTGCACATTTCACCACACATACACCAACCTCGCCACATAAAAGTAGAAACACAAAAGTCGCCGCTCAAAACTCGCCACGCGCAAAACTCTCCACATGCAAAACTCGCCACACGTGCAAAACTCGCCACACGCAAAACTTGCACACGCAGAAAAATTGCCACACGCAGAAAAATTGCCACATGCACAAAAGTTGCAACACATGCAAAAGTTGCCTCACACAAAACTTGCACATACTCAAAAGGCACCACACATAAAACTCGCCACGCGCAAAACTCGCCATGCGCAAAACTTGCTGCACACAACTTGCTACACTAACCTGTCACATGCAACTCGACACACAAAAAGTTGCTACACGCATGTCGCCACACAAAACTCATCTCACAAAAGTCCCTACATGCATGTCGCCACACGCAACTCAACACACACAACTTGACACACGAAACTCGCCCTAAAACACACACAAGTCTGGTATTATCCTTCAAAAATAAAAATCTGATTAATAAGCAGACAAACTACAAGAGCAACAAATGTACCATATAGGAATCCGGCAGCTGTCAGTCACATGACCAGTCTATTATGTGTATGTGTGAGCTAATATATACTGCCAGGGGGTGGGCTTACTGTTGGCTGGGGATTTATCAGGCTGCCATTTTAGCTTACAAATACTGAGGTAAAAATACTGACCAAATAACGTGTGAACGAGGGCTAATACAGGAGGAGATGGCATACAGCTATATACTATATACAGGAGATGACACACAGGTATATACTATTTACAGGGGAGATGACACACAGGTATATACTATATACAGGAGGAGATGACACACAGATATATACTATATACAGGAGAGATGACACACAGGTATATACTATATAGAGGAGGAGATGACATACAGGTACATACTACATACAGGAGGAGATGACATACAGGTATATACTATATACAGGAGGAGATGACACACAGGTATATACTATATACAGGAGCAGATTACCTACAGGTATATAGTATATACAGGAGGAGATGACACAGGTATATGCTATGTATAGGAGGAGATGACATACAGGTATATACTATATACAGGAGATGACACACAGATATATACTATATATAGGTGAGATGACACACAGGTATATACTATATACAGGAGATTACATACAGGTATATCTAATATATAAAGCTGAATGTGTGTATGTATGTATGTGTGTATGTCCGGGATTGGCATCTGTACCGTCGCAGCTACAGCCACAAAATTTTGCACAGTCACACGTCTGGACCCCGAGAGCGTCATAGGCTATGTTGTGAGGTGAAATTTTAACCCCGCGCGTTCCAATTCACCAAACAATTTTGCTCCTATCTACATAATGGGGAAAAAGTGAAGGGAAAAGTGTTGGAGGAAAATTGACAGCTGCCAGATGTGAACAATGAGGACTTAAAGAATGAGAGCGATGGCGACAAAGAGTATATACCGTACAGTTGCTAAGGTGGGGCCCCGACATGGGATACTCACCACACACGGGGATATGAACACAAACACAAAATGCGCCACACACTACCACGTGCTTGAACACATATACCACCCTCAGCACACATTTCACCACACACACACACCAACCTCGCCACATAAAAGTCGAAACACAAAAGTCACCACTCAAAACTCGCTACATGCAAAACTCGCCATATGCAAAACTAGGCTCACGCAAAACTCGCCACACGTGCAAAACTCACCTCATGGAAAACTCACCTCATGCAAAACTTGCACACACAGAAAAATTGCCACATGTACAAAAGTTGCACCACATGCAAAAGTTGCCTCACACAAAACTTGCACATACTCAAAATGCACCACACATAAAACTCGCCACGCGCAAAACTCGCCATGCACAAATCTTGCTGCACACAACTTGCTACACTAACCTGTCACATGCAACTCAACACACAAAATGTTGCTACACGCATGTCGCCACACAAAACTCATCTCACAAAAGTCGCTACATGCATGTCGCCACACGCAACTCAACACACACAACTTGACACATAAAACTCGCCCTAAAACACACACAAGTCTGGTATTGTCCTTCAAAAATAAAAATCTGATTAATAAGCAAACTACAAGAGCAACAAATGTACCATATAGGAAATACGGCAGCTGTCAGTCACATGACCTGTCTATTATGTGTATGTGTGAGCTAATATATACTGCCAGGGGGGAGGGCTTCCTGTTGGCTGGGGATTTATCAGGCTGCCAATAGCAACCAATCACAGCTCAGCTTCTATTTTGCTACAGTTAATTAACCTGAGCTCTGATTGGTTAATATAGGCAACAAAGACATTCTCAGTATAACAAAGCTAATATATGTTGTGAAATGCTTCTATTTGCTTAGTTTTTGCCTTTTAATAATTACATTTCTATCTATTTGTTTTGTGGTTTTTGTGTGCAGAATAAATTTTTGTTAACACATTCTATTTTGCTAACAGCAGTCATTAACCCGGGCGAAGCCGGGTAGTACAGCTAGTATATATATATAGATAGACATATATATATAGATAGATAGAGATATATATAGATAGACATATATATATAGATAGAGATATATATAGATAGACATATATAGATAGATAGATAGATAGATAGATAGACATATATATATATAGATAGACATATATATATATATAGATAGAGATATATATAGATAGACATATATATATATAGATAGATAGATAGATACAAACACGGTATATGGTAAAAGTATGCCACAAATTCCACAGTACTATAGAAAAGTAATTGAGGCCGGACTTAGCATGAGAGGCTAATGAGAGAAGATCTGCAGAGGGAATAAAGGGTCTTAGTCCTCGCTCACACGAGCGTATAACACAGCTGAGGACGTGTGGAAAAATCGTCTGTGGAAAAATCTGCAGCACGCTTCGAGTGGCTCTGGAATTCGGATTACACGGACCCATTGAAATCTATGGATGCATGTGAAACTTCAGGCTGCACTCAGCTGTCATCTGAGTGCAGTCTGACATCCACGGCCTCAGACAGTAGAGAAGATGTAGAAATTAAGTGTCCTTGTCTTCTCAATATGCTCTGATTATCTCATGCAAGAGAATCAGATGAGACTCGGATGAGAGTTTGATCCGAGTGTCAGTGGCATAATTGAGCCGATTCTCTCACATGAGAGAATCATCACTCGTGGGACCCCGGCCTTACACTTTTTTCAGCTGGACAATTATTTTATATATTTTAATTATTCCTAATATTCCCGAAAACTTTATAATATAAGTATCCTTCTTCCCAAACCCACTGACCTAAGCAGGGCCGCCATCAGGGCATTACTGCCCTTACTGGATGGGGCCCGATGAGCAGATGGGCCCCCTCTCCTCTGCTCAGCGGGCCCCAGCTAAGGCTATGTGCACACTTTGCGGACTCTGCTGAGGATTTTTCCGCAGCAGATTTGCTAAATCCACAGTGCAAAACCGCTGCGGTTTTTCACTGCGGATTTATCGCGGTTTTTAGTGCGGTTTCCTCTGCGGGTTTTCACCTGCAGTTTCCTATTGGAGCAGGTGGAAACCCGCAGCGGAATCCGCACAAAGAAGTGACATGCTGCGGAATGTAATCCGCTGCGTTTCCGCGCGTTTTTTTCCGCAGCATGTGCACAGCGGTTTTCATTTCCCATAGGTTTACATTGCACTGTAAACTCATGGGAAACTGCTGCGTACCCGCAGCGGTCAAAGCCGCTGCGGATCCGCAGTGGAATCCGCAAAGTGTGCACATAGCCTAAAGGCTTCTGCCACCTCAGCATCTGATCGGGTGTCCTCAGACGCACAGGCAGTTAAAATTTGTTCCTGTGTGGGAGATTGCTACTGCACGGCAACAGTTAACATCTGCCAGCCAATCACAGGCCAGCAGCTGACATCAGGAGGCCCTTAGCCGGCATATGACATCACTGTCATACGCCGGAGCGAAGGTTCGGGCCTCAGATGCATCGAGTGGAGGACACTTGGATTTTTTTTGTAAAGCCGCGCTATGGGGCATATTATACACTATGGGGGTGCATTATACCGCTATGGCGCTGAATTATACTACTATATATAGTAGTGTATATACTTGCAAGAACCTCGCATCACTTCACCCTGCACAGCCGCCCGTTCTTTGGACAGGAGTGTGCAGCTGCATAGAAAAACAGACGATTTGGGTGAGGCAATGCAAGGCTCGCGCATCGCTCTCGCATAATTGGCATATAAGGGGATGACTTATATAAAGCCCCTCTGCTGTGTGGTAGTGTAGAATTTACAATAGCTATCACTCATGTAAGAAGTGAAATCTGGCATTGTACTATATCTATATTTTGCTGCTGTATCTGTGCATCATGAATCGTGGTATGTGTTAAAGGGGGGGCCCACTGAGACTCTTTCGCCCGGGGCCCTCAAAAACCTGGAGCCGGCCCTGCCTGTATCTCCTAATACCTTCCAGGGACGTGTTGTGCCACCTCCGCAGCCTGTGGTAATTGATGGGCAAGAACAATTTGTGGTGGAGGAAATTATTGATTCCAGGATTCGCAGGAATCGGCTCCAATATCTGATAAGATGGCAGGGATATCCCCCTGAGGAAGACTGTTGGGAACCTGTGGAAAACATCAATGCCCAACAGAAGATTTCTCGTTTTCATCAGAGATTTCCTGAGAAACCAGGTCCAGGATCGTCCTGAGGCCGCTTCTAAGGAGAGAGTAATGTCAGGACTCTGAACATTTTTATTATTTTTAGCCTTCAGTCTGTGCTAGAGTATTCTGCCTTGCATCCAGCTCCTGACTCTGGTGACTCCCTGGCTATATACCTGCTCCTGTGAACCTGTGTGGTTACCCTGCTACTCTGCTCTGAGTTCCTGCTGCATACACCAGTTTCCAGTAATCCTCCTTCATCTGCTGCTTGTGTTTACTTCCATCTGCATTTGCTGGACATGTAAGCTGTTGCTGCTCAGCTTAAACCTGAGATTATCACCCAGGCCTTCCTGGTTGAGATAAGACATTGCTTGAACTGCCTTATAAACATATCTATCTGTGTTTGGACTAAAACAAGGACTTATTTCTGTCAAGTATCCTCAAGAATAACTGTGCTTCATAGACTTTCTGCGTGATTGCATTTTCCTCTGAAGTTCCCTATAGACTGCTAAGCTGTGTTTAACATTTTCACCAAGTGTTGTGGACTTGAGTTTCTCTCTGCACCTGTTTGAATCACCGTGTGATAATATAGACTTTACCACTTATAAAACTGTGTCCTGTAGTTGTCTTGTTCCATGCAAAGAGTCTCCTGAGTTATCCCCTATAATTATTACGAGTGTGCAGAGGTAGGCCAAGCGTGTACTGTGAAATAGCAGACATGAGTGTGCGTAGGTAGGCCAAGCGTGTACTGTGATATAGCAGACATGAGTGTGCCTAGGTAGGCCAAGCGTGTACTGTGATATAGCAGACACGAGTGTGCGTAGGAAGGCCAAGCATGTACTGTGATATAGCAGACACGAGTGTGCGTAGGTAGGCCAACCATGTACCGTGATATAGCAGACTCGAGTGTGCGGAGGTAGGCCAAGCGTGTACTGTGATATAGTAGACACGAGTGTGCGGAGGTAGGCCAAGCGTGTACTGTAATATGGCAGACACTAGTGTGCGGAGGTAGGCCATGTGTGTACTGTGATATAGCAGACGAGTGTGCGGAGGTAGGCCAAGCGTGTACTGTGATATAGCAGACACGAGTGTGCGGAGGTAGGCCAAGCATGTACTGTGATACAGCAGACACAAGTATGCGTATATAGGCCAAGCGTGTACTGTGATATAGCAGACACGAGTGTGCATAGGTAGGCCGAGCGTGTACTGTGATATAGCAGACACGAGTGTGCGGAGGTAGGCCAAGCGTGTACTGTGATATAGCAGATGAGAGTGCGGAGATAGGCCAACCATGTACCGTGATATAGCAGACACGAGTGTGCCTAGGTAGGCCAAGCGTGTACTGTGATATAGCAGACGAGAGAGCGGAGATAGGCCAACCATGTACCGTGATATAGCAGACACGAGTGTGCATAGGTAGCCCAAGTGTGTACTGTAATATAGCAGACTAGAGTGCGGAGATAGGCCAACCATGTACTGTGATATAGCAGACACGAGTGTGCGGAGATAGGCCAACCATGTACCGTGATATAGCAGACACGAGTGTGCGTAGGTAGGCCAAGCGTGTACTGTGATATAGCAGACACGAGTGTGCGGATGGCAACTTGAAGCAGAGAAGCCAACTTGGCAGACAGACACCTTGCCATAGCAGTGCCAAGAATTGGGATTGTACTTTGGAAGAGTACCTGATTTAACCTTTAAGTTCAACCTCCAAGATTACAGAGTGCTGCCCTGTAACATAACGTCCGCTCTCCACCATCACAGGGCTGCGGATTACAGGACATCTATTGTGTCGTCTGTGATTGATGTAACACGCGACATCTGTTCAATAATTGATGAAACATTGTGAACAGGACAGAGCCTGACAATTTTCTGACTTTCTCCCGCACAGCAGACACAGTCGCCGTCTCGCCAATGACCGGACGCTCGTAATCACGTAACACCGATCATTTTCTAAGATTTGCAAACTTGTTTATTTCCCAACTTTTTAATGTCACCTTGACGTTTCCTCACTTGTTAGAGTGGTGTCGGATGTTTGGATGTAATCCGGGTGATTCATGCTCTGAAGGTCGCCACTAAATTACGCGCATAATACACGGAATTCTGACACTTTTATGTCCTGCACTATTGATATATGTTTCACTCTATTTTTACTTTCGCTGCCAAAACATTGTCTGCTACGTGTAACCTCATTTACTTAACGACAGGGAAGGCGGAATGAAAGGCGGCACATCGCTAACGATGACGCAGACTGTAGCGCAGCTGCTCAAGGCTGACGGTATAAATCTGACGCACACGTCACCTACAGCAATCACCGCCATATAGTGCACATGTCTCAGGATGCTGGATTTGGTCACTATTGCTCCACTCCTCCACTTATCATTGAGTTCGGTTGCTGTGTGCACTAATTTTGGGGGTGAACACGGCGAGGTGTGATCACTTTGGACGACTTGTTGAGAATCTGAACATTAAAACAAAAGTATCAAAGTCGTCGCACTGACAACAATGCGCGAAACAGATAAAGTGTAGAAAACTTTCCGGAATTCTTCATGCGTTTCACGTGTTTCTTTATTCATGGTAATTTTAATTATGTCAGCGGGGGACACGGCTTAGGAGGAAAAAAAATGACTACAAATCTGACAAGGAATCCAGCAGCGCGGGAGTATGAGAGAGATATTGAAAATGTAAGTGAGATGAAAACACAATCCTCGTGTAATGCGGCGGCGATGGCGTCGGGGGAGGGGGAGTCATTTGCTGCATCTTGATGTTGCTGCCGAAGGTAACAACCCTGTATTATAACTCCCAGCAGGATCCGAGGAGTGAGAGGCTACAAGACCCCGAAACAGTGGGCGATGAAAGACCTCGCACAACAAGTCAATATTGTGATACTGGACATAGGGGGGCTGCAAGCGGTCAACACGGGAGAACGAAGCAGAAAGATCTGCACGATATATATATACATAATAAAAACACAAAATATCACATGAAACAAATTCAAACTCAATACAAATAAAAGTTAATAAAAAACATCAAATTCAGTTTGAGATAACACAAATCACAGTTTAACCTTTTTGTAGCAAACGTTGAATTATTACTAACAGATTATTAGAAAAAGAAATCAAGAAATAGAAACAAAGAGAATAAAATGCAATGAATGATAAAATCTGGCCGCCAGACTTTAAGCTGCTACAAAAAAAAAGGATGGAATTTATTAAAGGGGTTGTCCAGTCGCAAAATATTAATTATCCACAGTTAACGTTTCCATAAGGCTGCTGCTGTAGATCCGGGGTGCTGTGTGTCGATCCCCACCAATCTGCTATTGAACAAGCTCATCAGTAACATGTGACCGGACAACTCCTTTAAGATTGATTTTTTTTATTCGCCAGTCTGAAAGCATGTCCATCTATTAAAATGCACCTTTTTTTCTTTAAAGATGTTTGCTTTCTTTCTGCTATGCAGGCCTTTGCCTATCCATGCACCAGAGAAGAAAATCTACCGAGCTGCGTGCAGACGAAGCTTAGGCTAGTTTCACACTAGCGTTAACTGCAATACGTCGCAAATGCGTCGTTTTTGCGAAACGCCGCATCCAGCAAAAGTTTTTGCTGGATACGTTGTTTCGTCATAGAGTAACATTAGCGACGCATTTGCGACGCATTTGCGACGCATTTCCAAACGGTAAATCCGTTTTGCGACGCTTGGGCGTATGGTAGCGGACCGTCGGGAGAAAAAAACGCTACATGTAACGTTTTTTGCTCCCGACGGTCCGCTTTTTCCGACCGCGCATGCGCAGTCGGAACTCCGCCCCCACCTCCCCGCACTTCCCCGCACATCACAATGGGGCAGCGGATGCGTGGGAAATATGCATCCGCTGCCCCCGTTGTGCGGCGGAGACCACACTAGCGTCGGGAACGTCGGCCCGACGCGCAGCGACGGGTTGTTCCCGACGCTAGTGTGAAAGTAGCCTTAGTGATACAATTTATGCCAATTATACATGGAAATGATATTAAATCTCCGGTTTGAAGAGGCTCCGCTCTTTCTGCTAATCTGTCCCCTTTTTGCTCGTTACTTTTGAAAAGTAACAAGAGAAGAGAAAAATAGTAAAAAGTTACAAAGTTTTCCCCAAAATGATTTGAACCCAAATCTGTGACTTTTCTACACCATAAAAGTGAAGCATCAGCTTCCAGAAGTGCCGCTATAAAGTTTATAAAGTTGCTTAGAAGTTTAAAAATAAATAAATAAACACCATTTAATAGGGTGTCAATATGATAACAGCACAAATTAATTAAAAAAAATGAATGTTAAGGATAATAATAAAACATTTAGGACACAATCACTTTAGCATTTTGCTGAATGTTGCTGATAAAAAGTATATTTATTTGGGGTTTTTTTTTTTCATTCATTTATTTTTCTGTTTATTGAGTTGTTTTCTACATTTGTATCCACTTCATGTTTTACATCCTATTTTATAGTCTGAGAATTCAGCATTTCTCTATTCATATCTATGTTACAATTACATAAACTTGGCAGCAGTGATCTGTAGGAGATGTATCGACTATGGGATGTATCGACTATGGGATGTATCGACTATTGGATGTATCTATAGGGGTTTGTATGTCCTGCAGACGTGTCCTGCGCTTCCTGACCCCAGAATCAGCAAAGTCACAACAGTTATAGTATTATAAGATTATTAGATTCATTTTATTATTAAAATTTTATAGAAAGTGATAGAGAAAAAAAGTTTTCCTAAAAAATATTGCAGAACATGTAAACTTTATTTAAAAAAAAAAAAAGACTTTCTGCTCATTTTTTCTTCCTTTTCAGGCAGCAGAGACATTGTACCGCTTGCCTCATTATACCGTTATTATGTGCCTTTAAATCTAATGGGAAGTTGGGTGACTGCAGTCGGGACTTGATCACTTATCTCCTGCTTTCCTCGATGCTCCCAGAAGCCTTAATCAAACCATTTGTCTACATTGTGTCAATGAGCAGTTTGGAGCAGAGCTGGCGGATGACTCCGAGCGTCACTTTTTATGTTTTCCTGTCATTTTTCTTTTTTTTTATTCTAAATCAAAAACTACTCACAGGTTGAGAATTGTCTGCGACAGGAGTAAAAGGGAATCTTGTTAACAATCTATTACCCTGAGTACAGAGCGGAGGTTGGGAGTTTTCATTCCGGAAACCGGGCAAATAAACTGCGCAGAAAATTAATGTTGAGACAACATCAAGTCCTACAACTCGAGCGAGTCTGTAACGGAGATAGGGCGAGTTTATAAATCAAACTGATTGACGCGGGCTCCAAAGAGAGCGAACCTTGTAATTCCTTGAGAGATATGAAAGTTGACAGAATAAAGTTACTTTTCGAGCCCGGAGCAGATTATAAAAGCCAAAACCTTCAATGTCTAATATAAGAAAGATTCAAAAATTTCCCGTAAAAATAAAGCGGCGGGATCTGATTTCAATAGAGGGGGGGGTGAACATATTGATCTCATTTTAAAATTAGTCCTGTATCCTAAATAACGATGATTAATGATCCTGTCATGCTGCATCAGTGGCCGACGAGGCACATAATTCTTTTAAGGAGAGGTAGGAACATTTTGGAAACCCTGATGAACAGTTTTATTCTATTAAGCAAAAATGAGATGGAAGAAAGTTTTATTGGAATGTGGAGTGACAAAGGGACGGGACGCCAGGAGGAAAAGGGAGCGAGGAAACCAAGAAGAGGGGGCAGAGTACTATGGTGAGGGGCAAAGGATGCCAGGCGAGAGAGGAAGCCGAGAAGAGGGGGCAGAGGACCATGGTAAAGGGCACATGATGCCAGGCAAGAGAGGAACCCAAGAAAAAGGGGCAGAGTACCATGGCAAGAGGCACCATATAACAGGCAAGAGATGAAGCTAAGATGAGGGAGCAAAGGACCATGGTGAGGGGCACAGGATACAAGGCGAGAGATGAAGTCAAGAATCGGGACATAGGGCCATGGTGAGGGGCACAGGATACAAGGCGAGAGAGGAACCCATGAAGAGAGGGCAGAGGACCATGGTAAAGGGCACAGGATGCCAAGTAAGAGATGAAGTCAAGAATAGGGGCAGATGACCATGGTGAGGGGCACAGGATACAAGGTGAGAGATGAAGCCAAGAAGAGGGGGCAGAGGACCATGATGAGGGGCACAGGATGCCAGGCAAGAGAGGAGCCCATGAAGAGAGGGCTGAGGCCCATGGTAAAGGGCACATGATGCCAGGCGAGAAATGCAGTCAAGAAGAGGGGGCAGAGTACCATGGTGAGGGCCACAGTATGCCAGGCAAGAGAGGAACCTAAGAAGAGAGGGCAGAGGACCATGGAGAGGGGCACAGGATGCCAGATGAGAAATGAAGTCCAGAAGAGGGGGCAGAGGACCATGGTGAGGGGCACAGTAAGCCAGGCAAGAGAGGAACCCAAGAAGAGAGGGCAGAGGACCATGGTGAGGGGCACAGGATGCCAGATGAGAAATGAAGTCAAGAAGAAGGGGCAGAGGACCATGGTGAGGGGCACAGGATGCCAGATGAGAAATGAAGTCAAGAAGAAGGGGCAGAGGACCATGGTGAGGGGCACAGGATGCCAAGCAAGAGATGAAGTCAAGAAGAGGGGGCAGAGGACCATGGAGAGGGGCACGTTGACTGTGAATAAAAAATATTTTGTGACTGGACAACCCCTTTAATAAATTCCATCCTTTTTTTGTAGCAGCATAAAGTCTGGTGGCCAGAGTTTATCATTCATTGCATTTTGTTCTCTTTGTTTCTATTTCTTGATTTCTTTTTCTAATAATGTGTTAGTAATAATTCAACGTTTGCTAAAAAAGGTTAAACTGTGATTTGTGCTATCTCAAACTGAATTTGATTTTTTTTATTAACTTTTGTATTGAGTTTGAATTTGTTTCATGTGATATTTTGTGTTCCTCTCTTGCCTGGTATCCTATGCCCCTCACCATGGTCATCTGCACCTATTCTTGACTTCATCTCTTGCTTGGCATCCTGTGCCCTTTACCATGGTCCTCTGCCCTCTCTTCATGGGTTCCTCTCTCGCCTTGTATCCTGTGCCCCTCACCATGGTCCTCTGTCCCTATTCTTGACTGGATAATCTACAGGAGAGGATAAGATAATCTAGAGGAAAAGATGGGATAATCTAGAGGAGAGGACAGGATAGTTTAGAAGAGAGGACTGGATAAACCAGAGGAGAGGACAGGATAATCTAGAGGAGAGGACAAGATAATCTGGAGGAGAGGACAAAACAATCTAGAGGAGAGGACAGGATAGTCTAGAGGAGAGTATGAGATAATATAGAGGAGAGGACAGGATAATCTACAGTAGAGAATGAAATAATCTAGAGGAGAGGACAGGATAATCTAAAGAAGCTGCTGGGATAATCTAGAGGAGAGGATGGGACAATCTAGAGAAGAGGACAAGATAATCTAGAGGAGAGGACGGGATAATCGAGAGGACAGGATAATCTAGAGGAGAGGATGAGATAATCTAGAGGAGAGGATGGGACAATCTAGAGGAGAGGATGGGATAACCTATAGGAGAGGACGGGATAATCTAAAAGGGAGAACAAGATAATCTAGAGGATAGGACAGGATAATCTAGAGGAAAGGATGGAATAATCTAGAGGAGAGAACAAGATAGTATAGAGGAGAGGACAAGATAATATAGAGGAGAGGACAGGATAATCTACAGGAGAGAATTAGATAATCTAGAGGAGAGGATGGGATAATATAGAGGAGAGGACAAGATAGTCTAGAGGAGAGTATAAGATAATATAGAGGAGAGGACAGGATAATCTACAGTAGAGAATGAAATAATCTAGAGAAGAAGATGGGATAATTTAGAGAAGAGGACAACATAATCTAGAGGAGAGGACAGGGTAATCTAGAAGAGAGGATGAGATAATCTAGAGGCGAGCACAAAATAATCTAAAGGAAAGGACAGGATAATCTAGAAGAGAGGATGAGATAATCTAGAGGAGAGGACAGGATAATCTAGAGGAGAGGACAAGATAATCTGGAGAAGAGGAGTAAATAATCTAGAGGAGAAAGTGGGATAATCTAGCGAAGGTGACAATAATAATCTAGAGGAGAGGATGGAATTATCTAGACGAGAGGACGGGATAATCTAAAGGAGAGGATGGGATAGTCTAGAGAAGAGGATGAGATAATCTAGAGGAGAGGATGGGATAATCTAGAGGAGAGGACAAGATAATCTAGAGAAGACAGGATAATCTAGAGGAGAGGATGGGATAATCTAGTGGAAAGGATGGGATAATCTAGAGGAGAGAACAAGATAGTATAGAGGAGAGGACAAGATAATATAGAGGAGAGGACTGGATAATCTACAGGAGAGAATTAGATAATCTAGAGAAGAAGATGGGATAATCTAGAGAAGAGGACAACATAATCTAGAGGAGAGGACAGGGTAATCGAGAGGACAGGATAATCTAGAAGAGAGGATGAGATAATCTAGAGGCGAGCACAAAATAATCTAGAGGAAAGGACAGGATAATCTAGAAGAGAGGATTGGTTAATATAGAGGAGAGATCGGGATAATATAGAGAACAGGATAAGATAATCTAGAGGAGAGGAAGAGATTATCTAGAGGGATTACAGGATAATCTAGAGGAGAGGACAAGATAATCTGGAGGAGAGGAGAAAATAATCTAGAGGAGAAGGTGGGATAATCTAGCAAAGGCGACAAAATAATCTAGAGGAGAGGATGGAATTATCTAGACGAGAGGATGGGATAATCTAAAGGAGAGGATGGGATAGTCTAGAGGAGAGAATGAGATAGTATAGAGGAGATGACAAGATAATATAGAGAAGGACTGGATAATCTACAGGAGAGGATGAGATAATCTAGAGGAAAGGATGGGATAATCTAGAAGAGAGGACAGGATAATCTAGAGGAGAGGATGAGATAATCTAGAGGAGAGGATGAGATAATCTAGAGGAGAGTATGAGATAATATAGAGGAGAGGACAGGATAATCTACAGTAGAGAATGAAATAATCTAGAGGAGAGGACTGGATAATCTAGAGAAGATGATGGGATAATCTAGAGAAGAGGACGGGACAATCTAGAGAAGAGGACAACATAATCTAGAGGAGAGGACAGGGTAATCGAGAGGACAGGATAATCTAGAAGAGAGGATGAGATAATCTAGAGGAGAGTAAGGGTATGTTTCCACGGGCAGGAAACGCTGCGGATTGGACGTTGCGTACATCCACAGCGTCCAATCCGCAGCGGCCAGATGTTGCAGCATAGTGGAGAGGATTTTATGAAATCCCATCTGCACTATGCGTTCAAAGACGCAGGTGGTAGACCTGTGTATACGCACATGTGGCGCATCTTTATAGGCCACAGTATGTCTACTTATCTTGTGGAGATGCTCAGTCTCCGCAAGATAAATTACACAGTCTATGAATACGATTCAGTGATTCCGCATGTGTTCAATGAACACATGCGTAATCACCGAGCGTACAAAAGCTGGCAGCGCTTTGGATGGAGCAGGTATCTGTTGTGTCCAAAGCGCTGCATATATATAACGTGGAAACATACCCTAAGGGTGCAGTGCCCGCATTCCTGCCTGCAGTCCCTCTCTCCCTGCAGACTCCAGCGTACTCACCGCCGAGGCTCCCGTCCTGCTCCTACCGAGTCTGTTGCTGCCCGGGGTGCTTGCATTTCTAGCAGGTCTCCAGGCACTGTGCTTAGGGCGGACATGTGCACACTTCCTCTTTCTTAAAGGGGTCGCGCGCATTTCTCCAAAGTGTCCCCAGCCAATAGCTGGAGGTTTCTTACTATTTAAAGCACCTCCTCCAACACGGAGGTGCCTGAACAATGTTGTGAGTTTGTTCCTAACACGCTTGTCAGTTCTCAGGTCCCAGTACTCACCTTAACAGTAGCCGAGCCAGCTGCACCCACCAGTGCTCACCTCAAAGGCAGCCGATCTAGCTGCACCTGCCAGTGCTCACCTCAACGGCAGCAGAGCCAGCTGCACCTGCCAGTGCTCACCTCAAAGGCAGCTGAGCCAGCTGGACCCACCAGTGCTCACCTCAACGGCAGCCGAGCCAGCTGCACCTGCCAGTGCTCACCTCAAAGGCAGCTGAGCCAGCTGGACCCGCCAGCGCTCACTTCAATGGCAGCCAAGCCTGCTGCACCCACCAGTGTTCATTTCTCCGTCAGACTGTCCTGTCTGTACCTGCGGTTCCTGTCATCTTCTCTGCCTGCCTGCATCTGTTGGACATTCCCCCGGGCCATCCCAGCTACCTGTTCCTAGGGGTCAGCTGCCATCTACCCAAGGTCAGCCCTGGAGTAGCACCTGGACCACCTCCCTTGTCTCTCCATGGACCATGGTGTCGTTAGCTGCTGCATGTCCGTGGTCGGATTGGGTGAGGCCCCTAGTCACTCCACTCCAGTTCTTCCTTGAGTTTTGGCACAGTGGTTCCAACACCCAGCATGTTACAGAGGGATAATCTAGAGGAGGAGACAGGATAATCTACAGTAGAGAAGAGGACGGGATGATCTAGAAATGAGGACGGGATGATCTAGAGAAGAGAACGGGATGATCTAGTGAAGAGGACGTGATGATCTAGTGAAGAGGACGGGATGATCTAGAGAAGAGGACGGGATGATCTAGAGAAGAGGACGGGATGATCTAAAGATGAAGCAATGATCTGATATAGGCCAGGTGACATGAAGCAGACAGTATTAGATTGTACTTTGTATGTTGCACTGCACATGCAGCGCCCCAGAGTCCTGGTCGTTGCAGTACTGTGGCTCCGCCGCTAAGGGGGGCTATGGTACGTCTGATGGCACTGAAGGAGTTCATCTGACCAGGTATCACAGACACCAATACACTTCACAGTCTGGCCTCCAGGGGGAGCTAAGGGTTCTATGTATTAGGCCACTCCTCACAATCTGGTAAAACTGGGGGTTAGGCAGGAAGTTAGTGGAAGAAAGCTGACTGGGTTGGAACCAGGCAACACCTTGTGGCAGAGGGTGTTGTAGGGGAAGATTCAGAGGGGTCCCTGTCAGGGGTGGGATCCTGACAGAGGCCTAGCAACCAGAGAGAACGTTACGGGACCGCGCCTGCACGATATAGCGGCGGTACCCCAAGAAAGGACAAGAAGCGAGGTTTATTGTGCTGAGTGAGAAACGAGATCAACGCAACAAGGAGAAGACGAGGCAACATCCTACTGAGGCGCGTAACCGGTGGCCGGAACGCCGAGGAAGTATAGAGCTCCAGGCCAAACTTCAAACCTACGGCAGGACAGTCAGTTATAGGCGGGCTGTCTCACCCAATTGACCTAGGAAGACACAGGGGGGTAACAACAGGAGTGGGGCGACGCTAGAGTCCCGGAAGAGCTCCGAGCCTCCCCGTCATACGGGTGCGTCCTAACCATAAGATCTGGGGGACGTGAAAGAACATCAGAATCGAGTTCTGAGGGAACACGAGAAACAGACACAACAGTTGTGAGGACTATCCCGTGGTGCTTAGCAGGGAAGGACTACAACACACAAGCGCTAGAAGGTAGGCACAGATTTCCACCTGCAAAGGGAACTCTGGAGGTGCCATCGGACCGGCCGGACTTGCGCAGCCTGGTTAACCGTATTCCGGACTGAGGACCCTGAAGCCTTCAGTAAAGAGGTAAAGAGACTGCAACCTGGTGTCCTCGTTATTTACTGCAACCTGCACCGCACCACCACAACAAACATCACCATTCCCTCCACCTTCATTGTACTCCCCTCAGCAGGGTCACGGACCAGGTCTAGCCACCGTGACAACCCCAGAACAGAGACTCAGAGGCCCGGTACCGGGTACCCCTCGGCCCTGCGACAGTGGGGGCGCTACACACACACTATGACATTGGCACACTGTGAGCCCGGTGTGGCACGCTGTAGACATTTTTTCGTTCTGTTGGCACGGTACGACACTACCTGGGCATTACATGGGGCTTTATTGCTTTGAGTCTGTGGACGGTCTTCAGCACATGGTGGATATACGGCACAGGCGGAGCGCTGCACGGATCTGGATGTGTGAACTGGGAGCTGATTGGCACAGCAGCAGGATGGGGCCATTATTTAGAAAATGATGGAAATCTTTATTATCTCTGACATTTTGGAAATAGATCCCCGATGGGTGAAGTTGGCAACATAAATGGCCTTGGTGCAGATCTGACGTCCGCCGTGCCATCACTTTTCCCTGCTGATTCTCGTCGCATGACATGAGGTAAAGTATCGATACTTTGCTGCTCCTTTCCTCCGGCAGTGATAGTGCGAGCCGCCACATTGCGGACAGCCATCGTGTCTGCATGCTTTGTGCATTTTGGAGTGTGTTCTCCTTGGATCTGTCTCGGCCTTGCCTTCTCCTCCTCTTGTGTCTCCGGTATCAGCGCCTGTATTCACAGTAAATAACAGTCTTTAGCTCAGAGTCGCCTGATTAGGAGGCGTTCCCGGCGTTGTGCTGATTACTGTTTACACAACCATGGCGCTGATGACTCTCATAGAAGCAGGAACACAGCAGACAAGAGGTATTAATACTCCGGCTCAGCCGTTGGAGCAAGTGCAGGGGATGCTCCGCGTACTAACAGCGGGTCCCTCCTCACACGGGCACCGACACGGGGATGGAGATCAGCCGATCATAGTGCACTCCAGGCCAGCGTGACCATAATGTCAGGTACGCTGGAAGATATGGACCCCGACAGAAAGCTGCTCGTCCGGGCTCAGGCGTCTATAATGAGAAACCTCTTAATTCTGCAGCACAAAATACTCACAGCCATTTCTGGGTTTTCTTGGTTTCCTCACAGGTTACAGACAGTCGGTGTGGAGCGCCCCCACACCGCCGCAGGGCCTAGGGGTACCCGGAGCCGGGCCTCTGGGTCTCAGTCCTGGGGTTGTCACGGTGGCTAGACCCGGTCCGTGGCCCTGTCTGTCAGTGGGGGACGTCCGGTAGAATAAGTGATGATGATGGTGCAGTAACGGTGGTGTAGCGGTGCAGTTGTGGGGTGCAGGTCGCGGTAAATAACGAGGACACCAGGTTGCAGTCTCTTTACCTCTTTACTGGAGATCTCTCAGTCCGCAGTCCAGAATACGGTTCACCAGGCTGCGCAAGTCCGGTCGGTCCGATGGCACTTCCAGAGTTCTCCTCACAGGTGGAAATCAGTGCCCTCCTTCTTAGCGCTATGTGTTGTAGTCCTTCCCTGCTGTGCTCACGGAAAGTACCCCACAACTGTTGTGTCTGTTTCTTAAGTTCCCTCACAACTCGATTCACTGATGTTCTTCTCGTATTCCATCCCTCCCTGTTATTCAGGTTGGAACGGCACCCGTTTGTCAGGTAGGCCTGGAGTTCTTCCGGGACCCTAGAGACGCCCCTCTCCCGCAATTGCCCCCCAAGACTTCATAGGTGATATGTGGTAGACAGCCCGCCTTAAACTGACTGCCCTGCCGCTGTTTGGAGTATGGCTTGAAGCTGTATGCTATTCCACTCCCTCGGCGTTCCGGCCACCGGTAATGCGCCTCAGTAGGATGTTGCTCCGGTCCTACAGCATGACCCCTACTGGTATTCTCCTTTTTGCTTGATCTCGTTTCTCACTCAGCACAATCTATCTCGCTTCTAGTCCTTTCTTGGGCACCGCCGCTATGCTGAGCAGGCACGGTCCCGTTACGTTCTTTCTAATGCCAAGCCTCTGTCAGGATCCCACCCCTGACAGAGACCCTACTGTCTCTTCCTCCACAACACCCTCTGCCACAAGGTGTTGCTTCGTTCAATCCAGTCAGCTTTCTCCTTCTAACTTCCTGCCTGACCCCCAGTTTACCCACTATGGTGGGGAGTGGCCTAATGAATAGAACCCTTAGCTCCCCCCGGAGGCCCAGCTGTGAAACATATTGGTGTCTGTGATACCTGCTCAGAGGAACTCCTTCAGTGCCATCGAACGCACCATGGCTCCCCATAGTGGCGGATCCACAGTACTGCAATGACCAGGACTCTGAGGCGCTGCACTCCCCCCTGGTTAAACACAGTACTCCGGGACTGGGAAGAAAACAACAATACAGGTTAGCAAAAAGACATACAATTTTCGTTGAGTGCAAAACAATAAGTATACTTGAACAGGCTTCCCTTTATGGGAGGTGAGGACACTTTAACGTTACAAACATAATTAAATATCATAGCAACAGGCTACAATTAGCTCTCATTACCCAACCGGGTATTCTACTAGATGCAAACATTATTGACCAATAATTTAACTTTGCCTTTAAGGATATACACTCTTAATCCGCTAAAGACCTTCCTATAATCACATTATAAGGTATTTTAACTTTGCATTCGCCTTCTTTGGAATCTGCAGGACCGCCTGTCCTAACGGCACCAGACATACTGCCTCTCCTTTCTATTACAGGACCGCCCCGTTCAGCCAGGGCCTACTGCCTTTTCAACTACTATACACAGTATAGAACATAACTTTTCTTTCAGTTTGAGAACACTGAGCCGGCTCTACTTGGCTCCTATAAGGACTCACTCACTAACCCCTACGGGTTCACTTTCTGTCCTTAGTAACACATTATTAACTTTCTATGGGGACTCAGGGTTTACCTTCTATCCTCACCTTCGTTATTACTTCCTTTCTTTCAACTATGCAGGACTCTAATTCCTCCCCTACGGGCTCTCTGCATCTTTCTTTTTAAAGAACATTATCTAGGTTTCACATTTCAAACAGATTAAACACACATAACTTTTCTTTATGCAAAAACAGTTACATTTCTTCCAGAGCATCATCATATTACTGTTCTAAAACAGTATCACTTTTCAAGTTCAGGTCAAACATCCCCTTTAAGAGGGGATCAAGTCTTTCTGAGGTAGCTCGTCTTCTCAGCCTACCAGTCTTTGCTCAGCAAAGGTTCCAGAACGGTATCTTCGCAAAGAGTCTTTAAGTAAAACCAGTAGAAAGCGCCTTTAAGAAGGTGCAAACTATTTACAAGAAAGTTTGGATCATGCACTGTTCATGATTTCTCAGTTTGTAAAACTTGTGCAAAACTGGTAGGAAAAGCAAACAATAGGGATCCCGGGTCAACTAAGGGATCCATAAAGAGTTAACCCTGAGCGGGTTTAGCAGCAAACAGTTCACAAACAGTTAACGGGAAAACTATTTACATTTTCATAAAAGAGCAGTGATACTTTACTGTTGTGAAGCGGGAGGTGGTCTCCTGTCCGGTCTCACCAGGCCAACAGATCGCACTGGTGAGCCAGGACGCTGTTCCGGTCCCAACAGTGATAAAATCCCTCGCCGGGAGATCCTTCTTGTCGGCAGGTGTACACGTCCCTCCGGGGCACGGTGAGGTTGGGCTTCTTGCGGTTCCGCGGGGCCGGGCTCCGCTGTCTTCCCCTTGGGGTCACCTCTTTCCGGTGCTTCAGCAGCAGCCTGGAAGGCAGTGCACCGCTGCACGCCTCGTGCCATCCAGCCAGCTTCCCCCGTAGCCCTCCTCCATCGGGTATACGGCACCGCATCGCCTGGTTCTAGGTCGCGATCGAACCTCCCGCGGCAAGGTTCTACCTCCTCCCGGTCCACGCGGACTTGCACCGGTTCCCCGATCTCTTGGATCACTCCTCTTCCACACTGAGGGTTAAAGGCCACTACTACACCCCAGTGTGAGGGCAGGATTTCCGGAGCGCTAATCAAATCAATCTGTTCCGCAGGCTGGGGTCGGCTCCTCCATGCGGCCATCAACCGCCGCAGATGTTCAGCATCGGGTAGAATCTTTAAGTCCAGCGTCTGGGACGTACCTCCAGCCACGGTCAGGTGGGTAGCGACAGGGGACACTGGGGCCAGATGGATCTCCGTGGGCTGGCCTAGCCGTGAAAGTACGCGGGCATCGGCCCTCAGCCGGCGGGCTAGCTGTCGAGCCTCGGCTGCAGCCGCACATTCCGCAGACAGCGGCAAAGGGGCCCGACCCATCGGTGGCCCTGCGAGGGTCAGACCCTGCAGCGTTGGCGTTTCTGAGGCTGTCCTGGGTTGTGCAGCCTCAGGCCGGGCCGGGTCAGCTCCGCGTGGTACTTCTGGTGTCGCCATCTTTATTTGTCCTCCAATGTCCTCTTTTCGCAGTCTCTTTCGTGGGTGTCCCCGTCCCCATGATCTCCACCCTCCAACCAAGATCAGGAGGCGGACCTCGGCTGTTGACGGGCACGTCCTCAGGACACAGAAATACTTAGACTGGGCGGCCATTGCTGTTCGCGCTCTCCAGCTTGCCTACGCCCACTTCACGCCTCTCTTCTCTTCCTGCGCTCTCCTCAGCGCTACAATGGCGGCGGATTTTGGCGGCAAATGGCACAACACACAGTCTTTGAAATAAAGTACAGTTCAAGCACAACAAATCACAGTTCCAAGGCACACATGACCTGATTCTTCAGGCTTAAGTAGATCCTGTTCGTGACGCCAAGTTGGAGCGCCCCCACACCGCCGCAGGGCCTAGGGGTACCCGGAGCCGGGCCTCTGGGTCTCAGTCCTGGGGTTGTCACGGTGGCTAGACCCGGTCCGTGGCCCTGTCTGTCAGTGGGGGACGTCCGGTAGAATAAGTGATGATGATGGTGCAGTAACGGTGGTGTAGCGGTGCAGTTGTGGGGTGCAGGTCGCGGTAAATAACGAGGACACCAGGTTGCAGTCTCTTTACCTCTTTACTGGAGATCTCTCAGTCCGCAGTCCAGAATACGGTTCACCAGGCTGCGCAAGTCCGGTCGGTCCGATGGCACTTCCAGAGTTCTCCTCACAGGTGGAAATCAGTGCCCTCCTTCTTAGCGCTATGTGTTGCAGTCCTTCCCTGCTGTGCTCACGGAAAGTACCCCACAACTGTTGTGTCTGTTTCTTAAGTTCCCTCACAACTCGATTCACTGATGTTCTTCTCGTATTCCATCCCTCCCTGTTATTCAGGTTGGAACGGCACCCGTTTGTCAGGTAGGCCTGGAGTTCTTCCGGGACCCTAGAGACGCCCCTCTCCCGCAATTGCCCCCCAAGACTTCATAGGTGATATGTGGTAGACAGCCCGCCTTAAACTGACTGCCCTGCCGCTGTTTGGAGTATGGCTTGAAGCTGTATGCTATTCCACTCCCTCGGCGTTCCGGCCACCGATAATGCGCCTCAGTAGGATGTTGCTCCGGTCCTACAGCATGACCCCTACTGGTATTCTCCTTTTTGCTTGATCTCGTTTCTCACTCAGCACAATCTATCTCGCTTCTAGTCCTTTCTTGGGCACCGCCGCTATGCTGAGCAGGCACGGTCCCGTTACGTTCTTTCTAATGCCAAGCCTCTGTCAGGATCCCACCCCTGACAGAGACCCTACTGTCTCTTCCTCCACAACACCCTCTGCCACAAGGTGTTGCTTCGTTCAATCCAGTCAGCTTTCTCCTTCTAACTTCCTGCCTGACCCCCAGTTTACCCACTATGGTGGGGAGTGGCCTAATGAATAGAACCCTTAGCTCCCGCCGGAGGCCCAGCTGTGAAATGTATTGGTGTCTGTGATACCTGCTCAGAGGAACTCCTTCAGTGCCATCGAACGCACCATGGCTCCCCATAGTGGCGGATCCACAGTACTGCAACGACCAGGACTCTGGGGCGCTGCAGGTGCACATACCGGGGTCATCACACATGAACAGTAAATCTGTACCACTACAGACAATCACCTGCCTTTTACAGGATCCAACTGTGCAAGTTCTAGTCTACCTGGCAGTATTACAGAGAATCAGCCATGATCCAACATCGTAGGACAGAGCAGAGACAATGGATGGAGCAGAGACTCGAAGGAAGGAGCAGCGACATGAAGGACGAAGCAGAGACACGGAGAATGAAGCATAGACACAGAGGATAGAGCAGAGACACGAAGGACAAAGCATAGACAGGAAGGACAGAGCAGAGACATAAAGGACGGAGCAGAAACACAAAGGACAAAGCAGAGATAAGAAGGACGAAGCAGAGACACGAAGGACGGAGCAGAGACAGGAAGGACGGGGCACAGACATGAAGGATGGAGCAGAGACAGGAAGGACTGAGCAGAGACAAGAAGGATGGAGCAGAGACATGAAGGATGAAGCAGAGACATGAAAGACTGAGCAGAGATAAGAAGGACAAAGCAGAAACATGAAGGATGAAGCAGAGATACGAAGGACGAAGCAGAGACATGAAGGACGGAGCAGAGAAAGGAAGGATGGAGCAGAGATGAGAAGGACGGAGCAGAGACACGAAGGACGGAGCAGAGACAGAAAGGACGGAGCAGAGACAGGAAGGATGGAACACAGACACGGAGGACAGAGCAGAGACAGGAAGGACGGATCAGAGACACGAGGGATGGAGCAGAGACAGGAAGGACGGAGCAGAGACAAAAAGTACAGAGCAGAGACACAAAGGACGGAGCAGAGACAAGAAGGACAGCGCTCGAAGGACGGAGCAGAGGCATGAAGGATGGAGCAGAGACAGGAAGTATGCAGCAGAGACAAGACGTACAGAGCAGAGACACAAAGGACAGAGCAGAGACAAGAAGCATGGAGCAGACACAAGAAGGACGGAGCAGAGACACAAAGGACGGAGCAGGACAGTAATCTAGGACTGGGAGGAGTCACATGTTATATAAAATAGGACTGGGCGGAGCTATGAGTTATATCATGTAGGACTGGGCGGAGCTATGAGTTATATAATATAGGACTGGGTGGAGTTATGAGTGATGTAATGTAGGACTGGGCGGAGTTATGAGTTATGTAATGCAGGACTGGGCGGAGCTATGGGTTATATAATGTAGGAGTGGGCAGAGTTATGAGTTATGTAATGCAGGACTGGGTGGAGCTATGAGTTACGTAATGCAGGTGTGATGCCCCAGGGTCCTGGTTGTCACAGTGGCATTGCTTTCCTCACGGGGAGAGTGATGTCACACTTGGAAATGATGCGAGGATTCCTTTTTGCCAGGTAATCAGCACATACAACACCCTTCTGAATCCAGGCCCAAGGGGGAGCTCTACCACCGACTTCAGGGGAGCTGCTCTCTCTGGTCGGGAGGAGGAGTTAGTTGCTATGCAGTTGCTAGGCAGTTGGGAAGATTTAGACAGTTGGTGCCAGACAGCAGACTGGAGCAGTCTGAGGCAAAAGGACGGGTGAGGGGCCGTACAGCCTGAGGTGCTGTAGCTCCTAGATAGTGAGATACAGAAGGAAGAACAGCCTTTAGCTAATGTGCCTGAGAGCGAAGCACAGGAGTATGACAACAGGGGAGAATAGCTGGGACAGGGCTACATCCCTGATTGAGCGCAGACACCGGTAGCCGGAAGACCAAGGCTTTTGTGGGACTCTAAGATACATAGCAGAAACCGGCAAGACAGCTGGATTATACATCACCTGTTTGCCCTAACACCCAGGAGACACAGTGACACAGAGCCCGGGTTGTGATAGAGACCCTGTAAAAAGGCTCGAGTCACCTGTCATACAGGTTTGTGTCCCACTTCAACAAAGGAAAGAGATAAATGAGAGGACCTTGCTACAAAGCCATAGGCAGTAAGGGACTATAACAACACAGCGCTAGAAGGAACGCTTTTAACGCTACCTGATAAAGCTGGCCGGACCCTGTCTGTACTTGTGATCTCGTGCCCTGGATTGTGGCTACCTGCTACCATCAGTAAACCAGGTAAAAAGACTGCACAACTGCGTCCTTCGTTCTTTACTGCACAACTCACCATCCTCCATCTATTCACCGGGAGCCCTAGGGACCTACTTCACCTGTGGGAAGTTATACCATCTGGCTGCCATAACATCACCCCAGAGGACCCCTTTAAGCAGCGTTGGTCATCCCTGACCGAATACCACAGGTGGCGTCACGAACATTCCTTTATTTCAAAAACCCCTTTAAAGACCGTCCCTTTAACATGGGTGCCCAGGGCCGTGACATGTCCCTATGAGTACCGGAGTACTGAGTACCCCACAGCCCTGGGCGGAGCTATGAGTTATCTAATGCAGGACTGCGCGGAGCTACGCATTATATAATACAGGACTGGGCGGAGCTATAAGTTATGTAATGCAGGACTGGGCGAAGCTATGAGTTATATAATACAGGACTGGGCGGAGCTATAAGTTATATAATTAGGACTGGGTGGAGCTATGAGTTATATAATTACTGGTGGAGCTATGAGTTATCTAATTAGGACTGGGCGGAGCAATGAGCTATGTAATGCAGGACTGGGTGGAGCTATAAGTTATATAATTACTGGGTGGAGCTATGAGTTATATAATATAGCGCTGGGTGGAGCTATGAGTTATATAATGCAGGACTGGGCAGAGCTATGAGTTATATAATGCAGGACTGGGTGGTGTCTGGGTTATATAATGCAGGACTGGGCGGAGCTATGAGTTATATAATATAGGACTGGGCAGAACTATGAGGTATGTAATGCAGGACTGGGCTGAGCTATGAGTTATTTAATGCAGGACTGGGCAGAGCTATGAGTTATTTAATGCAGGACTGGGCAGAACTATGAGGTATGTAATGCAGGACTGGGCGGAGCTATGAGTTATTTAATGCAGGACTGGGCAGAGCTATGAGTTATATAATTACTTGGTGGAGCTATGAGTTATATAATATGGCACTGGGTGGAGCTATGAGTTATATAATATAGGACTGGGTGGAGCTATGAGTTATGTAATTACTTGGTGGAGCTATGAGTTATATAATATAGGACTGGGCGGAGCTATGAGTTATGTAATGCAGGACTGGGCGGAGCTATGAGTTATGTAATATAGGACTGGGTGGAGCTATGAGTTATATAATTACTTGGTGGAGCTATGAGTTATATAATATGGCACTGGGTGGAGCTATGAGTTATGTAATATAGGACTGGGTGGAGCTATGAGTTATATAATTACTTGGTGGAGCTATGAGTTATAAAATATAGGACTGGGTGGAGCTATGAGTTATATAATATAGGACATGGTGGAGCTATGAGTTATATAATATAGGACTGGGTGGAGCTATGACTTATGTAATATAGGACTGGGCGGAGCTATGAGTTATGAAATATAGGACTGGGCGGAGCTATGAGTTATGTAATACAGGTCTGGGCGGAGCTGTGGCATATACCTTATCTGATACTGGATTTGCATCTCCTTCTCACCATAAACACAGGTGACGCATCGTGCAGCCGTATAACACCACATTCCAATACTGAGGGGGACATATCTTATCCTAGGACCACCTGTGCTCTGGGCATAACACTGGGAAAGCACCGGGGGGCGCTCTCCTCCCACCACCGGGCAGTGGTGACCGCTCTCCAGTCCAGAAGCGACCAGAGCGCGGCTTCCATCTCTCTGACGGTTTCCCTCTCGACGGCCTAGAAACGCTCAGACCCCTAAGATGTAATTCACTAAATAATAAAAATGATCCGACTGCAGAGACTCAGCGACTTCTCTTACACCGACAGCAAAGAGTTAATTTCCACCACATTGTGATGGCGGAGCGAGCGACTGTCACCCTCGCATTTTAGAGTCTGACACTGAGGCTGTCAAAAGGGACAGCTGCTAAAGTGAATTATTGTTGACAAGTAGAGAGACGGCCTCTACCAGATGCGGGGGACATCTGCGCAAGGAGGCGAGGGCCGGGGCTGTCTGCAGCGCTTCTGTTCTGTGCCACACGAGGAAAGTACGGCCCAAACGGGAAAAACCCACACTAACGAATAGTTAGTAAATATAAATATATAATAAAAAATATATAAATATTTAATAAATATAAATATATAATAAAAAATAAATATGTAATAAAAAATAAGTGCAAAAAATAATTATTTCAATAATAAAATAGAAAAATAATGACTGAAAAATACAGTAATAGATATAATAGTAAATTAAAATAAAACATTCAAAATGATAATTTAAATTTTATAATAGTAAAATAAAAATAATACAAAATATATAATATATATATACTGTATATTAGCAAAATAAAAAATAAAAAATAAATATATTCTAGTAGTAAAATATAAAATAATACATAAAAATATACAATAGATATAATATTAAAATAGAATAAAAAATACAAAAACTTATAATTTATAACAGTATAGTAGTTTAATAAAATAAAATAAAATGTAAACTATATAATAGTAAGATAAAATATATAAACAAATGATACAATTATATATATGTATACATATATATATATATATATCACAGTAAAATAAAAAAATACAAAAAATATACAATAATATATATATATTTTAGTAAAATAAAAAATGCAAAAAAATAAAAATGTTATAATGATAAAATAAAAAATAATACATAAAAATTAAATCAATATTAGTGATGAGCGAATATACTCGTTACTCGAGATTTCTCGAGCACGCTCGGGGGTCCTCCGAGTATTTTTTAGTGCTCGGAGTTCTAGTTTTTCTTGCCGCAGCTGAATGATTTACATCTGTTAGCCAGCATAAGCACATGTGGGGGTTGCCTGGTTGCTAGGGAATCCCCACATGTACTTATGCTGGCTAACAGATGTAAATCATTCAGCTGAGGTGAGGAAAACGAAATCTCCGAGCACTAAAAAATACTCGGAGGACCCCCGAGAGTGCTCGGGAAATCTCGAGTAACGAGTATATTCGCTCATCACTAATCAATATATATAACAGTAAAATAAAATATGCAAAAAATATACAACAATATATATAATAATAAGTAAAATAAAAAATACATAAAAAATAGAATTTAAATGTTATAATAGTAAAATAAGTAAAATCAATAGTATTTAATGCTAAAAAAAGCAAAATACAAATAAAACATCATAAAAATACAACTGTCAAACACAAAAAAAAGCTAATACTAAAAAAGTACAAGGACATAATAACAGTAGTAAAAATAATACTAATATATAAAGACAAAAAACTTGAACTATGAAAGCAAATTACCTTTCAATAAAACATATTAATAAAAATACAAAAATATGTAAAACTAAATATAATTCTAACAATAAAAGCACTAAACATATAAAATAATAAAATAAAAAATTACAAATTGATAAAAAAAATTATTGCGTCAACTGAACTGATATTTTGATTATAAATTAGATTAAATCCATTAATAGCCAAGTGTACAAATATGAGGAGGCATCAGGGTCTCCGCTCTCCAATAATTGTCGTTGCCACTTTATTCATAGAAAACAAAATAGGAAAAAGTGTAAAAAAAAAATAAATTACAGAGAGGCTAAGAACATCCCCCCAAAAATATTCTCGTGATGCGCAGCTGAAGACATAACACGATAAATCGGGGGAGTGGATTCACTTTCCACAAATTGAGGGAGGGGCGGTTGAGGGACCTGGAGTTTTCGCTGCTCAGTTGGGTTCATCTTGGTAAATATCATGGCAGGAATGTAACATGTCGGTGAAATCCCGCAGCAGCCGCCGGAGCGCGACCTTTTATCATTATATATTGATTTCACGAGTCAATAAAACACGAGGGGGTGAGCCCGGCGCGGAGCACAGGCCGGGAGCGCAGACGTGCGCACATGATGACAACATCCACTTCATTGATTACAATGTCGTCCAAATGGCAAATCCCTCGTGTGCTGAGGACGCACGACACTGATTAGGGAGGAAGGAAGCTTTCTCCAATTTCACAGATCCATTCCCAATTCATCCAAATTGCGCAGATTTTTATTCTTAGAATTTTAGAACTTTGGTGAAGTTTAGAATTTTACATTTGTGGTAACAATTTAAAAAAATAATTGTAATTTTTTTTTTTTTTAGATTTTTTTATTTTTTGTTAACAAAACATAGAAAATTGGATGGATTTGATTATAAGAGACGGCTCGATCTAATGATTTCCAGTAATCCATGGGGGCTGAAAATTAGCAAAAAAAATTAAAATAAAAAATGGAAGACACAATTAGTGTCCTTTGGGCCTACAGAATAAGGCCGGCGTCACACTAGCGAGTTTTACGGACGTATGAGCGCATAAACTACGTCCGTAAAATACGCATTGCACACGGCCCAATGAATCTCTATGGCCCAGCTCCTATCTGCCGTATATTACTGATCCGTATTATACGGTCTTGTACGGCCGTAGAAAATCGCAGCATGCTGCATTTGTCACCGTATTGCGCAAAAAAATCGCCAATGAAAGTCTATACGGATTCCACACGGACCAGCAGTGTGACTTGCGAGAAATACGCAGCGGAGTTAGTGAAAAGTCGGTAATTCAATTGCCGACTTTTCATTTCTCCTTCCCAAACCCGATAGGATATGAGACATGGTTTACATACAGTAAACCATCTCATATCCCTTTTTTTTTGCATATTCCACACTACTAATGTTAGTAGTGTGTATGTGCAAAATTTGGGAGCTGTAGCTTGTAAAATAAAGCGTTAAATGGTGGAAAAAATTGGCGTGGGCTCCCGCACAATTTTCTCCGCCAGAGTGGTAAAGCCAGTGACTGAGGGCAGATATTAATAGCCTAGAGAGGGTCCATGGTTATTGGCCCCCCTGGCTACAAACATCTGCCCCCAGCCACCCCAGAAAAGGCACATCTGGAAGATGCGCCTATTCTGGCACTTGGCCACTCTCTTCCCACTCCCGTGTAGTGGTGGGATATGGGGTAATGAAGGGTTAATGTCACCTTGCTATTGTAAGGTGACATTAAGCCAGATTAATAATGGAGAGGCATCAATTATGACACCTATCCATTATTAATCCAATAGTACGAAATGGTTAATAAAACAGACGCACATTATTTAAAAGTATTTTAATGAAATAAAGACACAGGTTGTTGTAATATTTTATTATACTGGTAATCCACCTGAAGACCCTCATTCTGTAACAAAGGAAAAATAAAAAAACAACAATATCTCATACCTTCCGTCGCTCAGGTCAAGTCCCACGAAGTAAATCCATCTGAAGAAGTTAAATCATTTTACAGCCAGGAGCTCTGCTAAAGCACCTGTAGTTACCTTGACTTGTGGTGATGCGCCCTCTGCTGGATGTCCTCATATGAACTCGAGCGTGGGAACTTTTCCCAGGCTCCAGTTCATGAGGACATCCAGCAGAGGGCGCATCACCGCAACTCAAGGTAACTACAGGTCACCCTGCTTTCCATTCATTCCCCGGAGTTTTTACAGGCACGAGCACTGCTTTAGCAGAGCTCCTGGCTGTAAAATGATTTAACCCCTTCAGATGGATTTACTTCGTGGGACTTGACCTGAGCGACGGAAGGTATGAGATATTGTTGTTTTTTTATTTTTCCTTTGTTACAGAACGAGGGTCTTCAGGTGGATTACCAGTATAATAAAATATTACAACAACCTGTGTCTTTATTTCATTAAAATACTTGTAAATAATGTGTGTGTGTGTTTTATTAACCATTTCGTACTATTGGATTAATAATGGATAGGTGTCATAATTGACGCCTCTCCATTATTAATCTGGCTTAATGTCACCTTACAATAGCAAGGTGACATTAACCCTTCATTACCCCATATCCCACCGCTACACGGGAGTGGGAAGAGAGTGACCAAGTGCCAGAATAGGCGCATTTTCCAGATGTACCTTTTCTGGGGTGGCTGGGGGCAGATGTTTGTAGCCAGGGGGAGCCAATAACCATGGACCCTCTCTAGGCTATTAATATCTGCCCTCAGTCACTGGCTTTACCATTCTGGCGGAGAAAATTGCGCGGGAGCCCACACCAATTTTTTCTGCCATTTAACCCTTTATTTTACAAGCTACAGCGCTCAAATTTTGCACATACACACTACTAACATTAGTAGTGTGGAATATGCAAAAAAAAAAGGGATATGAGATGGTTTACTTTATGTAAACCATGTCTCATATCATGTCGGGTTTGGGAAGGAGAAAGAAAAAGCCGGCAATTGAATTACCCGCTTTTCACATATCTCGCGCTGAATTAAATATAAATACAGTATATATATGTGTGTCTCAATGACATATATATATATACATACTGTATATATGTTTTAACGAACATTTGAGCACATAAATCCATTAGATGTCGGTTTTGCAAGCCTGCGAGAAAATATCGCAGTACGGATGCCATACGGATTACATACGGAGGATGCCATGCGCAAAATACGCTGACACACCCTGCCTACGGATGACATACGGACCACTATTTTTGGAACATTTCTGCGTATTACGGCCGTAAAATACGGACCGTATTTTCATACACTGAGTGTGACGCCGGCCTAAGTAGGAGGCATTAAACCTATTGCCTGCCCCCCAATAAAGTGCCAATTTTGGGAAAAGGAGAAAATGCAACTGTTTTGCTCTAGAGTCCACTTGGTAAATCAGGGCATCCGCAAGAAAGACCATGACTGACTGGGTGGACATTAGTACTTGAATCCGAAAAATGGCAATTACCTGCCACCACCTCCCCGATGACCCCAGATTATTATTTATATTTATTAGGAAATTAGCAAATCGATTCCATGTGAATAAAATTCAGGTCAAATTAGTAGGAATTTGTTGAATTCAGCGAATGCGAGCAATTTGTAATTTGCATTGCGCAAATGACTAAAATGGTTACAAGTTGCAAAAGATTACATAGGGAATGATCACATGATCACATTCAGATCCCCCTGTCACATGATATAGCCCAGCCAATCAGGAGGGACTATCATAGCCACTACAAAAGCTGAGGTAGCAAAAGTAGCAGCCACTGCAGGGTGAATCTGGATAGCAATAAGCCGTCAGACTTTAGCAATAGAGATAGGAAGAGAAAGTAATGAAACCTTACAGATAGTGTGTGACAGCACAGCAGGGAAGAAGATTAATGTGTAAGGAGTAGACAATAATGTCATACACGGTTTTCAGGGCATTTGGAGGCTTTCTAGCACTTTTATTTTTGGTGAAATTTGGTGAATCTGTCGAAACAAGCTCCACTTATTATCTGTAGGGGATTTGATGAGATCGTCAGGTGCAGATTGCCCCAATCAGACTCAATTCTCACAGAAGAAATGAAGCCCCGTGTACAGGATTGCTGCTCTGCGCAGATCCTCGGCCGGCGCAGCTCATCGCCAGGGTACGTGTTTGTTAAACAGTGACAAATTATGTAAAATCATGCGTGACTGGCGCTGGTTTATAAGTAACCGAGCACCATCTGTGCGGAGAAATCTGCAAGAGGCGAAATCAGGAACAGAAACACACAAGTCAGCGAGGAAAGACATATGGGGAATCCGCCACACCGACAACGCCGAATTACTAATAACCCCCCGGAAGAGGAGCAAAATCACAGGATGAAGCCTCCACCGACCCCGCACACCTCGCTCATCACCACAGCACCGGACACAAATATCCCGGTGAAACGGGATGATGCAAATGTAGTGTACACAGGAGGGACGTGATGTCCGCCTGCCCAAAACTAGCGTGAAGAATACGACACACAGAGCACAAGAAATCTGAAAGGGACAAAGTATTGTGTTATTACTGGACAGAGAAATGAGATAGATAAGAGAGAGAAAAAGAGAGAAAAGGGGAAAGAATGAAAAAAGAAAGAGAGGGAGAAGAAAGAAAGAAGAAAGAAAGAAAAAGAGAAGAAAGAATGAGAAAGAGGGAGAAAGAAAGAAAGAAAGAAAGAAAGAAAGAAAGAAAGAAAGAAAGAAAGAAAGAAAGAAAGAAAGAATAAAGAGAGGGAGAAGAAAGAAAGAAAAAAGAAAGAGAAGAAAGAAAGAGAGAGAAAGAAAGAAAGAAAGACAGACAGAGACAGAAAGAAAGAAAGAAAGAAAGAAAGAAAGAAAGAAAGAAAGAAAGAAAGAAAGAAGGAAAAAAGAAAGAAAGAGAAAGAAAGAAGGAAAGAAAGAAAGAGAAAGAAAGAGAAAGAGAAAAGGGGAAAGAATGAAAAAAAGAAAGAGGGAAAAGAAAGAAAGAAAGAAGAAAGAAAGAGAAAGAGGGAGAAAGAAAGACAGAAAAAGAGAAATAAATAAAAAATAAAGAGAGGGAGAAAAAAGAAAGAAAAAAAAGGACAAGAAAGAGAGAGAAGAGAGAAGAAGCAAAAGAATGAAAAAAGATAGGGAGAAGAAAGAAAGAGGGAGAAAGAAAGAAAGAGAATGAGAGAAAATGAGAAATAAAGAAAAAATAAAGAGAGGGAGAAGAAAAAAAGAGAGGGAGAAAGAAAGAAATAAAGAAAGAGAGAGAAGAGAGAAAAAGGGAAAGAATGAAAAAGAAAGATAGGGAGAAGAAAGAAAGAAAAAAGAAAAGAAAAAAAAGAGAGAGAAAGAAAGAAAATAGAAGGAGAGAGAAAGCGGAAGAAGGAAAGAAAGAGAAAAAGTAAATAGAGAAAGAAAAAAGAAAATAAGAAAGAGAAAGAAAGAAAGAGAAAAAAGAAAGAAAGAATGAGAGAAAAAGAGAAAGAGAAAAAAAGAAAAAATAAAGAAAGAGAGAGAGAAAGAAAGAAACAAAGAAAGAAAGAAGAGAGAAAAGGGAAAGAATTAAAAAAGAAAGATAGGGAGAAAAAAAGGAAAAAGAAAAAAAAATAGAAAGAAAATAGAAAGAAAGAGAGACAAAGAGGAAGAAGGAAAGAAAAAGTAAATAGAGAAAGAAAAAATAAAATAAGAACGAGAGAAAGAAATAGAGAAAGAAAGAGAAGAAATAAAGATTGAGAGAAAAAGAGAAAGAAAGAAAAAATAAAGAGAGGAAGAATAAAGAAAGAAAAAAGAGAAGAAAGAGAGAGAAGAGAGAAAAAGGGAAAGAATGAAAAAAGAAAAGAAAAGAAAGAAAATAGAAAGAAAAAGAGAAAGAGAGAGAAGGAAAGAAAGAAAATAATAGAGAAAGAAAAAATAAAATAAAAAGAGAAAAAGAGAAAAAAGAAAGAAAGAGAAAGATATGGAGAAAGATAAAGAAATAGAGAGTAAAAGAGCAATAAAGAGAGAGAAAGAAAAAATGAAAAAAGAGCTAAAGAGAAAAGAGAAAAAAAAGAAGAAAAAAAGAAAGAAAAGTGGAATGGAACCATGTGAACCATCTCCTACTTCCCGGCATCCGCGGCTCCTCTTTTGATTAGTTGGCCTGGAGCAGTATCACACGTGTGTCCCAATGACGTTGCGCCAGGCTGGCGTACCAGAAGAGGAGCCATGGATGCCGGGAGTTAGGAGATGGTTCGCAGGGTTCCCGTCTCACGGCACAAGATGACTGCCGTGGCTGCGGGACCACTGGAAGCAGCACAAGTTATCAGTGGCGATGGGTGCAAGCTCTTATGTTGCAGCGCAACAACCTGACGTCTAGAGGTCCAAGAGAGCAGTAGTCTCGCCGAGACCGCCCCACTGCAAAAACAAATGGACTTCAATGGCTTTGGGCATTTTTGCGCTGGAACCGGTCTTGTTGCGATGCCTGCTCTCTTAGACCTCTCCATACATTGAGCTATAGATAGATAATTGCAGTGCATTTCTGCGGTATTTTCGGTTGCTATTTTTCGCCGTTTTACCCCGTTCCTCAGTCCTCAGTTCTACAGAACAAATCTTGGTACATTTAACCCTTGGCTGTAATAAGTCAATCTCTGCCCGGACCGATCCCCAAAGGAGAGATGACGACTGGACGAGCGTCGTTTTGTGTCAGGTAGGAAACCGGAGCCGTTTTTATCTACCATCAAAGTTGGACATTTTGGGACTTTGCCAAGAAAAGCAGCGATTTGTGATGAAATCCGATGTTAAATAAACTGGAATGAGAACACGTCCGGCGTCTGGTGGGAGACAGCTGCCGCATTTTCTGAACTGAATGCGTTCGGCTTTTTCATCATTATATGAACTTTTTACATTAAGAATTGTCTTACAATGTAAATATGGGGGGAATCCGGGGGGGCGACGGGGGGCGAGGCCAAGTAAACAGAAGTGTGTGATGTGGGGACAACATGGCGGCAGTGGGGGCTGAACTGAACGTGACCGGTTTCATATCTCCAATGTACTATTGAATGTCTTTATGAAAATAAAACCTTACATCTGGATTTTCTTCACCCTTCTCATCAGAAGGCGCTCCTATTAGGTGGTAACTTCCGTGGTCACCTGGACGTCTCTGTGAGATGCTGCACTTCCGTTTGGAGCACTTTTCTTACAGTATCTGACTGATAAGTAAAGCTTTCCTGATCTTATTGTAGCCTTCACCTTACTTGGTCTTGTAACATTTCTCTTCCACGTGGTGCCATTGTCAACAGCATGAAATGGAAAAGGAGTTTCCTTGTTAATGTCTCTTTATTGTTCCCCATTTGCTTTACATCGGTGTAATGAAGAATTAGGCTGATCTTGAGTTGAATTCTTGTTAGTTAGAATTGCATAGTCTAAACTTTAGCTTTGCTTTCTTTTACAGATGTACTCATTTTTTGCAATGTGGTCTTTAATGATTTTTTTAGGATAATTACTTTCTTAGGTGTGCAAAATAGCAAAGCTTTGTTGATCTTCTTGTAACCTTCACCTTTCTTGGCCTTGTGACATTTCTCTTCCATGCGGTGCTATTTCCGACAGCATGAAATCAAAGGTGGGTTTCTTTGTTAACACCATTTTATAGTCCCCTGGTCTGCTGGACGCTGGTGTAATGAAGAATGAGGCTGTGTGCACACGTAGCGGATTTGGCTGCGGATCCACAGCGGATTGGCCGCTGCAGATTCGCAGCGGTTTTCTATGCGGTTTACAGTACCATGTAAACCTATGTAAAACCAAATCCGCAGTGCCCATGCTGCAGAAAATACCACACGGAAATGTTGCATTCTATTTTCTACAGCATTTCAATTCTTTGTGCAGATTTCGCAGCAGTTTACACCTGCTCTTCAATAGGAATCCGCAGATGTTAAACCACAGGTGGAATCTGCATAAAAACCGCAGAAAATCTGCGGTAAATCTGCAGGTAAAACACAGTGCGTTTTACCTGCGGATTTTGCAAAAACGGTGCTGAAAAATCTGCACACGAATCCGTAACGTGTGCACATAGCCTTAGACTGATCTGCTGTTGAATTCTTGTTACTCTAAACTCTAGATCCTAAGACTTTCATTGGGGTGTACCCACTTTTGCAACATGGTCTTAATGGGAACCTGTCACCTGAATTTGGCGGGACCAGTTTTGGGTCATATGGGCGGGGTTTTCGGGTGTTTGATTCACCCTTTCCTTACCCGCTGGCTGCATGCTGGCCGCAATATTGGATTGAAGTTCATTCTCTGTCCTCCGGAGTACATGCCTGCGCAAGGCAATATTGCCTTGCGCTGGCGTGTACTCCGGAGGACAGAGAATGAACTTCAATCCAATATTGCGGCCAGCATGCAGCCAGCGGGTAAGGAAAGGGTGAATCAAACACCCGAAAACCCCGCCCATATGACCCAAAACTGGTCCCGCCAAATTCAGGTGACAGGTTCCCTTTAAATTAATTTGTTAGAATAATTGCTTTATTGGGTGCAAAGTAACAAATTTTCCTTGCAATCAATTTATGACATGTGTTTGAGTATTTTGAAGTTTGGTATCCCATAGAAAATGTGGATTCTGAAAGGAAACTAAAGGTTCTCTGACAGATCTGTTGGCGTGTACTCATTTATGCTGAGCAATGTGCACACAATTATAATTCTTTTTTTATTATTATTTTTCTATTGGCCTTTTGTATTTTCCATATTATACATGATGCTAATAATACTGCTAATATCCTAACAGTAAAATCTATCTTCATTGTAGACCAGAAATTAAAGTGATCTGGAATAAAATTGGAGGACACAAGAGAAATAATTTTAAGAACCAGGAAAATTGATTATTCATCATCTGTTTTTTACTTCCCTTTTACAAAAGATTTAGCATTTCTGGTAATAACCATCTGATAATCGGGAATTTCTGATAATCCAGATGTGTGACGTCCCATATTTCCATCACCATCAATGATCCAAGTGATAACTGGCAGATCAATTGGACCCCCGTATCGACCCGAGAAAGGGGCTTTGATGTGCTCTATTAGGATAGTGCAGAAGTTGCCCCAATTATTATTATCTGGCCAGAGAGCATCTCCATTCTCACAGGGGGTTTTAGGGTATGCTCCACCGGTCAGTAAACGCTGCGGGTCGGACGCTGCATACATCCGTAGCGTCCAACCCGTAGCTGCCAGATGTTACAGGATAGTGGATGGGATTTTAAGAAATCCCATCACCACTATGCGTACTGAGACGCCTCCGGTTTCCCTGTGGAGATGCACATGCGGCGCGTCTTTCCAGACTGCAGCATGTCAATTTATGTAGCGGAGACCATAAATTACCCATTCACTATCATTAGATGCGGTAAAACCACATTATCTTTCTAGTCACATGCATATTTAGGGTACATTTCCACTGCCGAGAGACAAATTGGTCCGTAATCTGGACCGAAAAAACGGATGTAACGTATGCGATTGTCATGCGAGTGTCATGCGAGTGCAATGCGATTTTTAATCGCATCATCCGTATGACATCAGTATGACATCCGTATTGCTGTCCGATTTTTACGCACCAGTGTCCTTTGAAAAGCCGGCAAATCAGCGCCGTGTACAGTAAAATCACACTGACAGGTTAGAATAGAGTAGATATATGCATAGAATGTGTGTATATACATATATATATGTCAGTGAGACACCTATATATGTATATTTATATTTAATGCAGCGCTAGATAGCATAAAAGGCGCTAATTCAATTGCCGGCTTTTGCTCTCTCCTTCACAAACCCGACATGATATGAGACATGGTTTACATACAGTAAACCATCTCATATCCCCTTTTTTTTGGCATATTCCACACTACTAATGTTAGTAGTGTGTATGTGCAAAATTTGGCCGCTGTAGCTGCTCAAATAAAGGGTTAAATGGCGGAAAAAATTGGCGTGGGCTCCCGCGCAATTTTCTCCGCCAGAGTGGTAAAGCCAGTGACTGAGGGCAGATATTAATAGCCAGGAGAGGGTCCATGGTTATTGCCCCCCCCGTGGCTAAAAACATCTGCCCCCAGCCACCCCAGAAAAGGCACATCTGGAAGATGCGCCAATTCTGGCACTTGGCCACTCTCTTCCCACTCCCGTGTAGCGGTGGGATATGGGGTAATGAAGGGTTAATGCCACCTTGCTATTGTAAGGTGACATTAAGCCAGATTAATAATGGAGAGGCGTCAATTATGACACCTATCCATTATTAATCCAATTGTTTGAAAGGGTTAAAAAACACACACACACGATTTAAAAGTATTTTAATGAAAGAAACAAACAGGTTGTTTTAGTATTTTATTGCTCTCTCATTCCATCAGGAACACCCTCGCTTGGAAAAACAATAAACACACAATATACATACCCTCTCTGATGAACTGTCACATCCAACGAGGAAATCCATCTGAAGGGGTTAACTAATATTACAGGCACGAGCTGCGATAAACCACTCGCTAGTGCCTGTAATCCCCGGGTGCTGAAAGGAAAGCAGAGTGCTCTATACTTACATTCAGTTGCGGTGATGCGCCCCTGCTGGATGTTCTCATGAACTGCAGCCTGGGAACTTTTTCCCACGCTCCAGGTCATATGAGGACATCCACCAGGGGGCGCATCACCGCGACTGAAGGAAATGTAGGTCAATGACCTACATTACATTCATTCGCCGGGGAATTACAAGCACGAGCACACCGCTGCATTAGCAGGGCTCCTGCTTGCAAATTATTTTAACCCCTTCAGATGGATTACATCGTGGGACGTGACGGGTCAGCAGAAGGTATGTATATTGTGTGTTTATTGTTTTGCCAAGCGAGGGTCTGCAAATGGATTGAGAGAGCAATAAAATATTAAAACAACCGCTGTGTTTATTTCATTAAAATACTTTTAAATCATGTGTGTGTGTGTTTTTTAACCCTTTCAAACAATTGGATTAATAATGGATAGGTGTCATAATTGACGCCTCTCCATTATTAATCTGGCTTAATGTCACCTTACAATAGCAAGGTGGCATTAACCCTTCATTACCCCATATCCCACCGCTACACGGGAGTGGGAAGAGAGTGGCCAAGTGCCAGAATAGGCGCATCTTCCAGATGTGCCTTTTCTGGGGTGGCTGGGGGCAGATGTTTTCGGCCGAGAAAAAAATCGCAAATGAAAAGACACCTATTGAATAACATTGGTCCGAGTGCAATCCGATTTTTTATCGGATTGCACTCGTCCGTTTTCCTCGCCAGTGGAAATGTACCCTTACTGCGGGAATGCAGCTTACTACTCATGTGTACTAATTTATATAATGTCTTACCTTGTTTCAGCTGGAAGTTCACGTCCACTGCAGTTCTCGCGATGAGCTGAGCTGGCCGCGAGAACTGCTGTGCACTTGACCGCCAGGGACGGGGTTATCTCCGGTCACTAGCCAAGTTCTCACAATCAGCTGACCACGAGAACTGCAGTGAACGTGACCGCCGGGGACATCTCCAGTCCTCAGCTTCAACTTCCGCTGATTTGCTCTGACTGGTTAACATATATAGGGGGACCTCACGCTATTTTTTAAAAATTATTATTTATTAAAAAGGAGGGGACCTCTCTGTGCTTTCCTCCCCTTCCCGTGTCATCTACTTCCAGCTCTGTCACAAGATTCATCATTATTTAAATTAGTACACATGCGTAGTAAGCTGCATTCACGCACTTAATACGCATGTGACTAGGAAGATAATGCGGTTTTACCGCATCTAATGAAAGTGTATGGGTAATATACGCAGCGGAGACTGAGCATCTCCGCTACATAAATTGACATGCCGCAGTCTGGAAAGACGCGCCACATGTCCATCTCTGTGGGTGAGCCGCTAGCATCGGTGCACGCATAGTGGGCATGATATTTCTTGAAATCCCATCCACTATGCTGCAACAGCTGGACGCTGCGGATGTATGCAGCATCCAACCCGCAGCATTTACTGACTGTGTGCACATACCCCAATATATCTGCAAACAGGAAATCATTTTTTTCTTCCCAGAAGCCATCTTTCACTTAGCTTTATTTCAAGTGACAAAAAACTCATGCAATGAAAAAACGCATAAAAAACATGCGTAAAAAATGCATAAAAATGCATGTAAAAAATGCATCAAAAATGCAGGTGACCTACCAGTGACCTCAGATGCGGATTTGGTGCAGATTTCACGTGCGTCAAATCCTGAGCAAATACTGAGCCATTCCTGATCGTGTGCACATACCCTTAGAGACAGATCTCAGGATCACCTTTAGGTAGGCAATAACTTTCAATCCATTTGATACATTTTTTGCACTTTGTTTTTCCTTCCCTTCTTGAAACATACAGTCACCAAACCCTGAGAGTCATAACTTTTTTCTTTTGGTCCTATAATATACCATACACTGCTGTACTGCACTATACATTGCAAAACTGATGATCTCGCATGAAGCCTAGCCCAGAAGGTGTCGCAAAACGGTTAAAGTGAATTTGTCAGCATGCTTTTATTATGTATCTGAGAGCAGTATGATATAAGGACTGAGATCCTGATTCCAGCGATGTGACACTTATTAGGCTGTGTGCTGTTTCAATAAATTTAGTGTTTTATCAGCAGGAAATTATCACTGCAGGACTAGGGGTTATACAGAGCTCAGTATTTGAGCTCTGCTACATCTGCAGCAGAGAAAACTGTGACTGTAACAAAGTGACAAGAAGCAGCCCAGTAAGATAATCTGTTTTAATGCATTCTGGTTTATACTGATGAGATTGATAATAGTATGTGACTCCCTGACTAGTGGCTTCTCGATATCAGACACAGGTGTAAAGAGCCATTGATAGAATACTGATTAGAGAGAGAACGAGAGAGAGACTGAGGTCTGGAGGAGAGGGAGACTGAGGACTAGAGGAGAGGGAGACTGAGGGAGAGAGAGACTGAGGGAGACAGAGACTGAGAGAGAGAGAAGAGAGAGAGAGACTGAGGCAGAGAGAAGAGAGAGACTGATGTAACACTCCAGGTTCCTGGTTGCTACAGTGGCATTGCTTTCCTCATGGGGAGAGTGATGTCATGCTTGGAAGCGAGGAAGGATCCCTTTAACAGATATTAAGCACATACAACACTGTTCTGACTCCAGGCCAGAAGGGGGAGCTCTACACTCGACTTCAGGGGAGCTGCTCTCTCTGGTTGGGAGGAGGAGACAGTTGCTAGGCAGTTGGTAAGCAGTTGGAGAGAGGCAGTTGGTGAGAGGAGAGCGAAGAGTGAGGAAGGAAAGGAGGGGCCATGCAGCCACAAGAGGTGCTGCAGCTCCTGGGAAGAGCAAAGAGATCAGAGCAGCTAGAAAAGAGACTGAAAGGAGGAAAAGAAGGAAAGGAAAGTTAAGAGCTGGAGAGAGAAGCTGCGAGTGGGCTTCCTCCACGCTGAGCGCAGATACCGGTAGCCGGATAACCGAGGTTGTGCAGTGGTGTACGTCTCACAGCAGAAACCTGTGGACGGCTAGACTTCAAGTCACCCATACACCATTGACACCCGAGAACACAGTAGCAAATAGAGCCCGGGTCGTGATAGAGATCCTATAAAAAGGCTCGAGCTACCTGTCGTACGGGTTAGTGTCTTACCAACCTGAGGGACAGATAGAGACAATGTGAGGACCTTGTGTGAGGCCTAAGGCAGCAAGGGACTACACCACAGCGCTAGAGGAAAGGATTCCAACCCCACCTGGTAAGGGGGATCCCAGATTCGCTTCCAAGCTGGCCAGACCAGCAACAGTACCTGTGATCCGGTACCCTGGACTGTGGCTGCCTGAATTATACAGTAAAGAGGTAAAGAGACTGCAACCCTGTGTCCTCCGTTTCTTTCTGCACCACCTACCACCTGTCCCTACTACACCGGGAGCCCTGGGGACCCAGCTTCACCTGTGGGAAGACATACCATCCCAGCTGCCATAGCATCACCCCAGTGGACCCCTTTAAGCAGCGTTGGTCACCTCTGACCAAATACCACAGGTGGTGTCATGAACATTTATTATTTTACATACCCCTTTAAAGACCTTCCCCTTAACATGGGTGCCCAGGGTCACGGATCGGGTTACTGCCGCCGTTGAACATCCCTTTAAGAACTGGACCCGGTACCGAGTACCCTACGGGCCTGGTGGGCGTTTCACTGAGAGAGAGAGAGACTGAGGGAGAGAGAAGAGATAGACTGAGGGAGAGAGAAGAGAGAGAGACTGAGAAGAGAGAGACTGAGGGAGAGTGACTGAAGAATAAATAGAGGGACTGATGAAGAAAGAGAGACTGTGGAAGAGATAGTGACTGAGAGAGAAGAGAGAGACTGAGGGAGAGAGACCGAGGAAGATAGAGAGGGACTGAGGAAGAGAGAGAGACTGAGAAAGAGAGAGACTGGGCCTAGAACTCAGACAGTCAAGAAACCACCGGAGACTAGACGGAGGTGGACATGACTTGGGGATGGGTGGACCGAGAACTCCTGCAGCTTTTGTTTGTATCGCGGTGTAGATTTTAAACAAGAGTATTGCTGCTTTAAGAGGAAGGAGTTTAGATGTTTGTGCCTGATGTATTACTGTGAGGACGGTGGGGCTTATATAGGGGAGGCAACTCTGGCTCTCCCTCTTTCTCTCACAGGATGGACAGGAGGAAACATTACCCGCTCTGCCGCCCTGTTTATAATCTCTGTCCTAAAACTTTTTAATTATTGCTTGTATAATGATAAATGCTTTATTGTATTTTTGAATTTGTCATTGTATATCTTGTACCAGGTTCAATTGTATATTGGCTATAAAGAGTTATTATTTGCAGTAACCTTCTAAGCCCAAGGGAAGGGCAATCCTTCAGCCATGGTTCCCTAGAGGTTTCCTCCACAGGGATTTTTTCCTCTCCTGAGCGCTGTAGGATAACTCTTTGTGAGTCGGAGGTTTGCGAAGTTTAGTCCCATAAATGCTTTTGCAGGGACTTCTAGTTTTTAAGTTTACAAAAAAGATTTAATTATTAAAAAAAAAAGTGTCAAATGAGACTTGGAATTTATAACCCGTCACAGCTTTGTGGTTTAGGAGTCAGGTGGAAGTTGCAGACAAGTTAAGGTGGACTCATTTTAACTAATAGAGGATGTAAAACCTCATGGTGGTGAGCAGGCTCGGCTTTGGTGGCCAGCCTCAAGGACGTTGTAATGGTAACATCAATTAGGGGCGGGCACAGTGGTTAAGCACAGGAGTGAGGATAATAGGGTCATTGGTGCCCTGAAAGTTTACTGGCTCTGCTTGAATGGAAAGCCAGTGCGTGCCGCCCCTTTATGGCTGTCTGTCCTGGTGCTGTATGTCAGACAGCTGGGGATATCGCAGTACTTGTGAATCCCAATGTACTAACACTCCACCTGACTCCTACTGTGATTATTTAATCCTGTGATTTGAATAAAAGCTGTGGCCATTTTGACAACCAACATAATGTGTTTTGTGTATTTATTTTAGTACCTAGGTTTACAGTAGTTATGGTGGTTTTAAGATGGAGTGGGGTCCATCCCATATCCAAAAGTCATCGAGCTTTAAGCAAGCCATAGAGTTAGTAAAAGACAAGGCATCCAAAGCCTTCAGAAGACGTCTGTACCAACTGAAGGCACCAGTAACCGTCTGGCTAAAAATCTTTGACTCCATCATTGCCCCAATTCTTCTGTACGGCAGTGAAGTCTGGAGCCCAGTCTCATACCTAAACTGGTCAAAGTGGGATGCTGGGCCGACAGAAAAATTCCACCTAGAGTTCTGCAAGCATCTTCTCCAAGTCCATTGGAGCGCATCAAACAGCGCCTGCCGAGCAGAGCTGGGTAGATTCCCACTACACATCGCAATAAAGAAGAAGGCGCTGTCATTCAAGGCTCATCTACAAAGTAGCAGTCCCAGCTCCTACCATCACAAAGCCTTCCTACACCGGGAAGCCCCAGGAAGCCTCCCAACAAAAAGTACCCAAAGCCAACCTGACCAAGCCATCAACCTACATGGCCTGACAAAAGGCGAAATACAGAATATGGTACACAAAGTCAAAGAGGAATATCTCAGCATCTGGAGGAACGACATAAGCAAATCCCAGAAACTGACGATATACCAGAACCTACAGAGGGAGTACAAACTGGCCTCATATCTAGAGAAACTAGAAAACCCCAAATAGCGACAGATCCTGAGCCGATACAGACTGAGCGCCCACAGCCTACTCATCGAATCCGGGCGGCACCGACAGAACTACAAGCCCCGAGAGAGCAGACATATGTCATGGACCTCTATACCCCACACTGGACATGTCCCTATCCCCCGACTAAATAGCCTGATATATCATGGACCTCTATACCCCACCCTGGACATGTCCCTATACCCCGACTAAAGAGCCTGATATGTCATGGACCTCTATACCCCACCCTAGTCACATCCCTATCCCCAGACTAAGAGGAGGCTGATATGTCATAGACTTCTATACACCACACTGGACATGTCCCCTATCCTCTAAACGGAGCCTGATTTGCCATGGGCCTCTCTATGCCTCCCTACCCTTGTCCCCCTATTTTTACCATTTGCTTTGGCAATGCCAACATGTACTTAGTTCTGCCAATAAAGCTCATTTGAATTGAATTGAATCGACTGAAGAAGAGCTAAAGACAGAGGAAGGTAGAGATAGGAAAAATGAGGATAGGAACAAACAAGTAAATGGAAATTCACATAATTCACACGATGCAGCTGGGTCACACTGGAGGAATATCCTTTGGGAACTCCTATAATTGTTTATAAAATCCCACGTGAATTGTGAATTGTGAATTGTGTCAGTCTCACAATGATTTATTGTGGTAACTTGTGCAGTTTTCACACTTGGTTTTTGGTGTTTTTTGCTGCATCAGAACTTCCATCCTGTATTTAGCCATTGGTGCCGCACAGGCCATGAAAATAATCTGTAGAAACCGCAGGAAGCCGCATATAATGACTGCGCGGCAAAATCTCCACAAATGTAACGATACATCACAAGTTTATTTATCTCCATTTATTTTTATTGAAATCTATTTGCAGCCGATATCACAATTTTGAAAAACATAGAAAAAAAAACAAACGTACCTCTACCGCACTGTGAACACAAACCTCGAAGGAGAAAGTGCAGGAGAGTGATACATTGTTGCAGTGCTGAGTGCGCTAATAATTACTGGGAATGACGGAGCGCTGGAGACCCTGCCTGCATCGCTCCTATAAATTACTGTCATACTTACACAAATCTTTCAATCTCCAACTAAAATTAATTGTAGAATGAAGTGAAGCAGTTATTATGTAATTCTGGCTGCGGGTCTGTTACATGAAAGCACCTAATTAAATATACAGTCCCAGCATGTGGGCAGAGCACAGGCCGGCCGGCCTCATAGGACGCATATGCTCACGGGAACCTCAGCTCGGAGCCCATAGGCAGAGGACATCAGGATCACAGCTGGAGGTCACCCCTGATTTAAAAAGATATTATTATTTGGGGCAGCGATACATAATTATCAGCATATGTAGCACAGAGCTGTGGACGGGTGTCAGGGTGAGAGGAGCTACAGTCCACCCGGGTTCATATAGAGCAATTTGGGTTTTTTTTTTGTTTTTTTTTTAAAAAAAATTTAAATGTGCTTTGTAAAATACATGTTTTTGTTAAGACTTTCCCAATCTGGAAAAAAGAAAGAATACGGTAGCTTAAAAAAAATGGCTGTAGATAAGAGATGAGCATTGTACAGCAATCTTGTATGTGCGGCACCACACTGTTGGTGGTATGTTGGCCCATTCCTCCATGCAGATCTCCTCTAGAGCAGTGATGTTTTGGGCCTGTCGCTGGGCAACACGGACTTTCAACTCCTTCCAAAGGTTTTCTATGGGGTTGAGATCTGGAGACTGGCTAGGCCACTCCAGGACCTTCTTATGAAGCCACTCCTTTGTTGCCCTGGCGGTGTGCTTGGGGTTATTATCATGCTGAAAGACCCATCCACGTTTCATCTTCAATGCCCTTGCTGATGGTAGGAGGTTTGCACTCAAAATCTCACGATACATGGCCCCATTCATTCTTTCATGTACACGGATCAGTCATCCTTGTCCCTTTGCAGAGAAACAGCCCCAAAGCATGATGTTGCCACCCCCATGCTTCACAGTAGGTATGGTGTTCTTTGGATGCAACTCTGCATTCTGTCTCCTCCAAACACGACGAGTTTTGTTTCTACCAAACAGTTCTACTTTGGTTTCAACAGGCCATGTGACATTCTCCCAATACTCTTTCTGGATAATCCAAATGCTCTCTAGCAAACTTCAGACGGGCCCGGACATGTACTGGCTTAAGCAGGGGGACACGTCTGGCACTGCAGGATCTGAGTCCCTGGCGGGGTAGGCTTTTCCCTTTTTGCAAAAACCAAACGTGAAACGCGCGTCAAGGGACCAGTAGGGAGACACGTGGACACTGCCATTTTATATGGGTAAGCGGGACTAATCTTTTGTGATCTATGAATCTGGTGGTCCATGTGGTACATGCTTATTGATTGGTCATTACTCTTCTTTTACGATTATATACCATCTTTGGGTGTTTGTATTTTTGCTATGTACTCCTACGTACCCTTGGTTATTTAGGTGCTCACTTTCTCCCTGCTGCACCATCATGTCTCCTTCTTTTTTGCTCTTTTGTTTGTGCCATTTGGAATTATATATTTCAATACTGTTATTTATGATATTTAAATAAAAATATGATTCTTTTTATCTTGTTGGTGGTGCCTTTGTTTTTCTTTGTATATATACTTTATAAGGTTGTCACAAAAAAACAAAGCAAAACCTGATACCTGCATTTTTTCATTGTTTTTTCATCGTTTTTTTCACCACTCATTACTTTCAATGGGTGAAAAACACTTAAAGAATGCTGAAGAAACGTTAAAAGATGTGACATGTTATATTGTGCAAAAACCAAGGAGAGCACAAAATACAGAGGACAAGAAAACCAGAGCAGTGAGCATGAGATTCCTGACACCTCATAGACTTTGCTGGCATTGTAATACGCAGCTGAAAATTGGCTTAAAAAAAACTCATTAAAAATAGGCAGCAAAAACGCCCGGTGTGTACATAATCATAGACAATCCAAAGAACATTCCCAAACAGCGCCAGAATAAAGGCATACAGTGTAAACGTAACAGTACCATACAGCAACTACATAGCAGAGCCATGTACAGCAAATGTAACATCACCATGTGGAGAACGGGAACATCATTGCTTACAAGCTTAACACCTGTCCTACTCCTGCTCACACAGCTGAGGCTTTGTTATACTGTAGTGGTGCAGCAATCCTCTGGGAGCAGAACACATTCCTCTTCGGTCATGAACTCCGGACCGTTGGCTGCTACCTGCACTGATACATTGTTACACGGTCAGGTCATCATTATTTATAGGCCACTTGTCCTGATGATTCCTATACATGATGTGTCCTGAATACCCCTTAATACTAGAGTCATTCACTGCAGAGGGGTCCTCGCAACATGAGCAGTGCACAGACGGATCATTGGGGGAACATCAGATCTATTACACAAAAACGAGCAACACGAGCTGAACCTCGTTCATGATGGATGTGAGGAGGCTAATGTAACAAAGGAGGGGAACATGGGGGTCATAGGAGGGGGAACAAGGGGTACACAGGAGGGGAACATGAAAAATAGAAGAGGGTGGACGCAGGGGATAGAAGAGGGGGGGACACGGGATAGAAAAGGGGGACACGGGACAGAAGAGGGGGACAGGGGATAGAGAGGGGGATAGAAGAGAGGAGACACGGGGGATTGAAGAGGGGGGACGCAAGGGTTAGAAGAGGGGAGACACGGGGGATAGAAGAGGGGAGACACGGGGGATAGCAAGGGGACATGGGGGATAGAAGAGAGGAGACACGGGAGATTTAAGAGAGGGACACTGGGGATTGAAGAGGGGGGACACGGGGGATTGAAGAGGGGAGACACGGGGGATAGCAGAGGGGGGACATGGGGGATAGAAGAGGGGGTACACGGGGGATTGAAGAGGGGGGACACAAGGGATAGAAGAGGGGGACACGGGGAAGTAGGGGGATAGGAGAGGGGGAAGTAGGGGGATAGAAGAGGGGAAAGTGGGGGATAGAAGAGGGGAACACAGGGACAAGAACAGGGGAACACAGGGGATAGAAGAGTGGAATACAGGGGCTAGATCAAAGTGGACATGGAAAAGAAAGGGGGGACACAGGGGATAGAAGAGGGGGAACTAAGGGGATAGAAGAGGAGAACACGGGGATAGAAGAGGGGGGACACAGGGGATAGACAAGGGTGAACACGGGATAGAAGAGAAGGACACGGGATAGGAAAGTGGGAACCAAGGGGATAGAAGAGGGGAAGACAGAGGAAGGTAGAATAGCAGAGTATGCTTTGTGCAGTTGGAGCAGCATTATGGTAGAATAGCAGAGAATGTCTTGTGCAGTTGGAGCAGCATTATGGTAGAATAGCAGAGAATGTCTTGTGCAGTTGGAGCAGCATTATGGTAGAATAGCAGAGAATGTCTTGTGCAGTTGGAGCAGCATTATGGTAGAATAGCAGAGAATGTCTTGTGCAGTTGGAGCAGCATTATGGTAGAATAGCAGAGAATGTCTTGTGCAGTTGGAGCAGCATTATGGTAGAATAGCAGAGTATGCTTTGTGCAGTTGGAGCAGCATTATGGTAGAATAGAGGAGTATGTCTTGTGCAGTTGGAGCAGCATGTATGGTAGAATAGCAGAGTATGTCTTGTGCAGTTGGAGCAGTATTATGGTAGAATAGTGGAGTATGTCTTGTGCAGTTGGAGCAGCATGTATGGTAGAATAGCAGAGCATGTCTTGTGCAGTTGGAGCAGTATTATGGTAGAATAGTGGATTATGTCTTGTGCAGTTGGAGCAGCATGTATGGTAGAATAGTGGAGTATGTCTTGTGCAGTTGGAGCAGCATATATGGTAGAATAGCAGATTACAGCTTGTGCAGTTGGATCAGCAAGTATGGTAGAATAGCGGAGTACGTCTTGTGCAGTTGGAGCAGCATTATGGTAGAATAGCAGAGAACGTCTTGTGCAGTTGGAGCAGCATGTATGGTAGAACAGCGGAGTATGTCTTGTGCAGTTGGAGCAGCATGTATGGTAGAATAGCGTAGTATGTCTTGTGCAGTTGGAGCAGCATGCAGCATAGCAGAATCCATTGCACCACCTGCGCTCTCTGTTGCTTTGTATCTGGCTCCTTGTGGGCCTCATCGTTCAGGACACGTGACTCTGGTAGCAATGAGCTGGTGGCAGCGGTGATGTCCAGGTTTGAGCTCCTGGTAGTGATGTCCAGGTCTGAGCTCCTGGCAGTGATGTCCAAGTCTGAGCTCCTGGCGGTGATGTCCAGGTCTGAGCTCCTAGCGGTGATGTCCAGGTCTGAGCTCCTGGTGGTGATGTCCAGGTCTGAACTCCTGGCCGTGATGTCCAGGTCTGAGCTCCTGGCCGTGATGTCCAGGTCTGAGCTCCTGGCCGTGATGTCCAGGTCTGAGCTCCTGGCCGTGATGTCCAGGTCAGACCTCCTGGTGATGTGCATGTCTGAGCTCCTGGCAGTGATGTCCAGGTCTGAGCTCTTGGCGGTGATGTCCTGGTCTGAGCTCCTGGCCTTGATGTCCAAGTCTGAGCTCCTGGCGGTGATGTCCAGGTCTGAGCTCCTGGCCGTGATGTCCAGGTCTGAGCTCCTGGCCGTGATGTCCAGGTCTGAGCTCCTGGCCGTGATGTCCAGGTCTGAGCTCCTGGCCGTGATGTCCAGGTCTGAGCTCCTGGCCGTGATGTCCAGGTCTGAGCTCCTGGCCGTGATGTCCAGGTCAGACCTCCTGGCGGTGATGTGCATGTCTGAGCTCCTGGCCGTGATGTCCAGGTCTGAGCTCCTGGCCGTGATGTCCAGGTCTGAGCTCCTGGTGGTGATGTCCAGGTCTGAACTCCTGGCCGTGATGTCCAGGTCTGAGCTCCTGGCCGTGATGTCCAGGTCTGAGCTCCTTGCCGTGATGTCCAGGTCTGAGCTCCTGGCCGTGATGTCCAGGTCTGGGCTCCTGGCGGTGATGTCCAGGTCTGAGCTCCTGGCGGTGATGTCCAGGTCAGACCTCCTGGCGGTGATGTGCATGTCTGAGCTCCTGGCCGTGATGTCCAGGTCTGAGCTCCTGGCCGTGATGTCCAGGTCTGAGCTCCTGGCGGTGATGTCCAGGTCAGACCTCCTGGCCGTGATGTCCAGGTCTGAGCTCCTGGCGGTGATGTCCAGGTCAGACCTCCTGGCGGTGATGTCCAGGTCTGAGGTCCTGGCGGTGATGTCCAGGTCTGAGCTCCTGGCCGTGATGTCCAGGTCAGACCTCTTGGCGGTGAGGTGCATGTCTGAGCTCCTGACCGTGATGTCCAGGTCTGAGTTCCTGGCCCCGGGGCCGCTCGGCCACCGCTCCCTCATATCTCCTTTTTGTTACCTGCTATTCAGGACACATTCACTCACAAGTTCCGAGCGCTGGTGGCAGCAGAACCAGAGAAATCCAGCAGCCATTCGCCGCCCCCACAACCGGGGAACATATGGCCGCTCGCTCGGATTTTGCAGATTAACTCTGACTGAGGAGACGAGTCACGCACGACATTTGGTCGGCAGCAGAAATATTTGCTTAAAGGATAGAAACGCTGAACTATAAGAGGAAGCTGGAATATTAAACGACAAGCTCAAATATTCTACAAAGAAAATCCTGTGTTTATAGCTAGACCCAAATCCCCCCAGCCGGGAAGATCCGGTGCGTCAGCGCAGCCGCATGGTGCTACAGGACCAAGAATCTAATATTCCTCACATCCAGGAGGAAAATATCCTGGAGATTCTGCCAAAACCCCTCCGGCCTCCTCCTCGTATAAGTGAGTGACTCCCCACCACGCAGATCCCACCGATCCTCAGATTTAACCATCAGATATGGGACATGAGAGAACTAACAACCACTAAGGTGAGCAGCTGTGGTGACAAGGATGGTCCTCCAGAAGCTTTGGTGGAGGGCGGCCACCGAGCCTCTACCTCTGCAGGGTCTTCAGGCCCAGAGAAACTTCACAGCCATTACTCCATACTGAAGGTCAGGCGATAGGCACACAATACATACCCAATATATAGGACCATGCACGTCCAGAGATAACGCTCTGTGACAAGGAAAAGTCACGGAATTCTGGAAGTCACAGGATGGAGCCGTCACTGACATGGAAATTATGAAAACATGGAAACAATATAATTAAAACCTTTGGATTTATAAAGGGGCAGTTCTAATAAATGAGATTGAATTAATCTGAGATCTGGTTATGTCACCAGTCATAAAGTAAGAGCGGCCACTTGTACTGAGACCTTCCTACCTTTAACCCCTTAAAGGGTTTGTTTCACGAACAAATTACATTTTAATCAATAGATCTTAGAATATTGTTACAATTCACAATTGTATATATATTTTTTTAATGTTCCTGTGCTGAGATAATCATATAAGTGTGCCCCTGCTGTGTACTGTGCAATAGCTGTGTCCGACCATGTAGAGCTGCTCTAGTTCATGATCAGCACATACCACAGCTCCTGGCCAGGGGGGAGCATCAATCACTTATGATAAATGAGTATACAGACAGCACAGCAAGGGCTCACAGCTGATGCTTTCTGGGATAACACATTTCACCGCCTGTTTTATCACAGGAGTGAGTATTTGTGACATGTCTCCAGCCCTCTGGTCACATCATAAAGCAAGTCAGTGACATATAAGATCAGGAGCAGCTGGAGCTCCTACCTCTATGACTTGTATTATAAGTTCAGAGGGATTGGGACTCACTCCTGTGATAAAACAGGCAAGGAAATGTGTTACTGTTGTGTTGCCTGTGTACTCACTTATCATAAGGTTTGTTCTTTCTGATGTAATCTGACATTTTTCTCAATAGCATTTACGTAAAATGTTTTGATCACTTTTAGTTGCATTTTTGGGTGGAGATAAAAATAAATTAAATTACACATTATGTGTGTATATATATATATATATATATATATATATATATATATATATATATATATATACACACTTCATGGAGAGTGTAGAGGTTAATTAAAGAACTCCTCTTCTAAAATGATGTATTTTTCCAAGGTGTCTCACTGCACAATTTTTGACCCTGCCATTTGTGCCTGCAGCACGTGAAGCATATTAACCATTTATTCCAGTCACTGCGGTGCGGTGCCGCTAGGTCTTCTGAAAATGTCAGTGTTTTTTATATATTTTTTATTATTGTCTGCAGTTGTCGGCACCAGATCCGCTCCCTCCGTGCAGATCGATTACAACCAACCGCTCTCCGGGGTTCGTTGTTGACTTTGTCGCAGCTTCAAACCAGTGGTGAAGAGTTTGATGTCAGAATATTTGAAACCGGCGATCATTTTAGTCGCATGTAAGAAAGGTTTAACCCTCCCACCCCATCCCCCACCACCCCAAAAAAAGAGAAATAACCCTGCGAGAAACATCTCAGGCTGGTGTAAAGAAGTGAATTAAGTGACCCCCTCCGCCGTCGCCGCTGCCGCAAACGCCTCACAGCTGGTTAGAAAATGAAGTGGGAAGGTTCTGATGGAAGGAAATATGGAAATGCAGCAGATGTTTGACATTTCAGCTTTGTTTCAGCAGAGGAAATGTCACTTTTCGTATCAGACGCAGAAACGCCGAAAATGTGCCCATGTAAAGGATGGAAGAATTATTAACACAGCGGGTGACGCCGGGGACACGGGCGGCCATTACATAGAAATCCGGAGTCAGAGAATAATCTGTATCCAAAGTAATAAAGAGACAAAGTGTCATAATATACGAGAGCGTAATAAGAGGTAACAATGTATCACTGAAGGAAATAGTGCAAATCATCACAGGGTCAAAACAGGGACTAAAAATATACTCCCGGTTTATTGTTCCCTGTTATCAGCCATTTCTTGCTGAAGAATAGATGGCTGCAGGACAGATTAATACATTCTATTGCTCCCTGTTATCAGCCATTTGGGGACAGGTGGAGGTTGACTGTAGAACAGGTGACTACAATCTATTGCTCCCTGGTATCAGCCGGTTCAGATTGGAGAGATGTTGACTGTACCATAATTTAATTTAGCAGACTAAGTTTGTGAACCCCTCCTCTGTGTCCAGACCCCCAGTGTGGAGTGTAAATGTTGTGCTTGGAGCGGCCGTGTTGGTCTTGGTCGCTGCGCTCCTGCACACTTCGCCATTGACCCCGCCGCTCCCAGATCTGATGCAATTCCTCTTCTCTAAGCCACAATTACATTGTATTCCCCGGTCAGCGCGCTCAGCTTCAATCCAATTTCTGGAAGCAATGTGTGGGCTGATACCAGAGAGCTGACCCCGCTCCGGACCTCAACCTCCCCGATCCCCCGACGCCCCCAGAGACAAAGCCGCCTATTTTGCTGCCCCGTCCTCTGCCCGCTTCCATTATGACTCTGTGTCTCTCTAAGTGAATGGGACCCAGTGCCCCCATCACAGGCGGTGACCTCTCACTGCGGCAGCTGCACGGAGACCCCAAAACTCCCAGGCTGCCATGAATATTCAGCAGGAGCGCAGACAATGTATTCATATTCTTTCCAAAATGACAAATTTTAACAAATCTAGAAAATGTATCAAGGATGAAAATGCTCAACATTTACATCCAGAAAGAAAATAAGTATGTGACCCCCATAGGACATAGGAACAGCTAAAATAACAGATCCATAATGTCCAGAAATTATAAGTCCAGGTTCACACTATGCAGACACGCTGCATTTTATTATGATGTAATTTTCAAAAAAACGATGCTCAGTAATTCAGCGTTTTACTGTAATTCCTGAGTCCTGAAGATGAATCAATAATAATGGAAAAGGTCATAACGTAGAGAAGACGAAACGTGTCGGCGTCCTTGTCTCCATCCCCTGTGGGAAACAATCTATTGGTCTCTGTTATCAGCTGTTACAGGTCGGGAACAGAATGACTTTAGGACAGGTGAATACGCTCTATTGCTCCCTGTTATCCAGGATTTCAAGCTGTGCAATAGGTGACTATGGAGGTGAATACAAACTGTTGTTCTATGTTATCAAATGTTTTAGGTTTGGGAGAAGCGGCTGTAGGTGAAGGGAACACCGTATAGCGGGGTGGCGGTCCTTTTTATCCCATTACTTGCCAAATTAGCAATTTTCATTTTTTTTTTATGACAGATTTTTAATGATTGGGTCCTAATGAATCAGAAACATAATTTGCAAAATTTTTACAAGTACGGATTTTTCAGAAAAGGACGTCCCAATATTCAATTAAAAATGACAATGACATGATTTCCTATTTTGAAAACATTCATTTTACAAACACAACACAAAAAATTGGACCTAATTATAAAAATTGTAAAATCTTAGTTGTTAGAAGCTAAAGATTAGGTGTCCCAAAAAAAGGACATTGGTAGATAATGGGTTAAGACCGCAGTGGTTGAATGCAGATGATTAATCAAATTAGAAATGGGGAGATGCTTGATCCTAGATGTCTCCATGGGGGGGCAGGAGCTTCGGCTCATTAACATCTATGGTCCCCAGTCCAAGTGGGACCGCAAGTGTCTCTTCATGAAGATCAAACCTATCTTATTTTCAAGTCGGCAGGTGGTCTTTGGAGGGGATTTCAACAACGTCATGAGACCTGTTATGATCTGGTGGCCTAAGAGCAGCATGAGACGTACTCTGGAGAAGGTGGTACCTGTACTGACCGCAGACCCTGAACTTAACACCGCAACTAGAAGTAGCCGTGGAATGTACCTAGTGCAGCGCCCCAGAGTCCTGGTCGTTGCAGTAGCATGGTTCAGCCACTAAGGGGGGCCATGCTGCGTTCGATGGCACGGAAGGAGTTCTCTGAGCAGGTATCACAGTCACCAAGACATTTCACAGCTGGGCCTCCGGGGGGAGCTAAGGGTGCTATTCATTAGGCCACTCCCCACCATAGTGGGTAAACTGGGGGTCAGGCAGGAAGTTAGAGAGAACGCTGACGGGATTGAACGGAGCAACACCTGGTGGCAGAGGGTGTTGTGAAGGGAGAGACTGTAGGGTCTCTGCCAGGGGTGGGATCCTGGCAGAGGCTTGGCATGGAAAGAACGTAAAGGGACCGTGCCTGCTCAGCATAGCGGCGGTGCCCAAGGAAGGACTAAGAAGCGAGATAGATTGTGCTGAGTGAGAAACGAAATCAAGCGAAAGGAGAAACCAGTGAGGGTTGTGCTGAAAGAGGCAGCACCTTACTGAGGCGCACTACCGGTGGCCGGAACGCCGAGGAGGTAAAGAGTTTCAAGCCATACCTCAGACCTACGGCAGGGCAGTTAGCTTGAGGCGGACTGTCTCACGCATCACCCAGGAAGGCAAAGGGGGGTACCAACAGGAGAGGGGCGCAGATAGAGTCCCGGAAGATCTCCGAGCCTCCCCGTCATACGGGTGCGTTCCTACCATAGTATCTGGAGGGACGAGAAAGATCATTGCGAATTAAGTTGTTGTGAGGGAACACGAGAAACAGACACAACAGTTGTGGGGTACTTTCCGTAAGCACAGCAGGGAAGGACTGCAACACATAGCGCTAGAAGGAAGGCACCGATTTCCACCTGCAAGGAGAGCTCTGGAAGTGCCATTGGACCGGCCGGACTTGCGCAGCCTGGTGAGCCGTATTCCGGACTGTGGACCCAGAGAGCTTCAGTAAAGAGGTAAAGAGACTGCAACCTGGTGTCCTCGTTATTTACCGCGACCTGCACCCCACAACTGCACCGCTACAACATCACTTATTGCACCGGACGTCCCCCACTGACAGACAGGGCCACGGACCGGGTCTAGCCACCGTGACAACCCCAGGACTGAGACCTAGAGGCCCGGCTCCGGGTACCCCTCGGCCCTGCGGCGGTGTGGGGGCGCTCCAATTTGGCGTCACGAACAGGATCTACTTAAGCCTGAAGAATCAGGTCATGTGTGCCTAGAGACTGTGATTTATTGTGTGTGGACTGAACTTTATTGCAAGACTGTGTGCTGTGCCAGTTGCCGCCAAAATCCGCCGCCATTGCAGCGCTGAGGAGAGCGCAGGAAGAGAAGAAGGGCGTGGAGTGGGCGTAGACAAGCTGGAGAGCGCGAAGAATAATGGCCGCCCAGTCTAAATATTTCTGTGCAGTGAGGACGTGTCCGTCAGCAGCAGAGATCCGCCTCCTGATCCTTAATGGGGGGCGGAGGCAGAGAAAACGAAACTGCTCACGCAGGAGAGAGCGGGAAAAAGACCAGGAAGCGACCCACGTGGAGGACGCTATGGCCAGCAGCTCCGAACCCGACAGCGGGGTTGAAGTGGAAGTCTCCCCTGACTACCCGGACGAGCCCAGCAGCCTGTCCTCTGTGGATAACACCAAATTCCTGAGAGCCGAGATGGAGGATTTATATACCCGGCTCCTCCAACTGAATGTGAGAATCCAGGCCCCGCATCAGGCGGTGCCGGCAGCGGGTTCCCGGACATCGGAGGAACCAGCGGGACCTGTTGCGGAAAGTGGATTCGTACCGGTGGGTGAGTCCCCCGGTCCTGCCCCACCAGCCGAGGGTGTGTTAGTGGGTCCCGTAGCAGCACCGCCTCTCCCGGGGACCCATAGACTTCAGCGCCTGTTACCATGGGAGGAAGCCACGGGCATGGAACACCGTATGCGAGCCCCTATCACCCCTACTCCCTTGCCGTGTGAGGTCAGTGCGGAGCGCACGGTGTGCCGCTGGGTGAACCCTGGATCCAATCTCATGGGGTTCCCCGGGGTGGAGACCCAGAAGGGAGAAATGGTACAGGCCCTAAGCTGGGAAGAATATCAGACCCAGCTAGAACAGCGGTGGCAAGAGGAAGAGAGAATACATCAGGCCAAACGGGAGGCCTACCATCAAAAAGATTTGGCGGTTAAGGATCGGGCCCGCAAGGACCCCACCACCCATCAGGCCCCGCGCAGGCAGGGCATTGTCACCATCTTCAAGCTCCAAGGAGGCTGGGGCTTTATCAAGGAACCTGGAGCCCGCAGGTTGATCACCGCCACCACAGCAGTGGCCAAGGGAGTGCCTCTTCGGGTGGTTGAGACTCCTGAGGAGCCAGCGCAGAGAGCAGTGGGAACCCAGACCTTCATCGCTGCGCACGATCTGGTCATACAACAGACCCGAACACATGGGGTGTACCTGGCAGTAGGAGTGGACCTGAACCCTGAACAGCAGGGATCCACCTGCCGGGTGGCGCCTCGTGGAAAGTTTTGAAAGTACTATCATTGGATGGAAAATGTAAATAGTTAACTGTTCATTCCTTTAACTGTTCCTGTTTGCTGCTAAACCCGTCTAGGGTTAAAGGTGACCCCTTTGTTGACCCGGGGTCACTGTTGTTTTCCTGAAGTTTATACAGTTTTAAAAAAAAGAGAACTGCAGAAATCATGAACTGCGCATGATTCAAACTTTCCCTTGTAAATAGTTTGCACTTTCTTAAAGGTGCTCCCTACTGGTTTTAGTCAAAAGACACTTTGCGAAGAAACCGTTCCTACTGGTCCTAGTTAAAGACACTTTGTGAAGATGCCGGACCGGAACTTTGCATGAGACTGGTAGGCTGAGAAGACGAGCTACCTCAGAGAGACCTGGTCCCCTCTTAAAGGGGATGTGAAGAATTGTACTTGAAAGCGATACTGTTACAGAATAGTAATGTGGTAATGATGCCTTGAAAAGAAAATGTAACTGTTTTACATGCCGAGTTATATGTGTTGAATTTGTTAAAATGTGAAATTTGAATAATGTTTTGAAGACAGGAAGGATGCAGAGAGCCCGTAGGGGTAGAAGTGGAGGTCTGCATAGTTGAAAGTAAGAGAAGTAATAATGAGGGTGAGGATAGAAGGTAAACCCTGCGTCCCCATTGAAAAGTTACTTTGTTGCTAAGGACAGAGAGTGAACCCGTAGGGGTTAGAGAGTGAGTCCTTAAAGGGGCCGAGTAGAGCTGGCTCAGAGTTCTTCAACCGAAAGGAATGTTATGTCTATACTGTGTATAGTAGCGAAAGGCAGTAGGCCCTGGCTGAACAGGGCAGTCCTGTAGAAGGAAGGAGAGGCAGTAGGTCTGGTGCCGTAGGGACAGGCGGTCCTGCAGGTTCACAAGAAGGAGAATGTAAAGTTGAAATGCCTTATAATGTGATTATAGGAAGGCCTTTGATAGACTAAGAGTGTGAGTTTCTTAAAGGCAATGTTAAGTTATTATTTCAAAAATTGCACTAAATAGAATACCCGGTTGGGTAACAGAAGTTATTTATACTCTGTAAATTATAAGGTTAATTATGTTTGTAACGTTACAAGTGTCCTCACCTCCCATAAAGGGAAGCCTACTTAAGTATACTTATTGTTATTTGCACTCAACAAAATTGTATGTCTTTTTGCTAACCTGTATTGTTGTTTTTCTTCCCAGTCCCGGAGTACTGTGTTTAACCAGGGGGGAGTGCAGCGCCCCAGAGTCCTGGTCGTTGCAGTAGCATGGTTCAGCCACTAAGGGGGGCCATGCTGCGTTCGATGGCACGGAAGGAGTTCTCTGAGCAGGTATCACAGTCACCAAGACATTTCACAGCTGGGCCTCCGGGGGGAGCTAAGGGTGCTATTCATTAGGCCACTCCCCACCATAGTGGGTAAACTGGGGGTCAGGCAGGAAGTTAGAGAGAACGCTGACGGGATTGAACGGAGCAACACCTGGTGGCAGAGGGTGTTGTGAAGGGAGAGACTGTAGGGTCTCTGCCAGGGGTGGGATCCTGGCAGAGGCTTGGCATGGAAAGAACGTAAAGGGACCGTGCCTGCTCAGCATAGCGGCGGTGCCCAAGGAAGGACTAAGAAGCGAGATAGATTGTGCTGAGTGAGAAACGAAATCAAGCGAAAGGAGACACCAGTGAGGGTTGTGCTGAAAGAGGCAGCACCTTACTGAGGCGCACTACCGGTGGCCGGAACGCCGAGGAGGTAAAGAGTTTCAAGCCATACCTCAGACCTACGGCAGGGCAGTTAGCTTGAGGCGGACTGTCTCACGCATCACCCAGGAAGGCAAAGGGGGGTACCAACAGGAGAGGGGCGCAGATAGAGTCCCGGAAGATCTCCGAGCCTCCCCGTCATACGGGTGCGTTCCTACCATAGTATCTGGAGGGACGAGAAAGATCATTGCGAATTAAGTTGTTGTGAGGGAACACGAGAAACAGACACAACAGTTGTGGGGTACTTTCCGTAAGCACAGCAGGGAAGGACTGCAACACATAGCGCTAGAAGGAAGGCACCGATTTCCACCTGCAAGGAGAGCTCTGGAAGTGCCATTGGACCGGCCGGACTTGCGCAGCCTGGTGAGCCGTATTCCGGACTGTGGACCCAGAGAGCTTCAGTAAAGAGGTAAAGAGACTGCAACCTGGTGTCCTCGTTATTTACCGCGACCTGCACCCCACAACTGCACCGCTACAACATCACTTATTGCACCGGACGTCCCCCACTGACAGACAGGGCCACGGACCGGGTCTAGCCACCGTGACAACCCCAGGACTGAGACCTAGAGGCCCGGCTCCGGGTACCCCTCGGCCCTGCGGCGGTGTGGGGGCGCTCCACTATCACTCCCTAGACATCTCGACACAGCCGGAGGACTAATTACCCCTAGAGATAGAAAAGGGAAAACTATCTTGCCTCAGAGAAAATCCCCAAAGGATAGACAGCCCCCCACAAATATTGACTGTGAGAGGAGAGGGAAAAAACACATACACAGACTGAAATCAGAATTTAGCAAAGGAGGCCACTTCTAGCTAAATAGAAAGGATAGGACAGAGTACTATGCGGTCAGTAGTAAAACACTAGAAAATATCCACCACAGAAAATACAAAATCTCCACAGCTAACTAAAGATATGGAGGGTATATCTGCATCTCCAGAGATATTAGCTTGGCTAAACAAATCCTTATACTGACCAAGCTGGACAAGACAAAAACAAGGAAAAGAACTGAACAATAAGGCCACAGCATGTGGACAGCAAAAAATCAAGGCCAGAACTTATCTTTGTTGAAATGAACAGCAAAGCAGGAGGGACCAGGCAGGGATGTAAATCCTCCAGGAACAATGGACAACTGGCACTGACTAAAGGGTCAAGCAAGACTAAATAGCCCAGGCAGAATTGCAGAAAGTGAACACACCTGATAAATGCTGCGATTCAGACACAGCAGCGCTACCACTTACAACCACCGGAGGGAGCCCAAGAGCAGAATTCACAACAGTACCCCCCCCCCCTTGAGGAGGGGTCACCGAACCCTCACCAGAGCCCCCAGGCCGATCCGGACGAGCCAAATTAAAGGCACAAACCAAATCCTCAGCATGAACATCGGAGGCAACAACCCAAGAATTATCCTCCTGGCCATAACCCTTCCATTTGACAAGATACTGAAGCTTCCGCCTCGAAAAACGAGAATCCAAAATCTTCTCAACCACATACTCCAACTCCCCATCAATCAACACCGGGGCAGGAGGATCAACAGAGGGAACAACGGGCACCACATATTTCCGCAACAAAGATCTATGAAAAACATTATGGATGGAAAAAGAGGCTGGAAGGGCCAAACGAAAAGACACTGGATTGATAATCTCAGAAATCCTATAAGGGCCAATAAACCGAGGCTTAAACTTAGGGGAAGAAACCTTCATAGCAACATGACGGGAAGACAACCAGACCAAATCCCCAAACCGAAGCCGGGAACCAACACACCGACGACGGTTAGCAAAACGCTGAGCCCCCTCCTGAGACAACACCAAATTGTCAACATGAGCCCAAATTTGCTGCAACCTGTCAACCACAGAGTCCACCCCAGGACAATCAGAAGGCTCAACCTGCCCCGAATAAAAACGAGGATGAAAACCAGAGTTACAAAAGAAGGGTGAAACCAAGGTAGCAGAACTAGCCCGATTATTAAGGGCAAACTCGGCCAATGGCAAGAAAGCCACCCAATCATCCTGATCAGCAGACACAAAGCATCTCAAATAAGTTTCCAAAGTCTGATTAGTTCGCTCGGTTTGGCCATTTGTCTGAGGATGAAATGCGGAAGAAAAAGACAAATCAATGCCCAGGCTAGCACAAAAGGCCCGCCAAAACCTAGAAACAAACTGGGAACCTCTATAGGACACAATATTCTCCGGAATGCCATGCAAACGAACCACATGCTGAAAAAACAACGGAACCAAATCAGAAGAGGAAGGCAACTTAGGCAAAGGTACCAAATGAACCATCTTAGAAAACCGGTCACAAACCACCCAGATAACCGACATCCTCTGGGAAACCGGAAGATCCGAAATAAAATCCATAGAAATATGCGTCCAAGGCCTCTCAGGGACTGGCAAAGGCAAAAGCAACCCACTAGCGTGGGAACAGCAAGGTTTGGCCCGCGCACAAGTCCCACAGGACTGCACAAAAGAACGCACATCCCGTGACAAAGAAGGCCACCAAAAGGACCTACCAACCAAATCTCTGGTACCAAAAATCCCAGGATGACCAGCCAACACAGAACAATGAACCTCCGAAATCACTTTACTAGTCCATCCGTCAGGAACAAACAGTTTCCCCATTGGACAGCAGTCAGGTTTATCAGCCTGTAATTCCTGAAGAACCCGTCGTAAATCAGGGGAGATGGCAGAAAGAATCACCCCTTCCTTCAGAATGCCAACCGGCTCAAGGACCCCAGGAGAATCAGGCAAAAAGCTCCTAGAGAGGGCATCAGCCTTAACATTCTTAGAACCCGGAAGATACGAGACCACAAAATCAAAACGGGAGAAAAACAGGGACCATCGGGCCTGTCTAGGATTCAGCCGTTTGGCAGACTCGAGGTAAATCAGATTCTTATGATTGGTCAAGACCACAATACGGTGCTTGGCCCCCTCAAGCCAATGTCGCCACTCCTCAAATGCCCACTTCATAGCCAACAACTCACGATTGCCAACATCATAATTGCGTTCCGCAGGCGAAAACTTTAGAGAAAAGAAGGCACACGGTTTCATCAAGGAACCATCAGAATTCCACTGAGACAAAACGGCCCCTGCCCCAATCTCAGAAGCGTCAACCTCAACCTGAAAAGGAAAAGAAACATCCGGCTGACGCAACACAGGGGCAGAAGTAAATCGGCGTTTAAGCTCCTGAAAGGCAGAAACAGCCACAGAGGACCAATTCGTCACATCAGCGCCTTTCTTCGTCAAATCGGTCAGGGGTTTAACCACACCGGAGAAGTTGGCAATGAAACGGCGATAAAAATTAGCAAAGCCCAAAAATTTCTGAAGGCTCTTCACGGATGTGGGCTGGATACAATCATGAATGGCCTGAACCTTAACCGGATCCATTTCTATAGATGAGGGAGAAAAAATGAAGCCCAAAAAAGAAATCTTCTGTACTCCAAAGAGGCACTTAGACCCCTTCACAAACAAGGCATTATCACGAAGGATCTGAAATACCATCCTGACTTGTTTCACATGAGACACCCAATCATCTTAAAAAATCAAACTATCATCCAAATATACAATCATGAATTTATCAAGATAATTCCGAAATATATCATGCATGAAGGACTGAAACACAGATGGAGCATTAGAGAGTCCGAATGGCATCACAAGGTATTCAAAATGGCCTTCGGGCGTATTAAACGCAGTTTTCCATTCGTCACCCTGATTAATACGAACAAGATTATATGCCCCTCGAAGGTCAATCTTAGTAAACCAACTAGCCCCCTTAATCCTAGCAAACCGATCAGAAAGCAAAGGCAAAGGGTATTGGAATTTGACCGTGATCTTATTCAAGAGGCGATAATCAATACAGGGTCTCAAGGAGCCATCTTTTTTGGCAACAAAAAAAAAACCTGCTCCCAATGGTGAAGAAGATGGCCGAATATGCCCCTTCTCCAAGGACTCCTTAACATAGCTCCGCATGGCGGTATGTTCTGGCACAGACAGGTTGAAAAGTCGGCCCTTAGGGAACTTACAGCCTGGAATCAAGTCAATAGCACAATCACAGTCCCTATGCGGTGGAAGGGAATTGGACTTGGGCTCATTGAATACATCCTGGAAATCTGACAAAAACTCAGGAATTTCAGAAGAGGGGGAGGAGGCAATTGACATCAAAGGAACGTCACCATGAAGCCCCTGACAACCCCAACTAGTCACAGACATAGATTTCCAATCTAATACCGGATTATGCACCTGTAACCATGGGAAACCCAGCACAATAGCATCATGCAAATTATGCAACACCAGAAAACGACAATCTTCCTGATGGGCTGGCGCCATGCACATGGTCAGCTGTGTCCAAAACTGAGGTTTATTTTTAGCCAACGGTGTAGCATCAATGCCCCTCAAAGGAATAGGACTCTGCAAAGGCTGCAAGAGGAAACCACAATGTCTGGCAAATTCTAAGTCCATTAAGTTTAGAGCCGCGCCTGAATCCACAAATGCCATGACAGAAAATGACGATAATGAGCAGATCAGGGTCACAGATAACAGAAATTTAGGTTGTACAGTACTGATGGTAACAGAACTAGCGATTCTCTTGGTACGCTTAGGGCAATCAGAAATAACATGAGCAGAATCGCTGCAGTAAAAACACAACCTATTCTGACGTCTGAATCCTTGTCGTTCAGCTCTAGACACAATCCTATCACACTGCATAGGCTCAGGACTCCGCTCGGAAGACAATGCCATAGTGTGCACAACTCTGCGCTCGCGCAAGCGCCGATCAATCTGAATGGCCAGAGACATAGAATCACTCAGACCAGCAGGCGTGGGGAACCCCACCATAACATCTTTAACGGATTCAGAAAGACTCTTTCTGAAAATTGCCGCCAAGGCATCCTCATTCCATTTAGTCAATACAGACCATTTTCTAAATTTCTGGCAATATGATTCTGCCGCTTCTTGACCCTGACACAGGGCCAACAAGGTCTTCTCAGCATGATCCACTGAATTAGGTTCATCATACAATAACCCAAGCGCCTGAAAAAAGGTGTCTACATTAAGCAACGTCGGATTCCCAGGTTCCAGGGCAAATGCCCAATCCTGGGGGTCACCACGCAGTAGAGATATAACAATCTTAACCTGCTGGATGGGATCACCAGAGGAACGGGGTTTCAGAGCAAAAAACAGTTTACAGTTATTTTTAAAGCTCAAAAATTTGGACCTGTCCCCAAAAAACAAATCAGGAGTTGGAATTCTAGGCTCTAAAACCGGAGTCTGAACGATATAATCAGAAATACCCTGTACTCTAGCAGCAAGTTGATCCACACGAGAAGCCAATCCCTGAACATCCATACCAGCGCCGAACTCCTGAGCCACCCAGAGGTAAAGAGGGAAAAAAAAAAACACAACAGACTACAGAAAAAAAAATGGCTCAGCACTTTCCTTCCCTTCTTCTGAGATGCGGTTAACTCATTGTTGGCCAGTTGTACTGTTATGATCTGGTGGCCTAAGAGCAGCATGAGACGTACTCTGGAGAAGGTGGTACCTGTACTGACCGCAGACCTTGAACTTAACACCGCAACTAGAAGTAGCCGTGGAATGTACCTATCACTCCCTAGACATCTCGACACAGCCAGAGGACTAATTACCCCTAGAGATAGAAAAGGGAAAACTATCTTGCCTCAGAGAAAATCCCCAAAGGATAGACAGCCCCCCACAAATATTGACTGTGAGAGGAGAGGGAAAAAACATACACAGACGGAAATCAAAATTTAGCAAAGGAGGCCACTTCTAGCTAAATAGAAAGAATAGGACAGAGTACTATGCGGTCAGTAGTAAAACACTAGAAAATATCCACCACAGAAAATACAAAATCTCCACAGCTAACTAAAGATATGGAGGGTATATCTGCATCTCCAGAGATACCAGCTTGGCTAAACAAATCCTTATACTGACCAAGCTGGACAAGACAAAAACAAGGAAAAGAACTGAACAATAAGGCCACAGCATGTGGACAGCAAAAAATCAAGGCCAGAACTTATCTTTGTTGAAATGAACAGCAAAGCAGGAGGGACCAGGCAGAGATGTGAATCCTCCAGGAACAATGGACAACTGGCACTGACTAAAGGGTCAAGCAAGACTAAATAGCCCAGTCAGAATTGCAGAAAGTGAACACACCTGATAAATGCTGCGATTCAGACACAGCAGCGCTACCACTTACAACCACCGGAGGGAGCCCAAGAGCAGAATTCACAACAGAGACCCTGTGATAGAGGAGGTTCCGGAGACCGGCTGGCTTACGATTGCATCGCGCTAAATAGGATAGTAAGTGAGGCACGCCTGGTGGATGTCCACATCCGGCACAACATAGGCCACGCGGGGTTCACCTTTTTTAGAGGTAGTCAGTGCAGGTCTAAGTTAGACAGGTTTTATTTGAAGGAGGAGGCCGTCTCCTCAACATTGTCGGTTGTGGAGGTGGAGTTCTCCGATCACTGTTTGATTATGTTTTCTCTGAGTGTTACAGAGACTCCTCGGATGGGAAGAGGTTATTGGAAGCTGAATTCGTCACTCCTTGAGGAAGAAGCTGTATGACAGTCCTTTGAGGAACTTCTTCAGAGCCAGGTACCGCTGGTACCAGATACCGCTGCTGGGCCTAAGTAACACTAAGTCTGAGTGGTGGGAGATGTTCAAACAACGGGTGCCGAGATTCTTCCGGCAACTCTCGAACCTCAGAAGCCTGAACAGGGATCGCCTGTATCAGATCCTGAGGAGGAAACTCGAGCATCTTGTCTGGACTGGGGGTAGCCGCGAGGAGATCTCCAGTGTGAAGTCCTTGCTGAAGAGGTGTCAGTACGATAGGCACGCATCTTTGGTTTTTGAGAGGGACTATGGGAAGTACTACTCGCCTGACCCTTTCTGCTTCATTGTCCCTTTATTTTTTTACAACAGGATGGGCGCTTCCATTGGTCGGCCGCGGCTGGCCACTCCTATGTCCTATGCCGAGTGGGCCTATGGAGTGTTCGGAGACCTCAGGAGAAGGGGCCGAGCCACTTTATTTATAGTCAGTGTGAAAAACTTTGGGGCCTGATCCTAGCTCGGATAATTCCTGAATTTTGTGGCCAGAGCTGGATCAGGAGTGGCGGGATAGTTAGTGTAGGTGTGTGTTTATATATAGTATAAAAAAAAACCCACATAAAATAAAAAAATTAAAAAAATTGTTAATTGTGTATATTGTGTTGCATTTACATTTGTTGTAGGGTGAATATGGTGGTGTAAGGGGGTGGCTGGAAGGTGAGGCAGTGGGACCAGAAGGTATTTGTTGTGTTTTGGTGTCTTGTATAATATTTGGTTTAGTGTAATGTGTTTATACTGTATATATTGTATATAATGTTGTATATAGGATGGTGTGAATGTAGTTGGGGTTGTATATAGTAGTATGAATGAAGCCAGACCGAGGTCTTACATGATTTTATACTATTTATTATTTTAGAGGGGATATTCATGTAGTTATGGTTATTTTGGTTCTTCACTTTTTTTAGTTTTATTTTCTTTATTATTTTGGTTCTTTAATTTTATTCAAATTTTTCTTTTTTACCCCATTTAGTAGGTCGAGAACTTTCCTTCATTTCTGTTTCATTTGTGATTTGTGTCTGATTCTGTCGTCTGATTGAAGTTTTGTCCTTATGTTTTGTTCTGTTGTGTCTGGTCCTGTAATGTATCGTAGTTGTGTCATGTGATGTATATAAATATAATAAAAAAAGACCTACAATCCATTACTCTCTGTTATCAGCCACTTGAGTATAAGTTGAAGAAAGTAAAATAAGATGGACATTTAAGGAAAATCTGAGTCTCCAGTTTCCACTATCAGTGCGTTGTGGTCCGGATGTGCGTCTCGCCCCCTGGTGGCTGCCGGACGTCTTGCTCTCTTCCAATAGAATTGGATCACACTGACAATTGACGCGACCTCCTGCTGCGGAGAAGACCCCTAACAAATGGCGCTGCCTGAAGCCTGTAAACAAACATGTCCCTGGTGTCAGCGACGTGTGAATGAGTCCTGTCCTAGCGCCAACAAACAGAGAAAGCAGAAGCTAATTCTGCTGTGGGGAGCTACTTCCCCAACTAATACCCTCAAAAATCAAGACCCCCAAAAATTGCACTGAGACGTCCTCTGTTCTCACAAAATGACATATTGATTTTGACCAGGATATTTCTGATTCTTTGAAAGATGGGTGACGACCAGAGCAGAGAGCACAACTTTTCCCATTTGCTCAGCAGATTGCAGAGCGCCCATTGAAATGAATGGAATAAATCACTGTCCTCTAGTTCTGGTGTGGATTCCTCTGGGCTGAGTTTGTATATAGCACCATAACCCCAGGCCCATATAGCGCCTACATAGCTGCAGGCTCCCAAATATGAATGTTACAGAGGAAGTTTTATTTTACGTGTATTCACTTCTCTAAGCTCGTCCCATCCTTTATGTGTGCGGGTGCCCAACAGAAGTTCATTAAGAGTTAGACCCGGCTGCCGCAGTCAGTGGGGCGTCATCCGTCCTCTTACTCAGGCCCATTAATGCTCCTACACAGCACGGTACTGTGGCATCGCCGGTCCTGTACAGTATTATCTATCGGATCGCCAACAGCTGCTACTGTGCAGGTGCGGCCGGCGCCATTTTGAGACATGTATTTATTCAGAAAAAAAAAAATTCTATCAGCAAATAAAACTATTTCATGCACATTATAGATGTGATCTATGTGATCAGTGTCTGCCAGCTGAATGTGATTTTTTTTTATTTGGGGGGATTTATGGGAAGGGGATTACAGTTATAAATAATAAGGTGAGTAATAAAACATAACATAGTGATGTAAAACTTGTTCTATAAAACAAGTAAGTAAGAAGTTGTATTCAAAGAAGAATCAACAGAGGAAAAAAGGAAAAGAATGTGGAAGGAATAGTTAGGAAAGGAAGAGGGGAAGGGGAAGGAAAGAAAAGGGCATAGGAGAAGGTTGGATCAGCTAAACGTGGAGAGTAGGGACAGGGGAAGAGATCATCCTTATTGAAATAATATTTAGAATAAAACAATTTTCAATTTGCTTCGTTAATATATGTAATTGTACTTGTACTTCTTGGCAAATAATAAAGCTTTTAACCTAAAAAGGGGCATTCCGACTGGAGGAAAGAAATAGGTTCCAAGATGACCATGTGGAATAGTATTGTTTCTTAGAGCATAAGAATGTTCAAAAGAATTATGGGAAGACATTCTTTTCATTATTTCTGAAATGGAGGGAACATCTATTGATTTGATTTTTTTTTCTTACATATACATATAATATTCAGTATGTAAAACAGGGGGCAGGGAGCTGTCATAAGCCAAACAGAGATGAATACCTAGGCAGAGAACCACATAAAGCCCCTCCCACAGCCCCACCCACATGTAGCCCTGCCCACGGCTCCACCCACATGTAGCCCCACCCACAACCTCACCCACATGCAGCCCCGCCCCAGAGCATGATCATATCATTAACTGAAAATGAAAAAGAAGACTAAACAACAACCACAACACGGATTTCATCACCAGGTATCATGGTAATCAGTATAACGGCGCCGACCTGACACTGTCTGTAGTCACTAACCACAATCCGGCTGACAGGGGCACTTTAATTTTCCTGCAGCTCCATCGCAGACACAACAAATCATTGCATGCTGCAATGTAATGTAAGTAATAAGCTGGCTGTGGGTAGATGGATATTTATTTATAATATTTTTTTTTTTTCGAACATTACCAGTTGACACAAACACAAGAATAGTAACACGACTGATACAATTGTCTTTTCTTTTGTTCATTTTTTTCCTTCCTTCTAAACCAACCCCATCCACACAGCAGAGAGCAGATAAAACCTCCACTATCAATCAATACGTTTCGCCCATTTTTGTAACATTCTGTTCTCATACCTATTCACTTATGGACATATGTAATTTTTTTTTTTTTTAAATTCGTTTGACATATGTAATTTTTGATATATGGGAGTCTGTCATGATCTCAATGGCAAGAGAACATAGCATAAGCATATATAGGAACTAGCTCTTGGAAGATGGGAACTGAGCTGACCATGAACTAAACCTAACGCACAACTAGCAGTGGCCGGGTAGCATGCCTACGTTGATTCTAGATGCCCAGCCCAGCCGGAGGACTAAATAAAGCTAGCAGAGGAAAATATTAGTCCTAGCTCACCTCTAGAGAAATACCCCGAAAGGAGACAGAGGCCCCCCACATGTATTGGCGGTGAGTTGAGATGAAATAACAAACGTAGTATGAAAATAGGTTTAGCAAATTTGAGGTCCACTTACTACATAGCAGAAGACAGAAAGGACACTTTCATGGTCAGCTGAAAACCCTATCAAAAAACACCATCCAGAAATTACTTTAAAACTCTGGCATTAACTCATAACACCAGAGTGGCAATTCCCGTTCACAAGAGCTTTCCAGACACAGTAACGAAACTACAGCTGTGAACTGGAACAAAATGCAAAAACAAACATGGACAAGAGTCCAACTTATCTAGTAGTTGTCTAGGAGCAGGAACAAGCACAGAGAGGCTTCTGATAACATTGATGACCGGCAAGCAACTAACAGAGCAGCAAGGTTATATAGCGACTCCCACATCTTGATGGGAACAGGTGAACAGAGAAGATGAAGACACCAGTTCAATTCCACCAGTAGCCACCGGGGGAGCCCAGAATCCAAATTCACAACAGTACCCCCCCCTCAAGGAGGGGGCACCGAACCCTCACCAGAACCACCAGGGCGATCAGGATGGGCCCTATGAAAGGCACGAACCAGATCGGAGGCATGAACATCAGATGCATTCACCCAAGAATTATCCTCCTGGCCGTATCCCTTCCACTTGACCAGATACTGGAGTCTCCGTCTGGAAACACGAGAGTCCAAGATTTTCTCCACAACGTACTCCAACTCACCCTCAACCAACACCGGAGCAGGAGGCTCAACGGAAGGCACAACCGGTACCTCATACCTGCGCAATAATGACCGATGAAAAACGTTATGAATAGAAAAGGATGCAGGGAGGTCCAAACGGAAGGAAACAGGGTTAAGAATCTCCAATATCTTATACGGGCCGATAAACCGAGGCTTAAACTTAGGAGAAGAGACCCTCATAGGGACAAAACGAGAAGACAACCACACCAAATCCCCAACAGAAAGCCGAGGACCAACACGACGGTGGCGGTTGGCAAAAAGCTGAGTCTTCTCCTGGGACAACCTCAAATTGTCCACCACCTGCCCCCAGATCTGATGCAATCTCTCCACCAGAGCATCCACTCCAGGACAATCCGAAGATTCCACCTGACCAGAGGAAAATCGAGGATGAAACCCCGAATTACAGAAAAACGGGGACACCAAAGTGGCAGAGCTGGCCCGATTATTGAGAGCGAACTCCGCCAATGGCAAAAAAGCAACCCAATCATCCTGGTCAGCAGACACAAAACACCTCAGATATGTCTCCAGGGTCTGATTAATCCGCTCGGTCTGGCCATTCGTCTGAGGATGGAAAGCGGACGAAAAAGATAAATCTATGCCCATCCTAGCACAGAATGCCCGCCAAAATCTAGACACGAATTGGGTCCCTCTGTCAGAAACGATATTCTCAGGAATACCATGCAAACGAACAACATTTTGAAAAAACAGAGGAACCAACTCGGAAGAAGAAGGTAACTTGGGCAGAGGAACCAAATGGACCATCTTAGAAAAACGGTCACACACCACCCAGATGACAGACATCTTCTGAGAAACAGGCAGATCTGAAATAAAATCCATCGAGATGTGCGTCCAAGGCCTCTTAGGAATAGGCAAGGGCAACAATAATCCACTAGCCCGAGAACAACAAGGCTTGGCCCGAGCACAAACGTCACAAGACTGCACAAAGCCTCGCACATCTCGTGACAGGGAAGGCCACCAGAAGGACCTTGCCACCAAATCCCTGGTACCAAAAATGCCAGGATGACCTGCCAACGCAGAAGAATGAACCTCAGAGATGACTCTACTGGTCCAATCATCAGGAACAAACAGTTTATCAGGTGGGCAACGATCAGGTCTCTCCGCCTGAAACTCCTGCAAGGCCCGCCGCAGGTCTGGAGAAACGGCTGACAATACCACTCCATCCTTAAGGATACCTGTGGGCTCAGAGTTACCAGGCGAGTCAGGCTCAAAACTCCTAGAAAGGGCATCAGCCTTAACATTCTTAGAACCCGGTAGGTATGACACCACAAAATAAAACCGAGAGAAAAATAATGACCAGCGCGCCTGTCTAGGATTCAGGCGCCTGGCGGTCTCAAGATAAATCAAATTTTTGTGGTCAGTCAATACCACCACCTGATGTCTGGCCCCCTCGAGCCAATGGCGCCACTCCTCAAAAGCCCACTTCATGGCCAAAAGCTCCCGATTCCCAACATCATAATTCCGCTCAGCGGGCGAAAATTTACGGGAAAAGAAGGCACAAGGCCTCATCACGGAGCAGTCAGAACTTTTCTGCGACAACACTGCCCCAGCTCCGATCTCAGAAGCGTCGACCTCAACCTGAAAAGGTAGAGCAACATCAGGCTGACGCAACACAGGGGCAGAGGAAAAACGGCGCTTAAGCTCCCGAAAGGCCTCCACAGCATCAGGGGACCAATCAGCAACATCAGCACCCTTCTTAGTCAAATCGGTCAATGGCTTAGCAATATCCGAAAAACCAGCAATAAATCGACGATAAAAGTTAGCAAAGCCCAAAAATTTCTGAAGACTCTTAAGAGAAGAGGGCTGCGTCCAATCACAAATAGCTTGAACCTTGACAGGATCCATTTCAATGGAAGAGGGGGAAAAAATATATCCCAAAAAGGAAATCCTCTGTACCCCAAAAACACACTTAGAACCCTTCACACACAAAGAATTAGACCGCAAAACCTGAAAAACCCTCCTGACTTGCTGGACATGAGAGTCCCAGTCATCCGAAAAAATCAGAATATCATCCAGATACACAATCATAAATTTATCCAAATAATCGCGAAAAATATCATGCATAAAGGACTGGAAAACTGACGGAGCATTAGAAAGACCAAAAGGCATCACTAAATACTCAAAGTGGCCCTCGGGCGTATTAAATGCGGTTTTCCACTCATCCCCCTGCCTGATTCGCACCAAATTATACGCCCCACGAAGGTCAATCTTAGAGAACCACTTGGCCCCCTTTATGCGAGCAAACAAATCAGTCAGCAACGGCAATGGGTATTGATATTTAACAGTGATTTTATTCAAAAGCCGATAATCAATACATGGTCTCAAAGAGCCGTCTTTTTTTGACACAAAGAAAAAACCGGCTCCTAAGGGAGATGACGATGGACGAATATGTCCCTTTTCCAAGGACTCCTTTATATATTCTCGCATAGCAGCATGTTCAGGCACAGACAGATTAAATAAACGACCCTTAGGGTATTTACTACCCGGGATTAAATCTATGGCACAATCGCACTCTCGGTGCGGAGGTAACGAACCAAGCTTGGATTCTTCAAAGACGTCACGATAGTCAGACAGGAACTCAGGAATTTCAGAGGGAATGGATGATGAAATGGAAACCACAGGTACATCCCCATGAGCCCCCTTACATCCCCAGCTCAACACAGACATAGCTCTCCAGTCGAGGACTGGGTTGTGAGATTGCAGCCAAGGCAATCCTAGCACCAAATCATCATGTAGATTATACAGCACCAGAAAGCGAATAATCTCCTGGTGATCCGGATTAATACGCATAGTTACTTGTGTCCAGTATTGTGGTTTATTATTAGCCAATGGGGTGGAGTCAATCCCCTTCAGAGGAATAGAAGTCTCCAAAGGCTCTAAATCATACCCACAGCGTTTGGCAAAGGACCAATCCATAAGACTCAAAGCGGCGCCAGAGTCGACATAGGCGTCCGTGGTAATAGATGACAAAGAGCAAATCAGGGTCACAGATAGAATAAATTTAGACGGTAAGGTGCAAATGGAAACAGATTTACCAAGCTTTTTAGTACGCTTAGAGCATGCTGATATAACATGAGTAGAATCACCACAATAGAAACACAACCCATTTTTCCGTCTAAAATTCTGCCGCTCGCTTCGGGACAGAATTCTATCACACTGCATACTCTCTGGCGACTTCTCAGTGGACACCGCCAGATGGTGCACTGGTTTGCGCTCCCGCAAACGCCTATCGATCTGAATAGCCATTGTCATGGACTCATTCAGACCCGCAGGCACAGGGAACCCCACCATAACATCCTTAATGGCATCAGAGAGACCCTCTCTGAAAGTCGCCGCCAGGGCGCACTCATTCCACTGAGTAAGCACAGACCATTTACGGAATCTTTGGCAGTAAATTTCCGCTTCATCTTGCCCCTGAGATAGGGACATCAAAGTTTTTTCTGCCTGAAGCTCCAAATGAGGTTCGTCATAAAGCAACCCCAAGGCCAGAAAAAACGCATCCACATTGAGCAACGCAGGATCCCCTGGTGTCAATGAAAAAGCCCAGTCTTGAGGGTCGCCCCGGAGCAAGGAAATCACAATCCTGACCTGCTGTGCAGGGTCTCCGGCAGAGCGAGATTTCAGAGACAAAAATAATTTGCAATTATTTCGAAAATTCTGAAACCCGGATCTATTCCCCGAGAAAAATTCCGGCAAAGGAATTCTCGGCTCAGATACAGGTGCATGACAAACAAAATCTTGCAAATTTTGTACCTTCGTGGCGAGATTATTCAAACCTGCAGTTACACTCTGAAGATCCATTACAAACAGGTGGACACAGAGCCATTCAAGGGTTAAGAGGAGGTAAGAAGCAGCTAGACAGCAATTAAGGGCTAGGCAGCCAAACTCTGAGGGGAAAAAAAAAATTTTCCCTTCAACACTTCTTTTTCTCCTGCTTCAGCCCAAACAATTAACACTTTGCTGGCCGGTCAAACTGTCATGATCTCAATGGCAAGAGAACATAGCATAAGCATATATAGGAACTAGCTCTTGGAAGATGGGAACTGAGCTGACCATGAACTAAACCTAACGCACAACTAGCAGTGGCCGGGTAGCATGCCTACGTTGATTCTAGATGCCCAGCCCAGCCGGAGGACTAAATAAAGCTAGCAGAGGAAAATATTAGTCCTAGCTCACCTCTAGAGAAATACCCCGAAAGGAGACAGAGGCCCCCCACATGTATTGGCGGTGAGTTGAGATGAAATAACAAACGTAGTATGAAAATAGGTTTAGCAAATTTGAGGTCCACTTACTACATAGCAGAAGACAGAAAGGACACTTTCATGGTCAGCTGAAAACCCTATCAAAAAACACCATCCAGAAATTACTTTAAAACTCTGGCATTAACTCATAACACCAGAGTGGCAATTCCCGTTCACAAGAGCTTTCCAGACACAGTAACGAAACTACAGCTGTGAACTGGAACAAAATGCAAAAACAAACATGGACAAGAGTCCAACTTATCTAGTAGTTGTCTAGGAGCAGGAACAAGCACAGAGAGGCTTCTGATAACATTGATGACCGGCAAGCAACTAACAGAGCAGCAAGGTTATATAGCGACTCCCACATCTTGATGGGAACAGGTGAACAGAGAAGATGAAGACACCAGTTCAATTCCACCAGTAGCCACCGGGGGAGCCCAGAATCCAAATTCACAACAGGAGTCCATATAATATTCTGGAAGTGTTGGGGTCCCACCTCTGTATCTGCCATGAATGAGGGACCCCTTTCTAGCATTTACATCTCCACAACACAGAATGGATGGTGACCTAAGCATATGGGTCCACATTGCTTTAGGGAGATGCAGCGCCCCAGAGTCCTGGTCGTTGCAGTACTGTGGCTCCGCCACTATGGGGAGCTATGGTGCGTCTGATGGCACTGAAGGAGTTCATCGGATCAGGTATCACAGACACCAATACATTTCACAGTCGGGCCTCCGGGGGGAGCTAAGGGTTCTATTCACTAGGCCACTCCCCACCATAGTGGGTAAACTGGGGGTCAGGCAGGAAGTTAGATCAGAAAGCTGACTGGGTTGGAACCAGGCAACACCTTGTGGCAGAGGGTGTTGTGGGGGAAGATACAGTAGGGTCTCTGTCAGGGGTGGGATCCTGACAGAGGCTTGGCAACTTGAACGAACGTAACGGGACCGTGCCTGCTCAGGATAGCGGCGGTGCCCAAGGAAGGATTAGAAGCGAGATAGATTGTGCTGAGTGAGAAACGAGATCACGCAAAAGGAGAAATACCAGTAGGAGTCGTGCTGTAAGACCGAAGCAACATCCTACTGAGGCGCACTACCGGTGGCCGGAACGCCGAGGGAGTATCACAACATTCAGCTTCAAGCAATACTCCAAACAGCGGCAGGACAGTCAGTCTAAGGCGGGCTGTCTAACTTAAATCACCTATGCAGTCTTGGGGGGCAACTTGTGGAGAGGGGCGACTCTAGGATCCCGGAAGAGCTCCGAGCCTACCCGTCAAACGGGTGCCGTCCCAACCAGAACACCAGGGAGGGACGGAGGATTAGCAGAACATCATCTAATCGAGTTGTGAGGGAACTTAAGAAACAGACACAACAGTTGTGGGGACTTTCTGTAAGCACAGCAGGGAAGGACCACAACACATAGCGCTAGAAGGAAGGCACAGATTTCCACCTGCTAAGAGAACTCTGGAGGTGCCATTGGGCCGGCCGGACTTGCGCAGCCTGGTTATCCGGATTCCGGACTGAGGACCCAGAGATCTTCAGTAAAGAGGTAAAGAGACTGCAACCTGGTGTCCTCGTTATTTATTGCACCGCACCACTACAGCACCACTACTGTTATGACCCCAATGGCAGAGGGTCTCAGAAATAATTACTAAGTCTGCAAATGTTGTGGATTCTGTTTGTGGGCTCCCTCTGGTGGTTACTGCTGGTACTGGGTGACTTTGGTGGGTTGCGGCCTTTGGTTTCCACCTGTCCATCAGAGGCTGGGTGTTTCCTATTTTACCTGGCCTTTCTGTCATTCCCTTGCCGGCTATCAATGTATTCAGATGTGCTCTGTTTGGTTCCTGCCTACCTGCTCCCAGATCTTTCAGGATAAGCTAAGTGCTGATTTTCAGTTGTTGGTTTTTTTGTCCAGCTTGCTTATTATGTCTCTATGCTAGCTGGTAGCTCTAGTGGACTGAGGTTCTCCCCATGTGCCATGAGTTGGCACATGGGTTCTTGTAATCTCAGGATGGTTTTTTGATTAGGGTTTTTTGCTGACCGCTCAGACCCCTTTTGTATCGTTCTGCTTTCTAGTTTACAGCGGGCCTCAATTTGCTGAACCTATATATATCATCTCTATGTGTGTGCCTTCCTCTCATTTCACCGTCAATACATGTGGGGGGCAACTATACCTTTTGGGGTTCATTCCTCTGGAGGCAAGTGAGGTCTTTATTTTCTCTGCAGTACTAGTTAGCTCTTAGGCTGGTGCGTGGCGTCTAGAACCAACGTAGGCACGCTCCCTGGCTATCTCTAGTTGCGTTTGTCAGGCGTAGGGCAGCGGTCAGCCCAGGTTCCATCACCCTAGAGCTCGTCCGATATTTTGTATTACTTTGCTTGTCCCTTGCTATCCCTAGCCATTGGGATTCATGACATGCAAACACAAAAAACCAGCTCATAGGGCAGTGGTAACTGAGCTGACCATATATCTAATCCTAGCACCACAAATAGCAGTAGCCGGGGAACGTGCCTACGTGTTCTAGACGTCTCGCGCCAGCCGGAGAACTAACTAACCCTAGAAGGGAAAAGAAAGACCTTTCTTGCCTCCAGAGAAAAGACCCCAAAAGTTGGATACAAGCCCCCAACAAATAATAACGGTGAGGTAAGAGGAAAAGACAAACGTAAGAATGAGCTAGGTATTTAGCAAAGAGAGGCCCACTGACTAATAGCAGAATATAGTAAGATGACTTATATGGTCAGCAAAAACCCTATCAAAATATCCACGCTGGATATTCAAGAACCCCCGAACCGTCTAACGGCCCGGGGGGAGAACACCAGCCCCCTAGAGCTTCCAGCAAGGTCAGGAATCACATTTAGTACAAGCTGGACAAAAATGAAAGCAAGCAAATAACCAAAAAAACAAAGAAGCAGGACTTAGCTTAATTTTGCACGAACCCGGACCAGCAGACAGGAGCAAACAGAAAGGATCTGATTACAACGATGCCAGGCACTGGACTAAGGATCCAGGAAGCTTATATAGCAACTCCCCTGGACTAACGACCCAGGTGGGTGCCAAACTGAGGAAAGACAATCCCAGAGTCATATCACTAGTAACCACAAGAGGGAGACAAAAAGTCTAATTCACAACAGTACTCCCCCCTTAAGGAGGGGTCACCGAACCCTCACCAAGACCACCAGGGCGATCAGGATGAGCAGCGTGAAAGGCACGAACTAAATCGGCCGCATGCACATCAGAGGCAACCACCCAGGAATTATCCTCCTGACCATAGCCCTTCCACTTGACCAGATACTGAAGCCTCCGTCTGGAGAGACGAGAATCCAAGATCTTCTCCACCACGTACTCCAACTCGCCCTCAACCAACACCGGAGCAGGAGGCTCAACAGAAGGAACCACAGGTACAACGTACCGCCGCAACAAAGACCTATGGAACATGTTGTGAATGGCAAACGACACCGGAAGATCCAAGCGAAAGGACACAGGATTAAGGATTTCCAATATCTTGTAAGGACCGATGAAGCGAGGCTTAAATTTAGGAGAGGAGACCTTCATCGGAACAAATCGAGAAGACAGCCATACCAAATCCCCAACACGAAGTCGGGGACCCACACCGCGGCGGAGGTTGGCAAAACGCTGAGCCTTCTCCTGTGACAACTTTAAGTTGTCCACCACATGATTCCAGATCTGCTGCAACCTATCCACCACAGAATCTACCCCAGGACAGTCAGAAGGCTCCACATGTCCCGAGGAAAAACGAGGGTGGAAACCAGAGTTGCAGAAAAATGGCGAAACCAAGGTAGCGGAACTAGCCCGATTATTAAGGGCAAACTCAGCCAACGGCAAGAAGGTCACCCAATCATCCTGATCTGCCGAAACAAAACACCTCAAATAAGCCTCCAGAGTCTGATTTGTTCGCTCCGTTTGTCCATTAGTCTGAGGATGAAAGGCAGACGAAAACGACAAATCAATGCCCATCCTAGCACAAAAGGATCGCCAGAACCTGGAAACAAACTGGGATCCTCTGTCAGACACAATATTCTCAGGAATGCCATGTAAACGAACCACATTCTGAAAGAACACAGGAACCAGATCGGAAGAGGAAGGCAGCTTAGGCAAAGGCACCAAATGGACCATTTTAGAAAAGCGATCACACACCACCCAGATGACAGACATGCCCTGAGACACCGGGAGATCTGAAATGAAATCCATGGAAATGTGTGTCCAAGGCCTCTTCGGGACAGGCAAGGGCAAGAGCAACCCGCTGGCACGAGAACAGCAAGGCTTAGCTCGAGCACAAGTCCCACAGGACTGCACAAATGACCGCACATCCCGTGACAAGGAAGGCCACCAAAAGGACCTAGCCACCAGATCTCTGGTGCCAAAAATTCCCGGATGCCCTGCCAACACCGAGGAATGAACCTCGGAAATGACTCTGCTGGTCCACTTATCAGGAACAAACAGTCTGTCAGGTGGACAAGAGTCAGGTCTACCAGCCTGAAATCTCTGCAACACACGTCGCAAATCAGGAGAAATGGCCGACAAGATAACTCCCTCTTTAAGAATACCAACTGGTTCTGCTACTCCAGGAGAGTCAGGCACAAAGCTCCTTGAAAGAGCATCAGCCTTCACATTCTTTGAACCTGGTAAATACGAGACCACAAAGTCAAAACGGGAGAAAAACAATGACCAGCGGGCCTGTCTAGGATTCAGGCGTTTAGCAGACTCGAGATACATCAAATTTTTGTGATCAGTCAAGACCACCACACGATGCTTAGCACCCTCGAGCCAATGACGCCACTCCTCAAATGCCCACTTCATGGCCAGCAACTCCCGATTGCCAACATCATAATTCCGCTCAGCAGGCGAAAACTTCCTAGAGAAGAAAGCACATGGTCTCATTACCGAGCAACCAGGGCCTCTCTGCGACAAAACGGCCCCTGCCCCAATCTCAGAAGCATCCACTTCGACCTGAAAGGGAAGTGAGACATCAGGCTGGCACAAAACAGGCGCCGAAGTAAACCGGCGCTTCAACTCTTGGAACGCCTCCACGGCTGCAGGAGCCCAGTTAGCAACATCAGAACCTTTCTTGGTCATATCCGTCAAAGGTTTAACAACGCTAGAAAAATTAGCGATAAAACGACGGTAGAAGTTAGCAAAACCCAAGAACTTCTGAAGACTCTTAACTGACGTGGGTTGAGTCCAATCATGAATAGCTCGGACCTTGACTGGGTCCATCTCCACAGCAGAAGGGGAAAAAATAAACTCCAAAAAGGGAACCTTCTGTACTCCAAAGAGACACTTTGAGCCCTTAACAAACAAAGCATTCTCACGCAAAACCTGAAACACCATCCTGACCTGCTCCACATGTGAGTCCCAATCTTCAGAGAAAACCAGAATATCATCCAGATAAACAATCATAAATTTATCCAGATACTTCCGGAAAATATCATGCATAAAGGACTGAAACACTGAGGGAGCATTAGAGAGCCCAAAAGGCATCACCAAGTACTCAAAATGACCTTCGGGCGTATTAAATGCTGTCTTCCATTCATCTCCTTGCTTAATGCGCACAAGGTTGTACGCACCACGAAGATCTATCTTGGTGAACCACTTGGTACCTTTAATCCGGGCAAACAAGTCCGACAACAGAGGCAAAGGATACTGAAATTTAACAGTGATTTTATTCAGAAGCCGATAGTCAATACAAGGTCTCAAAGATCCATCCTTCTTGGCCACAAAAAAGAATCCCGCACCAAGAGGGGAAGAGGATGGACGGATATGCCCCTTCTCCAGAGACTCCTTGATATATGAACGCATTGCGGCATGCTCAGGTACAGACAGATTAAATAGTCTTCCCTTAGGAAATTTACTACCTGGAATCAAATTTATGGCGCAGTCACAGTCCCTATGAGGAGGCAGAGCACTGGACCTGGACTCGCTGAATACATCCTGATAATCAGACAAATACTCAGGAACTTCCGAAGGAGTAGAGGAAGCAATAGACACCGGCGGGGAATCAGCATGAATTCCCTGACAGCCCCAACTTGACACAGACATAGCCTTCCAATCCAAGACTGGATTGTGGGTCTGTAACCATGGCAGACCCAAAACGACCAAATCATGCATTTTATGCAGAACAAGAAAACGAATCACCTCCCGATGTTCAGGAGTCATGCACATGGTTACCTGCGTCCAAAACTGCGGTTTATTTTTCGCCAATGGTGTAGCATCAATACCTCTAAGAGGAATAGGATTTACCAACGGTTCAAGAACAAAACCACAGCGCTTGGCAAATGACAGATCCATAAGACTCAGGGCAGCACCTGAATCCACAAACGCCATAACAGGGTAAGAAGACAATGAGCAAATTAAAGTCACAGACAAAATAAATTTAGGTTGCAAATTACCAATGGCGACAGGACTAACAACCCTTGTTAGGCGTTTAGAGCATGCTGATATAACATGTGTAGAATCACCACAGTAAAAACACAACCCATTCTGACGTCTATGATTTTTCCGCTCATTTCTAGTCTGAATTCTATCACATTGCATTAAATCAGGTGTTTGTTCAGACAACACCACCAGAGGATTAGCGGTTTTGCGCTCCCGCAAACGCCGGTCAATTTGAATAGCCAGCGCCATGGAATCATTCAGACTTGTAGGAATGGGGAAACCCACCATCACATTCTTAATGGCTTCAGAAAGGCCATTTCTGAAATTTGCGGCCAGAGCACACTCATTCCACTGAGTAAGCACGGACCATTTCCGAAATTTTTGGCAATACACTTCAGCTTCATCCTGGCCCTGAGAAATAGCCAGCAAGGCTTTTTCTGCCTGAACTTCAAGATTGGGTTCCTCGTAAAGCAATCCGAGCGCCAGAAAAAACGCATCAATATTTGCCAATGCCGGATCTCCTGGCGCTAGCGAGAAAGCCCAATCCTGAGGGTCGCCCCGTAAAAAAGAGATAACAATTTTAACTTGCTGAGCTGAATCTCCAGATGAACGGGGTCTCAGAGATAGAAACAATTTACAATTATTCCTGAAATTCCTAAACTTAAATCGGTCTCCAGAGAACAGTTCAGGAATAGGTATTTTAGGTTCAGACATTGGACTACTGGTAACAAAATCTTGTATGCCCTGCACACGAGCAGCAAGCTGGTCTACACTTGTAATCAAGGTCTGGACATTCATGTCTGCAGCAAGCACAAGCCACCCAGAGGTAAAGGGGAGGAAGAGAGGAGAAAAAAAAAATAAAAACCTCTGAATTTCCTTTCTTATAATCCCACTTCAGCAATGCATTAAACATTCAATGTTGGCCTGGCATACTGTTATGACCCCAATGGCAGAGGGTCTCAGAAATAATTACTAAGTCTGCAAACACAAAAAACCAGCTCATAGGGCAGTGGGAACTGAGCTGACCATATATCTAATCCTAGCACCACAAATAGCAGTAGCCGGGGAACGTGCCTACGTTGGTTCTAGACGTCTCGCGCCAGCCGGAGAACTAACTAACCCTAGAAGGGAAAAGAAAGACCTTTCTTGCCTCCAGAGAAAAGACCCCAAAAGTTGGATACAAGCCCCCAACAAATAATAACGGTGAGGTAAGAGGAAAAGACAAACGTAAGAATGAGCTAGGTATTTAGCAAAGAGAGGCCCACTGACTAATAGCAGAATATAGTAAGATGACTTATATGGTCAGCAAAAACCCTATCAAAATATCCACGCTGGATATTCAAGAACCCCCGAACCGTCTAACGGCCCGGGGGGAGAACACCAGCCCCCTAGAGCTTCCAGCAAGGTCAGGAATCACATTTAGTACAAGCTGGACAAAAATGAAAGCAAGCAAATAACCAAAAAAACAAAGAAGCAGGACTTAGCTTAATTTTGCACGAACCCGGACCAGCAGACAGGAGCAAACAGAAAGGATCTGATTACAACGATGCCAGGCACTGGACTAAGGATCCAGGAAGCTTATATAGCAACTCCCCTGGACTAACGACCCAGGTGGGTGCCAAACTGAGGAAAGACAATCCCAGAGTCATATCACTAGTAACCACAAGAGGGAGACAAAAAGTCTAATTCACAACACACTACCATCATTTATCATATCTACCCACATCATTCACTGTGCGCCCCTCGGCAGGGTCACGGACCGGGGCCTGTTGTGAAATTGGATTTTGGGCTCCCCCGGTGGCCACTGGTGGAATTGAACTGGTGTGCATCATCCTCTCTGTTCACCTGTTTCCATCAGGATGTGGGAGTCGCTATTTAACCTTGCTCCTCTGTCACTTCCATGCCGGTCAACATTGTAATCAGAAGCCTTTCTGTGCATGTTCCTGCTGCTAGACAACTCCCAGCTAAGTTGGACTTAGTCCTTGTTTGTTTTTGCATTTTGTTCCAGTTCACAGCTGTAGTTTCGTTTCTGTGTCTGGAAAGCTCTTGTGATCTGAAATTGCCACTCTGATGTTATGAGTTAATACTAGAGTCTTAAAGTAATTTCAGGATGGTATTTTGATAGGGTTTTCAGCTGACCATGAAAGTGCCCTTTCTGTCTTCCTGCTATCTAGTAAGTGGACCTCAATTTTGCTAAACCTATTTTCATACTACGTTTGTCATTTCATCTAAAATCACCGCCAATATTTGTGGGGGCCTCTGTCTGCCTTTCGGGGAAATTTCTCTAGAGGTGAGCCAGGACTATATTTTCCTCTGCCAGGATTAGTTAGTCCTCCGGCCGGCGCTGGGCGTCTAGGGATAAAACGCAGGCTACGCTACCCGGCTACTGTTAGTTGTGCGGCAGGTTTAGTTCATGGTCAGTTTAGTTTCCATCCTTCCAAGAGCTAGTTCGTATGTTTGCTGGGCTATGTTCTCTTGCCATTGAGAACCATAACAGTTTGACCGGCCTCAAAGGGTTAAATTAATTGACAGAGAAAGGAGAGAAAAGAGAAGTCTGCTGAAGATTTTTTTTTTTTTTTTTTTTCTCAGTTCTGAGTGTGCTTGTAATTGAATCTCTTGCAAGTCTGCCTATATTGCAGCCTCTCTCTCTCTCTCTCCTTCTAAATCCTGGAATGGCTCTGTGTTCACCTGTTTAAAATGGATATTCAGAGTTTAGCTGCAGGTTTGAATAATCTCACCACGAAAGTTCAAAACTTACAAGATTTTGTTGTTCATGTTCCTATATCTGAACCTAGAATTCCTTTGCCTGAATTTTTCTCGGGGAATAGATCTTGCTTTCAAAATTTCAAAAATAATTGCAAGTTGTTTTTGTCCCTGAAATCTCGCTCTGCTGGAGATCCTGCTCAGCAGGTCAGGATTGTGATTTCCTTGCTCCGGGGCGACCCTCAGGATTGGGCTTTTGCATTGGCTCCAGGGGATCCTGCGTTGCTCAATGTGGATGCGTTTTTTCTGGCCTTGGGGTTGCTTTATGAGGAACCTCAGTTAGAACTTCAGGCGGAAAAGGCCTTGATGTCCCTATCTCAGGGGCAAGACGAAGCTGAAATATACTGCCAGAAATTCCGTAAATGGGCTGTGCTTACTCAGTGGAATGAGTGCGCCCTGGCGGCGAATTTCAGAGAGGGTCTCTCTGATGCCATTAAGGATGTTATGGTGGGGTTCCCTGTGCCTGCGGGTCTGAATGAGTCCATGACAATGGCTATCCAGATCGATAGGCGTCTGCGGGAGCGCAAACCTGTGCACCATTTGGCGGTGTCTACTGAGAAGACGCCAGAGAATATGCAATGTGATAGAATTCTGTCCAGAAGTGAACGGCAGAATTTTAGACGAAAAAATGGGTTGTGCTTCTATTGCGGTGATTCAACTCATGTTATATCAGCATGCTCTAAGCGTACTAAGAAGCTTGATAAGTCTGTTTCAATTGGCACTTTACAGTCTAAGTTTATTCTATCTGTGACCCTGATTTGTTCTTTATCATCTATTACCGCGGATGCCTATGTCGACTCTGGCGCCGCTTTGAGTCTTATGGATTGGTCCTTTGCCAAACGCTGTGGGTATGATTTGGAGCCTCTTGAAACTCCTATACCCCTGAAGGGGATTGACTCCACCCCATTGGCTAGCAATAAACCACAATACTGGACACAAGTAACTATGCGGATTAATCCGGATCACCAGGAGATTATTCGCTTTCTTGTGCTGTATAACCTACATGATGTGTTGGTGCTTGGATTGCCATGGCTGCAATCTCATAACCCAGTCCTTGACTGGAAAGCTATGTCTGTGTTAAGCTGGGGATGTAAGGGGACGCATGGGGACGTACCTGTGGTTTCCATTTCATCATCTATTCCCTCTGAGATTCCTGAATTCTTGACTGAATATCGTGACGTTTTTGAAGAACCTAAGCTTGGTTCATTACCTCCGCACCGGGAGTGCGATTGTGCCATAGATTTGATTCCGGGTAGTAAATACCCTAAGGGTCGTTTATTTAATCTGTCTGTGCCTGAACATGCTGCTATGCGAGAATATATAAAGGAGTCCTTGGAAAAGGGACATATTCGTCCTTCGTCATCTCCCTTAGGAGCCGGTTTTTTCTTTGTGGCTAAGAAAGATGGCTCTTTGAGGCCGTGTATTGATTATCGGCTTTTGAATAAAATCACGGTTAAATATCAATATCCGTTGCCACTGCTGACTGATTTGTTTGCTCGCATAAAGGGGGCCAAGTGGTTCTCTAAGATAGATCTTCGTGGGGCGTATAATTTGGTGCGAATTAAGCAGGGGGATGAGTGGAAAACCGCATTTAATACGCCCGAGGGCCACTTTGAGTATTTGGTGATGCCTTTTGGTCTTTCAAATGCCCCTTCAGTCTTTCAGTCCTTTATGCATGACATTTTCCGTGATTATTTGGATAAATTTATGATTGTGTATCTGGATGATATTTTGATTTTTTCGGATGACTGGGACTCTCATGTCCAACAGGTCAGGAGGGTTTTTCAGGTTTTGCGGTCTAATTCCTTGTGTGTGAAGGGTTCTAAGTGCGTTTTTGGGGTTCAGAAGATTTCCTTTTTGGGATATATTTTTTCCCCCTCTTCCGTCGAGATGGATCCTGTCAAGGTTCAGGCTATTTGTGATTGGACGCAACCCTCTTCTCTTAAGAGTCTTCAGAAATTTTTGGGCTTTGCTAACTTTTATCGTCGATTTATTGCTGGTTTTTCTGATGTTGTTAAACCATTGACTGATTTGACTAAGAAGGGTGCTGATGTTGCTGATTGGTCCCCTGCTGCTGTGGAGGCCTTTCGGGAGCTTAAGCGCCGCTTTTCTTCCGCCCCTGTGTTGCGTCAGCCTGATGTTGCTCTTCCTTTTCAGGTTGAGGTCGACGCTTCTGAAATCGGAGCTGGGGCGGTTTTGTCGCAGAGAAGTTCCGATTGCTCCGTGATGAGACCTTGTGCTTTTTTCTCGCGTAAATTTTCGCCCGCCGAGCGGAATTATGATGTTGGGAATCGGGAGCTTTTGGCCATGAAGTGGGCTTTTGAGGAGTGGCGTCATTGGCTTGAGGGGGCTAGACATCAGGTGGTGGTATTGACTGACCACAAAAATCTAATTTATCTTGAGTCCGCCAGACGCCTGAATCCTAGACAGGCGCGCTGGTCGTTGTTTTTCTCTCGGTTTAATTTTGTGGTGTCCTACCTGCCGGGTTCTAAGAATGTTAAGGCGGATGCCCTTTCTAGGAGTTTTGAGCCTGACTCCCCTGGTAATTCTGAACCTACAGGTATCCTTAAGGATGGAGTGATATTGTCTGCCGTTTCTCCAGACCTGCGGCGGGCCTTGCAGGAGTTTCAGGCGGATAGACCTGATCGTTGCCCACCTGGTAGACTGTTTGTTCCTGATGATTGGACCAGTAAAGTCATTTCTGAGGTTCATTCTTCTGCGTTGGCAGGTCATCCTGGAATCTTTGGTACCAGGGATTTGGTGGCAAGGTCCTTCTGGTGGCCTTCCCTGTCTCGAGATGTGCGAGGCTTCGTGCAGTCTTGTGACGTTTGTGCTCGGGCCAAGCCTTGTTGTTCTCGGGCTAGTGGATTGTTGTTGCCCTTGCCTATCCCGAAGAGGCCCTGGACGCACATCTCGATGGATTTTATTTCGGATCTTCCTGTTTCTCAGAAGATGTCTGTCATCTGGGTGGTGTGTGATCGTTTCTCTAAGATGGTCCATTTGGTTCCCCTGCCTAAGTTGCCTTCTTCTTCCGAGTTGGTTCCTCTGTTTTTTCAAAATGTGGTCCGATTGCATGGTATTCCGGAGAATATCGTTTCTGACAGAGGTACCCAATTCGTGTCTAGATTTTGGCGAGCATTCTGTGCTAGGATGGGCATAGATTTGTCTTTCTCGTCTGCTTTCCATCCTCAGACTAATGGCCAGACCGAGCGGACGAATCAGACCTTGGAGACATATTTGAGGTGTTTTGTGTCTGCAGATCAGGATGATTGGGTTGCTTTTTTGCCTTTAGCGGAGTTTGCCCTCAATAATCGGGCCAGTTCTGCCACCTTGGTGTCTCCCTTTTTCTGTAATTCGGGGTTTCATCCTCGATTTTCTTCTGGTCAGGTGGAATCTTCGGATTGTCCTGGAGTGGATGCTGTGGTGGAGAGGTTGCATCAGATTTGGGGGCAGGTAGTGGACAATTTGAAGTTGTCCCAGGAGAAGACTCAGCTTTTTGCCAACCGCCGGCGTCGGGTTGGTCCTCGGCTTTGTGTTGGGGACTTGGTGTGGTTGTCTTCCCGTTTTGTCCCTATGAGGGTTTCTTCTCCCAAGTTTAAGCCTCGGTTCATCGGCCCGTACAAGATATTGGACATTCTTAACCCTGTGTCCTTCCGTTTGGACCTCCCTGCATCTTTTTCTATTCATAATGTTTTTCATCGGTCATTATTGCGCAGGTATGAGGTACCGGTTGTGCCTTCCGTTGAGCCTCCTGCTCCGGTGTTGGTTGAGGGCGAGTTGGAGTACGTTGTGGAAAAAATCTTGGACTCCCGTGTTTCCAGACGGAAACTACAGTATCTCGTCAAATGGAAGGGATACGGTCAGGAGGATAATTCTTGGGTGACTGCCTCTGATGTTCATGCCTCCGATTTGGTCCGTGCCTTTCATAGGGCTCATCCTGATCGCCCTGGTGGTTCTGGTGAGGGTTCGGTGCCCCCTCCTTGAGGGGGGGGTACTGTTGTGAAATTGGATTTTGGGCTCCCCCGGTGGCCACTGGTGGAATTGAACTGGTGTGCATCATCCTCTCTGTTCACCTGTTTCCATCAGGATGTGGGAGTCGCTATTTAACCTTGCTCCTCTGTCACTTCCATGCCGGTCAACATTGTAATCAGAAGCCTTTCTGTGCATGTTCCTGCTGCTAGACAACTCCCAGCTAAGTTGGACTTAGTCCTTGTTTGTTTTTGCATTTTGTTCCAGTTCACAGCTGTAGTTTCGTTTCTGTGTCTGGAAAGCTCTTGTGATCTGAAATTGCCACTCTGATGTTATGAGTTAATACTAGAGTCTTAAAGTAATTTCAGGATGGTATTTTGATAGGGTTTTCAGCTGACCATGAAAGTGCCCTTTCTGTCTTCCTGCTATCTAGTAAGCGGACCTCAATTTTGCTAAACCTATTTTCATACTACGTTTGTCATTTCATCTAAAATCACCGCCAATATTTGTGGGGGCCTCTGTCTGCCTTTCGGGGAAATTTCTCTAGAGGTGAGCCAGGACTATATTTTCCTCTGCCAGGATTAGTTAGTCCTCCGGCCGGCGCTGGGCGTCTAGGGATAAAACGCAGGCTACGCTACCCGGCTACTGTTAGTTGTGCGGCAGGTTTAGTTCATGGTCAGTTTAGTTTCCATCCTTCCAAGAGCTAGTTCGTATGTTTGCTGGGCTATGTTCTCTTGCCATTGAGAACCATAACAGGGGCCTAGCCACCGTGACAACCCCAGAGCAGAGACTCAGAGGCCCGGTACCGGGTACCCCTCGGCCCTGCGGCAGTGGGGGCGCTTCAACTTGGCGTCACGAACAGGATCTACTTAAGCCTGAAGAATCAGGTTATGTGTGCCTTGGAACTGTGATTTATTGGGCTTGGACTGTACTTTATTGAAAGGACTGCGCTGTGCCATTTACCGCCAGAATCCGCCGCCATTATAGCGCTGAGGAGAGCGCGGGAGAAGAAGAGGGGCGTGGAGTGGGCGTAGGCAAGCTGGAGAGCGCGAACAACAATGGCCGCCCAGTCTAAATATTTCTGCACCGTGAGGACGTGTCCGTCAGCAGCAGAGATCCGCCTCCTAATCCTCAATGGAGGGCGGAGACCGAGAAAACGACACCGCCCACGAAGGAGAGAGCGGGAAAAAGACCAGGAAGTAACCCACGTGGAGGACGCTATGGCCAGCAGCTCCGGACCCAACAGTGGGGTTGAAGTGGAAGTCTCCCCCAACTACCCGGATGAGCACAGCAGCCCGTTCTCCGTGGACAGCACTGAACTTCTGCGGGTCGAGATGGAGAGCCTGATCGACCAACTCCTTCAACTGAACATGAAGGCCCAGGCTCCGCACCAGGCAGCGCCGGAAGAAGGTCCTCAAGCGTCGGATCCTGCACCGTTACCGGAGCAACCGCTGAGACCCTCGTCTACACCGCCGGAGGAATCTGCTGCGGAGGAGGCCCCTGCATTGGCTGGTGAGTCCGCCGACCCCGTCCCACCGGCCGAGGGCTTACTAGTAGGCCCCGTTGCGGCACCCCCTCTCCCCGGAACCCATAGACTCCAACGCCTGTTACCCTGGGAGGAGGCCACGGGCATGGAACACCGCATGAAGGCCCCGATCGCGCCAACCACCCTGCTGTGTGAAGTCCGTGCAGAGCGCACAGTGTGTCGCTGGGTGAACCCAGGATCTAACCTTATGGGGTTCCCCGGGGTGAAGACCCAAGAGGGGGAGATGGTACAGGCCCTAAGCTGGGAGGAATACCGGGTCCAGCTAGAACAACAGTGGAAAGAGGAGGAGAAAACATACCAGGCCGGGCTGGAGGCCCACCATCAAAAAGACTTGGCGGTCAAGGACCGGGCCCGCAAGGATCCCACTGTTGAGCAGGCCCCGCGCAGGCAGGGCACCGTCATTGACTTTAAGCTCCGTGGAGGCTGGGGCTTTATAAAGGAGCCGGGTCTATATGCCGAAGTTTTTGTTAACCGGCGGGATGTAGAGTCGCATCTTAGAGAGGGCCACCCAGGCCGGGATCTCTATCCAGGGGATGATGTCATTTACTCCCGGCACCTTGGAGAGAAGGGGTGGTTTGCCCTGAACGTCCACAAGAGGCACAGTTCCATGACCCCCTTGCCTAGGGTGTCTGAAAAGTTGTCCCCCGTGGCCAGGGTGCCCCCTTGTGACCGGCCCAGGATTACTACTGAGACCACCGTGGTCACCCCAACAGGCACAGTTGTGAAGACCACGACTTGCCGCGTCATGACCTCCACCGCTGTCATGGCCACGCAGGCACCTCCTCAGCGCGTCTACTGCTCAAGGACTGAAGACTGTGGGTACACAGACCCCCAGATGGGACGACAGACCCCCTTATGCAGTACCCGGTGGCTCGCAATACCCAAAGGGGTTGCCCCCGCCGGTGCTGCCCCCTGGGTGGTTTGAGTAGATGTTCCTGTATTATGAATATGTACATAGTTCTTAACTGCTTGTTTGTTTCCTGATTTTGCTGCTGAACCCGTCCAGGGTTAACTTTTAAAGGGATTCCTTGTTGACCCGGGATCCCTATTGTTTTGTTTGATTTTTCTAAAGTTTTGCACAAAGTTTCCAGAACTGCCGCAATCATGAACAGTGCATGATACAAACTTTTTGTACATAGTTTGCACCTTATTAAAGGTGCTCCCTACTGGTTTTACTTAAAGAAGGACTCTTTGTGAAGATACCACACTGGAACCTTTGCTGAGTATGGACTGGTAGCTTGAGAAGGCGTGCTACCTCATAGAGACTCGGTCCCCTCTTAAAGGGGATGTTCATCTGTTGCACTTGAATGGTGATATTGCTTTAAGACAGATAGCAATAATGTTTGATGAAAGAAAGTGATGATAATGTTTATATGAGAAAGTTTTATGTATCCAACCAGTTAATTGTAAAGAAATGCTGATGATGTTCTCTGAAAAGAAAAAGTGAAAGATAGAAGAAGGATGCAGTGGGCCCGTAGGGGTAGACGTGGTGTCCAGCATGCATGTTAGTGAGAAAGATAATGAGAAGGTTTAATGTTCGATAAAAGAAACTGTTTTGATAATGTTGATAGATAGTGGGGATAGAAGGTGAACCCTGAGTCCTCAGAGGAGTCAGGTAAAAATGGCTCGGTGCTCTTAAACTGAAAGTAATGTTATGCTCTATACTGTGTATAGTAGTTGAAAAGGCAGTAGGCCCGGGTTGAACGGGGCGGTCCTGCATAGAAGGGAGAGGCAGTAGGTCTGGTGCCGTTAGGACAGGCGGTCCTGCAGATTTAAAGAAGGAGAATGAAAAAGTTAAATTGCCTTATAATGTGATTATAAGAAGGTCTTTAGTGGATACAGAGTGTATGTCCTTAAAGGCAATGTTAAATTATTGTTCAACAATTTTGCACTTAGTAGAATACCCGGTTGGGTAAAAGGAAAGTTAATTATAGCATGTTGCTATGATATTTAACCATGTTTGTAACGTTCAAGTGTCCTCACCTCCCATAAAGGGAAGCTCTGTTTAAATATGCTTATTGTTATTGCACTCAACAAAACTGTATGTCTTTTTGCTAACTTGTATTGTTGTTTTCTTCTCAGTCCCGGAGTACTGTGTTTAACCAGGGGGGAGTGCAGCGCCCCAGAGTCCTGGTCGTTGCAGTACTGTGGCTCCGCCACTATGGGGAGCTATGGTGCGTCTGATGGCACTGAAGGAGTTCATCGGATCAGGTATCACAGACACCAATACATTTCACAGTCGGGCCTCCGGGGGGAGCTAAGGGTTCTATTCACTAGGCCACTCCCCACCATAGTGGGTAAACTGGGGGTCAGGCAGGAAGTTAGATCAGAAAGCTGACTGGGTTGGAACCAGGCAACACCTTGTGGCAGAGGGTGTTGTGGGGGAAGATACAGTAGGGTCTCTGTCAGGGGTGGGATCCTGACAGAGGCTTGGCAACTTGAACGAACGTAACGGGACCGTGCCTGCTCAGGATAGCGGCGGTGCCCAAGGAAGGATTAGAAGCGAGATAGATTGTGCTGAGTGAGAAACGAGATCACGCAAAAGGAGAAATACCAGTAGGAGTCGTGCTGTAAGACCGAAGCAACATCCTACTGAGGCGCACTACTGGTGGCCAGAACGCCGAGGGAGTATCACAACATTCAGCTTCAAGCAATACTCCAAACAGCGGCAGGACAGTCAGTCTAAGGCGGGCTGTCTAACTTAAATCACCTATGCAGTCTTGGGGGGCAACTTGTGGAGAGGGGCGACTCTAGGGTCCCGGAAGAGCTCCGAGCCTACCCGTCAAACGGGTGCCGTCCCAACCAGAACACCAGGGAGGGACGGAGGATTAGCAGAACATCATCTAATCGAGTTGTGAGGGAACTTAAGAAACAGACACAACAGTTGTGGGGACTTTCTGTAAGCACAGCAGGGAAGGACCACAACACATAGCGCTAGAAGGAAGGCACAGATTTCCACCTGCTAAGAGAACTCTGGAGGTGCCATTGGGCCGGCCGGACTTGCGCAGCCTGGTTATCCGGATTCCGGACTGAGGACCCAGAGATCTTCAGTAAAGAGGTAAAGAGACTGCAACCTGGTGTCCTCGTTATTTACTGCACCGCACCACTACAGCACCACTACCATCATTTATCATATCTACCCACATCATTCACTGTGCGCCCCTCGGCAGGGTCACGGACCGGGGCCTAGCCACCGTGACAACCCCAGAGCAGAGACTCAGATTAGGATTTAGTTGCCTCTCGGACAATATTTTGGTGAATTCCTGGAACCAGTGACCTCTTCCCCATAACACCAGTAATACCAGTACATTTCTTATCACATAATCCATTATTATTCTTATTACAAAAATGGAGTCTTTCCAGTTGTGTGTCCGCGTCTGGGCTCCCGGGGTGACGTTCCCATTGAGATTTGATTTAGAAATGTCATTCGGATCAATGTTTTAGTCTGAGAGCTTCGTAATGACCGCACATAAATTTAATCATCCCAGTAACATCCAATACACAATAGATGAAAATAATTGTATTTCCCTGAAATGCGACGGATTTTACCGGTGAGTGTAATAAATAACCCAGAATGTACTGGATGCGATGTGATCTAAAGCAAAAGAGAAGGGTTTAGGGTCTGGGCACATGGAGTTTTTTTAGGATTTTTTTTTTTTAACGGTTCGGCTTCAACAAAGTCTTTAAAAAATTCCTGAAAACATTTAAAACTTACTATTCATTTCTTTTGTTAAACCACTTTGCTGGTTATATGTCTAGCGTTTTGAGCTTTTTTTTCCTGCTTTATGTGTTGCAAAATGTCTGATTGAAAAAAGAAAGTTATCATCACTTCTGACCGGAATCGCTCCAAGTACTGTTCCATCAAAAAAACTTTTCAAAACTTTTCCACTAAAAGACTTGACAATTTTGACCACCTGCAAAATACTCTGAGTACATATGCATTTAGAGATCAGTGTCGCCTAGTGGAAGCCAATGGATGATATAATCCGTGGTCAAGTGATCAAAAAAGAAAACTTTCCAAACATGAAATCCGATGCAACAATACAGTCTGATGTCTCCACTTAAGGTTTGTAGCAGGCGCCGTACACAAGGTCATGCCAGAGTCTGCATTTATATTTTAATGTTATTCAGATCGTGCATCAAACCCTAATTTCTGTATAATATTAATTTTGCATAAAAAATAAATACATATTCAGCAGACACCTTGTCAAGAGCTGGCACACGGGTCCCGGAGCGCCCACCTTCCATGCAGCGCTTGATGCCTAACCTTATGAAAGGATTGGAATTCTCTTTGCTTTGCGTCCCAGGGACCTGCCAGGAGACCGAACGAAATCTGCATCCAGTGTGTCCAGAATGACACTGTGGCTTTTAAAGCACATTAAATATTTGTGGCATTTACTGAGCAGCTGCCAGGAGTTACCACGCAGGAATTCAGCTCCGCATTTGATGTCTACCTTCTGGCTGCGCTCAATCGTGCCGACCTTATTGCAGGCCAGAAATGACCTTTTGGTCTGGCACGATGGGGTTTACTGAAATGTATTAAAATTCATAGTGTGTTTCCCACCATCAGCCATTCACAGGGTGGAAAATGCAGAATATTCCAGCGAGGGCTCGGGAAAAATCCTAAGGAGAGAAAGATTGTTATAATAAAGAAAAAAAAAAAGAGAAGAAATTGCAAAAATATATTAAAAAAATCAACCAAAAGACAATAGAAACATTATACATAGGAAAAGAAACAAATTACACCGCGTTCCAAATTATTATGTTAATTGTCATAAAGATGTAATTCTTTGTTTTTCCAATAAACTCATAGACGGTTTGTATCTCACTGAAATCAATCTCAAACACGTGTGATTATTAGTTTACCAGATGGCCAATTGTAGGAAAACTACTTGAGAACGTAACGGACATTCCACATTATTTTGTAGTTGCACGTTTCAAGCAGTATGGGATAGAAAATGGATGTCTCTGCTGTCGTAAAGCTTCAAACAGCGCAATGCCTCCGACAAGATGTGAATACATTAGATATTTCATGAAAACTTAAGCATGATCATTGTACTGTTAAGGGATTTGTGGCTGATACAGAGCACAATCAGGTTCGTGCAGATAAAGGCAGAATGAGGAAGGTTTCTACCAAATTCACCAGATTATGAGAGCAGCTGCTAAAATCACATTGCAAAGCAGCAAACAGGGATTTGTATCTGCATCCAGAGTTTATTTTAAAAGCGATATGTGCCTGGCCCATAGATCTCAATAGCACACTAAAGTATTAAGATAAACAATGATTTCTCGGGAATAAAACATCAGATCGCAATTATCAAGTTATCAGTTTATTCAGTTTTTTTTATGTGTGTGCCCATATATAGAATTGTCCTACTTTAAGAAACTGACAGACTCTATGGATGGAGCTCATGATTAAACAGAAGGATGACTATATTACTATATTAGTCACTGATATATTTTTTTGAAATGTCAGAAACGTATTTTTGGAAATTTTGAGCTGGTTGGTTCTTAATTGCACTGTAACAGATGAAAATAAAAACTCAGAAGGAAAAGTTATGTTCCTAATTTAGCTGCATATGTACAAGAATATAACTACTATAATAATGCCCCTATGTACAAGAATATAACTACTATAATACAGCCCCTTGTGTACAAGAATATAACTACTATAATACTGCCCCTATGTACAAGAATATAACTACTATAATACTGCTCCTATGTACAAGAATATAACTACTATAATACTGCTCCTATGTACAAGAATATAACTACTATGATAATGCCCCTATGTACAAGAATATAACTACTATAATAATGCCCCTATGTACAAGAATATAACTACTATAATACTGCCCCTATGTACAAGAATATAACTACTATAATACTGCCCCTATGTACAAGAATATAACTACTATAATACTGCTCCTTATGTACAAGAATATAACTACTATAATACTGCTCCTATGTACAAGAATATAACTAGTATAATACTGCTCCTTATGTACAAGAATATAACTACTATAATACTGCTCCTATGTACAACAATATAACTACTATAGTACTGCCCCTATGTACAAGAATATAACTACTATAATAATGCCCCTATGTACAAGAATATAACTACTATAATACAGCCCCTTGTGTACAAGAATATAACTACTATAATACTGCCCCTATGTACAAGAATATAACTACTATAATACTGCTCCTATGTACAAGAATATAACTACTATGATAATGCCCCTATGTACAAGAATATAACTACTATAATAATGCCCCTATGTACAAGAATATAACTACTATAATACTGCCCCTATGTACAAGAATATAACTACTATAATACTGCTCCTTATGTACAAGAATATAACTACTATAATACTGCTCCTATGTACAAGAATATAACTAGTATAATACTGCTCCTTATGTACAAGAATATAACTACTATAATACTGCTCCTATGTACAACAATATAACTACTATAGTACTGCCCCTATGTACAAGAATATAACTACTATAATGCTGCCCCCTATGTACAAGAATATAACTACTATAATACTGCCCCTATGTACAAGAATATAACTACTATAAAACAGCCCCTTGTGTACAAGAATATAACTACTATAATACTGCCCCTATGTAAAAGAATATAACTGCTATAACACTGCTCCTTATGTACAAGAATATAATTACTATAATACTGCTCCTATGTACAACAATATAACTAGTATAATACTGCACCTTATGTACAAGAATATAACTACTATAATACTGCTCCTATGTACAACAATATAACTACTATAGTACTGCCCCTATGTACAAGAATTTAACTACTATAATACTGCCTCCTATGTACAAGAATATAACTACTATAATACTGCCCCTATGTACAAGAATATAACTACTTTAATACTGCTCCTATGTACAACAATAAAACTACTATAATACTGCCCCTATGTACAAGAATATAACTACTTTAATACTGCTCCTATGTACAACAATATAGCTACTATAATACTGCCCCTATGTACAAGAATATAACTACTATAATACTGCCCCCTGTGAACAAGAATATAACTACTATAATACTGCCCCTATGTACAAGAATATAACTACTATAATACTGCTCCTTATGTACAAGAATATAACTACTATAATACTGCTCCTATGTACAACAATATAACTTCTATAGTACTGCCCTTATGTACAAGAATATAACTGCTATAATACTGCCCCCTATGTACAAGAATATAACTACTATAATACTGCCCCTATGTACAAGAATATAACTACTATAATACTGCTCCTTTGTACAAGAATATAACTACTATAATACTGCCCCTATGTACAAGAATATAACTACTTTAATACTGCTCCTATGTACAACAATATAACTACTATAGTACTGCCACTATGTACAAGAATATAACTACTATAGTACTGCCCCTATGTACAAGAATAGAACTACTATAATACTGCCCCTATGTACAAGAATATAACTACTATAATACTGCTCCTATGTACAAGATTATAACTACTATAATACTGCCCCTATGTACAAAAATATAACTACTATAATACTGCCCCTATGTACAAGAATATAACTACTATAATACTGCCCCATGCGCAACAATATAACTACTATATTACTGCCCCTATGTACAAAAATATAACTACTATAATACTGCCCCTATGTACAAGAATATAACTACTATAATATTGCCCCTATATACAAGAATATAACTACTATAATACTGCCCCTATATACAAGAATGTAGCAACTATAATACTGCTCCTATGTACAAGAATATAACTACTATAATGCTGCTCCTATATACAATAATATAACTACCATAATACTGCCCTATATGTACAAGAATATAACTACTATAATACTGCCCTTATGTACAAGAATATAAATACTATATTACTGCTTCTATCTACAAGAATATAACTACTATAATACTGTCCTTATGTACAAGAGTATAACTACTATAATACTGCCCCTATGTACAATAATATAACTACTATAATACTGTCCTTATGTGCAAGATTATAACTACTATAATACTGCCCCTATGTACAAGAGTATAACTACTATAATACTGCCTCCTAGCTGAGAGGTTGTGTGTTTTTAGCTCTCCTGATGTCGGGAGCAAGCCCAGGGAGGGGCCTCCTCGGGCGGAAACTCCCTAAGCTAAGCCCAGGCTTCCAGGCCTACACTGGGAAGAAATGCCCATGCTGTTTCTAATGAGGATGCAGTTTCCAAAGTGATTTCTGAAGAAAAGAGAGCTCAGAATTAGAGTAACAACAGCAAGATAGTGAGTAAAGGAACAAGGAAAAGCCATGGTTGTATGTAAGAAAGTTGCAGTTAAAGGGAACCTGTCATCCCAAAAATCAAAGGTGATCTAAGCCCACAGGCATAAGGGGCTTATCTACAGCATTCTCTAATGCATTCTGTAATGCATTCTGTAATGCTGTAGATAAGCCCCCGATGTATCCTGAAAAATGAGAAAAAGACTTTAGATAATACTCACCCAGGGGCAGACCCGGTTCTGGTCCGATGAGTGTCGCGGTCCGGTCCGTGGCCTCCCATCTTCTTACTATGACGTCCTCTTCTTGTCTTCACGCTGCGGCTCCGGCGCAGGCGTACTTTATCTCCCTGTTGAGGGCAGAGCAAAGTACTGCAGTGCGCAGGTGCTGGGCCTCTCTGACTTTTCCCAACGCCTGCGCACTGCAGTAGTTTGCTCTGCCCTCAACAGGGCAGAGAAAGTACGTCTACGCTGGAGCCGCAGAGTGAAGACAAGAAGAGGACATCATCGTAAGAAGATGGGAGGCCCCGGACCGCGACGCCCATCGGACCAGAACAGAACCGGAACCGCCCCTGGGTGAGTATAATATAACCTCTTTTTCTCATCTTTCAGGTTACATCGGGGGCTTATCTACAGCATTACAGAATGCATTACAGAATGCTGTAGTTAAGCCCCTGATGCCGGTGGGCTTAGCTCACCTTCGATTTTGGGGGTGACAGGTTCCCTTTAAGCAGTCGGCCAGCGAAGGCAAGCAGAGTGAAGTGCAATTAGGAGAAATCCAAAAGAAATCTACTGGTGAGAAGCTGAATGGAGGGAAGCAGCCTGCAGCTCAGGAGATGCCATCACTGGCCTAAGGAGTGCAGCTCACTCTCAACAGGCAGAGGAGGACTTCACTGGAGAGATGGACACTCCAGGAGAACCTGCAGCAGAAACATGTGGTGGCCAGTATGGCATGCTCTGGACGCACAAGGTCGCAGTCAGGTGGCAAGTGCTATGGAGCCTGGAGCCAAGAAACCAGCTGTGGTGAAAATCAAGGATACGACTGGGTCCAAGCAGACAAGGTTCTGAACTCACTGAGTGTATGGCTGGCAAAATTGGTGGGGGACATGGACTGCATCCTAGAGAGGATGGGACCCCTTGTGGAGACTTACAGGAACCAGGAACTGTTTATGTCACACAAGCAGAACTCTGCAGGTGCCAGGTCAGATATTGTACCAGGTGGACCCCAGAAGAAGGTACGGCCAGTGCTGCAGCCCGCAAGCTTCTGCTTCCAAAAGGGTCAAATACTGCTCCAGCAGCCACAGCAGTCTGTGGCAGATCCCAAGCAGCAGTATGTTGTGCAGATTCCAGCAGAGGTACCACAAGTCTCAGGATGCCTAGCACAACAGCCTGCAGCAGATTCCAAGCAGCAGCATGGAGTGCACATTTCAGCAGAGGGACTACAAGTCTCAGAATGCCAAGCACAACAGTTGGAAAGTGGACATGCTCCATTAGTTACTGATGGTGCCTTGCAGGGCTATGATGCTGGGGATAACCACACTGTATCTGAGGGGTTGGGGGCTTGGGGTAGCACAGTATCTTTGGTGGAAGCTGCACAGTCTGATAATGGCATTGATGTTGATGATAACAATGTGCATGATAATGTCTGTGATTTTCCCCCTTTAATTCTGAGCACACAAGGTGTGGCAGCCCCCCTGCTGCAGACCCTCACCACGTCAGTCAGCCTAGTGTGAGCCCGCAGGTTCCCCCCAGTAATGCCTGGAGCCATGGTGCTCCGTCTTTCACCTCTGGTGCCAACTATACCAGCCAGACGTTTAAACAGAGAGATGTGGTGCGTTTCCAGCACAGAGGTGCCAAGGAGGACCTGCCAGACTGGAGGTTTGTGGTCAGGGAGCTCCTGTGCCGCCAGATGGGGTTTGCGCCAGTCAGCATCTGGGCAGTGATTAATCTTCCAGACAGGCAGGACTAGGACATCAGCTTTAAGCTCATCACTGACCTGGACAGATTCTGGTCTAATTTCCCCAAGTTTAGAGACACTGAGGGCTGGAGTAAGTTCAGCTTTATTCCCATCTCTAAGCCAGACTCGTTTACCATAAATGTCATCTTCTGGAACGAGTTTGTTCCCCCACAGGACATTGTGGTGTGGCTCCGGGGGCATTGCGACCTTGTCTCTGACCTCACCTAAAGCAGGGACAATGATGGTATCTGGATGGGAGGGTGGAGAGTCTTGGTGAAGCTGCGCCAGTGTAATAACATCACTGCCCACTTACCCAACTCCTTCTTTATTGGGAGGGAGAGGGGTGTGTGTTTCTATCCCGGCCAGCCTCATAAGTGCTTTAAAATGTGGCAAGGCAGGTCATCTGGCAAACGCTTGTACTGTGGTGAAGTCTATAAACCAAAAAGACAAGGATCCCTAAAATGTAACTTTTAATAGAACCAGTAAAAAACTCTATTTAACATGAATAATTGAGTAAAAAAGTGAGAAAATATTCAATGTACCTAAAAACACCCTAGGTCACACTACAATGAGTACTGCCTGGCAGTGGAGGTTGGCACCCTACTTTTTCTCGGTTGGCGCCCCCACTCCTCGATGGCTCACCCTTTTATTCCCTAGAAAATACCTACAATAAAGGAAAACTGGTGAACCCTAAAATCATGTACCTATACTATCACCTGCCTGGCAGTGGAGGTAGACACCCTGATTTACTGCGGTAGGTGCCCCCACTCAACGATGACTGCCCCTAGGGTCCCTCACAATCCCTACAGTTACAGATAGACAAAAGATAATGTCCCACAAATACCTCTGATACCCATAAGAGAAAAAAAGAAAAATAAGGAAAAAATTAATCAGAAAAAATCAACAAAACCAAAAATAATTAGTATAAGTACAATTCAATATTAGTACCCATAAGGGACTACCATCAAGTTCAATGACCTTGAGTTATAAGAATATACGGGTACACAGAGTGCAAAAAAGATGTATGTTTGTCCAGATACAGCTTTTATAACAGCACAAGAGTGCCTACAAAAATATAAATATCAGATATTGAACAAGCACTCCTACATTCAAAAAGTGAGTACCATCTTGTCTTGCTATAACATGTCTTATAATATAAGAGTGCTAAATATAAGAGGTTAGTTATTCAATAATAACCAGAAAAATGCACCCACATGTTCACTGTGATCTAATAATCAACAGAAATCGGCAACTGTTTTGCCACTACAAGATGTGAACAGACCATTACACAGGTTTTCTGGGTAGCAAGGACGTAATCACAGCCAGTCATAGGTAAATAAAGCAGAATTTTCTAACCCAGCAAAAAAAGGGGGACACAGCCGTCCTACTAATGCAGATGAACAAGGAGTATATATAATATGCCACCGCAATACTCATCTATTTGCTGGAGTCTCCCAACCTTTTCGTCCAGCTAAACCCAGAGGTGCAGATCATTCAATGAGGATGTACGTGATCAACATCTATTAGAAAATCCCCAGACAATGCCCAACACGTTTCCCCCCCATTGGGAATAACGGGGGTTCATCAGGGGTTAAGCAGCCACATCAACGATACAGGAGCTGTATCGTTGATGTGGCTGCTTAACCCCTGATGAACCCCCGTTATTCCCAATGGGGGGGAAACGCGTCGGGCATTGTCTGGGGATTTTCTAATAGATGTTGATCACGTACATCCTCATTGAATGATCTGCACCTCTGGGTTTAGCTGGACGAAAAGGTTGGGAGACTCCAGCAAATAGATGAGTATTGCGGTGGCATATTATATATACTCCTTGTTCATCTGCATTAGTAGGACGACTGTGTCCCCCTTTTTTTGCTGGGTTAGAAAATTCTGCTTTATTTACCTATGACTGGCTGTGATTACGTCCTTGCTACCCAGAAAACCTGTGTAATGGTCTGTTCACATCTTGTAGTGGCAAAACAGTTGCCGATTTCTGTTGATTATTAGATCACAGTGAACATGTGGGTGCATTTTTCTGGTTATTATTGAATAACTAACCTCTTATATTTAGCACTCTTATATTATAAGACATGTTATAGCAAGACAAGATGGTACTCACTTTTTGAATGTAGGAGTGCTTGTTCAATATCTGATATTTATATTTTTGTAGGCACTCTTGTGCTGTTATAAAAGCTGTATCTGGACAAACATACATCTTTTTTGCACTCTGTGTACCCGTATATTCTTATAACTCAAGGTCATTGAACTTGATGGTAGTCCCTTATGGGTACTAATATTGAATTGTACTTATACTAATTATTTTTGGTTTTGTTGATTTTTTCTGATTAATTTTTTCCTTATTTTTTTTTTTTTCTCTTATGGGTATCAGAGGTATTTGTGGGACATTATCTTTTGTCTATCTGTAACTGTAGGGATTGTGAGGGACCCTAGGGGCAGTCATCGTTGAGTGGGGGCACCTACCGCAGTAAATCAGGGTGTCTACCTCCACTGCCAGGCAGGTGATAGTATAGGTACATAATTTTAGGGTTCACCAGTTTTCCTTTATTGTAGGTATTTTCTAGGGAATAAAAGGGTGAGCCATCGAGGAGTGGGGGCGCCAACCGAGAAAAAGTAGGGTGCCAACCTCCACTGCCAGGCAGTACTCATTGTAGTGTGACCTAGGGTGTTTTTAGGTACATTGAATATTTTCTCACTTTTTTTACTCAATTATTCATGTTAAATAGAGTTTTTTACTGGTTCTATTAAAAGTTACATTTTAGGGATCCTTGTCTTTTTGGTTTATAGATTTTTTCTAGGATTTCGGTCCATCTTAGCTTGGTTTTTTTCTTACTGTGGTGAAGTGCAGCCTGTGTGGGGAAGTCAGCCATATAGTTGTAGACTGCCAGAACATCAGGTGTAACCTCTGTGGGAAGATCGGCCACCCTCACAGGGACTGTCCAGATGCCTGGCACAGTATCTATAAGGACTTTCTTGATGAGGATTTGTTGGCAGGGGCAGAGATTCTGAAGGAGGCAGCTTTACAGCCAGGGGAAATACTGGCCAGACCGGAAGTACACCAGGGGTCTGCTCAGCTAACACTAGAGCAGTAGAGTTCAGAGAGGAGTATGGATGTTGTGCCTCCAGAGCAGCAGTCACAGGAAGGCATTATTTCAGTACAACCATCTGTGTCTGAAGGAAATAGCAATAATCAGACTAAAAGGAAGAAAAAGGACAAGACCTCCCGTAAACCTGAGGAGTATGATACTGGTCCAGGAGCCAGGAGGAAAATCTAGAGTTCTGCAGGGGTAATGGTCGTATCCAATAGGTTTGATGTTCTGTCTGAGTCTGATGGTGATTTTGAAGATGATCTTAAAAGAATCGACGCAGAGTGTCTTAGGGACATAGAGGACTGTCCTCCGCCTAAGCGGAAGCCCTTACCTGAGGGCACTCGGATAGAGTCTGAAATGGAGACAGGTGGTGGGCTGAATAACTCCGACTCAGATCTGTGACGCTGTGAACCAGATAATGTCTGAACTCAGATAGATAAAATCATTAGGAATAAGGAAAAGTTAGAAAATGTAAAGTTATGGAGGATGTGTCACTGGGTTGAAAAATGATGAGTTTATTTTGCAATGTGTCTGTTTTTGTTTTTCAAACCATAAGTATGGACTCTTTAAGTTAATTTTATATGTATAATCTGGATATGTAATGAATGTATGTACAATCCAAGTGAATTTAGTATTGTATTGCTGGAGGAATTTTGATAAATTTAAATGTATTTGTTTGTTTTTTTGCAATAAAAATTGCCCCCTATATACAAGAATATAAATACTATATTACTGCCCCTATGTACAGGAATATAACTACTATAATACTGCCCCTATGTACAAGAATATAACTACTATAATACTGCCCCTATGTACAGGAATATGACTACTATAATACTGCTCCTGTGTACAAGAATATAACTATTATAATGCTGCCCCCTATATACAAGAATATATCTACTATAATACTGCCCCTATGTACAAGAATATAACTAGTATAATACTGCTCCTATGTACAGGAATATAACTACTATAATACTGCTCCTATGTACAAGAATATAACTACTCTAATACTGTCCCTATTTACAAGAATATAGATACTGTAATACTGCTCCTATGTACAAGAATATACAGTGGGTACGGAGAGTATTCAGAACTCTTTAAATTTTTCACTGTTTCATTGCAGCCGTTTGGTAAATTCAGAAAAGTTCTTTTTTTTCTTATTAATGTACACTCTGCACCCCATCTTGACTGAAAACAAACAGAAATGTAGAAATTTTTGCAAATTTAATAATAAGGAAAAACTGAAATATCCCATGGTCATAAGTATTCCCACCCTTTGCTCAGACACTCATATGTAAGTCACATGCTATCCATTTCCTTGTGATCCTCCTTGAGATGGTTCTACTCCTTCACTGGAGTCCAGCTGTGTTTAATTAAACAGATAGGACTTGATTTGGGAAGGCGCACACCTGTCTATATAAGACCTCACAGCTCACAGTGCATGTCAGACCAAATGAGAATCATGAGGTCAAAGGAACTGGCCAATTTGCTCAGAGACAGAATTGTGGCAAGGCACAGATTTGGCCAAGGTTACAACAGAATTTCTGCAGTACTCAAGGTTCATAAGAGCACACTGGCCTGCATAATCCTTAACTGGAAGAAGTTTGGGACCACCAGAAGTCTTCCTAGACCTGGCCGACCAGCCACACTGAGCAATCGTGGGAGAAGAGCTTTGGTGAGAGAGTTAAGAAGAACCCCAAGATCACTGTGGCTGAGCTCAAGAGATGCAGTAGGGAGATGGGAGAAAGTTCCACAAAGTCAACTATCACTGCAGCCCTCCACCAGTCGGGCCTTTATGGCTGAGGGCCGGATGGAAGCCTCTCTTCAGTGCAAGACATATGAAAGCCCGCATAGAGCATACCTCCCAACCGTCCCGATTTCAGCGTGACAGTCCCGCTTTGGCACCGGGGTCCCGCTGTCCCGCTTCGGGCATTTAAAATCCCGAATTTGCGGCCGCTGGTGAAGCCCCGCCCACTTCCGGGACGTAGAGAGAGCCCGATTAGGTTTGTGGCTGTTTTTTTTTTCTTATACATGCTGGGTCTCCTCCCGACCGATCCCTCCCCCGCCCCCGCCCCCTGTGTGTGCGGCGCTGCCACGCTGAGGAAGAGAGCCAGCAGCGATCAAGATGAGAGGTCAGCGACTCACTACCTGAGGTGTGTGCACGGAGCTCCGGCTTCTCCTGCTCTTAGCTGCTATCCCGGCAGAGAAGGAGAGACGGGGGAGGTGCCGGGACAGTGCAGAGCTGTGAGCAGCCGGAGAAACTGAAGAGCTGCACATGGACAGATCAGCCGCCCCTGCACCACAGAGGAGATTGTGTGTGTGTGTGATGTGTGTGTGTGTGTGAGATGTGTGATGCTGCATTTGTGTGTGTGTCATGTGTGTATGAGGTATCTGGTGTGTGTGATGGCTGGGTGTGTGTGATGGCTGGGTGTGTGTGTGTGATGGCTGGGTGTGTGTGTGTGATGGCTGAGTGTGTGTGTGTGATGGCTGAGTGTGTGTGTGTGATGGCTGGGTGTGTGTGTGTGTGTGTGATGGCTGGGTGTGTGTGTGTGTGTGATGGCTGGGTGTGTGTGATGGCTGGGTGTGTGTGATGGCTGGGTGTGTGTGATGGCTGCATGTGTGTGATGGCTGCGTGTGTGTGTGTGATGGCTGCGTGTGTGTGTGTGTGTGATGGCTGCGTGTGTGTGTGATGGCTGCGTGTGTGTGTGTGATGGCTGCGTGTGTGTGATGGCTGCGTGTGTGTGATGACTGCGTGTGTGTGTGATGACTGCGTGTGTGTGTGATGGCTGCGTGTGTGTGTGTGATGGCTGCGTGTGTGTGTGATGACTGCGTGTGTGTGTGATGGCTGTGTGTGTGTGATGGCTGCATGTGTGATGCATTTGTGTCAAAGCTGCATGTGTTTGTGAGCTGCGTTTGTGATGCTGCGTGTGTATGTGTGATACTGTGTGTGTGTGATGCTGCATGTGTGTGAGCTGCGTGCCTGTATGTCATTATACAGTATGGAGAACTGTGGCCATAATACAGTATGGAGCATCATGTGGGGTCATTATACAGTATGGAGCATCATGTGCAGTCATTATACAGTATGGAGCATCATGTGCGGTCATTATACAGTAAGGAGCATCATGTGCAGCCAGTATACAGTATGGAGCATCATGTGCGGTCATTATACAATATGGAGCATCATGTGCAGCCAGTATACAGTATGGAGCATCATGTGTGGTCATTATACAGTAAGGAGCATCATGTGCAGCCAGTATACAGTATGGAGCATCATGTGCGGTCATTATACAATATGGAGCATCATGTGTGGTCATTATACAGTATGGAGCATCATGTGCGGTCATTATACAGTATGGAGCATCATGTGCGGCCATTATACAGTATGGAGCATCATGTGCAGTCATTATACAGTATGGAGCATCATGTGCGGTCATTATACAGTATGGAGCATCATGTGCAGCCAGTATACAGTATGGAGCATCATGTGCGGTCATTATACAATATGGAGCATCATGTGCAGCCAGTATACAGTATGGAGCATCATGTGTGTTCATTATACAGTATGGAGCATCATGTGCAGCCAGTATACAGTATGGAGCATCATGTGCGGTCATTATACAATATGGGGCATCATGTGCGGTCATTATACAGTATGGAGCATCATGTGCGGTCATTATACAGTATGGAGCATCATGTGCGTTCATTATACAGTATGGAGCATCATGTGCGGCCATTATACAGTATGCATGCGGTCATTATACAGTATGGAGCATCATGTGCGGCCATTATACAGTATGGAGCATCATGTGCGGTCATTATACAGTATGGAGCATCATGTGCGGTCATTATACAGTATGGAGCATCATGTGCGGCCATTATACAGTATGCATGCGGTCATTATACAGTATGGAGCGTCATGTGTGTTCATTATACAGTATGGAGCGTCATGTGCGGTCATTATACAGTATGGAGCATCATGTGTGGCCATTATACAGTATGGGGCATCATGTGTGGTCATTATACAGTATGGAGCACTGTGTGGCCATATTTTTTTGTTTATAACTATTGTATATGAAACAGTGTGATCAGCAGTGCTAAATGGGTGTGCTTGGGACGTGGATATGGGTGTGACTAATTATGAATGGGTGTGGTCAGAGGCGTGGCCTAAAATTTGCCGCGGCGCGCAAGCTTTGTCCCTCTTTCCCGTCTTCAAAAGTTGGGAGGTATGCATAGAGTTTGCTAAAAAACACATGAAGAACTCCCAGACTATGAGAAATAAGATTCTCTGGTCTGATGAGATGAAGATAGACCTTTTTGGTGATAATTCTAAGCGGTATGTGTGGAGAAAACCAGACACTGCTCATCACCTGTCCAATCCCAACAGTGAAGCATGGTGGTGGCAGCATCATGCTATGGGGGTGATTTCAGCGGCAGGAACAGGACGACTGGTTGTAATTGAAGGAAACCTGAATGCGGCCAAGTACAGAGATATCCTGGATGAAAACCTCTTCCAGAGTGCTCTGGACCTCAGACTTGGCCGAAAGTTCACCTTGCAACAAGACAATGACCCTAAGCACACAGCTAAAATAACAAAGGAGCGGCTTCAGAGCAACTCCGTGACCATTCCTGACTGGCCCAGCCAGAGATCTGACCTAAACCCAACTGAGCATCTCTGGGGAGACCTGAAAATGGCGTCCACCAATGTTCACCATCCAACCTGACGGAACTGGAGAGGATCTGCAAAGAAGAATGGCAGAGGATCCCCAAATCCAGGGGTGAAAAACTTGTTACATCATTCCCAAGAAGACTCATGGCTGTACTAGCTCAAAAGGGGCTTCTACTCAATACTGAGCAAACGGTCTGAAGACTTATGACCATGAGATATTTCAGTTTTTCTTTTTTAGTAAATTTGCAAAAATTTCTACATTTCTGTTTTTTTTCAGTGAAGATGCGGTGCAGAGTGTACATTAATGAGAAAAATGAACTTTATTGAATTTACCAAATGGCTGCAATGAAACAAAGAGTGAAAAATTTAAAGGGGTCTAATACTTTCTGCACCCACTGTATATACAGTAGTATATCTGATGGATTTGATGTTGGGGAAGTTTTGACTGTTAACCTAAAGCACTGCGGTGGGGGTGGGTTTGGAATTGGGGGATGGACCCATAAGATTTCGATATTTTACTTGGAAGTATGACGGATTGTTTGAGCTGTCAATGTAACAATAGGCTCATTGACGATGGTGTTTGATTAATGTGAAATTATTCAGCTGGCTACCTTGTACTTGGCCTATTTCTGTGTCCAATTAGCATGCTAATAATGGTAATTATGTTCTATCCTGCATGTCTCATCACCTAGAGGGGTTTTAAAATGATAAAATAATGACAATAAACAAGCTGATAGTGACATTCACTGGTCTATTCTAATTACTTACAGAGCGCTCGCTGGGGAATCGGCGGCCGGCCGCGCGCACGCAGCTCTGCTGTAACTCCATTCTCAAAGAACATTAAGTGCTGCCTGGGCCCGAGCCATGTCTGCCTGGAAATCTCCAAGTCCTGATTTATAGAAAAGACACACTCTAATTATCAAGTAGATGAGTAAAGAGGTGGTGAGATCTGAGGAGGTCAACTACCGAAAACTACGGACGGGGAGCAGGAGTTAATTACTCCAATGATACAACATACCCAAAAATTATTGTCACATATTTATATTGTTATACATAGGAACAGTATTATAGCAGTTATATTCCTGTACATAGCGGCAGTATTATAGTAGTTATATTCCTGTACATAGCGGCAGTATTATAGTAGTTATATTCTTGTACATAAGACCAGTATTATAGTAGTTATATTCTTGTACATAGGGGCAGTATTATAGTAGTCATATTCTTGTACATAGGGACGGTATTATAGTAGTTATATTCTTGTACATAGGAGCAGTATTATAATTGGTTATCTTCTTGTACATAAGAACAGTATTATAGTAGTTATATTCTTGTACATAGAACGAATATTATATTAGTTATATTCTTGTACATAGGAGCAGTATTATAGTAGTTATATTCTTCTACATAGGGGCAGTATTATAGTAGTTATATTCTTGTACATAGGGGCAGTATTATAGTAGTTATATTCTTGTACATAGGAGCAGCATTATAGTAGTTATATTCTTGTACATAGGGGCAGTATTATAGTAGTTATATTCTTGTACATAGGAGCAGTATTATAGTAGTTATATTCTTGTATATAGGGGCAGTATTATAGTAGTTATATTCTTGTACATAGGAGCAGTATTATAGTAGTTATATTCTTGTACATAGGGGCAGTATTTTAGTAGTTATATTCTTGTACATAGGGGCAGTATTATAGTAGTTATATTCTTGTACATAGGAGCAGTATTATAGTAGTTATATTCTTGTACATAGGAGCAGTATTATAGTACTTATATTCTTGTACATAGGGGCAGTATTATAGTAGTTATATTCTTGTACATAGGAGCAGTATTATATTAGTTATTTTCTTGTACATAGGGACAGTCCCAAGGGGTCTGAACAGCGAAATAGTACTTTTCGCATTTAATACTTAGTGCAGTTACTGTACCCGCTGCAGGCTATAAATAGTACGCATAGGCTAAAGAGGTCCATCCCTGAGGAAGGAGCACGTTCAGCTCCGAAACGCGTAGGAATTGGTCCTCCTTGCTATCCATAGGCTGTCACGTGAGGTATCACGTGGACGTGACGTCACGTTAGGTCCTGCCGCTAGCAGAATACCTACCAAAGCCGAGCAGCGTACAGAGCCTGCACGTGGGTATAGAGCGCATGAGTTTCTGTCACCGGCCGGGACAGGTACTGTAGCGCATACCCTGGAAGAATCCTACAAGCTCAGACCGGACTACCTCACTCACCTGGACTATACGGACGGATCAACGGATCATATGACATAGAGGGTGAGGAACATCATTTTGTACGGTCTTAGTCCTAGATCTGCATCCTCTTCATGAGGTCATTATTATTAGTTTTCATGTTATATAGTATTTGATCACAGTACAATTACTGTCCTCTATAAGGTCCTCTCATTTTTGTGATTCCAGCGCAGATATCCTGCATTTTTTTAATTTGATTTCTTATACTGCTACAGTTAGGTGATACTGTAGAAATATCAGCTGCAGGTTTAGAGGAGGGGCAGCGCTTTTGGTATAGACTTCTGACAGTATAATAGTAGTTATATTCTTGCACATAGGAGCAGTATTATATTAGTTATATTCTTGTACACAGGAGCAGTATTATAGTAGTTATATTCCTGTACATAGTGGCAGTATTATAGTAGTTACATTCTTGTACATAAGAGCAGTATTATAGTAGTTATATTCTTGTACATAGGGAGCAGTATTATAGTAGCTATATTCTTATACATAGGAGCAGTATTATAGTGGTTATATTCTTGTACATAGGGACAGTATTATAGTAGTTATATTCTTGTACATAGGAACAGTATTACAGTAGGCATATTCTTGTACATAGGGGCAGTATTATAGTAGTTATATTCTTGTACATAGGGGCAGTATTATAGTAGTTATATTCTTGTACATAGGAGCAGTATTATAGTAGTTATATTCTTATACATAGGAGCAGTATTATAGTAGTTATATTCTTGTACATAGGGACAGTATTATAGTAGTTATATTCTTGTACATAGGAGCAGTATTATAGTAGTTATATTCTTGTACATAGGGGCAGTATTATAGTGGTTATATTCTTGTACATAGGAACAGTATTATAGTAGTTATATTCTTGTACATAGAAGCAATATTATATTAGTTATATTCTTGTACATAGGAGCAGTATTATAGTAGTTATATTCTTGTACATAAGAGCAGTATTATAGTAGTTATATTTTTGTATATAGGGGGCAGTATTATAGTAGTTATATTCTTGTACATAGGAGCAGTATTATAGTAGTTATATACTTGTACATAAGAGACAGTATTATAGTAATTATATTCTTGTACATAGAGGCAGTATTATAGTAGTTATATTCTTGTACATAGGGGACAGTATTATAGTAGTTACAGTATATTCTTGTACATAGGAGCAGTATTATAGTAGTTATATTCTTGTACATAGGGGCAGTATTATTATAGTGGTTATATTCCTGTACATAGGAGCAGTATTATAGTAGTTATATTCTTGTACATAGGGGCAGTATTATAGTAGTTATATTCTTGTACATAGGGAGCAGTATTATAGTAGTTATATTCTTGTACATAGGGAGCAGTATTATAGTAGTTATATTCTTGTACATAGGGAGCAGTATTATAGTAGCTATGTTCTTGTACATAGGAGGCTGTATTATAGTAGTTATATTGTTGTATATAGGGGCAGTTGCAGTTTTATTATTGCAGGTTTATTCTTGTGCAAAGGAGTCAGTATAAAAAGTGGATATATGCTTAGCTTTAGGTGGTTCTATTGTCAATTATATTGATACATTTTTTATTGCTACATCACATTTTGTTAACCCCTTTCTGACATATGACGTACTATCCCGTCGAGCTGGTATGGGCCCGTATGACCACCGTCGGGATAGTACGTCATCACCGATCAGCCGCACTCACTGGTGGGGGAGCGCAGCCGATCGCCGCCGGGTGTCAGCTGATTATTACAGCTGACATCCGGCACTATGTGCCAGGAGAGGTCACAGACTGCTCCTGGCACATTAACCCCCGAAACACTGCGATCAAACATGAACGCAGCGTTCCGGCACCATAGGGAAGCATCGCGTAGGGAGGGGGCTCCCTGTGTGCTTCCCTGAGACCTTTGGAGCAACGCGATGTGATCGCCTTGCTCCAAGGATCTCCTACCTCCTCTGTTGTGAACTCTGTTTTCGGGCTCCCTCTTGTGGTCACTGGTGGTATGGTGTGACTTTTGCTTTGGGCTCCCCCTGGTGGCTTTGTTTGTTATCCTGCTGGTCTCTGGCTATCAGCTGGTTCGTTATCCTCTGGGAGGTTCCTATATAGCTCTGTTTTGCTTCCTCTTGTTGCCGGCTGTCTATGTAATCAGTGCTACTCAGATTCCTTCTGACTACCTTGCTCCCAGTCCATCCAGGACAAGCTAAGTTTTGTTTGCTCTTTTTTTGATCAGCAGTGTTTATCATGTTGTCTTGTCCAGCTTGCTAAAATGTGATTCCCTCGCTTGCTGGATGCTCTAGTGGACTGAGTTTCTCCCCACACACCATTAGTTGGTGCGTGGGTTCTTGAAATCTCAGGATGGATATTTTGTAAGGGTTTTTTATTGATCGCATAGACCCCTGCTCTATTTTCTGCTTTCTAGTACTAGTGGGCCCCTTTTGCTGAATCTGATTTCATCCCTACGTATGTGCCTTCTTCTTACTTCACCGTTAATATTTGTTGGGGGCTTCTATATCTTTGGGGATTATTTCTCTGGAGGCAAGCGAGGTCTCTCTTTCTCTTTAGGGGTAGCTAGTTCCTCAGGCTGGCTCGAGACGTCTAGGAAATTTTTAGGCACGTTCACCGGCTACCTCTAGTTGTGTTGCATAGGTTCAGTTTTGCGATCAGTCCAGTTACCATCTCCCTAGAGCTTGTCCTTAGTTTATTCACTTGCTGGTCTATTCGTGATCCTCAGCCACTAAGGATCATAACAGTACAGCCGGCCTGTAAAGTGTTAATTGCATGGCAGAAGCAGGAGAAAAGAAGCCTTGAGAATTTTTTTTTTTTTTTGTTGCCGTGTGTCTAGCTGCTGTGGCTAGCTTCTCTCCTCCTCTTAATCTTGGTGTGGCTCTGAGTTCAGCTGCTGACATGGATGTCCAGAGCTTGGCTTCCAGTCTGGATCATCTTGCTGCTAGGGTTCAAAGTATTCAGGATTTTGTTGTTCACAGTCCTATGCCAGAGCCTAGAATACCTATTCCGGAGTTGTTTTCTGGAGATAGATCTAGGTTCCTGAATTTTAAGAACAATTGTAAATTGTTTCTTTCTTTGAAACCTCGTTCCTCTGGTGATTCCGTTCAGCAAGTTACGATTATTAAAAATAATATATACACTGGCGCTGCACTGGACCAGAAACAGGGGGACAAGAAGCGGAAGAAGGAAAACAAAAAACAATGAGCAGCTGGTGAGGTGGCGCGGTCTGTGCTGCACCGCGTCTATGATGGATACTACAGTGCAAAAATACTAATCACCTGCGCTTGTGGAGTGGTCGTGCTGGAAGGTACCTTACATACTGCCTTCCACCATAGGGAGTGCTGAGGTAGGCAGTCACTGTGTTTAAACAATAGGCCTGGATGTTTAAGGGACTATACACAAATGAATATGAACAAAACTTCCCCAAAATAGTTCACCCAGTAAAAGCCCGTATGCAGACGTGCTCACCGCTATGAAGACATGTACTTACAACTAAGTGTGGAGGCAGGAGTGGATACAGCGTAGAGAGTGACGATCGTCCTGCTTGAGAGCGGTGTTGTGTTGGGCTTGATGGGTCCAGGCTGCACCGTAGGGCTGCGGGGTAATGTCAGGGCCGACTAGGCTGAGGCTATGTCCGCTCACTGGGCGATGTGTGCGGAGACCGCGAACTTCTGGCGTGCCCCGGTTAAGATTATTATTTCTTTCTTGCGCGGCGACCCTCAAGATTGGGCCTTCGCATTGGCGCCAGGGGATCCTGCATTGCTTAGTGTAGATGCATTTTTTCTAGCCCTTGGATTGCTCTATGAGGAACCTAATCTTGAGAACCAGGCTGAAAAAACGTTATTGGCCCTCTCGCAGGGGCAAGATGAAGCAGAGGTGTACTGCCAGAAATTTCGGAAATGGTCGGTGCTTACTCAGTGGAATGAGTGTGCCCTGGCTGCAAATTTCAGAGAAGGTCTTTCTGAAGCCATTAAGAATGTCATGGTGGGGTTCCCTACGCCTGCAGGTCTGAATGAGTCAATGACTCTGGCCAATCAGATTGATCGGCGTTTGCGGGAGCGCAAACCTGTGCACCATTTGGCGGTGTCTTCTGAACAGACACCTGAATCTATGCAATGTGACAGAATTCTGACCAGAAGTGAACGGCAAAATTATAGACGGCAAAATGGGTTGTGCTTTTACTGTGGTGACTCAGCTCATGTTATCTCAGCATGCTCTAAGCGCAAAAAAAAGGTTGATAAATCTGTCACCATTGGTACTTTACAGCCTAAGTTCATTTTGTCTGTTACCCTGATTTGTTCCCTGTCATCTTACCCGGTTAATGCTTTTGTAGATTCAGGTGCCGCCCTGAGTCTGATGGATTGGTCATTTGCCAGGCGCTGTGGTTTTGATTTGGAGCCTTTAAAATTCCCTATTCCACTAAGGGGAATTGATTCTACACCATTGGCTACGAATAGACCTCAGTACTGGACACAAGTGACCATGTGGATGACTCCTGTTCATCAGGAGGTGATTCGCTTTCTTGTACTGCATAATTTGTATGATGTCGTCGTGTTGGGTCTACCATGGTTGCAGACTCATAATCCAGTCCTGGATTGGAAAGCTATGTCGGTGTCAAGTTGGGGTTGTCAGGGAATTCATGGTGACGCTCCTGTGGTGTCAATTGCTTCGTCCACTCCTTCTGAAGTCCCTACGTTTTTGTCAGACTACCAGGATGTATTTGAGGAGCCCAAACTCAATTCTCTACCTCCTCATAGGGACTGTGATTGTGCTATAAATTTGATTCCTGGTAGTAAGTTTCCTAAGGGACGACTTTTCAATTTATCTGTGCCGGAGCATGCTGCCATGCGGAGTTATATAAAGGAGTCTTTAGAGAAGGGACATATTCGCCCGTCCTCATCCCCTCTTGGTGCAGGATTCTTTTTTGTGGCTAAAAAGGATGGGTCCCTGAGACCCTGTATTGATTATCGCCTTTTGAATAAAATCACGGTCAAATTTCAGTATCCATTGCCATTGTTAACTGATTTGTTTGCTCGCATTAGGGGGTCTAGTTGGTTCACCAAGATAGATCTTCGTGGTGCGTATAACCTTGTGCGTATAAAACAGGGTGATGAATGGAAAACTGCATTTAATACGCCTGAAGGCCATTTTGAGTACTTGGTGATGCCTTTTGGACTTTCTAATGCTCCTTCAGTCTTTCAGTCCTTTATGCATGACATCTTCCGTGAATATCTGGATAAGTTTATGATTGTGTATCTGGATGATATTCTGGTTTTTTCGGATGATTGGGAGTCTCATGTTAAGCAGGTCAGGATGGTCTTTCAGGTCCTGCGTGACAATGCTTTATTTGTGAAGGGCTCAAAATGTCTTTTTGGAGTCCAGAAGATTTCTTTTTTGGGTTTCATTTTTTCTCCTTCTACTATTGAGATGGACCCAGTCAAGGTTCAGGCTATTCATGACTGGACGCGGCCTACATCTGTTAAGAGTCTTCAGAAGTTCTTGGGTTTTGCTAATTTTTACTGTCGCTTCATAGCTAATTTTTTTGGCGTTGTTAAGCCTTTGACGGATTTGACCAAGAAGGGTTCTGATGTGACTAATTGGTCTTCTGCGGCTGTGGAGGCCTTTCGGGAGCTGAAGCGTCGGTTTTCTTCGGCTCCGGTCTTATGTCAGCCAGATGTCTCACTTCCCTTCCAGGTGGAGGTTGATGCTTCCGAGATTGGAGCGGGGGCTGTTTTGTCGCAGAGAAGCCCCGATGGCTCTGTGATGAAGCCGTGTGCCTTCTTTTCAAGAAAGTTTTCGCCTGCCGAGCGGAATTATGATGTCGGTAATCGGGAGCTGTTGGCTATGAAGTGGGCATTTGAGGAGTGGCGACATTGGCTCGAGGGAGCTAAACATCGTGTGGTGGTCTTGACTGACCACAAGAATTTGATTTATCTCGAGTCGGCCAAGCGGCTGAATCCCAGACAGGCTCGTTGGTCGTTGTTTTTCTCTCGTTTTGATTTCATGGTCTCGTATCTGCCGGGTTCGAAGAATGTGAAGGCTGATGCTCTTTCTAGGAGTTTTGTGCCTGACTCTCCTGGAGATTCAGAGCCGGCTGGTATCCTTAGAAAAGGGGTGATTTTGTCTGCCATCTCCCCAGATTTGCGACGTGTGCTGCAAGAGTTTCAGGCGGATAGACCTGACCGCTGTCCACCGGAGAGACTGTTTGTCCCGGATAGATGGACCAACAGAGTCATCTCCGAGGTTCATTCTTCGGTGTTGGCGGGCCATCCTGGAATATTTGGTACCAGAGACTTGGTGGCCAGGTCTTTTTGGTGGCCTTCCTTGTCGCGGGATGTGCGTTCCTTTGTGCAGTCTTGTGGAATTTGTGCTCGGGCAAAGATTGCTGTTCTCGTGCCAGTGGTTTGCTGTTACCTTTGCCTGTCCCGAAGAGGCCTTGGACGCACATTTCCATGGATTTTATTTCAGATCTCCCTGTCTCTCAGAGAATGTCTGTCATCTGGGTGGTGTGTGATCGTTTTTCTAAGATGGTCCATTTGGTGCCCTTGCCTAAGTTGCCTTCCTCCTCCGAGTTGGTTCCACTGTTTTTTCAAAATGTGGTTCGTTTGCACGGGATTCCTGAGAACATTGTTTCTGACAGAGGATCCCAGTTTGTATCTAGATTTTGGCGGACCTTTTGTGCTAAGTTGGGCATTGAATTGTCTTTTTCTTCGGCCTTCCATCCTCAGACGAATGGCCAAACCGAGCGAACTAATCAGACCTTGGAGACTTATTTAAGATGTTTTGTTTCTGCTGACCAGGACGACTGGGTTACTTTTTTACCGTTGGCCGAGTTTGCCCTTAATAATCGGGCTAGTTCTGCTACTTTGGTTTCTCCTTTTGTTTTGTAATTCGGGGTTTCATCCTCGTTTTTCCTCGGGTCAGGTGGAGCCTTCTGACTGTCCTGGAGTGGATGTTGTGGTGGATAGGTTGCATCAGATTTGGAATCATGTGGTGGACAATTTGAAGTTGTCACAAGAGAAGGCTCAGCTCTTTGCCAACCGCCGTCGCTGTGTGGGTCCCCGACTTCGCGTTGGGGACTTGGTGTGGTTGTCTTCTCGCTTCGTTCCTATGAAGGTCTCCTCTCCTAAGTTCAAGCCTCGGTTTATAAGATTCTTATAAGATTCTGGAAGTCCTTGGCCCTGTGTCATTCCGTCTGGACCTCCCGGCATCATTTGCTATTCATAATGTGTTCCATCGCTCGTTGTTGCGGAGGTATGTGGTACCTGTGGTTCCTCCGGTTGAGCCTCCTGCCCCGGTGCTGGTTGAGGGAGAATTGGAATACGTGGTGGAGAAGATCTTGGATTCTCGTGTTTCTAGACGGAGGCTCCAGTATTTGGTCAAGTGGAAGGGCTATGGTCAGGAGGATAATTCTTGGGTTGTCGCCTCTGATGTTCATGCGGCCGATTTGGTTCGTGCCTTCCATGTGGCTCATCCTGATCGCCCTGGGGGTTTTCATGAGGGTTCGGTGACCCCTCCTTAAGGGGGGGGTACTGTTGTGAACTCTGTTTTCGGGCTCCCTCTTGTGGTCACTGGTGGTATGGTGTGACTTTTGCTTTGGGCTCCCCCTGGTGGCTTTGTTTGTTATCCTGCGGGTCTCTGGCTATCAGCTGGTTCGTTATCCTCTGGGAGGTTCCTATATAGCTCTGTTTTGCTTCCTCTTGTTGCCGGCTGTCTATGTAATCAGTGCTACTCAGATTCCTTCTGACTACCTTGCTCCCAGTCCATCCAGGACAAGCTAAGTTTTGTTTGCTCTTTTTTTGATCAGCAGTGTTTATCATGTTGTCTTGTCCAGCTTGCTAAAATGTGATTCCCTCGCTTGCTGGATGCTCTAGTGGACTGAGTTTCTCCCCACACACCATTAGTTGGTGCGTGGGTTCTTGAAATCTCAGGATGGATATGTTGTAAGGGTTTTTTATTGATCGCATAGACCCCTGCTCTATTTTCTGCTTTCTAGTACTAGTGGGCCCCTTTTGCTGAATCTGATTTCATCCCTACGTATGTGCCTTCTTCTTACTTCACCGTTAATATTTGTTGGGGGCTTCTATATCTTTGGGGATTATTTCTCTGGAGGCAAGCGAGGTCTCTCTTTCTCTTTAGGGGTAGCTAGTTCCTCAGGCTGACTCGAGACGTCTAGGAAATTTTTAGGCACGTTCACCGGCTACCTCTAGTTGTGTTGCATAGGTTCAGTTTTGCGATCAGTCCAGTTACCATCTCCCTAGAGCTTGTCCTTAGTTTATTCACTTGCTGGTCTATTCGTGATCCTCAGCCACTAAGGATCATAACACTCCTCCTCCCTGCAGGCCCCGGATCCAGAAATGGCTGCAGGGCTGCATCCGGGTTCCAATAAATACATTTCTGTATCTAAATAAAAAAAAGTACACGATTCGACCTATAAAACTGTCCCACTAGTTAACCCCTTCAGTGAACACCTTAAAAAAAAAACCAGGCAAAAAATGCCGCTTTATTATCATACCACCGAATAAAATGTGGAATAACACGCGATCAAAAAGAGGGATATAAAAAAGGATGGTACCGCTGAAAACGTTATCTTGTCCTGCAAAAAAAGATCCGCCATACAGCATGAGCCAAAAAATAAAAAGTTCTAGTCCTCAGAATAAAGCGATATAAAAATAATTATTTTTTATATAAAATAATTTTTATCATATAAAAGAGCCAAAACATAAAAAAAAGATGTAAATGAGGTACCGCTGCAATCGTACTGACCCGAAGAATAAAACTGCTTTATCAATTTTACCAAACAAGGAACGGTATAAACGCCCCCCCCCCCCCCAAAAAAAAAAAGAAATTAATTGCTGGTTTTTGGTCATTCTGCCTCACAAAAATCGGAATAAAAAGCGATCAAAAAATGTCATGTGCCCGAAAATGGTACAAATAAAAACGTCAACTCGTCCAGCAAAAAACAAGACCTCATATGACTCTGTGGACCAAAATATGGAAAAATTATAGCTCTCAAAATGTGGAGACGCAAAAACAATTTTTTGCAATAAAAAGCGTCTTTCAGTGTGTGACAGCTGACAATCATAAAAATCCGCTAAAAACCCGCTATAAATAGTAAATCAAACCCCCCTTCATCACCCCATTACTTAGGGAAAAATAATAAAATGAAAAAAAAATGTATTTATTTCCATTTTCCCATTAGGGTTAGGGTTAGGGTTGGGGCTAAAGTTAGGGTTAGGCTTGGGGCTAAAGTTAGGGTTAGGGTTGGGTCTAAAGTTAGGGTTAGGCCTAAAGTTAGGGTTAGAGTTGGGGCTAAAGTTAGGGTTAGGGTTGGGGCTAAAGTTAGGGATGGTGCTAAAGTTAGGGTTAGGGTTTGGATTACATTTATGGTTGGTATTAGGGTTAGGGGTGTGTCAGTGTTAGGGGTGTTGTTAGGGTTATGGTTGGGATTAGGGTTAGGGGTGTGTTGGAGTTAGGGGTGTGGTTAGGGTTGGGATTAGGATTAGGGGTGTGTTGGGGTTAGGGGTACGGTTGGGATTAGGGTTAGGGGCGTGTTCGGGTTAGGGGTGTGGTTAAGGTTATGGTTAGGGTTGGGATTAGGGTTAGGGGTGTGTTTGGGTTAGGGTTTCAGTTAGAATTGGGGGGTTTCCACTGTTTAGGCACATCAGGGGCTCTCCAAACGCGACATGGCATCCGATCTCAATTCCAGCCAATTTTGCATTGAAAAGTAAAACGGCGCTCCTTCCCTTCCGAGCTCTGCCATGTGTCCAAACAGTGGTTTACCCCCACATATGGAGTATCAGCGTACTCAGGACAAATTGCACAACAACTTTTGGGGTCCAATTTCTTCTGCTACCCTTGGGAAAATAAAAAATTGGGGGCGAAAATATCATTTTTGTGAAAAAATATGATTTTTTATTTTTACAGCTCTACATTATAAACTTCTGTAAAGCACTTGGTGGGTCAAAGTGCTCACCACAGGTGTATCTAGGGTTTCTGGCACCCGGGACAAGAACTCATTTTGGCGCCCCCCCACCAAGGACATATGCGATTTTCACACTTAGTCATGTACCGACGAGCTCCTCTCCCTAATGCTCTCAAGGATCAGTGAAAAACTAAGAGAAGCAGGAAGAGAAGCTCGTTGTCACAGGACCACAAGTATGAAAGTCTCATGTGAGTGAAGTGTCCATGTGACAACTACTGGAACCTGCAGAGCTGAATCCTGACATCGCAGGCTTCTGAATTCTCACAACTAATGCATTGCACACTTTTACTATTCTCCCTTGCCGGTGGACAGTCATGTCAGCACAAGTATGCGATTTGTATACCTCTGGCCACATTCCGACTAGACGTGCCCGGCCTCACTCAGTTTATTTTCATTGAGTGAGGCCACACATGTCTAGTCAGCACATGGCCACATGTATCTAAATCGCCAGCACGAGAGAATCCTGACAGCGTGCAGTGCGCACTGTGAGAATTCAGAAGTCTGCAGTCACAAAGAATGACTGCAGACTCATTACAAACCTGAACATCCCCTTTAATGCTCCTAACATAAATAAAACATGAGAGTTAGTCAGTATCACACATAACATTTACATACAGATTAGATGACCTCGTCTCTGGAGTCGTTCTTTTCTCATCTTGTCCAGATCCCATGATGCGTTTTCTCATCCACAGCCATCTTCTCCGCTCTTTTGCAGAAAATTTCCATATGATGCCCTTAAAGATACAAGTGTCATTAAACTGCTCCTGAACAAAAAAATTGCCCCTCACTATTTTGTCTGCACAAAATATGACCCCCACACTGTCCCTCTTATGGTACATGCTCTTCACACTGACCTCTCCTTTCCATACCGGCCCCCTCTTCACACTGTCCTCTCATACTGTGTCCCCCCTATAGGGCCCAGTATTTATACTGTACTCTCTCATCACACTCCCTCTTCCTGGTATACTGTCCCCTCCTGGCTGTGCCCTCACACTGTCCCTCTATGCTACAACCCCACTATTCAGTTTTTATTCTGTGCCCACTCACTTTTGTCCCCCCATACTGTCTCCTTACACTATTCCCCTCCCTCCTCATACTGTCTCCTCTCAAATCCCTCCTGTTCACCATACTGTCTCCTCATATATTTACCCCCTCACTTTCTGTACTACCTGCTCACCTATAGCTGCGCAGATAGCTGCGCATGCGCAGTAGTGTGAGACTTACACTTGGCACAATGATTACACATTAACGGCGGCCCGGCGTTATGGGTTACCAGGGCGTTACGACTCCGAATTCATACAAGCACACATTTGTGGTTGATGTATGTTTACACACTATTGATAGTTCAAGCCTGGGGTAACCATGGCTGCTAGACGCTGAACCAGCGCAAGCGCACTGTGAATGGGCACAGATAGGTTGCCGTAAGGTCATCTGACCGGAACGGCTTTGTATATATAAGGGACTGGGATTTAGATTTAGCCACGCCCCCTGAGGAAGCGAGGCTGTTACAAGCACGCGAAACGCGCGTTGGGGTGATCGAGGTCCCCAGGAGAACTGGAAACTAAGAATGGGTAATTATCACCTTTAATTTTGACATGCAAACAGGCTATTGGATTCAATGTTACTAATGCTTTGTGACGGCCGGCTCATTGAATAAGCATTGAGCATGAAGTGTTAGTCTTCAATGATAGAAATCACACTGAGTCGTTGCTGTTTTCATATGTATGTTGCAATAGCCTGTTTAATCTGGTTTTCCTCTGTGGACCTATGGTCAATTTCACTCACCTGGGTAGTTCGCATTGTATGTACTTGATATGTAATATCCATTTTTAAATTGTAAAATTCTTTGGATTTAATAAATAGTTAATTTAGTAAACTCTTGGTTCTCCTGTTCATGTAATTTGCGCATGAGTAATTCTAAATAGATGGATATTTTGATTTCACTGGTATTTTTCTAATGATCTAACTCCCCATACTGTGTCTGCACACATCCCATCACCCTCACTCCCCGTACTCTGTCCACATACATTTTTCACATTGCTCCTCATACTGTGCCCTCGTTCTCCCATATTACTTCCTCATATATGCCCCTATTCCCTCATACTGTTTCCTCATACATGCCTCCAATTCCCCCATACTGTTTCCTCAAACATGCCCCCAATTCCCCCATACTTTTTCCTCATGCATGCCCCCCATTCTCCTGTACTGTTTCCTCATACATGCCCCCAATTCCCCCATACTGTTTCCTCATACATGCCCCCCATTCCCCAATATTGTTTCCTCGTACATGCCCTCATTCCCCAATACTGTTTCCTTATATATGCCCCCCATTCCCCCATACGGTTTCCTCATACATGCCCCCAATTCCCCCATACTGTTTCCTCAAAGATGCCCCTAATTCCCCTGTACTGTTTCCTCATATATGCCCCCCATCTCCCCTTTTGCTCTTCATCTTGTGTCCTCAAATCTCCCCCACACATTAAATTCCCATCCCCACTCCAAATCTCACCACACACATAATACATTTCCCCATCCCCAAATTCTCCCCACACATAATAAATCCCCCTATCCCCACTCAAATTGTCCACACACATATTATTGTCCTCTACGCCACCCCATCTTTGCTCTCTTCACCACCTCCATCATTGCCTTCTCCATCACGCCCATCATTGCCCATTTCACCACCTCCAGCATTTCCTCCCCCCAATCCCATCATTGCCCTTTCCACCACATACATCGTTTCCTCCTCCCCCACCATCCCCATCCTTGCCCATTCCACCACTTCTATCATTTCCTCCTCCCCCACCATCCCCATCCTTGCCCATTCCACCACTTCCATCATTTCCTCCTCTCCCACCATCCCCATCCTTGCCCATTCCATCACTTCCATCATTTCCTCCTCCACCACCGTCCCGATCATTGCTCCCTCCCCGTCAGCCCCATCATTGCCCTCTCCTCCCCCACCATCCCCATCATTGCCCACTCCCCATCAGCCCCATCATTGCCCTCTCCTCCCCCACCATCCTCATCATTGCCCTCTCCCCATCAGCCCCATCATTGCCCTCTCCTCCCCCACCATCCCCATCATTGCCCTCTCCCCATCAGCCCCATCATTGCCCTCTCCTTCCCCACCATCCCCATCATTGCCCTCTTCCCATCAGCCCCTTCATTGCCCTCTCCTGCCCCACCATCCCCATCATTGCCCTCTCCCCGTCAGCCCCATCATTGCCCTCTCCTCCCCCTACACACACACACACCATTTACTTCTCTGCAGATTCCCCTGCAGCGTGCCACACACACACACACACACACACACACACACACACACACCCATCTCACCTCTCCTCGCACTCTGCCGCAGCATCTCCATCGCCTTCCTCTGACACAGCCGGCCGCTGAATGATGACGTCATCCAGTGGCGCGTCTGTGTGAGAGGAAGTGCGGGCAGAAAGCAAGAAGATAGATCGCTGCAGCTCCGCTGCTATTTTCTCTTGTAGGCAGCGGAGCTGCAAGGATTTCTCTCTGCCCACTGCAGCCACCCTGCAGGGGCCCCCCTCCACCTCCGCACATGTTGGGAGCCGGCGCTCTGCTGCTTCTCTGTGCCGGCTATCAGCTTGACAGTTGGCACAGAGAACAGCTGACTCCCAGACCGGTGGGGCAGAATGCAGCAGCCGGGGGAGACACTGTGGACCGCCACACTAGGCGGCCTGACTGCACCCCCCTGCTGGCTGCCCCGGCTGCCCCCCTTAGATACGCCACTGGTGCTCACCACACAGTTCCTTAGGGGGTCTACTTTCAAAAACGGTGTTACTTGTGGGGGGTTTCAATGTTTAGGCACATCAGGAGCTCTCCAAATGCAACATGGCGTCCCATCTCAATTCCAGTCAATTTTGCATTGAAAAGTCAATTGAAAAGCTCCTTCCCTTCCGAGCTCTGCCATGCGCCCAAACAGTGGTTTACCCCCACATATGGGGTATCGGCGTACTCAGGACAAATTGTACAACAACTTTTGGGGTCCAATTTCACCTGTTACCCTTGGTAAAAATAAAACAAACTGGAGCTGAATTAAATTTTTTGTGAAGAAAAGTTAAATGTTCATTTTTTGTTAAACATTCCAAAAATTCCTGTGAAACACCTGAAGGGTTACTAAACTTCTTGAATGTGGTTTTGAGCACCTTGAGGGGTGCAGTTTTTAGAATGGTGTCACACTTGGTTATTTTCTATCATATAGACCCCTCAAAGTGACTTCAAATGTGATGCAGTCCCTAGAAAAAGTGGAATTGTAAAAATGAGAAATTGCTGGTCAACTTTTAACACTTATAACTCCCTAACAAAAAAAATGTTGGTTCCAAAATTGTGCTGATGTAAAGGAGACATGTGGGAAATGTTACTTATTAAGTATTTTATGCGATATATTTCTGTGATTTAAGGGCATAAAAATTCAAATTTGAAAATTGCGAAATTTTCAAAATTTTCGCCAAATTTCCATTTTTTTCACAAATAAACGCAGGTAATATCAAAGAAATTTTACCACTATCATGAAGTACAATATGTCACGAGAAAACAGTGTCAGAATCACCGGGATCCGTTGAAGCGTTCTAGAGTTATAACCTCATAAAGGGACAGTGGTCAGAATTGTAAAAATTGGCCCGGTCATTACCGTGCAAACCACCATTGGTGGTAAAGGGGTTAATGTTATAAGTGATCGGTGCTTTTGTTATCAGATTGTTCAGTTTTTGATTTATTTCTGATGGGAAGATTAGCTACATCTGATTCTGGAGCAGACCTTATGCTGTGGATTAGTTGGATTTTTGGGAGTAGGAATACAATGAAGCGGAGACTCCACACCTGGCTCCCCCAATGTCCAGTGACGTGGGCCCACACTGAGTGTCCATCAGCGCCGTGGGCCTCGTGCCCTAGTCCTGGTATGACTCCATCATGAAGGGAATATGATGAGGTTCATGTTGTCTCAGTCATTTCTTCCAAACGAGGTTTCAACACTGAAGGAAATAGATCAACATTGGCTTCACCCAAACATAACACGTCCCCTTCTATATTTCTGTACCCGAGACCCTGGCACTCCCCATGCTGCTGACTGAGTCCAGGCGTTGTTAAGTGGGCAGACACCCATTTATATCATTTTATTTTTTTTTCCAAAACATATCAGCAATTCAAGTTAACTTTACGGAGAAAACCGACGCCCCGCGATGACGTCCGGTCAAACCACACTCAACGCAACGGGCCACGGGGAACAGCGAATGGCGACAAAGCGGGATGACTAACAGAGAAAACACAAACTTCTGGAGGAGGAAGTATTAATAAAGAAATTTTTGTTTTAATATGAAATAGAAAATTCTGAGATTTGGCATGTTACAGCGATTCGGGGCCGACTGGAGGCATCTGAACGTCTCTCGCCGTACAGGGCAGATACTCTGTGTTCTTTGGACTCATTCCCATGTCCCCTGCAGGAAAGCAATCTGCCTATTTACATATCAAAGCCGAGGAATAAGCCAATCCCAGTAGGCTTCAAAAGGGAAACGCGCGCTCTATATATAGGAGACGACCGCTGAGACCCCCACCTCCTCACATGAGTTCATATTTTTTTACATTTCCATAAAAAAAGTGTTGTTTTTACCTTAATGCTCTAATAGAAAGGAGTCTGGTTGGAGGATTTACCCACAGATATGTAGATATAACATGCTGGTCTCAAGTGTCAAAATTGGGGGAAAGTAAAATTACAAAAAATTCAAGGCTAGAAATCAATGAATGAAGCGTGAAGACCCCTCACACATATAGGAATAAAACAAAACATTGTAATAAAAAATAATATACAATATCCGAGGAGTAAATGAATAATAGATATCTAATTCTGGCCTAATTATTATCACATAGTGATACAGTAAATAAACATTGCACTGCAATAGAACAAAACATTTAAATATAAAGATGACAGATACAGAATATCAGACTAATGCAAATATTTAGTTATAGAATAATAAAATATCTTTAAACATAACTCAGGAAAAAGACATCACAATTACAACACTTAAGGGTAAGTTTTGCAAAAAATAGAAACTGTTATTTTGCAAGTGGGAAATGGTGAAATGCAGCAGAAAATTGTGACAATGTAACTAGTGATGAAGATGATCGGTTCTGGCGCTGTTTTCATGGTGGTGGGTCATCTGTGCAAACCTCTCAGGAGTGAGACGCAGCAGAGAGGACACTGCACTTTAGCGATAGTAGTTGGCACTATGCACACAGTCATCGATTTTGATTAAACTTCTATATGGGAACTTAGTGAAACAACCTTCATAGTACGATAACTATGGTATAAGTATATATGGTTACATTCGGATTCATTCATGAATTTTGGTTGTTTTAAGTAAGAATATATAATAGACGTAAGTAAGAATATATAACTCTACCTTGTAGTAATTTTTCTTAATTCAATGCTATGGATGTGTGGTGTGTCATCAATTGCTGGTCTTCTAGTTTGGCTTGAGGCATCCAATATATACTTGAGCAATTTCATGTATTTTCGCAAATAAACTTTATTGATTTTATATATACACTCCTTGTTCTTTGATTGGTTCTGGGTTTATGTGATATATACGGAGTGTGACCTATGGATGTTTAGGTTGTTTTTGAGGACTAACATGTAAAAACAGAACTATTTTGTGTCTCATTATTTGTATTTCGACACAAAGAACAAATAACACATTGTCAGTCTAATAAAATATATAACAAAACCAAATCAAAATAATATATACTGATATAATGTAGGTATATATAATATTATAGCAAGGAAATAACATTTAGAAATTGGACATAAACATTAAAGAACAAAGTAACTTTTCCTGACTTATTATTGTACAATAATAAAGTAGTAATACTAGTAATAAAGTATGATTGATCATACGGCGATGATCGGCCATATGACTGTGCAGCGCCCCAGAGTCCTGGTCGTTGCAGTATCATGGCTCAGCCACTAAGGGGGGCCATGGTGCGTCCGATGGCACTGAAGGAGTTCTCTGAGCAGGTATCACAGTCACCAATTGATTTCACAGCTGGGCCTCCGGGGGGAGCTAAGGGTGCTATTCATTAGGCCACTCCCCACCATAGTGGGTAAACTGGGGGTCAGGCAGGAAGTTAGAGAGAACGCTGACGGGATTGAACGGAGCAACACCCTGTGGCAGGGGGTGTTGTGAAGGGAGAGACTGTAGGGTCTCTGCCAGGGGTGGGATCCTGGCAGAGGCTTGGCATTGAAAGAACGTAACGGGTCCGCGCAGGCTCCTGGAAGCGGCGGGACTCAAGAAAGGACTAGAAGCGAGATAGATTGTGCTGAGTGAGAAACGAAGTCAAGCGAAAGGAGATACCAGTGAGGGTTGTGCTGAAAGAGGCAGCACCTTACTGAGGCGCACTACCGGTGGCCGGAACGCCGAGGAGGTAAAGAGTTTCAAGCCATACCTCAGACCTACGGCAGGGCAGTTAGCTTTAGGCGGACTGTCTCACGCATCACCCAGGAAGGCAAAGGGGGGGTACCAACAGGAGAGGGGCGCAGATAGAGTCCCAGAAGATCTCCGAGCCTCCCCGTCATACGGGTGCGTTCCTACCATAGTATCTGGAGGGACGAGGAAGATCTTTGCGAATTAAGTTGTTGTGAGGGAACACGAGAAACAGACACAACAGTTGTGGGGTACTTTCCGTAAGCACAGCAGGGAAGGACTGCAACACATAGCGCTAGAAGGAAGGCACCGATTTCCACCTGCAAGGAGAGCTCTGGAAGTGCCATTGGACCGGCCGGACTTGCGCAGCCTGGTGAGCCGTATTCTGGACTGAGGACCCAGAGAGCTTCAGTAAAGAGGTAAAGAAACGGCAACCTGGTGTCCTCGTTATTTACCGCGACCTGCACCCCACAACCGCACCGCTACACCGTTACTACACCACTTATTGCACCGGACGTCCCCCACTGACAGACAGGGCCACGGACCGGGTCTAGCCACCGTGACAACCCCAGGACTGAGACCTAGAGGCCCGGCTCCGGGTACCCCTCGGCCCTGCGGCGGTGTGGGGGCGCTCCAAACTTGGCGTCACGAACAGGATCTACTTAAGCCTGAAGAATCAGGTCATGTGTGCCTAGAGACTGTGATTTACTGTGCTTTATTGCAAGATTGTGCTGCGCCATTAGCCGCCAAAAGTTCCCGCCAAAAGGCGCCGCCATTGCTACACCCCAGGAGAAGGAGGGTGTGTTATGGGCGGAGACTCCCAGTGTGGCGCGAGAAATGGCTACCGCCCCCTGCACTTCTGGCTGCAAAGAGATGACCTGCCCCAAAACAGAAGAGAAACACCCCTTGATATGCAACGGCGAGAAGCTGGCGACGGAGAACTCGACCTCGGAGAAATGGCGGAGTTAGGTGCATGCACTGCCACCGACTATCAGGCAGCGATGATGAACGGCGAGTGCCTGAGCGAGGAAGAAGCGGTTCCGGCCTGCCTTTCTTCACCGGAGATGGACCGAAAGCCCGCGGACCCGACAGCAGAGCTACGTCCACCAATCCCGACCTCGGAGTTAGAGGAGGAGGAATCACAGCAAGCGGAGCCGAATCCGAGCATCCCATTGGAGGAGCCCCGGTCCGGGCTGCAGCCGACTCCAGTGTCCTCGTTAACGGACCGGAGCGACACCAATGGAACCACATTAGGCGCAGGTATGGCCGACGTCCCTGCTCCCCTCCACGAGCCCGCTTCCATGACCCACCTCCATCTCAGTAGGGAGCGACTTATCTCGGCAGGGCTAATGGTGCTATCCCCCGATGACCTAGGGAGGATGGTGCCGCCGCTGTCGACTGGAGTGGGGGAACCCGGGGATGTGAGCTTAGATGGAGTAGTTCTTCGGTGGGACACCCCCTGGTTTAGAGCGGATGGATCCCGGGAGAACGGGTCCACTCTTGCGGTGCTTACATGGGAACAATATAGACAGTGCTTGATTCTGCAGTGGAAAGGACGGAAAGGAGCTGAGTCGATGGGCCCATCGAAAGTACAACAACCCCCCCCAGCATGGGATGACAGAGACGCGGTAAGGCGGGGCACTGTGTTGGCCTACCATGTAAAAAGGGGGTGGGGCCTCATACACGAGCCGGGACTGGATACTGATGTTTTTGTTGCACATTGTAATGTGAGGGCTCCCTGTTGTGGCCGAAGCGGAGAACCGTTACAAAAGGGGGATCCAGTGACCTACAGCCGCCACTTGAACCCCCTCGGGTGGTATGCACGGAATGTTCGGCGGTGTATGTCTGGAGCCACAGCACTTGCTACCCCAGACCTGGTCCCGGGAGTACCCGATCTTGTCACCATTGCAACAGTACGCCTAGTAGCAGCCCCAGAGTTGGCCAGTCGAGTCCATCTGCATGTCCGGACCGCGGACACTGGCACCACGGCGGCTGGGTTCCAGGAACCCAAGCCACCAGAAGAAGAATAAACCTCGATACCATGAAAATGTAAATAGTTAACTGTTCATTCCTTTAACTGTTCCTGTTTGCTACTAAACCCGTCTAGGGTTAAAGGTGACCCCTTTGTTGACCCGGGGCCACTATTGTTGTTCTCAAAGTTTTGCACAAGTTTAAAAAACTGCAGAAATCATGGACTGTGCATGATTCGAACTTTCCTTTGTAAATAGTTGCACCTTCTTAAGGGTGCTCCCTACTGGTTTTAGCCAAAGACACTTTGCGAAGATATTTGCCCTATTGGTTTGAGCCAAAAGACACTTTGCGAAGATTCCTTCTCTACTGGTTTTAGTTAAAGACACTTTGCGAAGAAACCTTTCCTACTAGTCCTAGTTAAAGACACTTTGTGAAGATCCCGGGCTGGAACTTTGCATAAGACTGGTAGGCTGAGAAGACGAGCTACCTCAGAAAGACTTGGTCCCCTCTTAAAGGGGATGTGACGAAGTAAATTTGAAAGAGATACTGTTACCGAACAGTAATGTGATAATGATGCCTTGAAAAAGAAAATGTAACTGTTTTACATGCCGAGTTATATGTGTTGAAGTTGTTGAAATGTGAAATCTGAATAATGTTTTGTAGAAAGGAAAGATGCAGAGAGCCCGTAGGGGTAGATGTAGAAGCCTGCATAGTTGAAAGTAAAAGAAGTAATAATGAAGGTGAGGATAGAAGGTAAACCCCGCGTCCCCATTGAAAAGTTACTTTGTTACTAAGGACAGAGAGTGAACCCGTAGGGGTTAGAGAGTGAGTCCTTAAAGGAGCCGAGTAGAGCGGGCTCAGAGTTCTTTAAATGAAAGGAATGTTATGTCTATACTGTGTATAGTAGCGAAAGGCAGTAGGCCCTGGCTGAACAGGGCGGTCCTGTAAAAGAAAGGAGAGGCAGTAGGTCTGGTGCCGTAGGGACAGGCGGTCCTGCAGGTTCACAAGAAGGAGAATGTAAAGTTGAAATGCCTTATAATGTGATTATAGGAAGGCCTTTGATAGACTAAGAGTGTGAGTTTCTTAAAGGCAATGTTAAGTTATTGTTCCAAAAATTGCACTAAGTAGAATACCCGGTTGGGTAACAGAAGTTATTTATGTTCTGTAATTTATAATGTTGATTATGTTTGTAACGTTAAAAGTGTCCTCACCTCCCATAAAGGGAAGCTTACTTAAGTATACTTACTGTTATTTGCACTCAACAAAATTGTATGTCTTTTTGCTAACCTGTATTGTTGTTTTTCTTCCCAGTCCCGGAGTACTGTGTTTAACCAGGGGGGAGTGCAGCGCCCCAGAGTCCTGGTCGTTGCAGTATCATGGCTCAGCCACTAAGGGGGGCCATGGTGCGTTCGATGGCACTGAAGGAGTTCTCTGAGCAGGTATCACAGTCACCAATTCATTTCACAGCTGGGCCTCCGGGGGGAGCTAAGGGTGCTATTCATTAGGCCACTCCCCACCATAGTGGGTAAACTGGGGGTCAGGCAGGAAGTTAGAGAGAACGCTGACGGGATTGAACGGAGCAACACCCTGTGGCAGGGGGTGTTGTGAAGGGAGAGACTGTAGGGTCTCTGCCAGGGGTGGGATCCTGGCAGAGGCTTGGCATTGAAAGAACGTAACGGGTCCGCGCAGGCTCCTGGAAGCGGCGGGACTCAAGAAAGGACTAGAAGCGAGATAGATTGTGCTGAGTGAGAAACGAAGTCAAGCGAAAGGAGATACCAGTGAGGGTTGTGCTGAAAGAGGCAGCACCTTACTGAGGCGCACTACCGGTGGCCGGAACGCCGAGGAGGTAAAGAGTTTCAAGCCATACCTCAGACCTACGGCAGGGCAGTTAGCTTTAGGCGGACTGTCTCACGCATCACCCAGGAAGGCAAAGGGGGGGTACCAACAGGAGAGGGGCGCAGATAGAGTCCCGGAAGATCTCCGAGCCTCCCCGTCATACGGGTGCGTTCCTACCATAGTATCTGGAGGGACGAGGAAGATCATTGCGAATTAAGTTGTTGTGAGGGAACACGAGAAACAGACACAACAGTTGTGGGGTACTTTCCGTAAGCACAGCAGGGAAGGACTGCAACACATAGCGCTAGAAGGAAGGCACTGATTTCCACCTGCAAGGAGAGCTCTGGAAGTGCCATTGGACCGGCCGGACTTGCGCAGCCTGGTGAGCCGTATTCTGGACTGAGGACCCAGAGAGCTTCAGTAAAGAGGTAAAGAGACGGCAACCTGGTGTCCTCGTTATTTACCGCGACCTGCACCCCACAACCGCACCGCTACACCGTTACTACACCACTTATTGCACCGGACGTCCCCCACTGACAGACAGGGCCACGGACCGGGTCTAGCCACCGTGACAACCCCAGGACTGAGACCTAGAGGCCCGGCTCCGGGTACCCCTCGGCCCTGCGGCGGTGTGGGGGCGCTCCAACTGTGCTAAGAATAATTGCAAATTATGGTACAGGAAAGATATATATCTTGGTACCGTGTTAGGGCTGTCCCACACGTCCAGATAATTCCGGTACCGGAATAAATCGGTACCGGAGTTATCCGTGTCCGTGTGCCTGGGAACTCACGGAGGCCATACGTGCGGCACACGTGTGCCGCCCGTATGGCGAGTGGGTACCACACGGAGCGTGTGGTACCCACTCTGCATCATGCTGAAGCCGCGATTCATATCCTCTCTGCAGTAGCGTTTGCTGCAGAGAAAATATGAATAATAGTGTTTAAAATAAAGATCTGTGTCTGCCGCCCCCCCACCCCCTGTGCGCCCCCCCGCTGGTCAGAAAATACTTACCCGGGTCCCCCGTCGGCTGTCGCTCCTTCCTGGTCTGGCCGCGGCTTCTAGTGTATGCGGTCACGTGGGCCCGATCATTTACAGTCATGAATATGTGGCTCCACCTCCCATAGGGGCGGAGCCGACTATTCATGATTGTAAATGATCGGCCCCACGTGACCGCATACAGTAGGAGGCGCGGCCAGACCAGGAAGGAGCGAGGGAGCGGGTAAGTATTTTCTGACCAGCGGGGGGGCGCACAGGGGGTGGGGGGGCGGCGGACACATGGATCTTTATTTTTAACACTATTCTTCATATTTTCTCTATAGCAAACGCTGCTACAGGGAAGATATGAATACCGGCTTCAGCACCATGTGGGGGGGACAGCGCTTACTGTAGCGCTGTCTCCTGCACGCACACGGACCCCAGACGGAGAATGTCCGTGTGAGGTCCGTGTTTTACGCGGACCCATTGACTCTATTGGGTCCGTGTAAAACGTGCGCTCCCACGAACACTGACATGTCTCCGTGTTTGGCACACGGAGACACGGTCCACACACGGTCCGCAAAAAATCAATGACATCTGCACAGATGCATTGATTTTTATGGGTCTACGTGTGTCAGTGTCTCCGGTACGTGAGGAAACTGTCACCTCACGTACCGGAGCCACTGACGTGTGAAACCGGCCTTAGCCAGTAGATAGAAAAATATTTAGAATTGAGAGTCCTCAGTGGTTGATACCTTTTAATGGCTAACTGAAAAGATGGTAACAAATTGCAGCTTTTGAGACTACACAGGTCTCTTCATCAGGCAAAGACTAAAAGAAATTCTGAAGAATCACATATTTATGCACAACACAACACAGAACTGTCGGTATGGGAGAATGCTAAACAGTTGTGTCCATAAATAGTGGAAAGTTCCTAGATTAGGAATCTAATCCTAATCGTAATATTGGAACTTTCCAATATTTATGGACACAACTGTTTATCACTTAGCACTCTCCCATACCGACAGTTCTGTGCTGTGTTGTGCATAAATATGTGATTCTTCAGAATTTCTTTTAGTCTTTGCCTGATGAAGAGACCTGTGTAGTCTCAAAAGCTGCAATTTGTTACCATCTTTTCAGTTAGCCATTAAAAGGTATCAACCACTAAGGACTCTCAATTCTAAATATTTTTGCAAATTATGGGAAACCCATTGTAAGGTCAATATTTCTATAAAGGATGTGGTGTTTTTAACTTTAACCCTTAACAAGACTCTATTTTTGCAAACGATCAGAATGAATTCTCTAAAATTACTGATTCACCTCCAGAGCTGCAGGATATTATAGTCATCACTGCTTTACCTCCAGAGCTCCAGGATATTATAGACATCACTATTCACCTCCAGAGCTGCAGGATATTATAGACATCACTGCTTCACCTCCAGAGCTGCAGGACATTATAGACATCACTGCTTCACCTTCAGAGCTGCAGGACATTATAGACATCACTATTCACCTCCAGAGCTGCAGGATATTATAGACATCGCTATTCATCTCCAGAGCTGCAGGATATTATAGACATCACTATTCACCTCCAGAGCTGCAGGACATTATACACATCACTATTCACCTCCAGAGCTGCAGGATATTATAGACATCACTGCTTCACCTCCAGAGCTGCAGGACATTATAGACATCACTATTCACCTCCAGAGCTGCAGGATATTATAGACATCACTGCTTCACCTCCAGAGCTGCAGGACATTATAGACATCACTGCTTCACCTCCAGAGCTGCAGGACATTATAGACATCACTGCTTCACCTCCAGAGCTGCAGGATATTATAGTCATCACTGCTTCACCTCCAGAGCTGCAGGATATTATAGACATCACCGCTTCACCTCCAGAGCTGCAGGATATTATAGACATCACTATTCACCTCCAGAGCTGCAGGACATTATAGACATCACTGCTTCACCTTCAGAGCTGCAGGACATTATAGACATCACTATTCACCTCCAGAGCTGCAGGATATTATAGACATCACTGCTTCACCTCCAGAGCTGCAGGATATTATAGACATCACCACTTCACCTCCAGAGCTGCAGGATATTATAGACATCACTATTCACCTCCAGAGCTGCAGGATATTATAGACATCACTGCTTCACCTCCAGAGCTGCAGGATATTATAGACATCACCACTTCACCTCCAGAGCTGCAGGATATTATAGACATCACTATTCACCTCCAGAGCTGCAGGATATTATAGACATCACTGCTTCACCTCCAGAGCTGCAGGATATTATAGACATCACTGCTTCACCTCCAGAGCTGCAGGATATTATAGACATCACCACTTCACCTCCAGAGCTGCAGGACATTATAGACATCACTATTCACCTCCAGAGCTGCAGGATATTATAGACATCGCTATTCATCTCCAGAGCTGCAGGATATTATAGACATCACTATTCACCTCCAGAGCTGCAGGACATTATACACATCACTATTCACCTCCAGAGCTGCAGGATATTATAGACATCACTGCTTCACCTCCAGAGCTGCAGGACATTATAGACATCACTATTCACCTCCAGAGCTGCAGGATATTATAGACATCACTGCTTCACCTCCAGAGCTGCAGGACATTATAGACATCACTGCTTCACCTCCAGAGCTGCAGGACATTATAGACATCACTGCTTCACCTCCAGAGCTGCAGGATATTATAGTCATCACTGCTTCACCTCCAGAGCTGCAGGATATTATAGACATCACCGCTTCACCTCCAGAGCTGCAGGATATTATAGACATCACTATTCACCTCCAGAGCTGCAGGACATTATAGACATCACTGCTTCACCTTCAGAGCTGCAGGACATTATAGACATCACTATTCACCTCCAGAGCTGCAGGATATTATAGACATCACTGCTTCACCTCCAGAGCTGCAGGATATTATAGACATCACCACTTCACCTCCAGAGCTGCAGGATATTATAGACATCACTATTCACCTCCAGAGCTGCAGGATATTATAGACATCACTGCTTCACCTCCAGAGCTGCAGGATATTATAGACATCACCACTTCACCTCCAGAGCTGCAGGATATTATAGACATCACTATTCACCTCCAGAGCTGCAGGATATTATAGACATCACTGCTTCACCTCCAGAGCTGCAGGATATTATAGACATCACTGCTTCACCTCCAGAGCTGCAGGATATTATAGACATCACTGCTTCACCTCCAGAGCTGCAGGATATTATAGACATCACTATTCACCTCCAGAGCTCCAGGATATTATAGACATCACTATTCACCTCCAGAGCTGCAGGATATTATAGACATCACTGCTTCACCTCCAGAGCTGCAGGACATTATAGACATCACTGCTTCACCTTCAGAGCTGCAGGACATTATAGACATCACTATTCACCTCCAGAGCTGCAGGATATTATAGACATCGCTATTCATCTCCAGAGCTGCAGGATATTATAGACATCACTATTCACCTCCAGAGCTGCAGGACATTATACACATCACCGCTTCACCTTCAGAGCTGCAGGACATTATAGACATCACTATTCACCTCCAGAGCTGCAGGATATTATAGACATCACTGCTTCACCTCCAGAGCTGCAGGACATTATAGACATCACTGCTTCACCTTCAGAGCTGCAGGACATTATAGACATCACTATTCACCTCCAGAGCTGCAGGATATTATAGACATCACTGCTTCACCTCCAGAGCTGCAGGATATTATAGTCATCACTGCTTCACCTCCAGAGCTGCAGGATATTATAGACATCACTATTCACCTCCAGAGCTGCAGGATATTATAGACATAACTATTCACCTCCAGAGCTGCAGGATATTATAGACATCACTATTCACCTCCAGAGCTGCAGGATATTATAGACATCACTATTCACCTCCAGAGCTGCAGGATATTATAGACATCACTATTCACCTCCAGAGCTGCAGGATATTATAGACATCACTATTCACCTCCAGAGCTGCAGGATATTATAGACATCACTATTCACCTCCAGAGCTGCAGGATATTATAGACATCACTGCTTCACCTCCAGAGCTGCAGGATATTATAGACATCACCACTTCACCTCCAGAGCTGCAGGATATTATAGACATCACTATTCACCTCCAGAGCTGCAGGATATTATAGACATCACTGCTTCACCTCCAGAGCTGCAGGATATTATAGACATCACCACTTCACCTCCAGAGCTGCAGGATATTATAGACATCACTATTCACCTCCAGAGCTGCAGGATATTATAGACATCACTGCTTCACCTCCAGAGCTGCAGGATATTATAGACATCACTGCTTCACCTCCAGAGCTGCAGGATATTATAGACATCACTGCTTCACCTCCAGAGCTGCAGGATATTATAGACATCACTATTCACCTCCAGAGCTCCAGGATATTATAGACATCACTATTCACCTCCAGAGCTGCAGGATATTATAGACATCACTGCTTCACCTCCAGAGCTGCAGGACATTATAGACATCACTGCTTCACCTTCAGAGCTGCAGGACATTATAGACATCACTATTCACCTCCAGAGCTGCAGGATATTATAGACATCGCTATTCATCTCCAGAGCTGCAGGATATTATAGACATCACTATTCACCTCCAGAGCTGCAGGACATTATACACATCACCGCTTCACCTTCAGAGCTGCAGGACATTATAGACATCACTATTCACCTCCAGAGCTGCAGGATATTATAGACATCACTGCTTCACCTCCAGAGCTGCAGGACATTATAGACATCACTGCTTCACCTTCAGAGCTGCAGGACATTATAGACATCACTATTCACCTCCAGAGCTGCAGGATATTATAGACATCACTGCTTCACCTCCAGAGCTGCAGGATATTATAGTCATCACCGCTTCACCTCCAGAGCTGCAGGATATTATAGACATCACCGCTTCACCTCCAGAGCTGCAGGACATTATAGACATCACTATTCACCTCCAGAGCTGCAGGATATTATAGACATCACTATTCACCTCCAGAGCTGCAGGATATTATAGACATCACTGCTTCACCTCCAGAGCTGCAGGATATTATAGACATCACCACTTCACCTCCAGAGCTGCAGGATATTATAGACATCACTATTCACCTCCAGAGCTGCAGGATATTATAGACATCACTGCTTCACCTCCAGAGCTGCAGGATATTATAGACATCACTGCTTCACCTCCAGAGCTGCAGGATATTATAGACATCACTGCTTCACCTCCAGAGCTGCAGGATATTATAGACATCACTATTCACCTCCAGAGCTGCAGGATATTATAGACATCACTGCTTCACCTCCAGAGCTGCAGGATATTATAGACATCACCACTTCACCTCCAGAGCTGCAGGACATTATAGACATCACTATTCACCTCCAGAGCTGCAGGATATTATAGACATCACTGCTTCACCTCCAGAGCTGCAGGATATTATAGACATCACCACTTCACCTCCAGAGCTGCAGGACATTATAGACATCACTATTCACCTCCAGAGCTGCAGGATATTATAGACATCACTGCTTCACCTCCAGAGCTGCAGGATATTATAGACATCACCACTTCACCTCCAGAGCTGCAGGACATTATAGACATCACTATTCACCTCCAGAGCTGCAGGATATTATAGACATCACTGCTTCACCTCCAGAGCTGCAGGATATTATAGACATCACTGCTTCACCTCCAGAGCTGCAGGATATTATAGACATCAGCACTTCACCTCCAGAGCTGCAGGATATTATAGACATCACTATTCACCTCCAGAGCTGCAGGATATTATAGACATCACTGCTTCACCTCCAGAGCTGCAGGATATTATAGACATCACCACTTCACCTCCAGAGCTGCAGGATATTATAGACATCACTATTCACTTCCAGAGCTGCAGGATATTATAGACATCACTGCTTCACCTCCAGAGCTGCAGGATATTATAGACATCACTGCTTCACCTCCAGAGCTGCAGGATATTATAGACATCACTGCTTCACCTCCAGAGCTGCAGGATATTATAGACATCACTATTCACCTCCAGAGCTCCAGGATATTATAGACATCACTATTCACCTCCAGAGCTGCAGGATATTATAGACATCACTGCTTCACCTCCAGAGCTGCAGGACATTATAGACATCACTGCTTCACCTTCAGAGCTGCAGGACATTATAGACATCACTATTCACCTCCAGAGCTGCAGGATATTATAGACATCGCTATTCATCTCCAGAGCTGCAGGATATTATAGACATCACTATTCACCTCCAGAGCTGCAGGACATTATACACATCACCGCTTCACCTTCAGAGCTGCAGGACATTATAGACATCACTATTCACCTCCAGAGCTGCAGGAGATTATAGACATCACTGCTTCACCTCCAGAGCTGCAGGACATTATAGACATCACTGCTTCACCTTCAGAGCTGCAGGACATTATAGACATCACTATTCACCTCCAGAGCTGCAGGATATTATAGACATCACTGCTTCACCTCCAGAGCTGCAGGATATTATAGTCATCACTGCTTCACCTCCAGAGCTGCAGGATATTATAGACATCACCGCTTCACCTCCAGAGCTGCAGGACATTATAGACATCACTATTCACCTCCAGAGCTGCAGGATATTATAGACATCACTATTCACCTCCAGAGCTGCAGGATATTATAGACATCACCGCTTCACCTCCAGAGCTGCAGGATATTATAGACATCACCACTTCACCTCCAGAGCTGCAGGATATTATAGACATCACTATTCACCTCCAGAGCTGCAGGATATTATAGACATCACTGCTTCACCTCCAGAGCTGCAGGATATTATAGACATCACTGCTTCACCTCCAGAGCTGCAGGATATTATAGACATCACTGCTTCACCTCCAGAGCTGCAGGATATTATAGACATCACTATTCACCTCCAGAGCTGCAGGATATTATAGACATCACTGCTTCACCTCCAGAGCTGCAGGATATTATAGACATCACCACTTCACCTCCAGAGCTGCAGGACATTATAGACATCACTATTCACCTCCAGAGCTGCAGGATATTATAGACATCACTGCTTCACCTCCAGAGCTGCAGGATATTATAGACATCACCACTTCACCTCCAGAGCTGCAGGACATTATAGACATCACTATTCACCTCCAGAGCTGCAGGATATTATAGACATCACTGCTTCACCTCCAGAGCTGCAGGATATTATAGACATCACCACTTCACCTCCAGAGCTGCAGGACATTATAGACATCACTATTCACCTCCAGAGCTGCAGGATATTATAGACATCACTGCTTCACCTCCAGAGCTGCAGGATATTATAGACATCACCGCTTCACCTCCAGAGCTGCAGGATATTATAGACATCACTGCTTCACCTCCAGAGCTGCAGGATATTATAGACATCACTGCTTCACCTCCAGAGCTGCAGGATATTGTAGTCATCACCACTGGACACTTTGCGCACAATCTATTTGTATTTTATCTCGTCAGTGTTTGCAATGTATAAATCTCACCACCTTTCATCTCGTTGTTTGCTCCACCAGTCATCAAATTTATTTTCTTTCTAAGTGTATCCTTTGAGGTTTTTTTTTTTATCTTTTCTGTTTCTGAAACTTTTCAGAAATCAATAGAAAATGGTAATATAATAATCTTTGTAATATATTTTAGCAGCTTCTTTCTCAGCTCATGAGCCACTCCTCTGTAACCCTTCCTGCTCAAGACATGTCTAACCGCAAGCTTCACTGAGGGATCAGATTACAGCTGCCTACTGAAGGTTATGGAGAGGGGTGGGGAGAAGGGAGGAGGAGACTGAGTGGCAGAGAGACAACCAAACCTGCACTGATGCTCTGTAGTAAAAGCTTTATCATTCCCCAGAGCAGGACTCACAGCTACACAACTCAATCTATATATATAATTGACTAAGGGGTACTTCCGTCTTTCTGTCTGCAACTTCCGCAACGGAAATCCCATGTCCCTGATTGGTCTCGCCAGCTGCCTCTCATGGCTGCCGCGACCAATGAGCGACGGGCACAGTCAGATTAGTCCCTCCCTACTCCCCTGCAGTCAGTGCCAGGCGCCCACATACTCCCCTCCAGTCACCACTAACACAGGGTTAACGGCAGCGGTAACGGACCGCGTTATGCTGCTGGTAATGCACTCCGTTATTGCTGCTATTAACCCTGTGTGTCCCCAACTTTTTACTATTGATGCTGCCTATGCAGCATCAATAGTAAAAAGATGTAATGCTAAAAATAATAATAATAAAAAAAAAACCTGCTATTCTCACCCTCCATAGTCCGCCGAGCTACAGGCGGCTGCTGCCATCTTCCGTTCCCAGAGATGCATTGCGAAATTACCCAGAAGACTTAGCGGTCTCGCGAGACCGCTAAGTCATGTGGGTAATTTCGCAATGCATCCTGGGAACGGAAGATGGCGGCAGCCGCGCGCGCATCGCGAGCGCTTCGCTGGATCCCGGCGGGTGAGTATAGAACTACTGTATTTTTTATTTTAATTATTTTTTTAAACCGGGATATGGTGCCCACACTGCTAAATACTACGTGGGCTGAGTTATATACCGCGTGGCTGCTATATACTACCTGGCCAGTGTTAGATACTATGTGGGCTATATTTTGTACTGCGTGGGCTGTGCTATATATTACGTGGCCAGTGTTATATACTACGTCGCCTGTGTTATATACTGCGTGGCTGCTATATACTGCGTGGGCTGTGTTATATAGTACGTGGGCTGTGTTATATAGTACATGGGTTGTGCTATATACTACGTGCCCTGTGTTATATACTGCGTGGCTTGTTGTGGATTCTGTTTTTGGGCTCCCTCTGGTGGTTACGGCTGGTACTGGGTGACTTTGGTGGGTTGCGGTCTCTGCTTTCCACCTGTCCATCAGAGGCTGGGTGTTTCCTATTTAACCTGGCTTTTCTGTCATTCCCTTGCCGGCTATCAATGTACTCAGATGTGCTCAGTTTGGTTCCTGACTACCTGCTCCCAGATCTCTCAGGATAAGCTAAGTTCTGTTTTTTAGTTGTTTGGTTTTTTGTCCAGCTTGCTAATTATGACTCTATGCTAGCTGGTAGCTCTAGTGGGCTGAGGTTCTCCCCATGTGCCATGAGTTGGCACATGGGTTCTTGTAATCTCAGGATGGTTTTTGATTAGGGTTTTTTGCTGACCGCTCAGACCCCTTTTGTATCATTCTGCTTTCTAGTTATAGCGGGCCTCATTTTGCTAAATCTATTTTCATCTCTATGTGCGTGCCTTCCTCTCATTTCACCGTCAATACATGTGGGGGGCAACTATACCTTTTGGGGTTCATTCCTCTGGAGGCAAGTGAGGTCTTTATTTCCTCTGCAGTGCTAGTTAGCTCTTAGGCTGGCGCGTGGCGTCTAGAATCAACGTAGGCATGCTCCCTGGCTATTTCTAGTTGTGTTTGTCAGGAGTAGGGCAGCGGTCAGCCCAGGTTCCATCACCCTAGAGCTCGTCCGTTATTTATGTTATTTTGCTTGTCCAGTGCGATCCCCAGCCATTGGGATCCATGACAGTATAGCCGGCCTACAAAGTGTTAATTGTTTGGGCTGAAGCAGGAGAAAAAGAAGTGTTTAAGGGAAATTTTTTTTTTTTTTTTTTCCCTTCAGAGTTTTGCTGCCTAGCCCTTAATTGCTGTCTAGCTGCTTCTTACCTCCTCTTAACCCTTGAATGGCTCTGACCTTAGCTGTTTAACATGGATGTCCAGAGTTTGGCTTCCAGCCTGAATAATCTTGCTGCAAAAGTTCAAAACATACAGGATTTTGCTGTTCACACTCCCATGTCTGAACCTAGAATTCCTATTCCAGAGTTTTTTTCTGGAGATAGATCTACCTTCCTGAATTTCAGGAACAATTGCAAATTGTTTCTTTCTTTGAAATATCGCTCCTCTGGAGACCCTGCTCAGCAGGTTAAGATTGTAATATCTTTCCTGCGGGGCGACCCTCAGAATTGGGCATTTGCATTGGCACCAGGGGATCCTGCATTGCTCAGTGTGGATGCGTTTTTTCTGGCACTGGGATTGCTCTATGAGGAACCTAACCTGGAGATTCAGGCTGAAAAGGCTTTATTAGCCCTCTCTCAGGGGCATGATGAAGCGGAAGTATATTGTCAAAAATTTCGGAAATGGTCGGTGCTTACTCAGTGGAATGAGTGCGCCCTGGCTGCAAACTTCAGAGATGGTCTTTCTGAGGCCATTAAGGATATTATGGTGGGGTTCCCTGCGCCTACAGGTCTGAATGAGTCTATGACTATGGCCATTCAGATTGATCGGCGTTTACGGGAGCGCAAACCTGTGCACCAGTTGGCGGTGTCTTCTGAACAGGCACCTGAGACTATGCAATGTGATAGAATTCAGTCCAGAAGTGAACGGCAAAATTATAGGCGGAAAAATGGATTGTGTTTTTATTGTGGTGATTCAGCTCATGTTATATCAGCATGCTCTAAACGCACAAAAAAGGTTGATAAATCTTTTGCCATTAGTACTCTGCAGTCTAAGTTCATTTTGTCTGTAACTCTGATTTGTTCACTGTCATCCATTTCCGTCGATGCCTATGTGGATTCGGGCGCTGCCCTGAGTCTTATGGATTGGTCATTTGCCAAACGCTGCGGTTTTAGTCTGGAGCCTCTGGAAGTTCCTATTCCTTTGAAGGGAATTGACTCTACACCATTGGCTATGAATAAACCGCAGTACTGGACACAAGTGACCATGCGCATGACTCCCGTTCATCAGGAGGTGATTCGCTTCCTTGTACTGTATAATTTACATGATGTACTAGTGCTTGGTCTGCCATGGTTGCAGACTCATAATCCAGTCCTGGATTGGAAAACAATGTCTGTGTTAAGCTGGGGATGTCAGGGGGTTCATGATGATGCACCTCTGATTTCAATCGCTTCATCTACTCCTTCTGAGGTCCCTGCGTTTTTGTCTGACTATCGGGATGTTTTTGAGGAGCCTAAGCTCAATTCGCTCCCTCCTCATAGGGAATGTGACTGTGCTATAGAATTAATTCCTGGCAGTAAGTTCCCTAAGGGTCGTTTATTTAATCTGTCAGTGCCAGAGCATACTGCTATGCGGAATTATATTAAGGAGTCCTTGGAAAAGGGACATATTCGTCCATCTTCGTCCCCTCTGGGAGCAGGTTTTTTTTTCGTGGCAAAAAAAGATGGTTCCCTAAGGCCTTGTATAGATTATCACCTTCTGAATAAGATTACAGTCAAATATCAGTATCCATTGCCATTATTGACTGATTTGTTTGCTCGCATTAAGGGGGCTAGGTGGTTCACTAAGATAGATCTTCGCGGTGCGTATAATCTTGTGCGGATAAAACAGGGTGATGAGTGGAAAACCGCATTTAATACGCCTGAGGGCCATTTTGAGTATTTGGTAATGCCTTTTGGACTTTCTAATGCTCCTTCAGTCTTTCAGTCCTTTATGCACAATATTTTCCGTGAATATCTGGATAAGTTTATGATTGTGTATTTGGATGATATTTTGGTGTTTTCTGATGACTGGGAGTCTCATGTTCTACAGGTCAGGAAGGTGTTTCAAGTCCTGCGGGCCAATTCTCTGTTTGTGAAGGGCTCAAAATGTCTCTTCGGAGTCCAGAAAATTTCTTTTTTGGGGTACATTTTTTCTCCTTCTACTATTGAGATGGATCCCGTCAAGGTTCAGGCGATTTGTGACTGGACACAACCTACATCTGTTAAGAGTCTTCAGAAGTTCTTGGGTTTTGCTAATTTTTATCGTCGGTTCATTACTAATTTTTCCAGTGTTGTTAAACCTTTGACTGATTTGACTAAAAAGGGTGCTGATGTTGCTAATTGGTCTCCTACGGCTGTGGAGGCCTTTCAGGAACTTAAGCGCCGGTTTTCTTCTGCTCCTGTGTTATGTCAACCAGATGTTTCACTTCCTTTTCAGGTTGAGGTTGATGCTTCCGAGATTGGAGCGGGGGCGGTTTTGTCACAGAGAGGTTCCAATGGCTCGGTGATGAAGCCATGTGCGTTCTTTTCTAGAAAATTCTCGCCCGCCGAGCGCAATTATGATGTGGGTAATCGGGAGCTTTTGGCCATGAAGTGGGCATTTGAGGAGTGGCGTCATTGGCTTGAGGGTGCTAGACATCGTGTGGTGGTCTTGACTGATCACAAAAATCTGATTTACCTTGAGTCTGCCAGGCGTCTGAATCCTAGACAGGCTCGTTGGTCGTTGTTGTTTTCTCGTTTCAATTTTGTGGTTTCATACCTGCCAGGTTCAAAGAATGTGAAGGCAGATGCTCTTTCCAGGAGTTTTGTGCCTGACTCTCCTGGAGACTCTGGGCCTACTGGTATCCTTAGGGATGGGGTAATATTGTCCGCCGTCTCCCCAGACTTGCAACGTGCATTGCAGGAGTTTCAGGCGGATAAACCTGATCGTTGTCCACCAGAAAGACTGTTTGTTCCGGATGATTGGACCAGTAGAGTCATCTCCGAGGTCCATTCTTCTGTGTTGGCTGGTCATCCTGGAATATTTGGTACTAGAGACTTGGTGGCCAGGTCTTTTTGGTGGCCTTCCTTGTCAAGGGATGTGCGCACCTTTGTGCAGTCTTGTGAAGTGTGTGCTCGGGCTAAGCCTTGCTGTTCTCGGGCCAGTGGGTTGTTGTTATCCTTGCCTATCCCGAAGAGGCCTTGGACGCACATTTCCATGGATTTTATTTCAGATCTCCCTGTCTCACAGAAAATGTCCGTTATCTGGGTTGTGTGTGACCGCTTTTCTAAGATGGTTCATTTGGTACCCTTGCCTAAGTTGCCTTCCTCTTCTGAGTTGGTCCCTTTATTTTTTCAGAACGTGGTTCGTTTGCATGGGATTCCGGAGAATATCGTTTCTGACAGGGGATCCCAGTTTGTGTCTAGATTTTGGCGGACGTTTTGTGCTAAGATGGGCATTGATTTGTCTTTCTCGTCTGCATTCCATCCTCAGACGAATGGCCAGACGGAGCGAACTAATCAGACCTTGGAAACTTATTTAAGGTGTTTTGTTTCTGCTGATCAGGATGACTGGGTTGCCTTTTTGCCACTGGCCGAATTTGCCCTTAATAATCGGGCTAGTTCTGCTACTTTGGTCTCTCCTTTCTTTTGTAATTCGGGGTTTCATCCTCGTTTTTCCTCTGGTCAGGTGGAGCCTTCGGATTGTCCTGGAGTGGACGTGGTGGTGGACAGGCTACATCAGATTTGGAATCAGGTGGTGGACAATTTGAAGTTGTCTCAGGAGAAGACTCAGCAGTTTGCTAATCGCCGTCGCCGCGTGGGTCCCCGACTTCTTGTTGGGGACTTGGTGTGGTTGTCTTCTCGTTTTGTCCCTATGAAGGTCTCTTCTCCTAAGTTCAAGCCTCGGTTCATCGGTCCTTATAAGATCTTGGAGATTCTTAACCCTGTATCTTTTCGTTTGGATCTCCCAGCATCGTTTGCTATTCATAATGTGTTCCATCGGTCGTTATTGCGGAGGTATGAGGTGCCCGTTGTTCCTTCGGTTGAGCCTCCTGCTCCGGTGCTGGTGGAGGGAGAATTGGAGTATGTTGTTGAGAAGATCTTGGATTCTCGTGTTTCCAGACGTAAACTCCAGTATTTGGTTAAGTGGAAGGGTTATGGTCAGGAGGATAATTCCTGGGTGGTCGCCTCTGATGTTCATGCGACTGATTTGGTCCGCGCCTTCCATAGAGCTCATCCTGATCGCCCTGGGGGTTCTCGTGAGGGTTCGGTGACCCCTCCTCAAGGGGGGGGTACTGTTGTGGATTCTGTTTTTGGGCTCCCTCTGGTGGTTACGGCTGGTACTGGGTGACTTTGGTGGGTTGCGGTCTCTGCTTTCCACCTGTCCATCAGAGGCTGGGTGTTTCCTATTTAACCTGGCTTTTCTGTCATTCCCTTGCCGGCTATCAATGTACTCAGATGTGCTCAGTTTGGTTCCTGACTACCTGCTCCCAGATCTCTCAGGATAAGCTAAGTTCTGTTTTTTAGTTGTTTGTTTTTTTGTCCAGCTTGCTAATTATGACTCTATGCTAGCTGGTAGCTCTAGTGGGCTGAGGTTCTCCCCATGTGCCATGAGTTGGCACATGGGTTCTTGTAATCTCAGGATGGTTTTTGATTAGGGTTTTTTGCTGACCGCTCAGACCCCTTTTGTATCATTCTGCTTTCTAGTTATAGCGGGCCTCATTTTGCTAAATCTATTTTCATCTCTATGTGCGTGCCTTCCTCTCATTTCACCGTCAATACATGTGGGGGGCAACTATACCTTTTGGGGTTCATTCCTCTGGAGGCAAGCTAGGTCTTTATTTCCTCTGCAGTGCTAGTTAGCTCTTAGGCTGGCGCGTGGCGTCTAGAATCAACGTAGGCACGCTCCCTGGCTATTTCTAGTTGTGTTTGTCAGGAGTAGGGCAGCGGTCAGCCCAGGTTCCATCACCCTAGAGCTCGTCCGTTATTTATGTTATTTTGCTTGTCCAGTGCGATCCCCAGCCATTGGGATCCATGACAGTGGCTGCTATATACTACGTGGGCTGTGTTATATACTGTTTGGGCTGTGTTATATACAGCGTGGCCACTGTTATATATTGCGTGGCCTGTATTAACGCATCGGGTATTCTACAATATGTATGTATGTATATAGCAGCCACAATATAGCACAGGCCACGTACTATTTGTCTGCTATATACAACATGGCTCCTATATACTACATGGCCTGTGCTATATACTATGTGGCTGCTATATACATACATACATATTCTAGAATACCCGATGCGTTAGAATCGGGCCACCATCTAGTAGTGTATAATGTACTACTTGCTGCTGCTAGCTAGCGTTTTATCTCATCTCAAATCTGGATAAAGAGCAACTCTGCCCATTATTGCTATATACTTTCATTCATGATGCTGCTTTCTAGTGTTTTACCTCACCCTCCAAAGCTGGATTCACGGCTACACTGCGCTGTACTGCTGTATAATATTCTACATGCTATTGCTTCTGAATATGTGCTACATAGAGACAGGGGAGCAGTAATCCCTTGTCTATCTTCACTTTTTATTGGAGCTTTCATTGCAACCAATCTCCACCCACTATCTCGGAGACAGTTGAATATTAGAGATATAGAGAATGCAGAGAGGAAAACTGGTGTAAAATATCTTCCATCAACTTGTTTGCACCTTTCTCAAAAAATATAAAAGGTTTCCCAGCCCACTAGCCAATTGAAAGAAAAAAAGAAAAATGACTGATCCTGGGACACAAAGTTCTATCTGGTCATCATTGTCACTTATTGTTATTTTATTGTTATTTTGTAGAAATATTACTATCTTGTATTCTTTCCTATTGTTGCACCTTGATCAGAACTCTGCAGGATATTTTTGGGACAATTCCCGATTATGACCTTGAATGAGGGAAAAAAAAAACCTGGTAAGTTAATAAGGCTGCTACAAATGATGGTCTTTTTGGTCGATTTGCCTAGTGAACTGTTAATTGTAAAACTGAAAGACATTATGTTCAGCTTTCTCTATCACATCTTGTGTTTTAACAGTGACACTTCATTGAGTGCAATTAACAAAGCCTAAGAGATTTATTAAGACGCTTCTCCACAGCCAATGATCCGTCCCACTTAAGACATAACACTGTAAAATGCACATTATCTCCTCCTGGCACTTACAATAATGCTTCATGAACTAGCAAGGCATATGTTAAAGCAGATAAAATGGCGTTATTAGCTGACAAATCGCACAATTTATGAGACACTTCATTTATCAGCTTAAAGACACTTATAACAGCTGTGCATTTAATGCCTTTTTAATGTATCCAGTAAAACTTGTATCATTGCCTGTGGTGCCATTTATTTTTTAGCTATGTTGCAAAATGTCCACATTCCATGTTTACATTCTCCTTCATTTCTCCCGTAAGGTTCATCACAGTCTGCAGTGCACACAGAGTCTGGAGGGGCGAGGGGACGCAGGGCAGAGAAGGATGGGACCTAACACAGTCATGGTTGGAGGGTAGGGATCTGTAGATCCTCACTAATGTCTAGCAACTATCTCCATGTAGAACCTCAGGACAATATGCCTGGGAGACATTGGTGGAGGTGTGGGGTCTGCAAATCCTCAATAACGACCAGCCATACTCTCTATGTAGGACCTCACAACAATATGCCTGGGAGACACTGGTGGAGGTGTGGGGTCTGCAATTCCTTACTAAGGACCAGCCATACTCTCTATGTAGGACCTCACATCAATATGGCTAGGAGACATTGGTGGAGGTGAGGGGTGTTCAAGTGTAACACCCCAGGTTCCTGGTTGTTACAGTGGCATTGCTTTCCTCAGAGTGATGTCATGCTTGGAAGCAAGGAAGGATCCCTTTAACAGGTATTCAGCACATACAACACCGCTCTGACTCCAGGCCAGAAGGGGGAGCTCTACACCCGACTTCAGGGAAGCTGCTCTCTCTGGTCGGGAGGAGGAGTCAGTTGCTAGGCAGTTGCTAGGCAGTTGGGGTTAGTCAGTTGGAGAGAGGAGAGCGAGGAGTGAGGAAGGAAAGCTGCGGCCGTGCAGACGAGTGATTCCACAGAAAAGAAAGTGGATTGGCACATACCGTTCCGTGCAACAAAATCCTTTATTGTGGCATCATCATACCAACAGCAGGCAGATAAAACAGTGGAGCAAATACAGACGACGATCATTTCACGCTTACATTGCGCTTCAATATGACCTGAAACGATCGTCGTCTGTATTTGCTCCACTTTAATGTGAATTGAATTAGAGTCAAATTCTATGAAGTTTGCAAATCCCACCAACCTCAACAAATTTCCTATGCAATTTATGCAAATTACAAAAAAAAATAAACTTTTTACACATTGCAGATGGGTGCATCAGTCACAGAAGGCTGAATGATCATCCATAATGTCTCAAATTACATGATATAGCACAGACAATCAGGTGGCAATACCAGAGCCTGTATAAAAGAAGAGGCAGGAAATGCAGCAGCCAGGATTCAGAATAAAAAGCGAGGACGTCACAGCTCATGGCTCAGTAATCGAGATAGGAAGAAAAAGCTGTAAACCATTGCACAAATATGCCAGACAGAAATGTGTTGTGCAGCTGCAGCATTACACTGTGTGCAGAATTATTAGGCAAGTTGTATTTTAGAGGATTATTTTTATTATTGGTCACAACTATGTTCTCAATCAACCCAAAAGACTCATAAATGTCAAAGCTTAATATTTTTGGAAGTTGGAGTGGGTTTTTTTTAGATTTGGCTATCTTAGGAGGATATATGTTTGCGCAGGTAACTATTACTGTGCAGAATTATTAGGCAACTTAATAAAAACCAAATATATTCCCATCTCACTTGTTTATTTTCACCAGGTAAACCAATATAACGGCACAAAATTTAGAAATAAACATTTCTGGCATGCAAAAACAAACCCCCTAAAAATTAGTGCCCAGTATAGCCCCCTTTCTTTATGGTGACACTCAGCAGCCTCCATCCATAGATTCTGTCAGTTGCTTGATCTGTTTACGACCAACATTGTGTGCAGCAGCCACCACAGCCTCCCAGACACTGTTCCGAGAGGTGGACTGTTTTCCCTCCCTGTAGATCTCACATTTTATGAGGGACCACAGGTTCTCTATGGGGTTCAGATCAGGTGAACAAGGGGGCCATGTCATTATTTTTGCTTCTCTGAGACCTTTACTGGCCAGCCACGCTGTGGAGTAGATGGAGGCATGTGATGGAGCATTGTCCTGCATGAATATCATGCTTTTCTTGAACGATACCGACTTCTTCCTGTACCACTGCTTGAAGAAGTTGTCTTCCAGAAACTGGCAGTAGGTTTGGGAGTTGAGCTTCACTCTATCCTCAACCCGAAAAGGTCCCACAAGTTCATCTTTGATGATCCCAGCCCATACCAGTCCCCCACCTCCACCTTGCTAGCGTCTGAGTCGGAGTGGAGCTCTCTGCCCTTTACTGATCCAGCCTCTGGTCCATCCATCTGGCCCATCAAGCGTCACTCTCATTTCATCAGTCCATAAAACCTTTGAAAAGTCAGTCTTAAGATATTTCTTGGCCCAGTCTTGACGATTTATCTTATGTTTCTTGTTCTAAGGTGGTCGTTTTTCAGCCTTCCTTACCTTGGCCATGTCCCTGAGTATCGCACACCTTCTGCTTTTTGTTACTCCAGTAACGTTGCAGCTCTGAAATATGGCAAAACTGATGGCAAATGGCATCTTGGCAGCTTCACGCTTGATTTTCCTCAATTCATGGGCAGTTATTTTGCACCTTTTCGGCCCAACACGCTTCTTGCGACCCTGTTGGCTATTTGCCATGAAACGCTTGATTGTTCGGTGATCACGCTTCTCAAGTTTGGCAATTTCAAGACTGCTGCATCCCTTTGCAAGACATCTCACAATTTTGGACTTTTCAGAGCCCGTCAAATCTCTCTTCTGACCAATTTTGCCAAAGGAAAGGAAGTTGCCTAATAATTAAGCACACCTTATATAGGGTTTTGATGTCATTAGACAACACCCCTCCTCATTACAGAGATGCACATCACCTGATTTACTTAATTGGTAGTTGGCTCTCAAGCCTGAACAGCTTGGAGTAGGACAACATGTATAAAAAGTATCATGTGATCAAAATACAACTTGCCTAATAATTCTGCACATAGTGTAAAGAAGATGAAGTAGTAGTCTCCGATTAACCCCTTTCTGACCTCAGACGGGATAGTACGTCCGAGGTCAGATCCCCTGCTTTGATGCAGGGCTCCGCGGTGAGCCCGCATCAAAGCCGGGACATGTCAGCTGTTTTGAACAGCTGACATGTGCCCGCAATAGCGGCGGGTGAAATCGCGATTCACCCACCGCTATTAACTAGTTAAATGCCGCTGTCAAACGCAGACATCGGCATTTAACCGGCGCTTCCGGCCGGGTGGCCGAAAGTGAGCGCATCGCTGACCCCCGTCACATGATTGGAGGTTGGCGATGCTTCTGAATAGTAACCATAGAGGTCCTTGAGACCTCTATGGTTACTGATCCCAGGCAGCTGTGAGCGCCACCCTGTGGTCGGCACTCATAGCACACCTGTATGTCTGCTACATAGCAGCGAACATCAGATCGCTGCTACGTAGCAGAGCCGATCGTGTTGTGCCAGCTTCTAGCCTCCCATGGAGGCTATTGAAGCATGGCAAAAGTAAAAAAAAAAAAAAGTAAAAAAAAATGTGAAAAAAAAACCCCAAACATAAAAGTTTAAATCACTCCCCTTTCGCCCCATTCAAAATAAATCAATAAAAAAATAATCAAACCTACACATATTTGGTATTGCCGAGTTCAGAATCGCCCGATCTATCAATAAAAAAAGCATTAACCTGAGCGCTAAATGGTGTAACAAGAAAAAAATTCAAAACGCCAGAATTACGTTTTTTTGGTCGCCACGACATTGCATTAAAATGCAATAACGGGCGATCAAAAGAACGTATCTGCATTGAAATGGTATCATTAAAAACGCCAGCTTGGCACGCAAAAAATAAGCCCTCAACCGACCCCAGATCATGAAAAATGGAGACGCTACGAGTATCGGAAAATGGCGCAATTTTTTTTTTTTAGCAAAGTTTGGAATTTTTTTTCACCACTTACGGTAGATAAAAAATAAACTAGTCATGTTAGGTGTCTATGAACTCGGACTGACCTGGAGAATCATAATGGCAGGTCAGTTTTAGCATTTAGTGAACCTAGCAAAAAAGTCAAACAAAAAATAAGTGTGGGACTGCACTTTTTTTGCAATTTCACCGCACTTGGAATTTTTTTCCTGTTTTCTAGCACACGACATGGTAAAACCAATGATGTCGTTCAAAAGTACATCTCGTCCCGCAAAAAATAAGCCCTCACATGGCCAAATTGACAGAAAAATAAAAAAGTTATGGCTCTGGGAAGGAGGGGAGCGAAAAACGAACACGGAAAAATGGAAAATCCCAAGGTAATGAAGGGGTTAATACAGAGATTCATCTGATAGGGAGAGAGATAGGAGAGGTGCCAGCATCAGTGTCAGACTCTGTGTAATTGCTCAGGGATGTGGTGGAGCTGCATCTGTCCTGCTCCATCTGAATTACAATTACACATTTTTCCTTCATTCTTAATGCACTAGAAAGCAGCAGCAAGACTTAAGGGAAAAAAATCAGAAATCGGTGTCAGACACTGTGTGCTTTTGTAGCGCCCCCACTGCCGCAGGGCCGAGGGGTACCCAGTACCGGGCCTCTGGGTCTCTGCTCTGGGATTGTCACGGTGGCTAGACCCGGTCCGTGACCCTGCTGAGGGGCGCCCAATGAAAGGTGTGGATGGTGGTGGTAGTGCGGTGCAGTGCTGGTCACAGTAAATAACGAGGACACCAGGTTGCAGTCTCTTTACCTCTTTACTGAAGGCTTCAGGATCCTCAGTCCGGAATACGGTTAACCAGGCTGCGCAAGTCCGGCCGGTCCGATGGCACCTCCAGAGTTCCCTTTGCAGGTGGAAATCTGTGCCTACCTTCTAGCGCTTGTGTGTTGTGGTCCTCCCCTGCTGTGCTTACGGGATAGTCCCCACAACTGTTGTGTCTGTTTCTCGTGTTCCCTCACAACTCGATTCTGATGTTCTTCTTCGTCCTATTCCGAAACTAGTAGGAATTTGGTCCACCGTGCTATCTGTAGCAAGTCACGTGAGCAATCACATGACCGTGACGTCACACAAGGTCCTGCAGAGGCAGAGAACCGAGAGCTGCACAACAGCGCATAGTCGCTACTAGCAGTGAGCGAGCATAGGGCTGTTTGCCGCCGGCCGGGGCACTGCCTGGAGCCCGCTCACGTGAAAGCAAAAGAGGAAAAAAAACTCCACCGAAGCCGCATTTTTCCACATTTGGACTTTTACAAAGACCGACTAAAGGGAACTGTGGACATTATCGACTATACCGCACCAGGTAAAAAATCACTTTATTATCTCGCTCAGAATTTCCTTATGGTAATGTCGTGCTCCACGGTGGAGCTATTTTAAAACACAGCACAAACTTATTTTTTAATAGTTTTTTAAAGTCATATAAAAGGTGCAAATATTTATTGTTTTTGGAGGTATTTAGTGGTCACAAAACTGGAGAACCCAGCGCGGATTATTTTTATATATATACCTGTTTATAGCTACTAATACAGAAGGGTGGCACTGTATTTGTATCCGCTGCAGGATTCACAGTTTCTGAAGCGCTACTGGTGTGCTTAATTTAGTCCTATATAAATGTTAGTAATTGTTAGTAATTCTGTGTATGACTTAATCCCTTTATGGCTGAGACACATTGGTAGTGTGATAAGACTGAACCCTAACATTCACATGGGAATGAACAAACCAAGGGAGATGTCAAACCTGCACACCACAGGGTCATATGCAGACTAGATAAATCCCTAACAGGACCCTGATTTTTCCCTGCCTGACCACTGAGGTTTGCACCCTTAAATTATGCAATGGTGCCTCCATTCAATTTTAGCTAACCCTAAGTGTCCTTAACTGCACCCTCAACTATACGCAGTGTAACCCAAAGCCACAACAATGGAATGGAGTGACAGAATGTAGTGCACACAGTCAGGGGATGAGACACAGGGCTAAAGACGTGTTCACACATTCATACATGAAAGACGGAAGAAAAAGAAAGAACCCAAAAAGACCATCAGTATACGTGGAAGCCCCCAGACACTTAATATAACAACATGGGAAGAGAGTTGGGAAGGGGAACATGCAAACAAACCACAGGAGAAGCAATAGAGAAAACCTCGGCAAGATAATCCATGACTGGGGAGCTGGGACTCCAAGCAACCATCTACTTTGGAGTATAGCCAGCAAAGACTGCATGTGCAGGAGAGCATAAATAGACCCTCCAAAGATGTGATAGGACAAACCAAATGAGGAAATAAAACACCTGCAAAGAAGCAACAAAGACTAGAGCATTATCAGCAGTTGGAAAGATAGAAAACAGGCTGTGGTCAACCAGAAGGCGAAACCGACCACATCCAGAGGTCATCGGATCGAGTTTGAGAGCCATAATGCGGTTTTGGGGTCTGCAAATCTGAATGAATAAGCTGTCATACCCTGTATGCAGAACCTCATTCCTACATGGTTGGGAGATATTAATTGGCTTCTGCAAATCTTTTTGGTTAGCTATTTTCTCTATGCATGACCCCACGGGAGATGCCAGTGAGGGTCAGAAGTCTCCAGATCTGCCATTCCCTTTATGCAGAGACAAATTTCTGCAATGTGTAACATTGTAACATTTCTAACATTCCTCATAATGTTTGTCTCCTCCAACCACGATTTTGGAGGAAGAAGGTGGATGAAAGAAGCCCCACACAGACCGACACTATCCTATATTGATGGGCTCCACATCTCCATACCCTCCGCACTGTTAGGATGCAAAAAGAGGGTCACGATTATAGGGTTCAAAGACGAAAGAAGGAAACCGGAGTCCAACCAAGGTGCGTAATATCACAAATGAACCCCAGCAGGGAGACAAGTTTAGATTGTTTTCCTTTGGGCCCCAATGTTCACACCACACCTGCATTTTACAGGATAGAATAGTAAGAATGGTGAGATCATCTTTATTGTTGTTGCAGGGTACATGTGAAGGTTTTGTCAGGTTTGTATCAGCCCATGTCAGATCGAGAGTGTGTTTGGGCCTAGGTGTGATCAGCGATGTCATTGGGGCAGCAGCAGAGAGGATCTACACACATGGTCAAAATTGTTGGTCCCCCTCGTTTAATGACAGTAAAACCCGCAATGGTCACAGAAATAACTTGAATCTGACAAAAGTAATAAATAAAAGATCTATGAAAATGAACAAATGAAAGTAAAACATTGCTTTTCCACCATTCTTCCACAAAATTTTAAAAAATACAACTCATGAAATCGGCCTGGACAGAAATGATGGTTCCCTTATTTTTTGGGGCTGAAAGTCCCCCTCTCAGCTTATACTCGAGTCATACCCAAGGGTCGGCAGGGGAGGGGGAGCGGGGACTATCTAATTATACTCACCTACTCCTGGTGCGGTCCCTGCAGGTCCCTGGTTCCCCGGCGCCGCAGCTTCTAACTGTACTGAGCGGTCACATGGTACCGCTCATTACAGTAATGAATATGCGGCTCCACCTCCCATAGGGGTGGAGCCACATATTCATTACTGTAATGAGCGGTAACGGTGACCGCTCTGTACAGGAAGAAGCTGTGGCGCCGGGGAACCAGGGACTGCACAGCACCAGGAGCAGGTGAGTATAACAGGGAGGGGAGCGCTGCGCGATATTCACCTGCTCCTCGTTCCAGCTGCTGCTCCGTCTTCAGCATCTTCTGCAGTGATGCTCAGGTCAGAGGGCGCGGTGACGTGGTTAGTGCGCGCCCTCTGCCTGATCGTCAGTGCAGAAGACGCTGAAGATGGAGCGGCGCCAGAACGAAGTCAGGTGAATATTGAAAGTGCCGGGGGCCTAAGCGACGGAGAGGTGAGTATGTGATTTTTTTATCGCAGCAACAGCAAATGGGGAAAGTGTCTGTATGGGGCATCTTATGGGGCCATAATCAACGTTTGTGCAGCACTATATGGGGCAAGTGTCTGTATGGAGCATCTTATGGGGCCATATTCAAAGTTTCTGCAGCACTATATGGGGCAAGTGTCTGTATGGAGCATCTTATGGGGCCATAATCAATGTTTGTGCAGCACTATATGGGGCAAGTGTCTGTATGGAGCATCTTATGAGGCCATAATCAACGTTTGTGCAGCACTATATGGGGCAAATATCTATATGGAGCATCTTATGGGGCCATAATCAACATTTGTGCAGCACTATATGGGGCAAATATCTATATGGAGAATCTTATGGGGCCATAATCAACGTTTGTGCAGCACTATATGGGGCAAATATCTATATGGAGAATCTTATGGGGCCATAATCAACGTTTGTGCAGCACTATATGGGGCAAGTGTCTGTATGGAGCATCTTAAGGGGCCATAATCAACATTTGTGCAGCACTAAAATGGGACAAGTGTCTGTATGGGGCCATAACATTTGTGCAGCACTATAAAGGGGCAGACTGGGGCCATAATCAACTTTTGTGCAGCACTATATGGGGCAAGTGTCTGTATAGAACATCTTATGGGGCCATAACGATTGTGCAGCACTATAATAGGGCAAGTGTCTGTATGGGGCCATAATCAACGTTTGTGCAGCACTATATGAGGCAAATGTCTGTACAGAGCATCTTATGGGGCCATAGCGTTTGTGCAGCACTATATGGGGCAAGTGTCTGTATAGAGCATCTTATGGGGCCATAATTAACGTTTGTGGAGTATTATATGGGGCAAGTGTCTGTATGGAGCATCTTGTGGGGCCATAATCAAGGTTTGTGCAGCACTATATGGGGCAAATATCTTTATGGAGCATCTTATGGGGCCATAATCAACATTTGTGCAGCATTATATTGGGCAAATGTGGTTATGGAGCATCTTATGGGGCCATTATTAACCTTTATGCAGGATTATATGGGACATATTTTAATATGGAGCATCTTATGGGGCCATCATGAACTGTATGGAGCATTATATGGGGCTCCTGATTCAATATGGATATTCAAAAACACTTAACCTACTGATGTTTCAATTAATTTTACTTTTATTGGTATCTATTTTTACTTTTGACATTTACCGGTAGCTGCTGCATTTCCCACCCCAGGCTTATATTCGAGTCATTAAGTTTTCCCAGTTATTTGTGGCAAAATTAGGGGAGTCGCCTTATACTAAGGTCGGTTTATACTCGAGTATATATGGTAATATTTTGTTGCACAATCTTTTGAGGCAATCACTGCAATCAAACCATTCCTGTAACTGTCAATGAGACTTCTGCACCTCTCAACAGGTATTTTGTCCACTCCTCAAGAGCAAACGGCATGTTTCAGCTCTTTCCAAAGATGCTCTACAGTATAGGATTTAGGTCAGGGCTCATAGAAGGCCACTTCAGAATAGGCCAATGTTTTCCTCTTAGACATTCTTGGGTGTTTTTAGCTGTGTGTTTTGGGTCATTATCCTGTTGCAAGACCCATGACCTCCGACTGAGACCAAGCTTTCTGACACTGGGCAGCACATTTCTTTCTAGAATCCCTTTTTAGTCTTGAGATTTCATTGTACCCTGCACAGATTCTAGACACCCTTGCCAGATGCAGCAAAGCAGCCACAGAACATAACAGAGCCTCCTCCATGTTTCACAGTAGGGACAGTGTTCTTTTCTTCATATGCTTCATTTTCCCGTCTGTGAACATAAAGCTGACGTGCCTTGCCAGAAAATTCCATTTTTGTCTCATCTCTCCATACGACATTTTCCCAGAAGCTTTGTGGCTTGTCAACTTGTAGGCAAATTCCAGCCTGGCTTTTTTACTTTTTTTCAATAATGATGTCCTCCTTGGTCGTCTCCCATGAAGTCCACTTTGGCTCATACAATGACGGATGGTGCGATCTGACACTGATGATCCTTGAGCTTGAAGTTCACCTTTAATCTGTTTAGAAGTTTTTCTGGCTCTTTTGTTACCATTCGTATTATCTGTCTCTTTGATTTGTCATCAGTTTTCCTCCTGCGGCCACGTCCAGGGAGGTCGGCTACAGTCCCATGGATCTTACACTTCTGAATAATATGTGCAACTGTAGTCATCAAGGAACATCAAGCTGCTCGGAGATGTCTTATAACTTTTACCTTTAGTATGTTTGTCTATAATTTTCTTTCTAATCTCCTGAGACAATTCTTTCCTTCGCTTCCTCTGGTCCATGTTGAGTGTGATACACACCATGTCACCACACAGCACAGTGAGTATCTGTAGCCCTATATACCGGACCACTTACTGATTCCAGGATTGTAGACCCCTGTGATGATAGTTAGTGGACACACCGCGATTTTTCATGTCCCTTTTGTCACATTGTTTTCAGGGGTTCCATCATTTCTGTCCAGGCCTATGTCATGAGTTTTATTTTTTTTTTATTCTGTGGAAGCATGTTGGAAAAGCAATGTCTGACTTTCATTTGTTCATTTTCATAGATTTTTTATTTATTATTACTTTTGTCAGATTCAAGTTATTTAGGTGACCATTGTGGGTTTTTCTGTCTAAACGAGGGGGACCAACAATTTTGACCACGTGTGTATATGAGGACCTACCTCCTTAGCGCAACACCATGGAATCATATGAGGATCTAGCTCGTTAGAGCAACACAGAGGATCTATATGAGGATCTACCTTCTGAGCAGCACAGAGGAACTCTCAGGATCTACCTTCTGAGAGCAGCCTTGGTATCTGCAGACCCCGGATTCCTCCGGATAATTGGATACTGACCGCTGCAAATCGCCGCCACGTTCCTGATCTCTTATTCTACAGTCGGTTGATGTTTCTCTCACACTTTACTATTTCGGGATTTTGCAGCTGCGAGTCCTGATCCGGGGAGCTGTCAGCTCTTCTGTCCGGAGAGAACGTGTTCTGGAGGGTTTTGGTAACAGGAAATTTGATGAATTCTTTCTGGAGTGAGACAGATGTCGTCCTACACCCAGATCCAGCAACCTGAGATATGAAAGGAATATTCTGAGCCTGTAATATCCTACTCAGCTGCTTCTGGGTAATCCTGGCCTCATACATGGGAGGCAGATGCTGAGTGACAACCACTCCGACCACTGCAGCACCACTTGTAGGAGTTATCACCCTGGATTGTGCCTTGTTAAAAGGTCTGAAAGCTAAAAGTACAACTTGTCCTGTATTCTGTCACAAATCGCCCTCTGACTGCACAAGTGAGTTCAGTGTTACTATAAAGGGGTCTCTGCTTTTCACCCTCGGCCTCGCTCATAAACCCACCTGTAGGCAAAAATGAGTTGTGTGCACCACAAACACAGTCTACACATCCACATCACACTGTTGCTGTCACCACTGGATAACACCCCAGTATACAAAGTACAGACCAGTACACACCAGTATAGACCAGTACACACCAGTATAGACCAGTGCACATCAGGCTCTCCAGCAACAAACGGGTCAGCTCCCAGCACTCTGGCACATGCAGGATATCACAGCTCGGCTGAACTTTCCCTCTTCGAAGTTGTAGGTACGTTTGGAGCATCAAGGAACAAACTTATTAATGTTAACATTTAAAATACAGAATGTACAAGTGTTACAGAATACAAAAATGGTGAAATAAAAAGAGGATACATAAAGGAAAAACAGTACAAAAGCTAAAGGGATAAAGTTATGGGACCTCGTAATAATTTAGGAGCAGACCTGCTGAAATTCGGACAGATCCACGACCCTGGCGGCATCTCACCATTGGGGTCTCTGGATAACAGATTTTACAATGACCCAACCAGAGGACCCCCCCAAACCTGCTGCTGCCCAAGTGAGGGGGTCGGCTAATTATATGCAAGGAACGATGGTAACATGACATAATTCTAATTTATATCATATTTTTCCAGAGGAGCCTCCAATCTGATTAACATCTCCGCCATATTTCCGACCAGATTTTTATCATCCTAGAAACCAGACTATGACATATGCATTATTAGAAATGATATGACATTCCTGAGGTTTCTAAAGACTGCAAATCCTGGACTTCGAAGCAAAAGGAGTAATGAAAGGGGTTTTCTGGGCAGAGCATAAAATTCTTCCTAGACTAAGACTTCAGACTAATGGTGAAATCCTCATGCTGATGATTACAGTGATGCAGTGATATTTAATTTGTATTTTTTTTTCCACAAAGTTCATAAAATATACTGCAGAGCTGCACTCACAATTCTGCTATGTGTTAGTAGAAACAGTTTGTATGTTTTGTGTATCCAGTTCAGCTGAAAAGTAGCTGAAAGAGGAAAGAGGAAGATGTCTGACTCTGCAGTAGTGATGAGCGAGCACTAAAATGCTCGGGTCGAGCAGATTGGAATACTCGGGTACTCGGCCAGAACAACGAGCCCAATGTAAGTCTATGGGAGACCCGAGTATTTTTACCGCGATCCCCCCGTGGGTCCTTTTAAGGTCTAAAAACATCTGAAAATTATGGAAACACTGCAGAAATGTCACAGGAAAATCATGGGGATCGCCCCTGGAAGCATTCTTGACTCCTAGTTCACAGCTGTAAACCATTTTTTTCCGAGATTCATGCCATTTTTCCCTGTGCCACCAAAAACACATTAAAACGAAACCAAAACGGATTTTGCTGAGAAATATGTCAAGGTACATCCTTTGCAGGTCAATGACTTGCCTGTATGGCCAAATATTTAACCCCAGACTGAAAATTTCCTCCCCTACTTAGGCTTAGTTCAGGCGCAGCATTTTTGAAGTATTTTTCAACTTTAACATTGCTTTCAACCACTACAAATGCATTCACTGGGAAATGTCATTGTAACATTTAACAACCCTAGCTGGCCATGTGGTGTGTGCCCAATTCAACAATGTTGGGTCCTTTTTTTACAAAATAAAAGAGTGCCATCACAGCCCCCTTGCCCGAAATGCATCGTACAGAGCACGTCCACCCTGGTGATCTAGTGGTTCTGGATGATGAGGATGAGGATAAGGAGGAGGATTACAGCAAACAGACCAAATCTGGAAGCGTATACCCATGTGTGGTTGTGAAGAGGTGCATGAGAATACACCGCCCCAAAAGAGAGAATGTACTTGAGGTTATGTTTTGCTGTTTAAACTTGGTGGTGTACAGAACTCTTTCCCAATCCAGCCCTTGTTAATTTTTATGAGTCAGCCTGTCAGCATTTTCAGTTGACAGGCGGATGCGCTTATCTGTTATAATTCCACCAGCGGCACTAAAAACCCGCTCTGACAGAACGTTAGAAGCAGGGCAGGACAGGACCTCCAAGGCATACAGAGCCAGTTCATGCCACATGTCCAGCTTGGATACGCAATAATTAAAAGGCACAGAGGAATCACGGAGGACGTTTGTACGATCTGCAAGGTACTCCCTCACCATCTTCCCAAACATTGCACTTCTTGTGACAGCACCCCTTGCCTCTGTGCCGTCACGATGGGAGGGTCTAAGAAAACTGTCCCCGAACTCTGCCATTGCTCCCCTGCCTGAGCTGGATTGTACTTCTGTCTCTCTCGCTTGGAGTCCTTGGTTGTACAACAAACTCTGACGTCTGCTGCCAGCGTTCTCACATGGGAATTTTTTAAGTAATTCCGCTACAAGGGCCCTCTGGTACTTCAACATTTTAGTACACCTCTCTGCCTCTGGTAGAAGAGATTGAAAGTTCTCCCTGTAGCATGGGTCTAGAAGTGTCACCAACCAGTAATGAGTGTCACCCAAAATTTTGATAATCCGAGGGTCACTTGAAACACAGCGCAACATAAAGTCAGCCATGCATGCTAGACTGCTAACAGGCAAGACTTCCGTGTCGTCACCAAAAGGACGTAGATCTATGAAGCTATGATGGTTCGCACACGACAAAATTAGAAGTGACGGTGCTAGTGAAAGGAGCCAAAAGTTCCGAATGTACTAGATATGGAGATCACTGCACACGTACAAGTTGAAGGTATGCTTTAAGTGGAAATTTATTTATGGTGATTCTTTGAAAAAAAGCGACTGGTGAGCGTTGACGTTTCGGCTAATACATAGCCTTGGTCACAACGTCGCTAGAGAAAATACAAATATTTACAATTAGATATGTACAATGACTAGTGCACAGACATATATCAAGAAATGTACATTTATATACAATATTTACAGTTGTGATATTCATGTACAGAGAAATGTCTCTGTGTGACCTTGTAGCGAGATGTCATAGAATAACATGTGCAGTAGAAGAAGCATTGAGATATGTTTATTCAGAGAGATAAGTCCAAGGAAATGCATATCGTAGTGTCTGTGCTATATGGTATAAAGGCAAAAAGGTGGCCTACCCAATATATGAAGAGTCTATCTTGATCTGAGACAATGGTGATGTATAGCGATGGAATGTTGTGTCCTGTCAGAATTGATAAAAAGAGGGGCATGTATACGTAGAAGTACCAGGGGGTCTGTATGTGATAACGTGAAGGGGTAACTGAGACCTACCCTGACAACTTAGTTGATTGTCATATATCATGGGATATTCTATGCCTTGTGGGGCAAAATCCACGCAATGGTTTAGTGGGGATGAAAATGGTAATCCTGTGCCGGGGGCCTGTGGAAAGGTATATTGATAAGATAACCCTGAAACAATGGGAGCAAGCTATAATGTGTCATATAGGGTATGGTAGGAACCTACCCTGGTAGTATATATGGAGACTTCTGAGTCTAAGGATGTGGAGTCCAGACCCCAGTGGGCGTGGTACTACAATGCCCAGCGTTTGTCCGGCAGTAACTGTGGAAATTAGTGATGTAATGTTAAAAACAGTGGGACATAGTAGGCTGGAGGTACTGTGGGTATACTTATCTTTATAGTTGTGACCTACGTCCATAGGTGGCGCAGCGGTGTGAAGCTGACACTCCCGTGTCTAAGCTGGGACTGGCGCTGGGTGACTGTGCGCGCTTCTAATCACAGAGCGCTGCGAGGTCATGTGACCGGAAGTGATGGAGACGCTGGCGCTTGCACTGTTCAATCTGCAGTAGCGTGTGGCCGGCAGAGTTTGTACGTTGTCATGGGGATCGAGTGGGGAAAACGGCGCCTGCGCAAATGTGCCCTGCAGTTCAAACTGCAGTAGTGTGTGGCCGGCAGAGTTTGTATGTTGTCATGGGGATCGAGTGGGAAAACCGGCGCCTGCGCAATTGTGCCCTACAGTGGACTCGGTTAAATGGAAACTGGAGAGGAAAAAGGGGGCGGAGGGAGGGGCGGGAAAAGAGATGGAGAGGGGGGGCAATATCTTGGACACATTGTGATCATGTGCAAGGTGAACACAACAATATACATGGAATTTGAACAAATACCGGTCATGTAGAATACAATTAGAACTGTCCAATACAGGATATATCAGATGATGTATACTGTCATAAAATTATGCTATAAAAGTATTCAAGAGTGATGTTGCAAACACATATGTTCTAATTCTATATACTGCTCAATATTACAAATAAGTAGGAGTCCAAACCATATGAGGAAAAAAGGAAAAAAAAGGAAAAAGAGAGAAAAGAACGGAAACTTAGGTAGACTCTATATTAAGGTAGGGGATCTTACCGACTCCACCGGGGGGATTGCCGAGTGGATGCGTGCGACTATTCAGTGGGTCTAGGGAAAGAAATGCATTATGTTAGCCAGTCTATTTCTCGATTGAGACCTCTTGGGCTGAGTGTGTCCAACGTGTAGATCCAGTAAGTTTCACGCTGTTTTAATAGTTGGGTGTGATTCCCACCCCGCCTTGGTCTGGGGACTTTTTCAAGAACTTGGAATCGTAATTGGGATATGTTGTGCCTGGCTTCCTGGAAGTGTGCGGGTAGAGGTAGCCAGGTCTTGCCACATCTGATGGTGGATTTGTGGCTTGAGATACGATCTCTGATGGCCTGGATGGTTTCGCCTACATATAATAGGCCACAAGGGCACTTGATAATGTATACCACATAGTTGGATTCGCAGGTATGATAGTCCCTAATGGGGTAGGTTTTTCCCGTGCGTGGATGAATTACCTCACTGCCTTTGATGATATTAGAGCAACACATACAATTCAAGCATGGGAACGTGCCCCTTCTTTTTTGTCCACTTAGAGTTAGTGCTTGTTTTTGTGATCCAATGTCGGCCCTAACCAATTTGTCCCTAATGTTCGGTGGTCTACGTAGGCACATTAGGGGGGGATTTCTGAAGATCTCCACTTTGGGATAAGCTTTGGTGAGTAGGGGCCATTGTCTATGGATCAAGTTGTGAATTCTTTGCATGGAGGGATGATGGCCGTGGACAAAAGGTAATCTCGGTGGTTTCTGTGACGGAATTGCTGCAGAATCTATGTCTGACAATATTTTGGTCATTTCCGTGTTCAGAAGTGTACACGGGTATTGTCTGTCTTCGAATTTTTTGGACATTTCACTCAGTCTGGTTTGTCTGACAGTGGGACTTGATACGATTCTAGAGACTTTTCCTCTCCAGTTTCCATTTAACCGAGTCCACTGTAGGGCACAATTGCGCAGGCGCCGGTTTTCCCACTCGATCCCCATGACAACATACAAACTCTGCCGGCCACACACTACTGCAGTTTGAACTGCAGGGCACATTTGCGCAGGCGCCGTTTTCCCCACTCGATCCCCATGACAACGTACAAACTCTGCCGGCCACACGCTACTGCAGATTGAACAGCGCAAGCGCCAGCGTCTCCATCACTTCCGGTCACATGACCTCGCAGCGCTCTGTGATTAGAAGCGCGCACAGTCACCCAGCGCCAGTCCCAGCTTAGACACGGGAGTGTCAGCTTCACACCGCTGCGCCACCTATGGACGTAGGTCACAACTATAAAGATAAGTATACCCACAGTACCTCCAGCCTACTATGTCCCACTGTTTTTAACATTACATCACTAATTTCCACAGTTACTGCCGGACAAACGCTGGGCATTGTAGTACCACGCCCACTGGGGTCTGGACTCCACATCCTTAGACTCAGAAGTCTCCATATATACTACCAGGGTAGGTTCCTACCATACCCTATATGACACATTATAGCTTGCTCCCATTGTTTCAGGGTTATCTTATCAATATACCTTTCCACAGGCCCCCGGCACAGGATTACCATCCTCATCCCCACTAAACCATTGCGTGGATTTTGCCCCACAAGGCATAGAATATCCCATGATATATGACAATCAACTAAGTTGTCAGGGTAGGTCTCAGTTACCCCTTCACGTTATCACATACAGACCCCCTGGTACTTCTACGTATACATGCCCCTCTTTTTATCAATTCTGACAGGACACAACATTCCATCGCTATACATCACCATTGTCTCAGATCAAGATAGACTCTTCATATATTGGGTAGGCCACCTTTTTGCCTTTATACCATATAGCACAGACACTACGATATGCATTTCCTTGGACTTATCTCTCTGAATAAACATATCTCAATGCTTCTTCTACTGCACATGTTATTCTATGACATCTCGCTACAAGGTCACACAGAGACATTTCTCTGTACATGAATATCACAACTGTAAATATTGTATATAAATGTACATTTCTTGATATATGTCTGTGCACTAGTCATTGTACATATCTAATTGTAAATATTTGTATTTTCTCTAGCGACGTTGTGACCAAGGCTATGTATTAGCCGAAACGTCAACGCTCACCAGTCGCTTTTTTTCAAAGAATCACCATAAATAAATTTCCACTTAAAGCATACCTTCAACTTGTACGTGTGCAGTGATCTCCATATCTAGTACATTCGGAACTTTTGGCTCCTTTCACTAGCACCGTCACTTCTAATTTTGTCGTGTGCGAACCATCATAGCTTCATAGATCTACGAATTTTTTTTTTTGGTTAACAGCACCGACGGAACTCATGTCATCCGAGACCTACAAGTACGATGATGCCACAGGATCTACAATCTTATCTAAGATAAGAACAAAAACTGACTTCCTACGTATACCTAATAAAGACATTAAAACGAGAGATTGGGAAAAGGAGAAAAAGAGACTTATAGCCTATGATCTACATTGCGCCACTCTTGGGGAATATCACAGACAAGGGAAGATACCACGGGGCCTACGCTGTAACTTACGACCAACCTTGTTCTCAGATAACGCACAATATTGCACTACCTTTCAAAAAATACTCAATAAATGTTCATTTGATATCATCTTACTAACAATTGAATATTTACAGGAAGCCATCAAAGAAACAGAAGAAAAGATCGTCACCATCGAGACGCAGCTCACCTCTACTCTTACCAGCACCGAATTCAACACCTTGAAAAGTAAGGTTGATTCCGTCTTATCTACACATCAAAAGACTCTCGAGGAAAGGAAACAGACCAAATTTCAAAGAGACACCGAGGACTACCTGAATAATAGAGTCTATCGATGGGAGGAAACAGCCCAAAGAAGACAATTTCCGAGATCACGCCGCCCAGGAAGATATACAGCATCCGGGGACTCCTCACCGGCTGGGGGATCCTCCCCGGGCTCTGGAAGCGACACTGGCGGAGCATCAACCACAAGAACGGCTTTTTTAGGCCCAAGCGGACGCCATGTAGGAGGTCGAGAAGGAAAAGATCGAGAACGCCAGATGACACTTCGATCACAGGTAGGGGTCCAAACCTAGTTGTGAATATTTCTGATTACTCTCTTTCCCCTTTAGAACTTAAGGTATTGAACAAGGGTCTATCTTTCTGCCCCACCCCCAGATGGGACTCTTTCCAGTTAGAAAAAGATCTACAAAGCTTCTACCGCAGCATAAGACTAAAAGTACATTTTGAGGTTAATCCACACTTCACTGGTAACACATTAGGGACATTACCTAATCGAGACGGAAGGCCATTAATCACATTGGACCAACTGGGATTGAGAAATCCCAGTAATTTTATGCCTCCCAAGACAAACCATGCCGTAGAGACCTTCATTGACCTCTTGGATAAAGACATCAAGGAAACTATCCATGACCAACGTGTAGGCCTTCTCCCAGTCCGACACAATTTAACACCACCTGAAAAGCAGGCACTCCTTTCACTCAAAAACAACAGCAATATTATTATCAAACCCGCGGATAAGGGAGGGGCTGTTGTAGTGATGAATAAAAACCAGTATACAGCTGAGGTCAAAAGACAGTTATCAGACACCACCACATACAAAAAAATCCAATCAGACCCTGTCTATAACATTCGAAGAAAGATTGACGCCACTCTTATTAAACACTTACAAGTAAAAACTATTGATGCCAAAACCAAAGCATACTTGACTAATGAACATCCAGTAACCCCAGTACTATACATCCTCCCAAAAATCCACAAAAACCTGCAAAATCCACCGGGACGCCCCATTGTAGCATCCACCGACTCAATCCTCAATCCCATATCCATCTACCTAGAAAAATTGCTCACGCCATATACTCACAAAACTAAATCTTTCATCCTGGACACTAGCGACTTCCTGAAAAAAATCCAAGACATCAATACAGTTCCAGCTAACAGTATCTTATACACCTTAGACGTTAACAGTCTATATACCTCAATCTCACATGACAAGGGGATTGAGGCCGTCTCCCTCACATTAACTGAAGCCAAAATTGACACACGTTCCCACGATCTCTGTCTGGAATTACTCAATCTGGTACTCAGGGAAAATTATTTCCTTTTTGAGGATGACTTTTACGTCCAAACGTGCGGGACTGCGATGGGCTCAAACGTAGCCCCTGCGTACGCTAATCTTTACATGGACCGCTTTGAACAGGACTTTATTTACCCCAACCCATTATTTCAACAACATGCTCTTCTATGGTATCGTTACATAGATGATATTTTCTGTATTTGGCAGGGTGACCACACCTCTCTAACCACATTTTACAACACCATCAACGGGGTCAGACCGGAACTCAAATTTTCAATTTCACATCACACAGAGACCATCACTTTCCTGGATACCAAAATATGCAAAGATATCCAAGGTGTCCTTACTACCGACATTTATAGCAAACCTACCGACTGCAACAACCTCCTTTTGTACAATAGCTGCCATCCTAAATCCACAAGAAACAGTCTTCCCCGGTCTCAATTTAAAAGAGTCTCTAGAATCGTATCAAGTCCCACTGTCAGACAAACCAGACTGAGTGAAATGTCCAAAAAATTCGAAGACAGACAATACCCGTGTACACTTCTGAACACGGAAATGACCAAAATATTGTCAGACATAGATTCTGCAGCAATTCCGTCACAGAAACCACCGAGATTACCTTTTGTCCACGGCCATCATCCCTCCATGCAAAGAATTCACAACTTGATCCATAGACAATGGCCCCTACTCACCAAAGCTTATCCCAAAGTGGAGATCTTCAGAAATCCCCCCCTAATGTGCCTACGTAGACCACCGAACATTAGGGACAAATTGGTTAGGGCCGACATTGGATCACAAAAACAAGCACTAACTCTAAGTGGACAAAAAAGAAGGGGCACGTTCCCATGCTTGAATTGTATGTGTTGCTCTAATATCATCAAAGGCAGTGAGGTAATTCATCCACGCACGGGAAAAACCTACCCCATTAGGGACTATCATACCTGCGAATCCAACTATGTGGTATACATTATCAAGTGCCCTTGTGGCCTATTATATGTAGGCGAAACCATCCAGGCCATCAGAGATCGTATCTCAAGCCACAAATCCACCATCAGATGTGGCAAGACCTGGCTACCTCTACCCGCACACTTCCAGGAAGCCAGGCACAACATATCCCAATTACGATTCCAAGTTCTTGAAAAAGTCCCCAGACCAAGGCGGGGTGGGAATCACACCCAACTATTAAAACAGCGTGAAACTTACTGGATCTACACGTTGGACACACTCAGCCCAAGAGGTCTCAATCGAGAAATAGACTGGCTAACATAATGCATTTCTTTCCCTAGACCCACTGAATAGTCGCACGCATCCACTCGGCAATCCCCCCGGTGGAGTCGGTAAGATCCCCTACCTTAATATAGAGTCTACCTAAGTTTCCGTTCTTTTCTCTCTTTTTCCTTTTTTTTCCTTTTTTCCTCATATGGTTTGGACTCCTACTTATTTGTAATATTGAGCAGTATATAGAATTAGAACATATGTGTTTGCAACATCACTCTTGAATACTTTTATAGCATAATTTTATGACAGTATACATCATCTGATATATCCTGTATTGGACAGTTCTAATTGTATTCTACATGACCGGTATTTGTTCAAATTCCATGTATATTGTTGTGTTCACCTTGCACATGATCACAATGTGTCCAAGATATTGCCCCCCCTCTCCATCTCTTTTCCCGCCCCTCCCTCCGCCCCCTTTTTCCTCTCCAGTTTCCATTTAACCGAGTCCACTGTAGGGCACAATTGCGCAGGCGCCGGTTTTCCCACTCGATCCCCATGACAACATACAAACTCTGCCGGCCACACACTACTGCAGTTTGAACTGCAGGGCACATTTGCGCAGGCGCCGTTTTCCCCACTCGATCCCCATGACAACGTACAAACTCTGCCGGCCACACGCTACTGCAGATTGAACAGCGCAAGCGCCAGCGTCTCCATCACTTCCGGTCACATGACCTCGCAGCGCTCTGTGATTAGAAGCGCGCACAGTCACCCAGCGCCAGTCCCAGCTTAGACACGGGAGTGTCAGCTTCACACCGCTGCGCCACCTATGGACGTAGGTCACAACTATAAAGATAAGTATACCCACAGTACCTCCAGCCTACTATGTCCCACTGTTTTTAACATTACATCACTAATTTCCACAGTTACTGCCGGACAAACGCTGGGCATTGTAGTACCACGCCCACTGGGGTCTGGACTCCACATCCTTAGACTCAGAAGTCTCCATATATACTACCAGGGTAGGTTCCTACCATACCCTATATGACACATTATAGCTTGCTCCCATTGTTTCAGGGTTATCTTATCAATATACCTTTCCACAGGCCCCCGGCACAGGATTACCATCCTCATCCCCACTAAACCATTGCGTGGATTTTGCCCCACAAGGCATAGAATATCCCATGATATATGACAATCAACTAAGTTGTCAGGGTAGGTCTCAGTTACCCCTTCACGTTATCACATACAGACCCCCTGGTACTTCTACGTATACATGCCCCTCTTTTTATCAATTCTGACAGGACACAACATTCCATCGCTATACATCACCATTGTCTCAGATCAAGATAGACTCTTCATATATTGGGTAGGCCACCTTTTTGCCTTTATACCATATAGCACAGACACTACGATATGCATTTCCTTGGACTTATCTCTCTGAATAAACATATCTCAATGCTTCTTCTACTGCACATGTTATTCTATGACATCTCGCTACAAGGTCACACAGAGACATTTCTCTGTATATGAATATCACAACTGTAAATATTGTATATAAATGTACATTTCTTGATATATGTCTGTGCACTAGTCATTGTACATATCTAATTGTAAATATTTGTATTTTCTCTAGCGACGTTGTGACCAAGGCTATGTATTAGCCGAAACGTCAACGCTCACCAGTCGCTTTTTTTCAAAGAATCACCATAAATAAATTTCCACTTAAAGCATACCTTCAACTTGTACGTGTGCAGTGGTCACCAAAAGGACGACTGACCATGCTGTCCTCCTCCTCCTCATCCTCCTCCTTCCTGTCCTCAGGCCATCCCCGCTCAACAGACGATATCACAGCTGTGTTTGTAGTACCGTCTATAGCGCATGTAAGTAGCTCCTGTTCTTCCTCCTCCTCTTCATTGACCACCAATCCACGTTGGGAAGACATGAGGCTGGGCTGAGTGTAATCCTCTTGTATGGTTCCTTGCTCCATGACCTCATGCTCTGCCTGCAATGCATCCTCTTTAATTGTGAGCAGAGAGGTTTTCAGAATGCTGAGAAGTGGGATGTTGACACTAATTATGGCGTCATCGCCGCTCACCATCTTGGTGCAGTCCTCAAAGTTTTGGAGGATGGTACATATGTCGGACATCCATGTCCACTCCTGAGGTCTTATGTGTGGAGCCTGAACTGAATATTGACAGCCTTGTTGATGTTGGTAGTCAACAACTGCCCTCTTCTGCTCACAAATCCTTTCCAACATATGCAGCATAGAGTTCCAGAGCATGGGGACATCACACACCAGCCGGTGAGCTGAAAGCTGCAAATGCTGCTGAAGCACGGCAAGGGTGGCAGAAGCTGTGGCTGACTTTCTAAAATGGGCAGACAGACAGCGTACTTTCACTAGCAGATCCAGCAGCTCCGGGTAACTTTTCAGAAAGCATTGAACCACAAGGTTAAGCACATGGGCCAAGCAAGGAACGTGTGTGAGCTCACCTTGCCTCAGAGCTGCCACCAGGTTATGGTCATTGTCACATACGACCATGCCTGGCTGTAGGTTCAGCGGTGTCATCCAAACATCTGACAGCTCTTTCAGCGCTGTCCACAACTCTTCTGCATTGTGTGGTTTGTTACCTATGCAGATTAACTTCAGCACAGCCTGTTGCTGCTTGGCTGAGGCAGTGCTGCAGTGCTTCCAGCTTCTGACTGATGTGTTGATTTCAGAGATGGAGAATGAAGAGGAGGAGGAGGAGGTGAAGGAGCTGTAGACTGTGGGGGCAACCCTTATTGACGTAGGACCAGCAATCATCAGTGTGGGGAGGATGTGTTCCAGCCCACGGTCCGACTGGGTCCCGGCTTCCACTATGTTAACCCATTGTGCCGTCAGAGAGATGTACCATCCCTGCCCACAAGCACTTGTCCATGTGTCCGTGGTTAGGTGGACTTTCCCTGTAACAGCATTGTTGAGGACACGGGTAATGTTGTGGGACACATGCTGGTGTAATGCCGATATGGCACACCTGGAGAAATAGTGACGACTGGAGACCGAGTACCTTGGGACGACCACCGCCATCAGGTTGCGGAAAGCTTCCGTCTCAACGAGCCTAAAAGGCAGCATTTCTAGCGCAAGCAGAAGGGAAATATTAGAATTTAGGACTGTGGCCTGTGGGGCGTTGGCTGGGTATTTCCGCTTGCTTTCCAAAGACTGGGTTATAGTCAACTGAAGGCTGTACTGGGACAAGGACGTGGACGGGCTTGATGATGGTGCTGCTTGACTGTGGGCCACAACAGATGCAGGGCTAGAGGCATCTTCATATGCACGGTGTACTGGGGATTGGCTTCTACGCAAAACAGTGGAAGAAGCAGTGGTGTGACCTGTAGACAGTGGTCTTGGAGCCTGGGGTTCGGCCCACAAAGTTGGGTGCTTTGCTGCCATGTGCCTGATGATGCTGGTGGTGGTCAGGCTGGTTGTTTTGCTACCACTGCTGATGTGGGCATGGCAGGTGCTGCTAATGGCCTGTTTGGGGTTATCGCCAGAGTCTTTAAAAAATAACCAGACTCGGGAAGATCTAACAGTTGGAATGGCAACTATCCTCATGTTGGTGTTACGGGGAATGGATGCACGCCTTCTGTCTGTGGCCACCACACTGCTTCTTCCTGCCTGTTGGGGTGATATGCCTCCTTCCCCATGTGTGCTGCTGTCCTTGCTCTGCATGTCCTCCTGCCAGGTTAGGTCAGTCACTATTTAATTCACCACCTCGTCTTCCACATCTGCACCCTGCTCCTCCTCCTCCTGACTTTCTGGCAATTGTGTCTCATCATTGTCCACCTCTTCTGACACTTTCCCACCATCGCCTTCATGTGACCGGCGCTGGTCAAAGCTTTGGGCATCTCTACATGTGATCTCATCTGTCCCCACTTCAAGTTGACCGGCCGAGAGTTCTGAATCTTGAAATGGAAAACAGCTCTTCAGAGTGTCCAAGTGTGGGATCAGTTGTCTCAGGGCACTCGGCATGGTGGGAGGAAGGAGAATCAAGGTGAGGAATATCCGGGCCACACTCACGGCTACTCAGACTTGACCGTGTGGAAGACATGGTGGTGGTGGCTAAGTGACTAGAAACATTATCCGCTATCCAACCAACAACCGTTTCACACTGCTCAGGCTTCAATAGTGGTGTCCTGCGGTCCCCTAGAAACTGGAAAAGGAAGGTTGAGCGAGAAGATGTGGGTCTTTGTTGCCCACATTCACCTTGGCCACGGCCTCGTCCTCTGCATGCACCATCATCATCACGTCCACTTCCCCGTCCCTTGCCCCTTGCCTTGCCCATTTTAAATGGACTACTGCACTATTTCAAATTCTCAACACAAATATATTTATTAGTAGCTAAATAATATGTGATCAGTATGACTGCAAATCTATGATTTTTCAAACCCAAACACCAGGCAGGCCTCAGCCTGACATAACAGACTGTATTCAGTTTTTGGGGGCTTTTTTGTGAAGTTAATTTATGCAAAATAGTGCTGTATATAATTAGAGTAACAGACAGCAAAAACAGTGTCAAAACGGCCTAAAATGCCAAAACTTGGAGCACGCAGATATATGAGCCTTTTTTTGGTGAATTTAAAACACCAAAAAAAAAAAGTGGCACAAGGCTAGCACACACAACTATGCTACGTACGCCCGACAAACTATGATTTTTAAACAGGCCTCAGTCTGACAGAACACACTGTATATTTTTTTTGGGGGGGGAATTTTTGGGGAAAAAAAAATGCAACTAGGTATATAGTAAAGAAGCTGCAGCAGCAGACAGTTATAGAGCTTTGGGAAGGATGCAGTGGGAGCAATGGACGCACATACAGTGCCTGCAGGCATTGCACTGATGTGGATATGCTGTGCCCTGCCTGCCTAGTACTGCAATATCGGGACCCATGAATTAGCCCTAAAAAGGACTGTTGGTTTCTCAGGAGTTGTGGATTTAAGAGTTGCAGACCTACACTAACTCTAAAACCACGATTCTGACCCTATCTCGGCACCAGCTCTCCCTACTCTTGCTGAATCCAGAGCAGAATGCGGCGAGCAGGCCGGCGCTAGGTCTCTTATACTCGGGATGATGCTGTGCGGCCAAGCCAATCACTGCACGACCACAACAAAAATGGCTGCGGCGTTTCATGGCCTGGCAGACAATCCCTGCAGCGTGATTGGGTCTCTAAATTCACTAAAAATGCTGGGTGGAGACACCAGTTACTGCCGAATAATCCCGGAAATGCTCGGTGCTTGCCGAGTACACCGAGCACAGTGATACTCGGGCGAGTAACGAGTAGTGGCGAGCACGTTCGCTCATCACTGGTCTGCAGTTCCGGAAGCTAATAGGAGCTTATCAGCCATATATTTTATGCAAAGTGTATGTGTGTGGTTTATATCTGCCTGTGTGTCTGTGTATTTTGTGTAGTGTGTGTGTGTGTGTGTGTGTGTGTGTGTGTGTGTGTGTGTGTGTGTGTGTGTGTAGAATAGTAGAATAGTGAGTGCAGCTCTGGAGTATAATACAGGATGTAACTCAGGATCACTAATGTAATGTATGTACATGCAGCGCCCCAGAGTCCTGGTCGTTGCAGTACTGTGGCTCCGCCGCTAAGGGGGGCTATGGTACGTCTGATGGCACTGAAGGAGTTCATCTGACCAGGTATCACATACACCAATACATTTCACAGCCGGGCCTCCAGGGGGAGCTAGGGGTGCTATTTATTAGGCCACTCCTCACCGTGTGGGTAAACTGGGGGTCAGGCAGGAAGTTAGACAGAAAGCTGACTGGGTTGGCAGACATAGGGGGCAACCTGTGGAGAGGGGCGACTCTAGGGTCCCGGAAGAGCTCCGAGCCTACCCGTCATATGGGTGCGTCCCAACCGTAACATCAGGGAGGGACGGAGGATTAGCAGAACATCATCTAATCGAGTTGTTGTGAGGGAACACGAGAAACAGACACAACAGTTGTGGGGACTATACCGTATTCCGGACTGAGGACCCAGAGACCTTCAGTAAAGAGGTAAAGAGACTGCAACCTGGTGTCCTCGTTATTTACTGCACCGCACCACCACCACTATCCACATCTACTACTGTACGCCCCTCAGCAGGGTCACGGGCCGGGTCTAGCCACCGTGACAAACCCAGAGCAGAGACTTGGAGGCCCGGTACCGGGTACCCCTCGGCCCTGCGGCAGTGGGGGCGCTACAACTTGGCGTCACGAACAGGATCTACTTAAGCCTGAAGAATCAGGTCATGTGTGCCTTGGAACTGTGATTTATCGTGCTTGGACTGTACTTTATTGCAAAGACTGTGGATTGCCACTTGCCGCCAAAAGTCCCCGCCAAAACCGCCGCCATTACAGCGCTGAGGAGAGCGCAGGAGAAGAAGAGGGGCGTGGAGTGGGCGTAGACAAGCTGGAGAGCGCGAACGACAATGGCCGCCCAGTCTAAATATTTCTGCACCGTGAGGACGTGTCCGTCAGCAGCAGAAATCCGCCTCCTAATCCTCAATGGAGGGCGGAGACAGAGAAAACGAAACCGCCCACGAAGGAGAGAGCGGGAAAAGAACCAGGAAGCGACTCACGTGGAGGACGCCATGGCCAGCAGCTCGGAACCCGAATGTGGGGTGGAAGCAGAAGTCTCCCCCAACTACCCGGACGAGTACCGCAGCCACTACTCCACAGAAAACGCTGATCTTTTGCAGGCTGAGATGGGAGACCTGATTCACCAGCTCCTTCAGCTGAACACGGGGGCCCAGGCTCCGCACCAGGTAGCGCCGGAAGGAAGTCCTCTGACATCGGATCCTGTACCGCTACCGGAGTTGTTGCTGAGGCCCTCGCCGACACCGTTAGCGGAACCCGCCGCGGAGGAGAAACCTGCATCGGCTGGTGAGTCCGTCGACCCTGTCCCGCCAGCGGAGGACTTGTTAATAGGCCCTGTTGCGGCACCCCCTCTCCCTGGGACCCATAGACTCCAACACCTGCTACCATGGGAGGAGGCCACGGGCATGGAACACCGCCTGAAGGCCCCGATCGCGCCGACCACCCTGTCATGTGAGACCCGTGCGGAGCGCACGGTATGCCGCTGGGTGAACCCAGGATCCGACCTCATGGGGTTCCCCGGGGTGAAGACACGGGAAGGGGAGATGGTGCAGGCCCTGAGCTGGGAGGAATACCAGGCCCAGCTGGAACAGCAGTGGAAGGGAGAGAAAAAGGCGTACCAGGCCAGGCTGGAGGCCTACCACCAGAAGGACCTGGCGGTCAAGGACCGGGCCCGCAAGGACCCCACCACTCACCAGGCCCCGCGTAGGCAGGGCATCATCACCACCTTCCAGCTCCGCGGAGGCTGGGGCTTCATTAAAGAGCCGGGCCTGTATGCGGAGGTGTTTGTAAACCGAAGGGATGTTGAGTCACATCTCAGAGAGGGCCACCCAGATCAGGATCTCTACCCGGGGAATGAAGTCTCGTACACCAGGCACTTTGGGGAAAAAGGGTGGTTTGCCCTGAATGTCCGCAAGAGGCCGGGCCTTGTGATATCCCCGGTTAAGGTGCCAGTGAAGCTAACCCCTGTAGCAAAGGTGCCCCCTTGTGGTCAGCCCATGGTCATTGCCAGGATCACCGAGGACACCCCCACGTGCACTATGGTCAAGACCACGACATGCAGCATGGTCACCTCCACCACCCTCGTGGCCAAGGAGGCACCTCTTCCGGTGGGTGGTGCCCGTGCTGCTCCAGAACTGAAGACTGTGGGTACGCAGACCCCCAGATGGGACAATAGACCCCCTTATGCAGTACCGGGCGGCTCGCAATACCCAAGGGGGTTGCCTCCGCCGGTGCTGCCTCCTGAGTGGTTCGAGTAAGCAAAAATGCTTTATTGACTGTAAATAGTTCATTGTTTCTCTGCTATTTTGCTGCTAAAACCCGTCCAGGGTTAACTCTTAAAGGGATCCCTTTGTTGACCCAGGATCCCTATTGCTTTTTGGTTTGTTTTCTAATTTTTGCACAACTTCCCAAAAACTGCTGGAATCATGAACAATGCATGATACAAACTCCTTGTATATAGTTTGCACCTTCTTAAAGGTGCTCCCTACTGGTTTTATATAAAAAACGGACTCTTTGCGAAGATACGGTTCTTGGAACCTGCACTGGAGTCCTTGCTGCATACGGACTTGCAGTTTGAAAAGTTGCACTACTTCATAGAGACTTGGTCCCCTCTTAAAGGGGATGTTCGCATCCTGCACTTATGAACAGTGTTGCCTTAAGATGGTTGAATGGCAATAATGTCTTGAAAAAGAAAGTATTGATGATGTTGATATGTGAAAGTTAAATGTACCTAATTAGTTGATTGTAAGAAATGTTCAATAATGTTGATAGAAGAATGAGGACAGAGAAGTGAACCCGTACGGGGTTAGTGAGTCCTCCCAGGAGCCATATAGAGATGGCTCAGTGATCTCAAACTGAAAGAAAAACATGTTCTATACTGTGTATAGTAGTGGAAGGACAGTAGGCTCGGGCGGAAAGGAGCGGTCCTGTAACAGAAAGGAGAGGCAGTAGGTCTGGAGCGTTTAGGACAGGCGGTCCTGCAGACGTAAAGTAGGAGAATGTAGCACAGTTGCTTAAAGCCTTATAATGTGTTATAAGAAGGTCTTTAGTGGATTCAGAGTGTACATCCTTAAAGGCAATGTTGAATTAATGTTTAAAAATTTTGCACTTAGTAGAATACCCGGTTGGGTAAGAAAAGTTATTTAAAAGTATTTAACCATGTTTGTAACGTTTAAGTGTCCTCACCTCCCATAAAGGGAAGCTCTATTCAAATATGCTTATTGTTATTGCACTCACAAAAATTGTATGTCTTTTTGCTGACATGTATTGTTTGTTGTTTTCTTCCCAGTCCCGGAGTACTGGATTTAACCGGGGGGGAGTGCAGCGCCCCAGAGTCCTGGTCGTTGCAGTACTGTGGCTCCGCCGCTAAGGGGGGCTATGGTACGTCTGATGGCACTGAAGGAGTTCATCTGACCAGGTATCACATACACCAATACATTTCACAGCCGGGCCTCCAGGGGGAGCTAAGGGTGCTATTTATTAGGCCACTCCTCACCGTGTGGGTAAACTGGGGGTCAGGCAGGAAGTTAGACAGAAAGCTGACTGGGTTGGAACCAGGCAACACCTTGTGGCAGAGGGTGTTGTGGGGGAAGATTCGGTAGGGTCCCTGTCAGGTTTGGGACCCTGACAGAGGTCTGGCAACGAGAAAGAAAGTCACGGGACCGTGCCTGCTCAGCATAGCGGCGGTGCCCTAAGAAAGGACAAGAAGCGAGATATATTGTGCTGAGTGAGAAACGGGATCAAAGCAAGAAGGAGAATACCAGTAGGAGTCGTGCTGTAAGACCGAGGCAGCATCCTACTGAGGCGCACAGCCGGCGGCCGGAACGCCGAGGAAGTATTTATATATCTAGCTCCAAGCAATACTTCAAACCAACGGCAGGACAGTCAGTCACAGGCGGGCTGTCTCACCTAAATCACCTACGCAGACATAGGGGGCAACCTGTGGAGAGGGGCGACTCTAGGGTCCCGGAAGAGCTCCGAGCCTACCCGTCATACGGGTGCGTCCCAACCGTAACATCAGGGAGGGACGGAGGATTAGCAGAAAATCATCTAATCGAGTTGTTGTGAGGGAACACGAGAAACAGACACAACAGTTGTGGGGACTATCCCGTAAGCACAGCAGGGGAGGACCACAACACATAGCGCTAGCAGGAAGGCACAGATTTTCACCTGCAAAGAGAACTCTGGAGGTGCCATTGGACCGGCCGGATTTGCGCAGCCTGGTGAACCGTATTCCGGACTGAGGACCCAGAGACCTTCAGTAAAGAGGTAAAGAGACTGCAACCTGGTGTCCTCGTTATTTACTGCACCGCACCACCACCACTATCCACATCTACTACTGTACGCCCCTCAGCAGGGTCACGGGCCGGGTCTAGCCACCGTGACAAACCCAGAGCAGAGACTTGGAGGCCCGGTACCGGGTACCCCTCGGCCCTGCGGCAGTGGGGGCGCTACATACACAGTGACTGCACCAGCAGAATAGTGAGTGCACCTCTGGAGTATAATACAGGATGTAACTCAGGATCAGTAATGTAATGTATGTACACAGTGACTGCACCAGCAGAATAGTGAGTGCAGCTCTGGAGTATAATACAGGATGTAACTCAGGATCAGTAATGTAATGTATGTACACAGTGACTGCACCAGCAGAATAGTGAGTGCAGCTCTGGAGGATAATACACAATGTAACTCAGGATCAGTAATGTAATGTATGTACACAGTGACTGCACCAGCAGAATAGTGAATGCAGCTCTGGGGTATAATACAGGATGTAACTCAGGATCAGTAATGTATGTACACAGTGACTGCACCAGCAGAATAGTGAGTGCAGCTCTGGAGTATAATACAGGATGTAACTCAGGATCAGTAATGTAATGTATGTACACAGTGACTGCACCAGCAGAATAGTGAGTGCAGCTCTGGAGTATAATACAGGAGGCAACTCAGGATCAGTAATGTAATGTATGTACACAGTGACTGAACCAGCAGAATAGTGAGTGCAGCTCTCGGGTATAATGCAGGATGTAACTCGGAATCAGTAATGTAATGTATGTACGCAGTGACTGCACCAGCAGAATAGTGAGTGCAGCTCTGGAGTGTCATACAGGAAGAGGCGGAGCCTGCTTGCCGTGTGCTGTGTGTGCTGCCTAGAGAGAGCTCCTGGGAAGGGAGGTAAGGTTTTTCATCCAGGACTTTTTGTCTGCCCCCTTCCCAGGAAAGAAGGCTCACTTTGGGACTGGCCTCTGGGGCTGGGCCCCCGGCTCCCACCTCCCGGTCCAAGCCGGTGGGGGGTGGGAGGACTCCAACTCCGGCTAGGGTCACAAGATCTGGCCAAGAATCAGGCAAGGGATCCAGCATGAAGACCCGTAGGACCCCTGAGGCCGCGGCGGCTCCTTCCCCCGGAGGTAGGCCTAGTACGAGCAGGGGTGCTGCAGCGGTGCCCCTTGGTTGTGGTACCAAGGCGGATAGAGAATCCGCCGTGGGCTATGGTTCACGCATCCATGCGCACCTCTGCGAGTATGAGGACGCCTCAAGGAAGCTAAAATCCCTCTGGGGGGAGTTGAGTGTAGCTAAGGAGAGGTCTGACAGGGCCTCCGGCAATAAGAAGGCTGAGCTATCCGCCGCGGTCAAGAAGATCAAAAAATGCATACAAGACCTGGAAAGCCGGAGGTGTGAGATCCTGGATGGCAGCGGGCCCTTCCGTGAAAAGTTGGAAAATGACGACCGGTTCAGAGCCATGACCGGTGGGGCTCCGGAGGGGTCACGGAGATCTGGCCAGGTGGTGGAGGAGGATGATGAGGAAGAGGAATGCGAGGAGGAGGTCGCGCCCTACCCACTGCCTGGTGGCCTGGTAAGAGATCTCCAGGCGTCGCATAGCGGGATAGCCCCCGAGCAGGTGGCTCTCCTGTCAGATTCTGGCCCTTCAGGGGACAGCGGGAGCGAGGGGGAGGATGAGGATGGTGGTAGTAGCAGCGAGGGGGGCTGGCTCGTCATGCAGCAGATCCGGCAGATCGAGTCCCTGGTCCGTTTTAACCAGCTGAGGTTCGGGGATGAGATCTGTGAGGCAACCAGGAGGGGGATGAAGAGAAAGGCTAAGAAAAGTAAGAAGAAGACAACATCTACTGTGGAGAAATATGTGTATGTCCCCCTCTCTGGGGCCCCCCGATCCCGCTGTGCGGCACCCGCTACCCACCCCGGCTCGGGCTCTGTTGTGGGTCCGCAGCGGGGGAGCGGGAAGATTACAGGCCATGACACGCAGGGCGCTGCCTCTGTTTGTGGTAACAGAGGGGGTAGTGATGTGTCTGATATGGAGCATGGTGTGGAAGGTGGCCCAGAGGTGGGCAAGAGAGTGGCAGCCGGGACCGCATCTCCGGCGGTGAGCGCTGGGGTGTCCGGGTCCCCCACTTATGGGTCCGGTAAAGCTGGATCGCTTCTGGGGACCCAGGCACCTAGTAAAGTAAAGGGGGCGGGGCCTGCTGCTCCAGCAGAACCGGCTCATAAAAGGAAAATGGTGGGGGCTCCCCTGGCGGGGTCTGCAGTGAAGTCGGGGTCTCCTGCATTGGGGGCACCGCCGCTGGTGGATGCTGAGGGGGAGTGGCCTAGCCTGGGGCCGGCTGCTGGAGCTGCTGTGGCCAGGCTGTTTGTGGCCCAGGGTGTGGTGGTGGGGGGTGCTGTGCCTTAGGGGACTGGTACTGCCGGGGGGATTCCTGGGGGTGGATCCAGTTCTGGGTCGTCTCAGGGGGCGTGGCCTCCTCGGCACCCGCTACCCATGCAGGAGCAGCTTTGGATAGCTGTGCTGGGAGGCTGGAGGCTGGGGGCGTGGCTTCCCAAGCAAAAGAAAAAAAAATTGTCTTAGCTGCGGTCAGCAATGGAGCAGGGACTGCAGCTGCAGCAGACAGCAGCAAGGGCGCCTGCCTGGCGGGGTCCCCTGAGTCTGGGGGCTTACCTGCGGTGGGGGGTCTGGTGACAAGTCAGGATGGAGCTGGAGGCGGGTCTGCACCTGGCTTCCTACCTGCCAGTGAGGGAGGAGGCTCTGTGCCTACTGTGGTGGAAATTCCGTATTTTCTCTTCGCCACGACAGCACCCACTTGAGAGGGGGGATCCGCCCCTAGGAACAGGAAACCCTATGGAGAGATAAAAGGGGCGGTCCCCCTCGCTCCCACAGTTGGTTTCCTGTTCCTACGGGAGACCCTTGGAGAGAAGAGGATGCCCAGCCTGGATGCCGCTTGCGCAGTTTACCTTTATGGGACGGCAAGGGCTCCAGAAGCTGGAAGCAGCGTCGGGGGTCCTATGGCAGCTTCCCCCCTCTGCTGGCAGGTACTGTGAGGCCAGGTCCGGGGAGTCGCCTGGCTCATGGAGATCCACCCAGCAGACCTGCAAGGACCAAATCGCTGGGGTAAGGAGATCCTGCGGCGCCATCCCTCATGGTGCGCAGGCAGCGTGGGTCCGGTATACTATCCCCCGGAAGCAGATCGTAACTTCCGGGGTGAAACAGGAGGAGGACGGCGCCTGCGCTGATGCTGGTGGGAGCGCAGGCGCATACTGAATAGCCGCGACCCGGATGTAGCGGTCACTTCCGGGTGCGGCAGGAAGAAGATGGCGGCCCCCATTAGAAAAGGACGCCGGCACTGATCCTCCGGCGTCCATCATGGCATCTCCACAGGACCCGGCGATGGCTTCATCCGAAGTCACCGCTATTGCGCCTAGTAGCCGAACAAGCAGCAGTCGCAGATCATCTTCTTCCAAAAGCGCCAGAGATAAGAAATCAGGCCGGTCGGTTCCATCTGTGCCTCCGTCTCCTCCTCATCAGCCGGTATTGTAACAACAACCTCACTGGGTGAGTGTGTGTGTGTACCCTCTTAGGCTGATTACACTCCCCCTCTTTGTCTATATTCCTTAGGCAAAAAGAACGGGGAAAACCAAACACATACAATGTGCTTTATGCTCTCAGCCGCTCCCCGATAATTATTTAAAGAAGCTGTGCCAGTCTTGCATCAAATCCACCTTACGTGAGGAGTCTTCAGTAAGGTCGGAAGATATAAGGAGTATGATTAGGGAAGAATTACAGGCCTTCCGAAGCTCGGAAAAAATTCCCGAGGGTAGAAAAAAATATAATTCCCCCAGGTCTGAGCAGTCCTCTGAGACTGAAGATAAAGATTCGGATGGGTCCCAAAGGATCATTTCCTCAGATGATGAGCGGGATACATGCTTTCCCACAGACAGTATCGATAATTTAGTAAGATCAGTTTGTAACACCATGGGTATTGAAGACACAAAAATCCCTAAAACACCACAGGACGTGATGTTTGCAGGCCTGTCAGAGAGGAAAAAACCTTCTTTCCCTGTAATTCCAGCAATTAAAAATGTAGTAAAAAAGGAATGGGAAAGCCAGGGACAAAGAGGATTGCCGTCTTCGTCAAAAAGACGCTATCCCTTTAATGACGAAGATTTCTCTATATGGTTAAAAGCCCCGAAGGTAGATGCAGCAGTGGCTTCCACTTCTAAAAAATCTTTGCTACCCGTAGAAGATTCCGGCTCCTTGCAAGACCCGCTGGACTGGAAAGCGGATACCCTCTTAAAAAGAGCATGGGAATCCTGTACTGGAGCCTTCAGGCCGGCTATATCAGCCACATGCACTGCCAGGTCCATGTTGGTCTGGTTAAATGATTTAGAAGAAGGATTAAAGAGCGGCCTTTCCCGAGATAGACTGATCTCTTCCATACCGTTAATTAGAGGAGCTACAGCCTTTTTGGCGGATTCCTCAGCTGATTCCATACGGCTAGCTGCCAAATCGGCAGGTCTGACTAACGCGGCTCGTCGAGCCTTATGGCTAAAGGGGTGGAAAGGAGATCCCCAAACGAAGTCTAAATTATGTGGTCTTCCATGCCAGGGTGAGTACCTATTTGGTACTAAGTTAGACGAAATACTAACTAAAGCGGGTGAGAGGAAGAAGGGGTTCCCCAATAACACTTATCTCCCATCCTACAGGAGAGCGTTTCGTAAGCCCACGTTTAATAGAAGAAAGGACTATAAAAACCAAGACCGCTGGGCTAATAAAGACTTTAAGCAGAAAGGAGCGTTTTTCGGAAAACGTCCATTCAAACCTGAGGATAAAACCCGTTAGGACAGATCTACCCGTTGGTGGTAGGTTGTCTTTCTTCACTTCACAATGGCTGACAATGACTTCCAATCCATGGGCAACTAGCCTTATATCTACGGGTCTTAAATTAAGATTTGCCCGAGTCCCTCCGGACTCATTCTTATTGACTTCCTTAAAGTCTCATTCACAACAAGAGGCCTTGGAACAGGAAATAATAAATCTCCTGTCCAAAGGGGTACTAGTGGAAGTCCCTTCTCATCAAAAAGGAAGGGGTTTTTATTCCCCTCTATTTTTGATTCCAAAACCAGACGGATCATTTAGAACAATAATTAACCTGAAAAGACTAAACGTCTTCTTAGAAAACCAAACCTTTAAAATGGAGTCTATACGATCAACTATAAAGCTCTTGTTTCCCCATTGCTTTATGGCAGTACTTGACCTTAAAGATGCGTATTACCATCTACCAATCTTCATTGAACATCAGCAATATCTACGGGTGGCAGTTATAATGGAAGGTCAGATAAGGCATTATCAATATACAGCAATGCCCTTTGGACTGTCGATAGCTCCGAGAGTCTTCACAAAATTAATGTCAGAAGTAATGTCATATTTGAGATTAAAAGACACTCTTGTAATACCATATTTAGATGACCTTCTTATAGTGGGCAACTCTCTTTCCCAATGCCATCAACGAGTACTTGATACAATTTCGTCCCTACAGGAATTGGAGTGGTTAGTAAACTGGGAGAAATCCAGGTTGTCCCCCACAACTCGACAAACATTCCTAGGGCTTATTCTAGATTCTACAAATCAAAGGTGCTTTCTTCCCGACTCTAAACAATTAGCAATTATAAACAAGGTACAATCGGTGATTAATAAACCCCTAATTTCCCTAAGAGAAGGGATGTCCCTTCTTGGTTCCTTTACATCATGTATCCCGGCTGTCCCATGGGCCCAATTCCATAGTAGAAAATTACAATATAAAATTCTACAGGAAGAAGAGAGGTTACAAGGCCAATTGGATAGTCGGTTATCTTTACCATCTGACGTGGTAGATTCTCTTACCTGGTGGTTAGACCAGAGTCATTTTACCAGTGGGGTTCCCTGGGTGGTTAAACCTTCAAAAACACTCTTTACCGATGCCAGTCCTAGTGGTTGGGGAGCACACTTAGGAGATCAAATAGTTCAAGGTCTGTGGTCTCCTAGAGAATCGAATGATTCTTCTAATCAAAAAGAACTGAAGGCTATCTTTCATGCCATATGTAAATTTCTTCCGCAGTTACACGGAACGCATACAAGAATCTTTTCAGACAACATGACAGCGGTGGCATACATAAACCACCAAGGGGGAACAAGATCAGAAGCTCTCATGTGTATAGCCGGCGACATTCTATCCATAGCAGAGGAGCACCTCCTATCCTTATCAGCACTGCATGTAAGAGGAGTCGACAATCCAAAAGCGGATTTCCTCAGCCGCCACACTCTCCGCCAAGGAGAGTGGGTTCTCAGCCGTCGTATCTTTTTAATGATAATCAAAAAATGGGGTACTCCCGAGATAGACCTTTTTGCGACGAGACACAACAGACAAGTCAAAAGGTTCGCTTCATTGTTCCGATCCGACAATCCAGATATCTTCGATGCTCTGCAAGTCCCATGGACATTCCAGAAAGCATATGCCTTTCCCCCACTAATACTTCTTCCAACGGTGATCAGGAAGATAAGGGAGGACAGAGCAAATGTGATCTTAATAGCTCCATTTTGGCCCAAGAGGCCATGGTTCTCCTGGCTGAGAATTATGTCAATTTCAGACCCGTGGATCCTTCCGGAGGATCAGGATCTGCTCTCCCAAGGCCCCTTCAACCACCCTCAGGTGAAGGGTCTGCGGTTGACTGCCTGGCATTTGAGAGGCGGCTGCTAAAAATGAGAGGATTTTCTAACAAAGTAATTGACACTCTGCTACTAAGTAGGAAAAAATCTACCACATCCATTTATGTGAGAGTGTGGAAAAAATTCTTAAACCTCTACCCAACAGCACTATCAAACGAGATTCAGATCCCTATGGTCCTAGAATTTCTTCAGAAAGGGCGCGATTTAGGTCTGGCAGTCAGTACCTTAAAAGTACACATTTCTGCGCTTGGTGCTTTATATGGTCACGATATTGCAGGTGACAGGTGGGTAGCCAGGTTTATCGCAGCTTGCCAAAGGTCAGAGACAGTCCAAATTCCCCATGTACCACCTTGGGATGTTAATTTAGTCCTTGAAGCTCTAACAGACCACCCCTTTGAGCCACTACATTCAGCTCACATAAAACATGTTTCCATCAAGACAGCTCTTCTTGTTGCTTTGGTATCAGCTAGAAGAGTAAGCGACATACAGGCACTGTCAATAGATCCACCGTTTATGTCTATATTTCCAGACAGAATTGTCCTAAAAACAGACCCTTCCTACTTACCCAAAGTATGCACTAAATTTCATAGATCACAAGAAATTTTTCTTCCCTCCTTCTATGATAACCCTACGAATCAGGAAGAACAAAAATACCATACATTAGATGTGAGGAGGGCCATATTAGCCTATTTAGATAGAACTAGCGCCTGGAGGAAGAGCAGGGCTCTCTTTATTTCCTTCCAGGGCCATAGAAAAGGAAATGGAATCACGAAGGGTACCTTATCTCGGTGGATTCGGGATGCAATATGTCTGGCCTATTCATCCAAAGGGGAGAACCCGCCTGAGACTGTAAAAGCACACTCCACTCAGGCGATAGCATCATCCTGGGCCGAGCGAGCAGAAGTTCCAATAGAACTGATATGTAAGGCCGCAACTTGGGCTTCTCCCACTACATTCTATAATCACTATAGATTGGATTTGTCTTCTTCATCTGACCTGTCTTTTGGTAGATCAGTTCTTAACACTGTGATCCCTCCCAAATGACTATCTCTGAAAGTCTCTCAAGTGGGTGCTGTCGTGGCGAAGAGAAAACACCGGATTACGTACCGGTAATGCTCTTTTATAGAGCCACGACAGCACCCCTTTACTTCCCACCCTATTAAGTTATTTTTATAAAAGCACGATTAAGGGTGTTTTTTGGTTCTTGTAGTTAGCCATACTAAGTTAACTAATGATAAAAGCTGATATCAAATTGCCTACTAAATCTGGTGGGCGGTTCCTCGCAATCTCTGTAACCCAACTGTGGGAGCGAGGGGGACCGCCCCTTTTATCTCTCCATAGGGTTTCCTGTTCCTAGGGGCGGATCCCCCCTCTCAAGTGGGTGCTGTCGTGGCTCTATAAAAGAGCATTACCGGTACGTAATCCGGTGTTTCCATATTAGACATGCTTTGGCACGATAGAGTGCAACCTTTTGTGTGTGTATATATATATATATATATATATATATATATATATATATATATATATATATATATATATATATATATATATATATATATATATATATATATATATATATATATATATATATATATATATATATATATACTGTGGTGGAAAGTCAGACAGTGCTGCTTAAGTCATATGGCAGCGCGACTCTTAAAGGGACACAAGCGCTGTGTGTGCCAAACCCCCCAGCAGGGAAGATGCCACCAGTAGGTGGTGGTAGCAGAGGTGTAACAGAACCTGGAAATACCCAAAAGGTGAGGCAAAATAAAACTGACCCCAGTGTGCATGTGAGTGAGAGTGGGGTGACTGATGGAGTGGATGAGGAGGGTGCGGGTATGGAAGTGTCTATGGTTGAGGATGCGAGTGGCAGTGCATCTAAGGTGGCAAGTGTGAATAGGGTGGCAAGTGTGAGTACAGTGTCTGATGGTAGTGGGAGAAGGGGGGAGGGGGCCGGTCCATCTGCCCCCCCAGCCACAGGTTCCCTGAGTTATTCGGGGGTGGTGGCTGGAGCCTCAGGGTCTAGTCAGGGGGTTTCCTCACCTCTGGACCTCAGGGATAGTGTCTTGCGGCGCCGTTTCCTGGAGGCCCTCAAAAAGGGAGAACGGACGATCGAAGTAGAGGGAAGAGTGGTGGACTTGGCCTTTTGGCTGGATAGACATGGCCAGGCTGCTTTCCAAGATAAAAGGGAAGGGGAAATGGTTTGGTCCGTCCCGACAGCCGGGCAGGGGGTGGCCAGGCGGAATGTGGTCCGTCTTCGGTGGAGGGGCAGTGAAGCGTGCCCGCCAAGGGCGAGGGTTGTGGAGCTCCTTCTGAAGATGGACTTCAGGGCGACGGACATCTTTGCCCTGATTCATCCGTTTGGCACCTCCTTCTTCGATGTCAGTTTTGTTCGGCCGGAGGGCTTGGAGCTTTTCTGGTCGAATTTCGAACTGGCAAAGGGGGAGCCCGGCTTGCGAGACTTTGCCGTGCAGGCGGTGTCTCGCCAAAATAGTGTAAAGAGGGTGACCGTTCTGACAAGTAACGACTCCCTCTCTGGGGTCGACATAATGACGTGGCTTTCCCGTTATGGGGAAGTCACCGAGGTCCCTAAAAAAAATAGGGACGAGTTTGGCATTTGGTCAGGGGGCTGGACCTTCATGGTAAAGTTGAAGGTTTCAGGAGGTACGGTCACCCACATCCACTACTCAGCATTTCTGGGGAGGGACAGAATCCAGATCTTCTACCAGGGGCAACCGAAGGTCTGCCACAGGTGCGGTGATCCCCGCCACTTCAGCGCAGGCTGCAAGGTGCAGAAATGTGCCTTGTGTGGCGGGGTAGGCCATCTTGCCGCGGCCTGTGGTGACATTAGGTGTCACCTGTGTGGTGACCTAGGTCACCCGTATAGCCGCTGCCCCCTTCCTTTTCCAGCACCATCTCTGGCCCGGCAGGGGGGAGCCAAGGGGGGGTCCCCGGTGGTGCAACTTCTGCTGGGGCTGAGGGTGGAGGCGTGAGGGGAGCTGAGGGGTCAGTGAGGAAAGGCGAGGCTGGTACATCTGCCCACCAGTGGCAACAGGTGAGGAGCCGTAAGGGCAGGGGGCAGGATAAGCCTCAGGCAACTGGGGTGATGACTGCCCCCACCCTGGAGGCAGCAGCCAAAGCCTCTGAGGCCCTGGGGGAAAAGGCGGTGAGCGAGGAGATCCGGAGGATGGAGAGGGAGGAGTTGGCTGCTTCTGATAACTCTTCCCAGTATGAAAGTCTGGATGAAGAGGTGGTGGAGCAGCCTAAAAAAACGGTTGACAATCGTACCGGTAAGAGTCGGAGGAAGAGGAAAAACAAGGCTAAAAAATCTAAGCCCCCCCTGGCCACTAGGGTGCCTACGAAAGGGCTCACCGACTCCCCTCTGATCCCCCTCTCCAATCGGTTCCAAGCCCTCGATGACTCTGCTGTGTCGGAGGTCGGGGGTGAGGGGCCGGACGCAACATCTGGGGTGCCTTCGGGGAGTGGTGAGGGCTGTCCTCCGGGGGATTCACACTCCTCTGGAGGGGGACTGCCTCGGGGTCCAGGGGCGAGGAATCTATTTCTGGGAAGTCCAGTGCTGTCAAGGAGGAGGGTTGAGGCTGATATTTTATTTTTGCAGGAGACCAGACTAACGGACCTGGGGTCCATCTACAAAGCAAAGAGGGAATGGAGGAGTGGGCCCTCATACTGGTCTCTTGCGGCCGAGCCGTATAGCGGGGTAGCGGTCCTTTTTAAGACCGCGGAGGTGGAATGCAGATGGGTGATCGAGGTAGAAATGGGGAGATGTTTGGTCCTTGACGTCTTCATGAGGGGACAGGAGCTTCGGCTCATCAATATCTATGGCCCACAATCTAAGTGGGACCATAAATGTCTCTTCCTGAGGATCAAGCCCTACCTTTTTACGAGCCGGCAGGTGGTCTTCGGTTGGGATTTTAATACTGTAACCAGACTCCGTGATAGGGGAGGCCCCGGAGACCGGCTGGCTTATGATAGCGTAGCCTTGAATAGTATAGTAAGCGAAGCTCGCCTGGTGGATGTCCACATCCGGCACACCCCAGGTCATGGGGGTTTCACCTTTTTTAGGGGAAGCAGTAGGTCTAGGATAGATAGGTTTTTTTTTAAAGGAGGAAGCCGTCTCTTCTGCAGTGTCCGCTGTTGAGGTGGAGTTCTCCGATCACTGTTTCATTTTCTTTACTTTGAATGTTACAGAGACCCCCCGGATGGGGAGAGGCCTATGGAAGCTGAATTCGTCCCTTCTGGAAGAGGCGGAAGTAAGACAGTCCTTTGAGGAATTTCTTCAGAGCCAGGTACCTCTCTTGGGTCTTTGTAGCAGTAAGTCTGAGTGGTGGGAGATCTTCAAAAGAAGGGTCGCAAGGTTCTTCCGTCAGCTCTCGAGCCTCAGGGGCCTGAACAGGTACCGCCTGTATCGGGAGCTGGGGAGGAAACTCGAGCAGCTCGTCTCGACTGGAGGGGACCGAGAGGAAATCTCCAGGGTGAAGACCTTGCTCAAGGGGTGCCAGTATGATAGGCACACATCCTTGGTTTTTGAGAGGGATTTCGGGAGGTACCGCTCGCCCGACCCTTACAGAAACTGCAGGTTGTCAGTGAATTGTAAGATGGTGAGAGGACTGATTGACAGTACGGGGTCCCTGAACAGATCCAAATCAGGGATCCTGGAGGTGGTCAGATCCTTCTACTTGCACCTCTTGGGGAGGAAGGATCCTGATCGGGATGAGATGTCGGCTTTCCTGACTGAAACCATCCCTGAGCCAGGGGATGACCCCTCTCTTCATGTTTTGGCAGAAGCAATCAGGGAAGAGGAAGTGAGACGGGCGATTGATGGGCTCCGACCCAAAAAATCACCCGGTCCGGATGGCTTAACATCCGAGTTCTACAAGACTTTTAGGGACTCTTTGGTCCCCCTCTTGACTGATGTGTTAAATGAGTGCCTCTCCTCGGACATTCTGCCCAGTTCAATGAGGGAGTCAGCCCTGATTATCCTGTCAAAGGGTAAAGACTCGTCCCGTATTGAGAATTGTCGTCCCATAGCGCTTCTCAATACGGACCGAAAGGTTCTGGCAAAGGTGCTTTTTAATCGGTTGGTGCAGTTTGCGCCCCGGCTCCTTTCGGAGGCCCAGCACTGCTCTGTTCCAGGCCGCAGTACATTTAGTGCTGTGCTCGGTGTCCGGGAGGCAGTGGAGCAGGGCAGGGCAGGTCACTGGAAGGGGTACTTGCTGTCCTTAGACCAGGCGAAGGCCTTTGACCGGGTTAACCATGAGTACCTCTGGTCCGTCCTTTTGAGGTATGGTCTGCCTGGGAGGTTTGTTGATTGGTTGAGAGTTTTATACAATGGGGCAGAGACTTTTCCGCTCGTGAACGGTTGGGTCGGACACCCTTTTGAGGTGAGGTCTGGTGTCCGCCAGGGCTGTCCTCTGAGCCCACTGTTATACGTGTTTGCGATCGACCCCCTTTTAAGGAGGGTGGAGCGTGGACCGTTGGTGGGAGTCAGGATGGACCAGGTGGAGCCAGAGGCCGCCTTGAGGGTAGTGGCGTATGCTGACGATGTTTCCTTTTTGTATCCTCGAGAGAGGAGGCAGATTGGGTGATGTCTGAGGTTGAACGCTATTCGGTGGCATCCGGGTCCATGATCAACCGGGACAAGTGTGAGAGTCTCTGGCTGGGAGGGGGAGATCCAAGTTTTGATCTCCCGGACACCCTTCCAGGGCCTCAGGCCACAGCAAAAATATTAGGCATCAGTTTCAGCCCGGGGGACTGTCCCCAGCAAAACTGGGAGGGCAGACTTAAGATTGCCGCCCAGAAGGTGGATCAGTGGAAGGGTTGGTCTTTGACCCTAAGGGAAAGGGTTAGTCTTGCCAAGGGCTATTTGCTTCCTTTGCTAATATATTTGGGCAGCGTTTGCATCTTGCCAGAGCCTCTTTGGACACGGGTCTACAGCCTGTTTTTCCAATTATTATGGGGAAATAGGCTGAACCTAATCAAGAGGGAGGTCACGTACCGCACGAGGAGACTAGGAGGGTTGGGTATGGTCAACCCAGTGGTGTTTCTAGTAAACACCTTTCTTAAGGCAAACATCGCCAACCTCTGGTTAGAGAGGGCTCCTCTGTGGGTATTCTCCTGTAGAGGGTGGTTTCGGCCTATCTTCCAGGAATGGGAGACTGGAGGGCAGGTAAAGGACCTTCGTACACCTCATGGGCATCTTCCGGCTTATGCTACCCCGGTTCTGAAGGTGATCCGTCCGTGGGGTCTGGGAGTGTGGGAGATCAGCACCATGTTGAGAAGGTTTCTTGACAATAGGGTCCTGTTGACCCACTTTCAGAAGCCCCTGGCGCTCAGGGATTGCCCAAGCCGGGATCTGGAGGTGGGGCTCGGGTTATTGAACTCTAAGCGGATCCCCTTGAAGTTTTGGGACTTGGCTTGGCGCTGCTTCCATTGGAAGCTGTATGTGAAGGACAACCTGAAGTGCAGACGCTCTGATGACCGGGATTGTCCCCGCGAGGAGTGTGGCGGTATGCTTGAAAGCATGGAGCATTTCCTGTTTCGGTGTCCCTTTAATACAGAGGTCTACAGCAGGGTGGGTGCTTCCATTGGCTGGCCCAGGCTGGCAGGCCTTTCCTATGCGGAGTGGGCCTATGGGGCATTCAGGTCCCTTGGTGGCCGAGATCGGGGCACTGTTTTCTTAGTTAGTTTAGTAACTAGGTTCCACACGTGGAATGCACGGTGTCTAGTGTCTACTCAGCGGAAAGTCCTCCCCAGGGAAGAGGTGATTAGGAACATCCTGGGTGACCTGGCAAAAGTGTGCTTGCTGGAGTTTGAGAGGCTGGGTGCAGGGAGGGCCTCTCTTCTTTGGAGGGGTTTCTCCTTTAATGTGCCCTAGGGAGAGTTGAGTTCTGTGTGCCTGTGATAGGGTTGAGTTAGGGTACCGTCACACATTGAAATTTCCATCGCTACGACGTTACGATTCGTGACGTTCTAGCGATATCGTTACGATATCGCTGTGTCTGACACGCTACTGCGATCAGACACCCTGCTGAGAATCGTACGTCGTAGCAGATCGTTTGGAACTTTCTTTCGTCGCTTGATCACCCGCTGACATCGCTGGATCGTTGTGTGTGACAGCGATCCAGTGATGTCTTCGCTTGTAACCAGGGTAAACATCGGGTAACTAAGCGCAGGGCCGCGCTTAGTAACCCGATGTTTACCCTGGTTACAAGCGTAAACGTAAAAAAACAAACCGTACATACTCACCCGTCGGTGTCCTTCAGGTCCCTTGCCGTCTGCTTCCTGCTCTGAGTGCCGGCCGGAAAGTGAGAGCAGATCACAGCGGTGCTGCGATCTGCTCTCACTGTACGGCTGCACTCAGAGCAGGAAGCAGACGGCAAGGGACCTGAAGGACACCGACGGGTGAGTATGTACTGTTTGTTTTTTTACGTTTACGCTGGTAACCAGGGTAAACATCGGGTTACTAAGCGCGGCCCTGCGCTTAGTTACCCGATGTTTACCCTGGTTACCTGGGGACTTCGGCATCGCTCCAGCGTTGTGATTGCAACGTGTGACTGCAGTCTACGACGCTGTAGCGATGATTATACGACGCTGCGACGTCACGAATCGTGCCGTCGCAGCGATGAAAATTTCAATGTGTGACGGTACCCTTAGTCTTTTTTATCTTTTCATCTTTATTTTGTAGGGTCAGATAGATGTGTAGGGACAGATAGGGACAGTCTTTAGGGACAGGTAGTTAGTATTAGGTTGGTAGTGAGGGACAGGTAGGGGCAGGTAGGGAGAGATTGGTAGGGCTATAGGGACAGGATTTTCTCTTTTGTGTTGTTAGGGAGGGTCAGGGTGATGTGCGGTAGATTAGGGTGAGAGCCTCTATGGTCTCCAGTTCCTGGTGGTGGGCTGTAACCCTCACTTACAGATTTTTGTTTTGTAATTGGTAACCCGGGTATAGGGCTTGCAAGCATTGAACTTGGGCCTGTTCTTTGGTCATGATTATGGTGTGTACTGGTTATTATTATGTTGTATTGATATATGTTATTATAAGGTTGTATATATATGTTACATGTGTACTATGATGCGTTTAGGGGGGATTTAGTTTCTTGGGGGGTGGGGGGATGGGTTTTGGAGAATGGACGTCCGGCGGGATGCCAAGAAGAAAAAAAAAGGAAAAAAAAAGGGCCATAAACTTTTATGGACCATTGCTGTGTAGGAAAGGCCACAAACTTTTGTGGGACCTTGTGTGATAGGCCACAAACTTTCGTGGGACCTTTGGGGGAATGGTGGTGGTTTAGTTTAGGAGGAAAAAAAAATAAAAAAAATTAATAAAATAAAATAATAAAAAAAATAATAAAAAATATATATATAAAAATATATGATTAACCCCTTCACCCCCAAGGGTGGTTTGCACGTTATGGACCGGGCCAATTTTTACAATTCTGACCACTGTCCCTTTATGAGGTTATAACTCTGGAACGCTTCAACGGATCCTGGTGATTCTGACACTGTTTTCTCGTGACAATTTCTTTGATATTACCTGCGTTTATTTGTGAAAAAAAGGGAAATTTGGCGAAAATTTTGAAAATTTTGCAATTTTCCAACTTTGAATTTTTATGCAATTAAATCACAGTGATATGTCACACAAAATACTTAATAAGTAACATTTCCCACATGTCTACTTTACATCAGCACAATTTTGGAACCAAAATTTTTTTTTGTTAGGGAGTCATAAGGGTTAAAATTTGACCAGCAATTTCTCATTTTCACAACACCATTTTTTTTTAGGGACCATATCTCATTTGAAGTCATTTTGAGGGGTCTATATGATAGAAAATACCCAAGTGTGACACCATTCTAAAAACTGCACCCCTCAAGGTGCTCAAAACCACATTCAAGAAGTTTATTAACCCTTTATGTGTTTCACAGGAATTTTTGGAATGTTTGAATAAAAATGAGCATTTAACTTTTTTTTCACACAAAATTTACTTCAGCTCCAATTTGTTTTATTTTACCAAGGGTAACAGGAGAAAATGGACCCCAAAAGATGTTGTACAATTTGTCCTGAGTACGCCGATACCCCATGTGTGGGGGTAAACCACTGTTTGGGCGCATGACAGAGCTCGGAAGCGAAGGAGCGCCATTTTACTTTTCAATGCAAAATTGACTGGAATTGAGATGGGACGCCATGTTGCGTTTGGAGAGCCCCTGATATGCCTAAACATTGAAACCCCCCACAAGTGACACCATTTTGGAAAGTAGACCCCCTAATGAACTTATCTAGAGGTGTGGTGAGCACTTTGACCCACCAAGTGCTTCACAGAAATTTATAATGCAGAACCGTAAAAATAAAAAATCATATTTTTTCACAAAAATTATCTTTTCACCCCAATTTTTTATTTTCCCAAGGGTAAGAGAAGAAATTGGACCCCAAAAGTTGTTGTACAATTTGTCCTGAGTACGCTGATACCCCATATGTGGGGGTAAACCACTGTTTGGGCGCATAGGAGAGCTCGGAAGGGAAGGAGCGCCGTTTGACTTTTCAATGCAAAATTGACAGGAATTGAGGTGGGACGCCATGTTGCGTTTGGAGAGCCACTAATGTGCCTAAACATTGAAACCCCCCACAAGTGACACCATTTTGGAAAGTAGACCCCCTAAGGAACTTATCTAGAGGTGTGGTGAGCACTTTGACCCACCAAGTGCTTCACAGAAGTTTATAATGCAGAACCGTAAAAATAAAAAATCATATTTTTTCACAAAAATTATCTTTTCACCCCCAATTTTTTATTTTCCCAAGGGTAAGAGAAGAAATTGGACCCAAAGGTTGTTGTACAATTTGTCCTGAGTACGCTGATACCCCATATGTGGGGGTAAACCACTGTTTGGGCGCATAGGAGAGCTCGGAAGGGAAGGAGCGCCGTTTGACTTTTCAATGCAAAATTGACAGGAATTGAGGTGGGACGCCATGTTGCGTTTGGAGAGCCACTAATGTGCCTAAACATTGAAACCCCCCACAAGTGACACCATTTTGGAAAGTAGACCCCCTAAGGAACTTATCTAAAGGTGTGGTGAGCACTTTGACCCACCAAGTGCTTCACAGAAGTTTATAATGCAGAGCCATAAAAATAAAACAAACATTTTTTTCCCACAAAAATTATTTTTTAGCCCCCAGTTTTGTATTTTCCCGAGGGTAACAGGAGAAATTGGACCCCAGAATTTGTTGTCCAATTTGTCCTGAGTACGATGATACTCCATATGTGGGGGGGAACCACTGTTTGGGCGCATGGGAGGGCTCGGAAGGGATGGAGCGCCATTTTGAATGCAGACTTAGATGGAATGGTCTGCAGGCGTCACATTGCATTTGCAGAGGCCCTAATGTACCTAAACAGTAGAAACCCCCCACAAGTGACACCATTTTGGAAAGTAGACCCCCTAAGGAACTCATCTAGATGTGTTGTGAGAGCTTTGAACCCCCAATTGTTTCACTACAGTTTATAACGCAGAGCCATGCAAATAAAAAATATTTTTTTTCCACAAAAATTATTTTTTAGCCCCCAGTTTTGTATTTTCCCGAGGGTAACAGGAGAAATTGGACCCCAAAAGTTGTTGTCCAATTTGTCCTGAGTACGGTGATACCCCATATGTGGGGGGGAACCACTGTTTGGGCGCATGGCAGAGCTCGGAAGGGAAGGAGCGCCATTTTGAATGTAGACTTAGATGGAATGGTCTGCAGGCGTCACATTGCGTTTGCAGATCCCTAATGTACCTAAACAGTAAAAAAAAAACACAAGTGACCCCATTTTGGAAAGTAGACCCCCTAAGCAACTCATCTAGAGTTGTGTTGTGAGAGTTTTGAACCCTCAAGTGTTTCACTACAGTTTATAACGCATAGCCGTGAAAATAAAAAAAAAAAATTTCCCCCCAAAATAATTTTTTAGCCCCCAGTTTTGTATTTTCCCAAGGGTAGCAGGAGAAATTGGACCCCAAAAGTTGTTCTCCAATGTGTTCCGAGTACGCTGATACCCCATATGTTGGGGTAAACCCCTGTTTGGGTGCACGGGAGAGCTCAGAAGGGAAGGAGCACTGTTTTACTTTTTCAACGCAAAATTGGCTGAAATTGAGATCGGACGCCATGTCGCATTTGGAGAGCCCCTGATGTGCCTAAACAGTGGAAACCCCCCAATTATAACTGAAACCCTAATCCAAACACACCCCTAACCCTAATCCCAATGGTAACCCTAACCACACCTCTAACCCAGACACACCCCTAACCCTAATCCCAACCCTATTCCCAACCGTAGATGTAATCCAAACCCTAACCCTAACTTTAGCCCCAACCCTAACTTTAGCCCCAACCCTATCTGTAGCCTTAACCCTAACCCTAGCCCCAACCCTAACCCTAGCCCCAACCCTAGCCCCAACCCTAACCCTAGCCCCAACCCTAGCCCCAACCCTAGCCCTAACCCTAGCCCTAACCCTAGCCCTAACCCTAACCCTAATGGTAAAATAGAAATAAATACATTTTTTAAATTTTTTTATTTTTCCCTAACTAAGGGGGTGATGAAGGGGGGTTTGATTTACATTTATAGCGGGTTTTTTAGCTGATTTTTATGATTGGCAGCCGTCACACACTGAAAGAAGCTTTTTATTGCAAAAAATATTTTTTGCGTTACCACATTTTGAGAGCTATAATTTTTCCATATTTGAGTCCACAGAGTCATGTGAGGTCTTGTTTTTTGCGGAACGAGTTGACGTTTTTATTGGTAACATGCTCGGGCACGGGAGATTTTTTGATCGCTTTTTATTCCGATTTTTGTGAGGCAGAATGACCAAAAACCAGCTATTCATGAATTTCTTTTGGGGGAGGCGTTTATACCGTTCCGCGTTTGGTAAAATTGATAAAGCAGTTTTATTCTTTGGGTCAGTACGATTACAGAGATACCTCATTTATATCATTTTTTTTATGTTTTGGCGCTTTTATACGATAAAAACTATTTTATAGAAAAAATAATTATTTTGGCATCGCTTTATTCTGAGGACTATAACTTTTTTATTTTTTTGCTGATGATGCTATATGGCGGCTCGTTTTTTGCGGGACAAGATGAAGTTTTCAGCGGTACCATGGTTATTTATATCCGTCTTTTTGATCGCGTGTTATTCTACTTTTTGTTTGGCGGTATGAGAATAAAGCGTTGTTTTTTGCCTCGTTTTTTTTTTTTTTTTTTTACGGTGTTCACTGAAGGGGTTAACTAGTGATATAGTTTTATAAGTGGGGTCGTTACGGACGCGGAAATACTAAATATGTGTACTTTTATTGTTTGATTTTTTTTATTTAGATAAAGGAATGTATTTATGGGAATAATATATATATTTTTTTCTTTATTTAGGATTTTTTTTTTTTTTTTTTTTACACATGTGGGAATTTTTTTTTTAACTTTTTTACTTTGTCCCAGGGGGGGACATTACAGATCGTTGATCTGACAGTGTGCACAGCACTCTGTCAGATCACCGATCTCACTTACAGCCGTGCAGGCTGCAGTTTTCATCTGCAGCCTGCACGGCACCCGGAAGTAATCCCTGCAGGACCCGGATGCAGCCCCGCGGCCATTTTGGATCCGGGGCCTGCAGGGATAGGAGGTAGGAGACCCTCGCAGCAACGCGATCACATCGCGTTGCTCCGGGGGTCTCAGGGAAGCGCGCAGGGAGCCCCCTCCCTGCGCGATGCTTCCCTGTACCGCCGGCACACCGCGATCATGTTTGATCGCGGTGTGCCGGGGGTTAATGTGCCGGGGGCGGTCCGTGACCGCTCCTGGCACATAGTGCCGGATGTCAGCTGCGATAGGCAGCTGACACCCGGCCGCGATCGGCCGCGCTCCCCCCATGAGACCGGCCGATCGTGCTGGACGTACTATTCCGTCCTTGGGAATTAGGGCCCACCCCACATGGACGGAATAGTACGTCCAATGGCAGAAAGGGGTTAAGTTTCGGCCAGGTGGCCTATTTACTTTCTTTAGGGCAGATGGCCGACTTTTTGTTTATTTTTCTAGGGATGAATGCATGGGTATGTGTGTATGAGGGGAAAAAAGGAACAAAGGAAGGGAAAAAAAGGATATAGGTTGAGGTCTCTTCCTTTGCTGGGGGGTATTAATGAAATGGAGGAACATTTTGTTTGTATAAATCTGCTGGACATTGGACTTTTGGGTATTGTGAATAATTTCTATTGTTATTGAGTTTGTCTGTAAGCTTTGCCTGTAAGTTTTGTTTTGTACTTTTATAATAAAAGAGATGCAGGATGTAACTCAGGATCAGTAATGTAATGTATGCACACAGTGACTGCACCAGCAGAATAGTGAGTGCAGCTCTGGAGTATAATACAGGATGTAACTCAGGATCAGTAATGTAATGTATGTACACAGTGACTGCACCAGCAGAATAGTGAGTGCAGCTCTGGAGGATAATACACAATGTAACTCAGGATCAGTAATGTAATGTATGTACACAGTGACTGCACCAGCAGAATAGTGAATGCAGCTCTGGGGTATAATACAGGATGTAACTCAGGATCAGTAATGTAATGTATGTACACAGTGACTGCACCAGCAGAATAGTGAGTGCAGCTCTGGAGTATAATACAGGATGTAACTCAGGATCAGTAATGTAATGTATGTACACAGTGACTGCACCAGCAGAATAGTGAGTGCAGCTCTGGAGTATAATACAGGATGTAACTCAGGATCAGTAATGTAATGTATGTACACAGTGACTGCACCAGCAGAATAGTGAGTGCAGCTCTGGAGTATAATACAGGATGTAACTCAGGATCAGTAATGTATGTACACAGTGACTGCACCAGCAGAATAGTGAGTGCAGCTCTGGAGTATAATACAGGAGGCAACTCAGGATCAGTAATGTAATGTATGTACACAGTGACTGAACCAGCAGAATAGTGAGTGCAGCTCTCGGGTATAATGCAGGATGTAACTCAGAATCAGTAATGTAATGTATGTACGCAGTGACTGCACCAGCAGAATAGTGAGTGCAGCTCTGGAGTGTCATACAGGAAGAGGCGGAGCCTGCTTGCCGTGTGCTCTGTGTGTGCTGCCTAGAGAGAGCTCCTGGGAAGGGAGGTAAAGTTTTTCATCCAGGACTTTTTGTCTGCCCCATTCCCAGGAAAGAAGGCTCATTTTGGGACTGGCCTCCGGGGCTGGGCCCCCAGCTCCCACCTCGCGGTCCAAGCCGGCAGGGGGTGGGAGGACTCCAACTCCAGCTAGGGTCACAAGATCTGGCCAAGGATCAGGCAAGGTATCCAGCATGAAGACCCGTAGGACCCCTGAGGCCACGGCGGCTCCTTCCGCCGGAGGTTGGCCTAGTACGAGCAGGGGTGCTGCTGCGGTGCCCCTTGGTTGGGGTACCAAGGCGGCTAGAGAATCTGCCGTAGGCTATGGTTCACGCATCCATGCGCACCTCTGCGAGTATGAGGACGCCACAAGGAAGCTAAAATCCATCTGGGGGGAGTTGAGGGTACCTAAGGAGAGGTCTGACAGGGCCTCCGGCAATAAGAAGGCCGAGCTATCCGCCGCGGTCAAGAAGATAAAAAAATCCATGCAAGACCTGGAAAGCTGGAGATGTGAGATCCGGGATAACAGCGGGCCCTTCCGTGAAAAGCTGGAGAACGATGACCGATTCAGAGCCATGACCAGTGGGGCTCCGGAGGGGTCACGGAGCTCCGTCCAGGTGGTGGAGGAGGATGATGAGGAAGAGGAATGCGAGGAAGAGGTCGCACCCTACCCACCACCTGGTGGCCTGGTAAGAGACCTCCAGGTGTCGCATAGCGGGATAGTTCCTGAGCAGGTGGCTCTCCCGTCAGATTCTGGCCCTTCAGGGGAGCGAGGGGGAGGATGAGGATGGTGGTAGTAGCAGTGAGGGGGGCTGCCTCGTCATGCAGCAGATCCTGCAGATCGAGTCCCCGATCCGTTTTAACCAGCTAGGGTTCGGGGATGAGATCTGCGAGGACGAGGCAACCAGGAGGGGGATGAAGAGAAAGGCTAAGTAAAGGAATAAGAAGAAAACATCTACTGTGCAGAAATTTGTGTATGTCCCCCTCTCTGGGGCCCCCCGATCCCACTGTGCGGCACCCGCTACCCACCCCGGCTCGGGCTCTGTTGTGGGTCTGCAGTGAGGGAGCGGGGAGATTACAGGCCATGACACGCAGGGCGCTGCCTCTGTTTGTGGTAACGGAGGGGGTAGTGATGTGTCTGATATGGAGCATGGTGTGGAAGGTGGCCCAGAGATGGGCAAGAGAGTGACAGCCGGGACCGCATCTCCGGCGGTGAGCGCTGAGGTGTCCGGGTCCCCCACTTACGGATCCGCTAAAACTGGATCGCTTCTGGGGACCCAGGCACCTAGTAAAGTAAAGGGGGAAGGGCCTGCGGATCCAGCAGAACAGGCTCATAAAAAGAAAATGGTGGGGGCTCCCCTGGCGGGGTCTGCGGTGAAGTCGGGGTCTCCTGCATTGGGGGCACCGCCGCTGGTGGATGCTGCGGGGGAGTGGCCTAGCCTGGGGCCAGCTGCCGGAGTTGCTGTGGCCAGGCTGTTTGTGGCCCAGGGTGTGGTGGTGGGGGGCGCTGTGCCTCAGGGGACTGGTACCACCGGGGGGATTCCTGGGGGTGGAACCAGCTCTGGGTCGGCTCTGGGGGTCCTGCTGCGGCCGGTCTCAGGGGGCATGGCCTCCTCGGCACCCGCTGCCCATGCAGGTGCAGCTTTGGAAAGCTGTGCTGTGTGGCTGGAGGCTGGGGGCGTGGCTTTCTAAGGAAAGGATAAAAAAAGATCTTAGCTGCGGTCGGCAATGGAGCAGGGACAGCAGCAGACAGCAGCAAGGGCGCCTGCCTCGCAGGGTCCCCTGAGTCTGGGGGCTTACCTGGGGTGGGGGCTCCGGTGGCAAGGCAGGATGGAGCTGGAGGTGGGTCTGCTCCTGGCTTCCTACATGCCAGTCAGGGAGGAAGCTCTGTGCCTGATGTGGTGGCAAGTCAAGCAGTGCTGCTTAAGTCCTATGGCAGCAGGACTCTTAAAGGGACAGCAGCGCCGTGTGTTCCAAACCCCCCAGCAGGGAAGATGCCACCAATAGGTGGCGGTAGCAGTGGGGAAACAGAACCTGGAAATACCCAAAAGGTGAGGCAGAATAATATTGACCCCAGTGTGCATGTGAGTGAGAGTGGGATGACTGATGGAGTGGATGAGGAGGGTGCAGGTATGGAAGTGTCTATGGTTGAGGATGCGAGTGGCAGTGCATCTAAGGTGGCAAGTGTGAATAGGGTGGCAAGTGTGAGTACGGTGTCTGATGGTAGTTGGAGAAGGGGGGAGGGGGCCGGTCCATCTGTCCCCCCGGCCACAGGTTCTCTGAGTTATTCGGGGGTGGTGGCTGGAGCCTCAGGGTCTAGTCAGGGGGTTTCCTCGCCTCTGGACCTCAGGGATAGCGTCTTGCGGCGCCGTTTCCTGGAGGCCCTCAAAAAGGGAGAACGGACGATCGAAGTAGAGGGAAGAGTGGTGGACTTGGCCTTTTGGCTGGATAGACACGGCCTGGCTGCCTTCCAAGATAAAAGGGAAGGGGAAACGGTTTGGTCCCTCCCGACAGCTGGGCAGGGGGTGGCAAGACTGAATGTGGTCCGTCTTCGGTGGAGGGGCAGTGAAGCGTGCCCGCCAAGGGCGAGGGTTGTGGAGTTCCTTCTGAAGATGGACTTCAGGGCGATGGACATCTTTGCCCTGATTCATCTGTTTGGCACCTCCTTCTTCGATGTCAGTTTTGTGCTGCCAGAGGGCTTGGAGCTTTTCTGGTCGAATTTCGAACTGGCAAAGGGAGAGCCTGGCTGGCAAAACTTTGCCGTGCAGGCGGTGTCTCGACAAAATAGTGTAAAGAGGGTGACCGTTCTGACAAGTAACGAGTCACTCTCTGGGGTCGACATAATGACGTGCTTTCCCGTTATGGGGAAGTCACCGAGGTCCCTAAAAAAATAGGGACTAGTTTGGCATTTGGTCAGGGGGCTGGACCTTCATGGTATTGTTGAAGGTTTCAGGAGGTATGGTCACCCACATCCCCTCCTCAGCATTTCTGGGGAGGGACAGAATCCAGATCTTCTACCAGGGGCAACCGAAGGTCTGCCACAGGGGTAGGCCATCTTGCCGCGGCCTGTGGTGACATTAGGTGTCACCTGTGTGGTGACCTAGGTATAGCCGCTGCCCCCGTTCCTTTTCCAGCACCATCTCTGGCCCGGCAGGGGGAAGTCAAGGGGTGTCCCCGGTGGTGCAACTTCTGCTGGGGCTGAGGGTGGAGGCTTGAGGGGAGCTGAGGGGTCAGTGAGGAAAGGCGAGGTTTGTACATCTGCCCACCAGTGGCAACAGGTGAGGTGCCGAAAGGGCAGGGGGCAGGATAAGCCTCAGGCAACTGGGGTGATGACTGCCCCCACCCTGGAGGTGGCAGCCGAAGGCTCTGAGGCCCTGGGGGAAAAGGCGGTGAGCGAGGAGATCCGGAGGATGGAGAGGAAGGAGTTGGCTGCTTCTGATAACTCTTCCCAGTATGAAAGTCTGGATGAAGAGGTGGTGGACCAGCCTAAAAAAACAGGTGACGATCGTACCGGTAAGAGTCGGAAGAAGAGGAAGAACAAGGCTAAAAAATCTAAGCCCCGCTGGCCACTAGGGTGCCTACGGAAGGGCTCACCGAATCCCCTCTGATCCCCCTCTCCAATCGGTTCCAAGCCCTCGATGACTCTGCTGTGTCGGAGGTCAGGGGTGAGGGGCCGGACGCAACATCTGGGGTGCCTTCGGGGAGTGGTGAGGTCTGTCCTCCGGGGGATTCACACTCCTCTGGAGGGGGGACTACCTCGGGGTCCAGGGGCGAGGAATCTATTTATGGGAAGTCCAGTGCTGTAAAGGAGGATATGGACACCTCGGTGTCTTTAAAGAGGAGGGGTGAGTCGGGCTCCTCAGAGGGGGAGAGGAAATCAGGGGGTACGGTTAAAAAACAGGCCATCTAACTCAATCACCCATGATGGCGGAACCTACCCCGTTGACTCTGGCGTCGATTAATGACGCCAGCAAAAAGTCAGATACGACTAGATTTACGGCCTTTGATTTTTTCACCCGGGTTGAGGCTGATATTTTATTTTTGCAGGAGACCAAACTAACGGACCTGGGATCCATCTACAAAGCAAAGAGGGAATGGAGGAGTGGGCCCTCATACTGGTCTCTTGCGGCCGAGCCGTAAAGCGGGGTAGCGGTCCTTTTTAAGACCGCGGAGGTGGAATGCAGACGGTTGATCGAGGTAGAAATGGGGAGATGTTTGGTCCTTGACGTCTTCATGAGGGGACAGGAGCTTCGGCTCATCAATATCTATGGCCCGCAATCTAAGTGGGACCGTAAATGTCTCTTCCTGAGGATCAAGCCCTATCTTTTTATGAGCCGGCAGGTGGTCTTCGGTGGAGATTTTAATACTGTAACCAGACTCCGTGATAGGGGAGGCCCCGGAGACCGTCTGGCTTATGATAGCGTAGCCTTGAATAGTGCAGCGCCCCAGAGTCCTGGTCGTTGCAGTACTGAAGCTCTGCCGCTAAGGGGAGCTATGGTACGTCCGATGGCACTGAAGGAGTTCATCTGACCAGGTATCAAATACACCAATACATCTCACAGTCGGGCCTCCAGGGGGAGCTAAGGGTGCTATTTATTAGGCCACTCCTCACCGTGTGGGTAAACTGGGGGTCAGGCAGGAAGTTAGACAGAAAGCTGACTGGGTTGGAACCAGGCAACACCTTGTGGCAGAGTGTTGTGATTTTGCTTTTTGCTCCCTCTAGTGGTCATTAGTGATTTGACTCTGGAGCGTCTGTCTTTTCCTATATCCTCACCTGGGCCGTTAGTTCAGGGGCGTTGCTATATAAGCTCCCTGGACCTTCAGTTCAATGCCTGGCATCGTTGATATCAGAGCTAATCTGTTGTGCTCTTGTCCTCTGATCCTGGTTCCTGTTTTTCAAGCAAAGTCTGCTTCTTTGCTTTTTGCTTTTGTTTTGTTTGGTATTTTTGTCCAGCTTGTTCCTATCTGTATCCTGACCTTTGCTGGAAGCTCTAGGGGGCTGGTGTTCTCCCCCCGGACCGTTAGACGGTTCGGGGGTTCTTGAATCTCCAGCGTGGATTTTTATAGGGTTTTTGTTGACCAGATAAGTTATCTTGCTATATTCTGCTATTAGTAAGCTGGCCTCTCTTTGCTGAACCTGGTTCATTTCTGTGTTTGTCATTTCCTCTTACCTCACCGTTATTATTTGTGGGGGGCTTGTATCTTGCTTTGGGGTCCCTTTCTCTGGAGGCAAGAGAGGTCTTTGTTTTCTTCTCCTAGGGGTAGTTAGATTCTCCGGCTGGCGCGAGTCATCTAGCGATCACCGTAGGCATGATCCCCGGCTACTTCTAGTGTTGGCGTTAGGAGTAGCTATTTGGTCAACCCAGTTACCACAGCCCTATGAGCTGGATTTTTGAATCTCGCAGACTTACATGTTACTCTGAGACCCTGTCCACTGGGGTCATAACAGTATGCCAGGCCAGTATTAAATGTTTAATGCATTGCAGAAGTGGGATTATAAGAAAGAAAATTTTGAGTTTTTTTTTTCCCTCTCTCATTTTTTTTTTTCTTTTCCCCTCTACCTCAGAGTGGCTTAAGCTTGCTGCAGACATGAATGTCCAGACCTTGATTACAAGTGTGGACCAGCTTGCCGCTCGTGTGCAGGGTATACAAGATTATGTTACCAGAAATCCTAGGTCTGAACCCAAGATTCCGATTCCTGAACTGTTTTCAGGAGACCGATTTAAGTTTAGGAATTTCAGGAATAATTGTAAATTATTTTTGTCCCTGAAACCTTGTTCGTCTGGAGACTCTGCTCAACAAGTAAAAATTGTTATTTCATTCTTACGGGGTGACCCTCAGGATTGGGCTTTTTCGTTGGCGCCAGGAGATCCGGCATTGGCTGATATTGATGCGTTTTTTCTGGCGCTCGGTTTACTTTATGAGGAACCCAATCTTGAGATTCAGGCAGAGAAAGCCTTGCTGGCTATGTCTCAGGGCCAGGACGAGGCTGAGGTGTATTGCCAAAAATTTCGGAAATGGTCCGTGTTGACACATTGGAACGAGTGTGCACTGGCCGCTAATTTTAGAAATGGCCTTTCTGAGGCCATTAAGAATGTTATGGTGGGTTTTCCCATTCCCACAGGTCTGAATGATACCATGTCCCTGGCTATTCAAATTGACCGGCGGTTGCGGGAGCGCAAAACCGCAAATTCCCTCATGTTGTTGTCTGAACAGACACCTGATGTGATGCAATGTGATAGAAAAACCGCAAATTCCCTCATGGTGTTGTCTGAACGGACACCTGATTTGATGCAATGTGATAGAATCCTGACTAGAAATGAGAGGAAAATTCATAGACGCCGGAATGGCTTGTGCTACTACTGTGGTGATTCTACACATGTTATCTCAGCATGCTCTAAACGTATATCTAAGGTTGTTAGTCCTGTCACCGTTGGTAATTTGCATCCTAAGTTTATTCTGTCTGTAACTTTGATTTGCTCACTGTCATCTTATCCTGTCATGGCGTTTGTAGATTCAGGTGCTGCCCTGAGTCTTATGGATCTCTCATTTGCTAAGCGCTGTGGTTTTATTCTTGAACCATTAGAAAATCCTATCCCTCTTAGGGGTATTGATGCTACGCCATTGGCAGAAAATAAGCCGCAGTATTGGACACAGGTTACCATGTGCATGACTCCTGAACACCGCGAGGTGATACGTTTTCTCGTTCTACATAAAATGCATGATTTGGTTGTTTTGGGGCTGCCATGGTTACAGACCCATAATCCAGTCCTTGACTGGAAGGCTATGTCAGTGTCTAGTTGGGGCTGTCGTGGTATTCATGAGGATTCCCTGCCTGTGTCTATTGCTTCTTCTACGCCTTCGGAAGTTCCGGAGTACTTGTCTGATTATCAGGATGTCTTTAGCGAGTCCAGGTCCAGTGCATTGCCTCCTCATAGGGAATGTGACTGTGCAATAGATTTGATTCCAGGCAGTAAATTTCCTAAGGGAAGACTGTTTAATCTGTCGATACCTGAACATACCGCTATGCGTTCATATATCAAGGAGTCTCTGGAGAAAGGACACATCCGTCCGTCTTCTTCCCCTCTTGGTGCGGGATTCTTTTTTGTGGCTAAAAAGGACGGATCTTTGAGGCCTTGTATTGACTATCGGCTTTTAAATAAGATCACTGTCAAATTTCAGTATCCTTTGCCGCTGTTGTCTGACTTGTTTGCCCGGATTAAAGGTGCCAAGTGGTTTACCAAGATAGACCTTCGTGGTGCGTACAACCTTGTGCGCATTAAGCAAGGGGATGAATGGAAAACCGCATTCAATACGCCCGAAGGTCATTTTGAGTACTTGGTGATGCCTTTTGGGCTCTCTAATGCCCCTTCAGTTTTTCAGTCCTTTATGCATGACATTTTCCGGAACTATCTGGATAAATTTCTGATCGTTTATCTGGATGATATTCTGTTTTTTTCTGATAATTGGGACTCGCATGTGGAGCAGGTCAGGATGGTCTTTAAAATTTTGCGTGAAAATTCTTTGTTTGTCAAGGGCTCAAAGTGTCTTTTTGGTGTACAGAAGGTTCCCTTTTTGGGGTTCATTTTTTCCCCTTCTGCTGTGGAGATGGACCCAGTCAAGGTCCGAGCTATTCTAGAGTGGACTCAGCCCTCGTCAGTTAAGAGTCTTCAGAAGTTCTTGGGTTTCGCTAACTTCTACCGTCGTTTTATCGCTAACTTTTCTAGCATTGTGAAACCTTTGACGGATATGACCAAGAAGGGCTCCGATGTGGTTAATTGGGCTCCTGCTGCCGTGGAGGCTTTCCAGGAGTTGAAACGTCGGTTTACTTCGGCGCCTGTTTTGTGCCAGCCTGATGTCTCGCTTCCCTTTCAAGTTGAGGTGGATGCTTCAGAGATTGGAGCAGGGGCCGTTTTGTCGCAGAGAGGCCCTGGTTGCTCTGTTATGAGACCTTGCGCCTTTTTCTCTAGGAAGTTTTCGCCTGCGGAGCGAAATTATGATGTGGGCAATCGGGAGTTGTTGGCCATGAAATGGGCATTTGAGGAGTGGCGTCATTGGCTCGAGGGTGCTAAGCATCGTGTGGTGGTCTTGACTGATCACAAAAATCTGATGTATCTCGAGTCTGCTAAACGCCTGAATCCTAGACAGGCCCGCTGGTCATTGTTTTTCTCCCGTTTTGACTTTGTTGTCTCGTATTTACCAGGTTCAAAGAATGTGAAGGCCGATGCTCTTTCCAGGAGCTTTGTGCCTGATGCTCCTGGAGTCGCTGAACCTGTTGGTATTCTTAAGGATGGTATTATCTTGTCAGCTATTTCTCCTGATCTGCGACGTGTGTTGCAGAGATTTCAGGCTGATAGGCCTGATTCTTGTCCACCTGACAGACTGTTTGTGCCTGATAAGTGGACCAGCAGAGTCATTTCCGAGGTTCATTCCTCGGTGTTGGCAGGTCACCCAGGAATTTTTGGCACCAGAGATCTGGTGGCCAGATCCTTTTGGTGGCCTTCCTTGTCTAGGGATGTGCGGTCATTTGTACAGTCCTGTGGGACTTGTGCTCGAGCTAAGCCTTGCTGTTCTCATGCCAGCGGGTTGCTCTTGCCCTTGCCTGTCCCTAAGAGACCTTGGACACATATCTCCATGGATTTCATTTCTGATCTTCCGGTGTCTCAGGGCATGTCTGTTATCTGGGTGATATGTGATCGCTTCTCCAAGATGGTCCATTTGGTTCCTTTGCCTAAACTGCCTTCCTCTTCCGATCTGGTTCCTGTGTTTTTCCAGAACGTGGTTCGTTTGCACGGCATCCCTGAGAATATTGTGTCAGACAGAGGATCCCAGTTCGTTTCCAGATTCTGGCGATCCTTTTGTAGTAGGATGGGCATTGACTTGTCGTTTTCGTCTGCTTTCCATCCTCAGACTAATGGACAGACGGAGCGAACTAATCAGACTTTGGAGGCTTATTTGAGGTATTTTGTCTCTGCTGATCAGGACGATTGGGTGACCTTCTTGCCGTTAGCTGAGTTTGCCCTTAATAATCGGGCTAGTTCCGCCACCTTGGTTTCGCCGTTTTTCTGCAACTCTGGTTTCCACCCTCGTTTTTCTTCGGGTCATGTGGAACCTTCTGACTGCCCTGGGGTGGATTCTGTGGTGGATAGGTTGCAGCGGATCTGGAATCTTGTGGTGGACAACTTGAAGTTGTCACAGGAGAGGGCTCAGCGCTTTGCCAACCGCCGCCGCGGTGTGGGTCCCCGACTACGTGTTGGGGATTTGGTGTGGCTTTCTTCCCGCTTTGTTCCTATGAAGGTTTCCTCTCCCAAATTTAAACCTCGTTTTATTGGTCCTTACAAGATATTGGAAATTCTTAATCCTGTAACCTTTCGCCTGGATCTACCTGTGTCGTTTGCTATCCACAACGTGTTTCATAGGTCCTTGTTGCGGCGGTACGTTGTGCCTGTGGTTCCTTCTGCTGAGCCTCCTGCTCCGGTGTTGGTTGAGGGCGAGTTGGAGTACGTGGTGGAGAAGATCTTGGATTCTCGTCTCTCCAGGCGGAGGCTTCAGTACCTGGTCAAGTGGAAGGGCTATGGTCAGGAAGATAATTCCTGGGTGGTCGCCTCTGATGTTCATGCGGCCGATTTAGTTCGTGCCTTTCATGCCGCTCATCCTGATCGCCCTGGTGGTCGTGGTGAGGGTTCGGTGACCCCTCACTAAGGGGGGGGGTACTGTTGTGATTTTGCTTTTTGCTCCCTCTAGTGGTCATTAGTGATTTGACTCTGGAGCGTCTGTCTTTTCCTATATCCTCACCTGGGCCGTTAGTTCAGGGGCGTTGCTATATAAGCTCCCTGGACCTTCAGTTCAATGCCTGGCATCGTTGATATCAGAGCTAATCTGTTGTGCTCTTGTCCTCTGATCCTGGTTCCTGTTTTTCAAGCTAAGTCTGCTTCTTTGCTTTTTGCTTTTGTTTTGTTTGGTATTTTTGTCCAGCTTGTTCCTATCTGTATCCTGACCTTTGCTGGAAGCTCTAGGGGGCTGGTGTTCTCCCCCCGGACCGTTAGACGGTTCGGGGGTTCTTGAATCTCCAGCGTGGATTTTTATAGGGTTTTTGTTGACCAGATAAGTTATCTTGCTATATTCTGCTATTAGTAAGCTGGCCTCTCTTTGCTGAACCTGGTTCATTTCTGTGTTTGTCATTTCCTCTTACCTCACCGTTATTATTTGTGGGGGGCTTGTATCTTGCTTTGGGGTCCCTTTCTCTGGAGGCAAGAGAGGTCTTTGTTTTCTTCTCCTAGGGGTAGTTAGATTCTCCGGCTGGCGCGAGTCATCTAGCGATCACCGTAGGCATGATCCCCGGCTACTTCTAGTGTTGGCGTTAGGAGTAGCTATTTGGTCAACCCAGTTACCACAGCCCTATGAGCTGGATTTTTGTATCTTGCAGACTTACACGTTCCTCTGAGACCCTGTCCACTGGGGTCATAACAGCAGAGGGTGTTGTGGGGAAGATTCGGTAGGGTCCCTGTCAGGTTTGGGACCCTGACTGAGGCCTGGCAACAAGAAAGAACGTCACGGGACCGTGCCTGCTCAGCATAGCGGCGGTGCCCTAAGAAAGGATCAGAAGCGAGATATATTGTGCTGAGTGAAAAACGAGATCAAAGCAAGAAGGAGAATACCAGTAGGAGTCGTGCTGTAAGACCGAGGCAACATGCTCCATGTGTCCATGTGTCGTAACCCTAAGAGTAGAATCTCTGTGCCAGGCAAAATCAGAACACCATTATAGCGGTCACATACAGAAACAGTGGATGCGTTATATACATACATTACATTACTGATCCTGAGTTACCTCCTGTATCTCTTTTTTTATTATAAAAGTACAAAAATAAAACGTACAGGCAAAGCTTACAGACAAACTCAATAACAAAACAAATTATTCACAATCCCCAAAAGTCCAATGTCCAGCAGATTTATACAAACAAAATGTTCCTCCATTTCATTAATACCCCCCAGCAAGGGAAGAGACCTCAACCTATATCCATTTTTCCCTTTCTTTGTACCTTTTTCCCCTCATACACACATACCCATCCATTCATCCCTAGAAAAATAAACAAAAGTCGGCCAACTGCCCTAAAGAAAGTAAATAGGCCACCTGGCCGAAACTTAATCATATATTTTTATATATTTTTTTTTAATTTTTTTTATTTTATATATATTTTTTATTTTTTTATTTTTTATTTTTTCCTCCTAAACTAAACCACCACCATTCCCCCAAAGGTCCCACAAAAGTTTGTGGCCTATCACACCAGGTCCCACGAAAGTTTGTGGCCTTTCCTACACAGCAAGGTCCATAAAAGTTTATGGCCTTTTTTTCATCTTGTTGGCATCCCGCCGGACGTCCATTCTCCAAAACCCATCCCCCCACCCCCCAAGAAACCCCCCACCCCACCTAAATCTCCCCTACACGCATCATAGTACACATGTAACATATATATAGAACCTTATAATAACATATATCAATAATAACATAATAATAACCAGTACACACCTTAACCATGACCAAAGAACAGGCCCTAGTTCAATGCTTGCAAGCCCTATACCCGGGTTACCAATTACAAAACAAAAATCTGTAAGTGAGGGGTTACAGCCCACCACCAGGAACTGGAGACCATAGAGGCTCTCACCCTAATCTACCGCACATCACCCTGACCCTCCCTAACAACACAAAAGAGAAAATCCTGTCCCTATAGCTCTACCAATCTCTCCCTACCTGCCCCTCACTGACCCTCACTACCAACCTAATACTAACTACCTGTCCCTAAAGACTGTCCCTATCTGTCCCTCCCTGTCCGTACACATCTATCTGACCCTACAAAATAAAGATAAAAAGGACTAACTCAACCCTATCACAGGCACACAGAACCTAACTCTCCCTAGGGCACATTAATGGAGAAACCCCTCCATAGAAGAAAGGCCCTTCCTGCACCCAGCCACTCAAACTCCAGCAAGCACACTTTTGCCAAGTCACCCAGGATGTTCCTAATCACCTCTTCCCTGGGGAGGACTTTCCGCTGAGTAGAAACTAGACACCGTGCATTCCACGTGTGGAACCTAGTTACTAAACTAACTAAGAAAACAGTGCCCCGATCTCGGCCACCAAGGGACCTGAATGCCCCATAGGCCCACTCCACAAAGGAAAGGCCTGCCAGCCTGGGCCAGCCAATGGAAGCACCCACCCTGCTGTAGACCTCTATATTAAAGGGACACCGAAGCAGGAAATGCTCCATGCTTTCAAGCACACCGCCACACTCCTCGCAGGGACAATCCCTGTCATCAGAGCATCTGCACTTCAGGTTGTCCCTCACATACAGCTTCCCATGGAAGCAGCGCCAAGTCCCAAAACTTCAAGGGGATCCGCTTAGAGTTCAATAACCCGAGCCCCACCTCCAGATCCCGGCTTGGGCAATCCATGAGCGCCAGGGGCTTCTGAAAGTGGGTCAACAGGACCCTATTGTCAAGAAACCTTCTCGACATGGTCCTGATCTCCCACACTCCCAGACCCCACCGACGGATCACCTTCAGAACCGGGGTAGCATAAGCCGGAAGATGCCCATGAGGTGTACGAAGGTCCTTTGCCTGCCCTCCTGTCTCCCATTTCTGGAAGGCCGAAACCACCCCCTACAGGAGAATACCTACAGAGGAGCCCTCTCTAACCAGAGGTTGGTGATGTTTGCCTTAAGAAAGGTGTTTACTAGAAACACCACTGGGTTGACCATACCCAACCCTCCTAGTCTCCTCGTGCGGTACGTGACCTCCCTCTTGATTAGGTTCAGCCTATTTCCCCATAATAATTGGAAAAACAGGCTGTAGACCCGTGTCCAAAGAGGCTCTGGCAAGATGCAAACGCTGCCCAAATATATTAGCAAAGGAAGCAAATAGCCCTTGGCAAGACTAACCCTTTCCCTTAGGGTCAAAGACCAACCCTTCCACTGATCCACCTTCTGGGCGGCAATCTTAAGTCTGCCCTCCCAGTTTTGCTGGGGATAGTCCCCCGGGCCGAAACTGATGCCTAATATTTTTGCTGTGGCCTGAGGCCCTGGAAGGGTGTCCGGGAGATCAAAACTTGGATCTCCCCCTCCCAGCCAGAGACTCTCACACTTGTCCCGGTTGATCATGGACCCGGATGCCACCGAATAGCGTTCAACCTCAGACATCACCCAATCTGCCTCCTCTCTCGAGGATACAAAAAGGGAAACATCGTCAGCATACGCCACTACCCTCAAGGCGGCCTCTGGCTCCACCTGGTCCATCCTGACTCCCACCAATGGTCCACGCTCCACCCTCCTTAAAAGGGGGTCAATCGCAAACACGTATAACAGTGGGCTCAGAGAACAGCCCTGGCGGACACCAGACCTCACCTCAAAAGGGTGTCCGACCCAACCGTTCACGAGCGGAAAAGTCTCTGCCCCATTGTATGAAACTCTCAACCAATCAACAAACCTCCCAGGCAGACCATACCTCAGAAGGACGGACCAGAGGTACTCATGGTTAACCCGGTCAAAGGCCTTCGCCTGGTCTAAGGACAGCAAGTATCCCTTCCAGTGACCTGCCCTGCCCTGCTCCACTGCCTCCCGGACACCGAGCACAGCACTAAATGTACTGCGGCCTGGAACAGAGCAGTGCTGGGCCTCCGAAAGGAGCCGGGGCGCAAACTGCACCAACCGATTAAAAAGCACCTTTGCCAGAACCTTTCGGTCCGTATTGAGAAGCGCTATGGGACGCCAATTCTCAATACGGGACGAGTCTTTACCCTTTGACAGGATAATCAGGGCTGACTTCCTCATTGAACTGGACATAATGTCCGAGGAGAGGCACTCATTAAACACATCAGTCAAGAGGGGGACCAAAGAGTCCCTAAAAGTCTTGTAGAACTCGGATGTTAAGCCATCTGGACCGGGTGACTTTTTGGGCCGGAGCCCATCAATCGCCCGTCTCACTTCCTCTTCCCTGATTGCTTCTGCCAAAACATGAAGAGAGGGTTCATCCCCTGGCTCAGGGATGGTTTCAGTCAGGAAAGCCGACATCTCATCCCGATCAGGATCCTTCCTCCCCAAGAGGTGCAAGTAGAAGGATCTGACCACCTCCAGGATCCCTGATTTGGATCTGTTCAGGGACCCCGTACTGTCAAATCAGTCCTCTCACTATCTTACAATTCACTGACAACCTGCAGTTTCTGTAAGGGTCGGGCGAGCGGTACCTCCCGAAATCCCTCTCAAAAACCAAGGATGTGTGCCTATCATACTGGCACCCCTTGAGCAAGGTCTTCACCCTGGAGATTTCCTCTCGGTCCCCTCCAGTCGAGACGAGCTGCTCGAGTTTCCTCCCCAGCTCCCGATACAGGCGGTACCTGTTCAGGCCCCTGAGGCTCAAGAGCTGACGGAAGAATCTTGCGACCCTTCTTTTGAAGATCTCCCACCACTCAGACTTACTGCTACAAAGACCCAAGAGAGGTACCTGGCTCTGAAGAAATTCCTCAAAGGACTGTCTTACAGCAGGGTGGGTGCTTCCATTGGCTGGCCCAGGCTGGCAGGCCTTTCCTTTGTGGAGTGGGCCTATGGGGCATTCAGGTCCCTTGGTGGCCGAGATCGGGGCACTGTTTTCTTAGTTAGTTTAGTAACTAGGTTCCACACGTGGAATGCACGGTGTCTAGTTTCTACTCAGCGGAAAGTCCTCCCCAGGGAAGAGGTGATTAGGAACATCCTGGGTGACTTGGCAAAAGTGTGCTTGCTGGAGTTTGAGTGGCTGGGTGCAGGAAGGGCCTTTCTTCTATGGAGGGGTTTCTCCATTAATGTGCCCTAGGGAGAGTTAGGTTCTGTGTGCCTGTGATAGGGTTGAGTTAGTCCTTTTTATCTTTATTTTGTAGGGTCAGATAGATGTGTACGGACAGGGAGGGACAGATAGGGACAGTCTTTAGGGACAGGTAGTTAGTATTAGGTTGGTAGTGAGGGTCAGTGAGGGGCAGGTAGGGAGAGATTGGTAGAGCTATAGGGACAGGATTTTCTCTTTTGTGTTGTTAGGGAGGGTCAGGGTGATGTGCGGTAGATTAGGGTGAGAGCCTCTATGGTCTCCAGTTCCTGGTGGTGGGCTGTAACCCCTCACTTACAGATTTTTGTTTTGTAATTGGTAACCCGGGTATAGGGCTTGCAAGCATTGAACTAGGGCCTGTTCTTTGGTCATGGTTAAGGTGTGTACTGGTTATTATTATGTTATTATTGATATATGTTATTATAAGGTTCTATATATATGTTACATGTGTACTATGATGCGTGTAGGGGAGATTTAGGTGGGGTGGGGGGTTTCTTGGGGGGTGGGGGGATGGGTTTTGGAGAATGGACGTCCAGCGGGATGCCAACAAGATGAAAAAAAGGCCATAAACTTTTATGGACCTTGCTGTGTAGGAAAGGCCACAAACTTTCGTGGGACCTGGTGTGATAGGCCACAAACTTTTGTGGGACCTTTGGGGGAATGGTGGTGGTTTAGTTTAGGAGGAAAAAATAAAAAATAAAAAAATAAAAAATATATATAAAATAAAAAAAATTAAAAAAAAATATATAAAAATATATGATTAAGTTTCGGCCAGGTGGCCTATTTACTTTCTTTAGGGCAGTTGGCCGACTTTTGTTTATTTTTCTAGGGATGAATGGATGGGTATGTGTGTATGAGGGGAAAAAGGTACAAAGAAAGGGAAAAATGGATATAGGTTGAGGTCTCTTCCCTTGCTGGGGGGTACATTTTGTTTGTATAAATCTGCTGGACATTGGACTTTTGGGGATTGTGAATAATTTGTTTTGTTATTGAGTTTGTCTGTAAGCTTTGCCTGTACGTTTTATTTTTGTACTTTTATAATAAAAAAAGAGATACAGGAGGTAACTCAGGATCAGTAATGTAATGTATGTATATAACGCATCCACTGTTTCTGTATGTGACCGCTATAATGGTGTTCTGATTTTGCCTGGCACAGAGATTCTACTCTTAGGGTTACGACACATGGAGTTTTTATTGTGGGGTTACATAATTCCACAGAAGCCATTGTCCGTGTGTTGTGGATGCAGCGGCGTGTTCCCTGCCCCCTTCCATGCAGCAGTATCTTCAGCATCACGCAGTGGATTAGTGAGCGTGCACCGTGGCGGGATCCTAATCCTCCGCACACCCAGCAGCCGCACGTATTTCTGCCTGTTTTTTCTCTGCCACCGCTCGTCGCCTGATACAATCTTCCCCCTGTGTAAATAATATTGACAATTTGGAAGTAGTAAAATCTGAGAGCGCGGCTCCGCACATCCCGGGTCTTGATTACACTTGTGATTAGAGGTTGTGAACAACATATATTATCTGTAAATCACATTTAATGCATCTCGCTGACAACAATGAACCATTGCAGAACTGCAAGAAAACGCCGACTAATTTATTCAAGGCGCGGTCTCCGATCTTGGGTTTGTTTTTCCAACTTTATATTGGATTTATGATGATTTGGAGAAAAAACATATGCGCCCGGCCGGACCGGAGAGCGTAGGATTTACCGATAATTGTCAGATTAGGAGAGGAGTTCCAGAATAAGATGGAACAATCAGAGAACCACCAAAATGGGGAAAATTGCATCTAATAATCCAAAGATGACAGTTCAGTGCAATCACATTCTGTTTCTACCCCACTGAACAATCCTGTACTCCAGTGACATCCAAAGCTGCAGTAACAGTTTATTCTCTAATTGCTTCCAAAGCTGCTGTCATAGTTTTTCTTTTACATCATGTTATACCCTAGTCATCCCCGGAGCTGAACCCACTGTACAGTTGTGCTGTTCCATGATGTGAAAAACTGCAGTCACTTCCAGAGCTGCAATCACCATTCTGCTGTTGCATCATGCTTTATACTTCAGAGCTGCATTCATGAGCCTGCTTTCACTTTATTTCTGATATGTCAGTCCTGTCCACAGATGCGTTCGAAAGTCTGCAAGGGGAAGATGTCTGTAGCTCCGGAAACTTATAGGAGGTTATCAGCCATATATTGTGTGTGAAGTGTATGTGTTTACTTTACAGCTGCTTGTTCTGTGCTCTTTTTTTCCCCCCACACATGCCTTTGATCATTGTGGCCACAGAGTTCTATTTTAACCCCATCGGTCCACAGGATGACTTGTTTCCTAAATGCATCAGGCTTGTTTAGATGTTCTTTTGCATTCTTCAGATGCTGAATTTTATGGTGAGGACGCAGGAGAGGTTTTCTTCTGATGACTCTTCCATGAAGGCCTTATTTGTGCAGGTGTCTCTGAACAGTAGAACAATGTAAAACAACTCAATGGTCTGCTAAATCTTTCTGAAGGTCTTTTGCGGTCAAGCGATTTTGATTTGCCTCTCTAGCAATCCTACAAGCAGCTCTCACTGAAACTTTGCTTGATCTTCCAGACCTTATCTTGACCTCCACTGTCCCTGGTAACTGCTATTTCTTAATTACATTCCGAAATGGAGAAGGGCAACTTGTAAACACTTTGCTATCTTCTTATAGCCTTCTCCTGCTTTGTAGGCCTGCACCATATTCATTTTCAGAGTGCTCGGCAGTGGCTTAGAAGAACCCATGGCTCCTGTTTTGGCACAAGGTTAGAGGAGGCTGGGTTTTTATAAAGTTGGGAAATTTGCATCACCTGAACTTTCCTAACGATGATAGTGAACAAGCCATAACCCTAAGGCCACGTTCACACGCTGCGGGTTCCTCTGCGGGTTAATCCCGCAGCGGAATTGATAAATCTGCAGGGCAAACCCGCTGCGGTTATCCCTGCAGATTTATCGCGGTTTGTTCCGCGGTTTCCGCTGCGGGATTACTGCTGTACTATTGATGCTGCATATGCAGCAATATGCAGCATCAATAGTAATGTAAAAAATAATAAAAATTGGCTATACTCACCCTCTGACGTCGCGATCTCCTCGGCGCTGCAAGCGGCTGTGCCGACAAGGACCTTCGTGACGTCACGGTCATGTGACCGCGGCGTCATCACGGTCATGTGACCGCGACGTCACCACAGGTCCTGTTCGGCACAGCAACTGAGACCGGACGCCGCGGGCAGCGCTGAGAGGTGAGTATAGCATGATTTTTTATTTTAATTATTTTTTTACACCAAAATATGGTTCCCAGGGCCTGGAGGAGAGTCTCCTCTCCTCCACCCCGGGTACCATCGGCACATTATCCGCTTAACTTCCCGCAACGTGGGCACAGCCCCATGCGGGACGTTAGCAGTTCAATGCATTTCTATGGGTGCAGAATCGCTGCGATTCTGCACCAAGAAGTGACATGGTCCTTCTTTTTTTCTGCAGAAAATCCGCGCGGATTTTCCACAGAAAAAAAGGATCGTCGGCACAGCGGGTTTTGTTTTCCATTAGGTTACATTGTACTGTAACCTACATGGAAAAAGGATGCGGACCCGCAGCTGCAAAACAGCTGCGGGTCCGCAGCAAAACCCGCAGCGTGTGAACATAGCCTAAGACCTCTTTCATACATCAGTTTTTTAGAATCAGTCACAATCTGTCAAAGTGTTGAAAAGACGGATCCTGTGCTGATTGTAAAAAACTGATGCACTGGATCCCTTTTTTGACGGATCCGTCGAAGCAGCTGCTGCAGGCATTTAAAGGAACAGAATTCCGGGGAGAGAGAGAGAGAGACCCTGAATGGAAAAATGGGTTAAATTAAAGGAATAGAAATTCTTCCAGGCATGCTCAGTTTAAAGAAACAGAATCCGTCGCAGGATTCCATCTTTTGACGGACAACGACAAATCCTGCGCCCATAGGCTTCCATTATTATTATTATTATTTATTTATATAGCACCATTGGTTCCATGGTGCTGTACATAAGAATGGGTTACATGCAAGTTACAGATATCACCTACAGTAAACAAATTAACAATGACAGACTGATACAGAGGGGCGAGGACCCTGCCCTTGCGGGCTTACATTCTACAGGATGGTGGGGAAGGAGACAATAGGTTGAGGGGTCAGTCAGGGGTGGATTAAGGGTAGCCAGGGCCCCGGGCTGTTCAGACACTGTGGGCACCCCCCGGTCATTTGACGGGGGGTCATGTGACGAGGGGTCATGTGACGGGGGGGTCATGTTATACCTGAACCAGATTATTCCAGAAAAATGGCCGGGCCCTACTCTACTGTAACCTATTTAATATTTGTTAAAATATGCAATACAATTTAGCTATATTTTGATTTATTTTTCCATTTTTAAAATGACCAATATCACATACAAGGAACAAATACCACCGCACCATGACCAGACCACAAATTACAACCACAGTGATCGAATAATATCACATACAAGGAACAAATACCACCGCACCATGTCAAGACCACATATTGCCACCACTTGGTGACCAAATAGCACATACAAGGGACAAATACCGCAACACCATTTCCAGACCACATATTACCACCACATAGTGAATGAATACTACAATACTGATCAGTAATAAAAAAAAACAAAACACAATACTATCACCATAAGTGCCAGTATTCACAGGAGATCTGTACTTAGTATGCAGTGTCTGTGTAGAGGTAATACAGAGATCACTGGTGATATTATACACAGGAGCTCTGTATATAATGTATAGGTAATACAGTGATCACTGGTGACATTGTACACAGGACCTCTGTATATAGTATACAGTGTATAGTGTCAGTGTATAGGTAACACTGACTCACCAGTGACGTCTCTAGGTTAAGTCCTTCATCTTTCATCCAGCACAGACCTCCATCATTTCTTCCAGCCAGGACTCGTTTCTGCAGGAAATAACACAGTTATCTCGAGCTCCGCTTGCAGAACACATTACTTAATTTTTCCCAACTTCTACATTACACCACATGAAGAAAAAAAGGCGGCATAATGTCACTCTGCACAGTAACAGGACCGCCCCCCCCATTTAAAACAGTATACTCAAAAAATAAAATAAATACATCACTGCAGTAATAATATCCCTTAATTAGCCCCTATGTCCAGCATTGCCCCCAGACAGTGTGTTCAACAATCTGCCCCAGTATGTCCAGCATATTGCCCCAGAGTGCCCAGCATTGCCCCCAGACAGTGTGTCCAGCAATCTGCCCCAGTGTGTCCAGCAATCTGCCCCAGTGTCTCCAGCATTGCCCCAGTGTGTCCAGCAATCATCTGCCCCAGTGTGTCCTCCAGCATTGCCCCCAGTGTGTCCAGCAATCTGCCCCAGTGTGTCCAGCATTGCCCCTAGTGTGTCCAGCAATCTGCCCCAGTGTCTCCAGCATTGCCCCAGTGTCTCCAGCATTGCCCCCAGTGTCCAGCAATCTGCCCCAGTGTCTCCAGCATTGCCCCAGTGTCTCCAGCATTGCCCCCAGTGTGTCCAGCAATCTGCCCCAGTGTCTCCAGCATTGCCCCCAGTGTCCAGCAATCTGTCCCAGTGTCTCCAGCATTGCCCCAGTGTCTCCAGCAATCATCTGCCCCAGTGTGTCCTCCAGCATTGCCCCCAGTGTGTCCAGCAATCTGCCCCAGTGTCTCCAGCATTGCCCCCAGTGTGTCCAGCATTGCCCCCAGTGTGTCCAGCAATCTGCCCCAGTGTCTCCAGCATTGCCCCCAGTGTCCAGCAATCTGTCCCAGTGTCTCCAGCATTGCCCCAGTGTCTCCAGCAATCATCTGCCCCAGTGTGTCCTCCAGCATTGCCCCCAGTGTGTCCAGCAATCTGCCCCAGTGTCTCCAGCATTGCCCCCAGTGTCTCCAGCATTGCCCCCAGTGTGTCCAGCAATCATCTGCCCCAGTGTGTCCTCCAGCATTGCCCCAGTGTGTCCAGCAATCTGCCCCAGTGTCTCCAGCATTGCCCCAGTGTCTCCAGCATTGCCCCAGTGTGTCCAGCAATCTGCCCCAGTGTCTCCAGCATATTGCCCCGGGCCCCCCGGATTGCCGTTCGCAAAAAAAAAAAAAACGAGTTCTCCTCACCTGACCGGCGCTCCAGCGGCGAGCTCCCTCCAGCAGCGTAGACTCGCCGGCGACTGACAATGACATCAGACGCCGGCGACGAGTGCGCTGCGCATGCAGCCGACTTCAGCTGCCAGCCTCCAATTGGCTTGCGGCTGTTGTTAACTATTGACATGCGGGCGCGAGCCCGCACGTCAATAGGAAACCGCCACAGCGCCGGTAGGGGCCTGGTGAGCAGATGAGACGGGGCCCGATGCGGGCCCCCTCTCTCTGCCCACCGGGCCCATAAATGATACGCCAGTCAGGGCACGGGGGCACTTGGGCAGTAATGTCCTGAATGGCGGCGGGCAATCTGTGCGGTAGCCCAGGGCCCCCCCACACCACTGGGCCCTGGGCTACCGCCCAGATTGACCCTCTTATAATCCGCCCCTGGGGTCAGTGCAGGATGTAGGCTTTCCTGAAGAGATGGGTTTTCAGGTTCCGTCTGAAGGATCCGAATATGGTTGATAGTCAGATGTGTTGGGGCAGAGAATTCCAGAGGATGGGGGATATTCGGGAGAAGTCTTGGAGGCGATTGGATGAGGAGCGGATAAGTGTGGAGGAGAGAGGGAGGTCTTAGGAGGACCGGAGATTACGTGAGGGAAGATATCGGGAGATTAGTTCAGAGATATATGGAGGAGACAGGTTATGGATGGCTTTGTAGGTCAGTATTAGTAATTTGAACTGGATACGCTGAGGGAGTGGGAGCCAGTGAAGAGATTTGCAGAGGGGGGGAAGCGGAGGAGTAGCGAGGAGAGAGATGAATTAGTTGGGCAGCAGAGTTAAGTATGGACTGGAGAGGTGCAAGGGTGTTAGCAGGGAGGCCACAGAAAAGGGTGTTGCATTTCAAGGCGGGAGATGATGAGGGCATGCACAAGCATTTTAGTAGATTGACGGTTGAGGAAAGGACGGATTCTGGAGATATTTGTGAGCTGGAGGCAACAGGAGGTGGACAGAGCCTGGATGTGCCGTTTGAATGACAGGGCAGAGTCGAAGGTTACTCTGAGGCAGCGGACTTCCAGTACGGGGGAAAGCATGATATCATTGATTGCGATAGATAGGTCAGGTAAGGAAGATCTATGGGATGGAGGAAAGATGATGAGTTCAGATTTGTCCACATTGAGTTTGAGGAAGCGAGAGGAGAAGAAGGAGGATATGGCTGATAGACACTCCGGGATTCTGGACAGCAGAGTGGTGATGTCTGGGCCAGAGAGGTAGATCTGAGTGTCATCAACATAGAGGTGGTACTGGAATCCATGGGACTTTATGAGTTGTCCCAGGCCAAGTGTATAGATTGAGAAGAATAGGGGTCCTAGAACAGAGCCTTGGGGGACTCCAACAGAGAGAGGGTGGGATGAGGAGGTAGTGTGGGAGTGGGAGACGCTGAATGTCTTTGATCGGTTACAATCTGGCTTCCGTTCAAATCACTCAACTGAAACTGCCCTAACTAAAGTCACCAATGACCTACTAACCGCCAAGAGCAAGCGACACTACTCTGTCCTCCTTCTCCTGGACCTGTCTTCTACCTTTGACACTGTGGACCACTCCCCTCTGCTACAAATCCTCTCATCTCTTGGCATCACAGACTTGGCCCTTTCCTGGATCTCGTCATATCTGACAGACCGGACATTCAGTGTCTCCCTCCCCCACACCACCTCCTCACCTCGCCCCTTGTCAGTCGGTGTTCCTCAAGGCTCTGTTCTAGGACCCCTACTCTTCTCCATCTACACCTTCGGTCTGGGACAGCTCATAGAATCCCACGGTATGCAGTACCATCTCTATGCTGACGGTGCCTCGGGGTGATCCTCGACTCTGTCCTCTCTTTCAAGCCACATATCCAAGTCCTTGCCTCCTCCTGCCGCCTCAAACTCAAAAACATTTCCCGGATCCGAGTATTCCTTGACCGCGACACCGCAAAAACACTAGTGCATGCCCTTATCATCTCCCGCCTCGACTACTGCAACCTCCTACTCTCTGGACTCCCCTCTAGCACTCTGGCACCACTCCAATCCATCCTACACTCTGTTGCCCGACTAATCTACCTGTCTCCCCGCTATTCCCCAGCCTCTCCCCTATACCAAGCCCTTCACTGGCTTCCTATCGCCCAGAGACTCCAGTTCAAAACCCTCACAATGACCTACAAAGCCATCCACAACCTATCTCCTCCATACATCTGTGACATGATCTCCCGGTACCTACCAACACGCAACCTCCGATCCTCTCAAGACCTCCTTCTCTACTCCCCTCTCATCTCTTCTTCCCACAACCGCATCCAAGACTTCTCCCGTGCTTCCCCCATACTCTGGAACTCTCTACCCCAGCACATCAGACTCTCGCCTACCATAGAAACCTTCAAAAAGAACCTGAAGACTCACCTCTTCCGACAAGCCTGCAGTGATCCTGAACCTACTGAACCGCCGCACAACCAGCTCTACCCTCTCCTAGTGTATCATCACCTGTCCCCTGCAGACTGTGAGCCCTCGCGGGCAGGGTCCTCCCTCCTTATGTACCCGTATGCCTTGTTTTTTGCTCATGTTTAATGTATTTGTCTATATTTGCCCCTTAATTCACATGTAAAGCGCCGTGGAATAAATGGCGCTATAAAAATGTATAATAATAATAATAAAGTAATAATGTGCGGTTGGAAAGGTACAAGGAGATCCAGGATAGGGCGAGGTCTTTGATGCCAAAGGAGGAGAGGATCTGTAGTAGGAGGCAGTGGTCAACTGTGTCGAAAGCAGAGGACAGGTCTAGAAGGAGGAGTACAGAGTATTGTCCATTAGCTTTGGCGGTAAGTAGGTCGTTAGTGATTTTGGTCAGGGCTGTCTCAGTTGAGTGATGGGGCGGAAACCAGATTGTAGATTGTCAAAGAGCAAGTTAGATGAGAGGTGGGAGGAAAGTTCAGCGTGGACGTTCTGCTCCAGGAGTTTGGAAGCGAATGGGAGCAGCGATATTGGGCGATAGCTGAACATAGCAGTTGGATCGAGGGTTGGCTTTTTAAGGATAGGTGTGATTCTGGCATGTTTGAAAGCAGAAGGGAAGGTGCCAGAAGTTAGTGATAGGTTGAAGAGGTGGGTTAGGGATGGGATAAGAGTGACGGTGAGGTTGGGGAGGAGGTGGGATGGGATGGGGTGCGATTTGGAGAGGAGACAATTAAGCCCCCCTTCAGTGATGTTGGATAGGGAGGTTATGGGGTTTGGGCATTGGTCTGGTATACAAAGCGGTTGTGGTGGTTGAACAATGAAGACTTCCCTTGTCTGGTCGATCTTATTTTTAAAGTGTGTGGCAAAGTCCTCAGCAGTGATGAGGGAGGTTGGAGGGGGCAGTGGGGGGTGGAGGAGGGAGTTAAAGGTTTTGAATAACTGTTTGGGGTTGTAGGATAGGGAAGATACGAGGGTTGTGAAGTAGGCCTGTTTAGCAGAGGTGAGAGCAGATTTAAAAGCGAGTGTTGCCTGTTTGAATGCAGTGAAGTCGTCTTGTGAATGTGTTTTCTTCCAACGCCGCTCCGCAACCCTGGACAGTTGCCGGAGCTTTTTAGTGGTGTTATTGTGCCAAGGTTGTCTATTGATACGTCGCACTCTGCCATGGACGAGAGAGGTGACCGTGTCAATAGCTGATGAGAGAGTGGCATTGTAGAAAGCAGCGGCACTGTCTGTGTCATGGAGTGAGGATATGGCTGCCAGTGGTAGGATAGAGTCAGAGAGCGTGTGGGTGTCTAGGTGTGCGAGGTTTCTGCGGGGGTGCGCATGTTGCTGGACATGGGTGACCGGTGAGGAGGACAGGGATGAGAAGGTGAGCAGATGGTGGTCGGATAGAGGGAGACGGACGGCGCAGGATCCGTCGCTGTCCGACCTTTCGACGGACACAAAAAACGTTACTTTGTCCGTTGTCTCAGGCCGACGGACAAAGTCTTTACAATGGATGGCCATCTGTCACAATCCGTCGCTAATACAAGTCTATGAGAAAAAAAACGGATCCAGCAGCAACATTTGCTGGATCCGTTTTTTTCTAAAAAAGATGGATTGTGACTGATAGTAAAAAAAACTGGTGTGAAAGAGGCCTTAGGCTACTTTCACACTAGCGTTTTTTTGCATACGTCGCAATGCGTTGTTTTGGCGAAAAAATGCATCCTGCAAAGTCGTCTGCAGGATGCGTTTTTTCCCCATAGACTAACATTAGCGACGCATTGCGACGTATTGACACACGTCGCAACCGTCGTGCGACGGTTGCGTCGTGTTGTGGCGGACCGCCGGCAGCAAAAAACGTTACATGTAACGTTTTTTGGTGCCGACGGTCCGCCATTTCTGACCGCGCATGCGCAGCCGGAACTCCACCCCCACCTCCCCGCACCTCACAATGGGGCAGCGGATGCGTGGAAAAACAGCATCCGCTGCCCCCGTTGTGCGGCACTTGCACAGTATGCGTCGGTACGTCGGGCCGACGCAGCGCGACGGCCCCGTACTGACGCTAGTGTGAAAGTAGCCTTAGGCTAATTAATGTCTGAAACCTTGGTCAAAGTTATCTGAGCACAGAAATCTCCCAGGGTGCACAAACTTTTGCATCCACCCATTTTCCGTTTTGCAATGTTTAAAATGTAAAAAATTACAATATCATTTTATTGGTGTAAAATACAAAGTAAATGTTTCATCTGTAACTTTAGGCCTTTTAGAGATGATTTCATCTTCAACTTGCTTAACTATTCACAATAACAGTAATGATCACAAGGGGAGCTCAAAGTTTTACATGCCACTGTAATATAATAGCAGGATTGTGAATGAAGCTCTGCATTATGACTGCCAGGACCCGAAAAACTTTCTCCCACAAAGTGACGCCACACATGCTTAAACAAATATAACTTTTATTTAAGAACAGTCTCATTCCAAAGATTTATCTTTTCTCTTTTGGCTTAAATTATGGTCGCAGCTTATCACAGGCAAGTTGGCAACAATTTGCCAACCAAACGGGTGCAGGGAGATTGTCTGCCTTCCGGTAACCCGGTGCAGGTATCATCACCTATTATAAACTCCACCCATTCCGCAGCTGCAACTGAAAAACAACCAAACCATAACAGGGAAGGGAGGGCGGGAACCAGGTCCGGGTTCAGAGTGAGGGACCGGAAGTCGCGTCCAGCGCAAGGTCCCTCCTCCGAAATAAGCCACGCCCGCCTCGTGCGGCCGGTCCCAGCCCCAAAAAAGACGTCACTCCGTGGGAGACCGGGGCTAGCCATGCAGGGGGCCCGGCAGTCAGGGGACAGCGGGATTGCCGCAGTGTCCCTCAGTCTTATGCTCAATGAGTTCAGAGTTGTTTTCAAAATGCTCATGTTACTATGTAGCCAGTTACGTCCAGAGCTGCATTCACAATTCTGCTATTACACTATGTCTTGTTCTCCAGTCACTTACAGAGCTGCACTCATAATTCTGTTGTCACTTCATGCATTAACTTCCCATTACATACTAATCTGCTGCATGTCGTACACTTTAATCTCACCCAGAGCTGCGCTCATGATTCTGTTGTCTTACATTTGGAATCAATCATTAGTGTTTTGGCAGACAGTCCCCTGGTAGCAGCTTGGGTGCATTACTAAGGAGCTCTGCACCCTGCAGCACTGCTGAATGTAATGTGATTGCTCCTCACCATCTGTACAGTAGCGGACATATTACATCCTGCAAGATGCAACTACGCAACAGCAGCAATGAGTTGGTATGCAATGTGAATGCTGCTCTGGATGTGACTGGAGTAAATGACAGGATGATTAGAAAACCTAAGTATTTACAAAGTGACTCAATAAAAGATCTCTGTGGCCCAACATGGAAAAGCAGTATTTCCATCCACATAGGTATGCTCATCGATCAGTAGAATAGGGGTCCTCTGACCCCTGCCCACCAATGTCTGCCTGTTCCAAAACATTTAGTGAAGGTATGGCCTCATGCATGCACAGCCACTGAGCCTCATGGAAAATGCAGCAAGCAGGAATTTGCTAATGGGTCAGTGAACCCTGATGACCCCATAAGTGAGACTAGCACTTACCATTCTGTGGATATTACTAAGGTCCTACCCTGCAAAACAACAACTTTATGTAAATATTAGAGATAATAAATAAATACCAACAAAAGAACCTTAGAAACCAAGATTAAGAAGGCAGATACAAAATCGAGATAAAGTATATGTTTAAAAACAGAAAAACTCCACAAATGAAACCATGAGTGGGTGAACCTGGAAAGTAGATAGTATAATACATATATAATAAGTGAGGATATCACTAAAATGTACCGGTTACGTGGCTCTAATGGTTGGTGGTATATATATCACTTAGTATGATAAAAGACAATAATATGTTATGTCTGTCTAGAATGACATATGGAAAGAATGAGATGGCTACACTAGACATAAGTCAGACAGATATATCAGCAGTAAGGTCTTGGTACATATTGTATCACATGAGGTGTATATATAATTACTACCTATTTAGCCCATATTGTCATTGGCATTGTATAATACATATGGTCACTTATAGATATACAAAAGTAAGATACAATAGATATACAAAACATCAAGTAGAGATAAAAAGCTATCGTAGCAATGTCATTCTAATGTACATCATATCCAGTGAGATATCAGTATTACCATGAACCCATATGACAAATAATATAGTCTAATATACAAGACAACTAGTACTAATATTAGGGATAAGTGAATTGATTTGCAATGTATAAAATTTGTTATGGATTTCCTATATAATCTGGATTCACAGCAATCCAAATTTCTCAGAATTCCAGAACAGTGGTGGCTGGCTGACCATGTTCTCTGTAAGGTCAGGAAAGGTTTCAAAAATATTTAAAATGATTAAATTCGCCTGTACTATTCCCAATAAGAAGAGAAAACCAAAGAGGAAACCAGAGAAGAGAATGCTGAAGAGAAGACCAAAGAAGAGGAGACCAAAGAACAGAAGAATGAAGAGAAGAACAGACCGAAAACCAATGAAGAGATGATGAAATGGAAAACCAATGAAGAGAAGACTGAAGTAGAGAAGAGCAACTAAGAGAAGATGGGAAAGAAAAGCAATGACGAATGAAGAGAAGACTGAAGAAAAGAAAGAAAAGACGACTAAAGAAAAGAAAATCGCAGATAAAACTAAAGAAGACTGAAGAAGAGAAGGGCATAGAAGAAAAGACAAAGAGAAGAACAAAGAGATACCTAAAGAAGAAACACATGAAGAGAGGATGGAAAAGAAAAGTGAACAAGAACTAAGAGAAGACTGAAGAAGAGTGAAGAAAGGAAGACTCAAGAAAACACAGAAAATACCAAAGAAGAGAAGACTGCAGAAGAGAGGTGCAAAGAAAAAAAGACCACAGAAGACACCGAAAAAGAGAAGACTGCAGATAAAACTAAAGAAGAGAAGACTGCAGAAGAGAAGTGCAAAGAAAAAAGACAAGAGAAAACTGAGGAAGAAAAGAGCGAAGAAAACACCAAAGAAGAGAAGACTGAAGAAGCAAAGACCAAAGAAGACTGAAGAGAAAACCAAAGAACAGAAGATTGAAGAGAAAACAAAAAAAGAGAAGACTTAAGTAGAGAAGAGCAACAAAGAGAAGAAAAGCAAAGAAGATCAAAGAGGAGATGGAAGAAAAAAAGAGCAAATGAAAAAAAGACTGAAGAAGAAAAGACCAAAGAAGACAGGAGAACATTAAAAGTGAAAACTGAAGAATAAACAACAAAAGTAGAGAAGACCACAGAAGAGAAGACTGAAACCGAGAAAACCAATCCAAGACCAGAGGGAGCACGCACAGGACTGACCAGGGAGGACATGTGAGCGGCAGACCAAGGATAATTGACTGTATAAAGTTATTTATTTTTTTACTTTGGTGTTCCTGATGAAGGAGTCTTCAACTCTGAAACGCATAGAATAATAAAGCCACATGTACTAATAATTCTGGAATTCTAGTGATTCAGCAGCGCAGAAATGTACCACAATCATCCCAATCTGTATCTAAGGGCAGAGTTTTAGTAACAGCCCGACACCTGGGCCCAAGCACCTGGAGAGCAGAGCCCAGCACAAGAACATGACGGGAAGCCATACAGTAGTAGTAGCATGTTGTGCCATCTGGATTGGATGTGAATTTTTACCATGTTCACTATTCCTATCACTGTATCCTCCCGCCCCCATACACTTACATCGGGGACATTTCATTACCGGCATTACATTCACGGACCCTGAGATGTGGCCCCCAAGGGCAAGGTTCACCCTGCATAACCCTGTGCATTGGCAGTGCTGCTCTGCGCTATTTCACGTGCCCGGGGTGATTGTGGGAAACACGTGGAAGCGATTTGGAGGTCACCTGCTGTCCATTGTGTGACGGGTGACAGGTGCTATTGATGAATTCCACTTTCTCTACCTGTCACAACATCTGCTTCTAAGCAACAGCGGGGGCCAAAAGATGACGATGAAATATTACATGTACGGAGCCATCGGGGCAGAGGTGACAGCAGAGACTCCCTACAATGTATCACTCTGCAGGAAGGTATGCGGCGTTATTAACTGCAGACAAGAGGACGGGACTGATACAATGTAAGCGAAAACTACAGATTTCTGTACAGATAGAAAGAGAGATGAGCAAATCTTTTGAAATTCTTATTTGCCGCCAGGTTCATCATATTCTTCTCCAAAATTCGCAGGGAATCACAAAATTTGCAAATCCTCCAATGTCCCAAAGACGTGTGTAACACACTGAAGTCTCCTAGGACTGCATCGTATCCTTCTCAAGCTCCTTAATGCAAACACAGACTTTGTGATGGCCAAGTGACCGCAGCATATATGGCTAAACAGCAAGTATCCAACAGCCTGGCAACATCTAACTGCACTAACATAGCTTTTCTGCTTTCTAAAACATAAAATTAATCCCGTTTGCAAGCAGATATCTGCGATGCCAATGTTTACACATAGGCCGTGGACACAGACGAAGCAATGACTTTCTAGCAAGTGCTAGCTCTAAAATTATTCATTTTTGAGGAGTAGGAAAAGATTGTTGTTTGTTAAATGATGAAGCAATGGCTTTTTAACAAGTGCCCAAAAATTGTCCTTTTTTATGGGAGCAGCAAGAAGTTTTGAAACTTAAAGGGGACCTGTTACCCCCAAAATGGAAGGTGAGCTGTGACCACCGGCATCAGGGGCTTATCTACAGCATTCTGTAATGCATTCTGTAATGCTGTAGATAAGCCCCCGATGTAACCTGAAAGATGAGAAAAAGAGGTTGGATTATACTTACCCAGGGGCGGTTCCGGGGCGGTCCTGGTCCGATAGGCGTCGCGGTCCGGTCCGGGGCCTCCCATCTTTTTACGATGACGTCCTCTTCTTGTCTTCAGGCTGCGGCTCCGGCGCAGGCGTACTTTATCTCCCTGTTGAGGGCAGAGCAAAGTATTGCAGTGCGCAGGTGCTGAGCCTCTCTGACCTTTCCCGGCACCAGCGCACTGCAGTACTTTGCTCTGCCCTCAACAAGGAGATAAAGTACACCTGCGCCAGAGCGTGAAGACAAGAAGAGGACCGGACCGCGACGCCTATCGGACCTGGACCGCAGCGGGACCGCCCCTGGGTGAGTATAATCTAACCTCATTTTCTCATCTTTCAGGTTACATCGGGGGATTATCTACAGCATTACAGAATGCATTACAGAATGCTGTAGAAGAGCCCCTGATGCCGGTGGTCACAGCTCACCTTCCATTTTGGGGGTGACAGGTTCCCTTTAAAAAAACAATGTCTTCTTAGAAAGTTGTGCAAAAATGATCCCCTTTCTGGGAATATTTTCAGTTTTATTGACCCCGTACGGGGGAGGGTTCCCAACAACCGTACCATATAGATATACAACAAAGTGGAGAAACAGGAGGTGTTTGTGGGTGTCTATCGGCTGTGGAAGTGATGGCAGCAGCTGCAACTGCACAGTATTGAAAATGATGGAACAGGTAGGAGATGTGCAGCGGTGTAGGGACAGCCCTGGCAGCGCTTGCAGCCCCAGCAATAGTTCAATAAAGCTCTACAACACATTGGACAGGCTGGAGATGTGCAGATGTCAATGAGTAGCGTCAGCATCCACACAGTATAGAATATGAAGGGACAGGCTAGACAATGTCAGCTGTGTAATAGATATAACATGATAGATAAGATAGAAGCTGCTCAGCTGGGACAGAACATTGGTATTGGCAGCAGCAGGACAGTATAGAACACAATGGTCCATTGAGTCAGGGCTCAGGATATTTGTTGGAGAAAGGACACAGTCTGAGAATAGTTAAATGTGGGTGTTCAGCAGATGTATGAGATGCACAGTAGTGATGAGCGAGTATACTCGGTACTCGAGATTTTCCGAGCACGCTCGGGTGTCCTCCGAGTATTTGTAAGTACTTGGAGATTTAGTTTTCTGTGCTGCAGCTGAATGATTTACATCTGTTAGCCAGCATAAGTACATGTAAGGATTCCCTAGCAACCAGGCAACCCCCACATGTACTTATGCTGGCTAACAGATGTAAATCATTCAGCTGCAGAGCAGAAAACTACATTTCCGAGTACTTACAAATACTCGGACACCCGAGCGTGCTCGGAAAAGCTCGAGTACCGAATACACTCGCTTATCACTAATGCGCAGGCATGAGTTCAGCAGGGAGCACAGCTTATCCTCATAATGTGCCCATTTCTTTTATAGAAAATTCCCCCACATTGCTATTATAGCAAGCATAGCTATCCAATAATAATCCCTTTACTTGACGTCTGTCACCCCACAAGCAATCGAGCATCCTGCTTTCCATTCTTGCTGGTAAGACAGATGGTTGGTCTTCATGGCCAGTGTCGTCGTCACCTTCATCATCAATTTCACACTGATGGTCAGCCCCATTCACTGCCTGTGCCAACCCAATTTCCTCCTCTACATCCGCTTGCTGCAGCTCTTCCTTCTTCCCCTCAGGGCCGTATTTAGAGTTTCTGCTGCCCTATGCACTTTTAGTGCTGCCTCCCCCTTTGGTGAGTATGACACTATCGGCAGTGACTTTGGCAAGAATCGCTGATGTGAAAGTCGCCTTTTGCAGCAGATCCGGCAGTTTTTCTGCATCTGCCGCGTAACGGATCACTTACGGCAACACTGCGTTTGGCCTCATTTATTCCCTATGGGATTTGCGGCACTTGCCATGATCTGGCAAATGCGTTACCATACCTCCCAACTTTTGAAGAAGGGAAGGAGGTATAAAGTTTGCGGCGCGCGTAGTGCGCCACGGCAAATTTTAGGCCATGCCTCTGACCACACCCATTTCACAACTAGTCACACCCATATCCACGTCCCAACCACACCCATTTAGCACTGCTGATCACAATGTTTTATATACAATAATTATAAACAAAAAAATATGGCCACACAGTGCTCTATACTGTATAACGGCCACCACACATGATGCTCCATACTGTATAATGGCCACACACAGTTCTCGATACTGTATAATGGCCACACAGTGCTCTATACTGTATAATGGCCACACATGATGCTCAATACTGTATAATGGCCACACAGTGCTCCATACTGTATAACGGCCACACACAGTTCTCCATACTGTATAATGATCCCACATGATGCTCAATACTGTATAATGGCCACACAGTGCTCCATACTGTATAATGGCCACACAGTGCTCCATATTGTATAATGGCCACACAGTGCTCCATACTGTATAATGGCCACACATAGTGCTCCATACTGTATAACGGCCACACACAGTTCTCCATACTGTATAATGATCCCACATGATTCTCAATACTGTATAATGGCCACACATGATGCTCATACTGTATAATGACCACACATGATGCTCCATACTGTATAACGGCCACACATGATGCTCCATCTAATATATAATTGCCTAGAATACTACTTCCTGCAATTTGTGCCAACTTCCGTGACTTTGTCCGGAGCTAATGTCCGGAGATAACGTCCGGAGCTAATGTCCGGAGATAATGTCCGGAGCTAATGTCCGGAGATAAGTGACGTCACCAGTGTCCTACACCCAGGCAGAGCACAGGGGCCCCAGGCAGCATATGGGGCCCCAGGCAGAGCACAGTGGTCCCAGGCAGAGCACAGGGGCCCCAGGCAGCCTATGGGGCCCCAGGCAGAGCACAGTGGTCCCAGGCAGAGCACAGGGGCCCCAGGCAGCCTATGGGGCTCCAGGCAGAGCACAGTGGCCCCAGGCAGAACATGGGGCCCCAGGCAGAGCACAGGGGCCCCAGGCAGAGCACAGGGGCCCCAGGCAGCATATGGGGCCCCAGGCAGAGCACAGTGGTCCCAGGTAGAGCACAGGGGCCCCAGGCAGCCTATGGGGCCCCAGGCAGAGCACAGGGGCCCCAGGCAGCATATGGGGCCCCAGGCAGAGCACAGGGGCCCCAGGCAGCATATGGGGCCCCAGGCAGAGCACAGTGGCCCCAGGCAGAGCACAGGGGCCCTAGGCAGAACATGGGGCCCCAGGCAGAGCACAGGGGCCCCAGGCAGCATATGGGGCCCCAGGCAGAGCACAGGGGCCCCAGGCAGCATATGGGGCCCCAGGCAGAGCACAGCGATATTTTGGACCACTGTGCGGTGTTTCAGACCCCCTGTGTGATGTCTGGGGCCCTGTTCTTAAGTATATTAAAGATTAAAGTAACGTATATTAAAGTATATTATAGATCAAATTTGACACGTTTATGAGCACCATTGAGTGATATACTCAAGAATGACATAATTTTTCAACATTTTATGGTTTCAAACTGTAAACACTCAGAGTTTTTTTTACTTCAACCAGAAAACCTTAACGGTTCATAAAAAACTTGACTGTTCAGGATATGCTAAAAGTCATAGTATTCTGAATCTTTAACTTATAAAGATACCTTTACATGGGGTGATTATTGGTTCCAGAGAGGCTTTCGGCCGATAATCGTACACATGGCTGGTGACAGGACAATACAATATAAACGTTCAAAGGTAAACACTGATAACATTAAAATCTAATATATAATTGCCTAGAATACTACTTCCGGCAATTTGTGCCAACTTCCGTGGCTTTGTCCGGAGATAATGTCCGGAGATAAGTGACGTCACCAGCGTCCTACACCCGCTCAGGGTGGACAAAGATATATGCCTTCGTGGTGCGCGGCACTTTTCTGATTGGTTGCCGCCTGCCGCAAGCGACCAATCAGAAATGTGCTGTACTGTCAAGAATTGTCAAGAGCTGGTGAGTGCAGCCATTTTTTGTTCTTTCTTACTATTATTTATTAATTGTATTATTCTTACATTTGAATAAATAAAGTATATATGGATTCTAGACTCCCGATTCTTTAGAATCGGGCTGCCATCTAGTACTATATAATGGCCACACATGATGCTCAATACTGTATAATGGCCACACACAGTTCTCCATACTGTATAATGATCCCACATGATGCTCAATACTGTATAATGACCCCCCCCCCCCTGTATGCATGGCTCATATTCCCCCTCCTGTATGCATGGCTCATATCCCCCCCCCTGTATGCATGGCTCATATTCCCCCTCCTGTATGCATGGCTCATATTCCCCCTCCTGTATGCATGGCTCATATTCCCCCTCCTGTATGCATGGCTCATATTCCCCCTCCTGTATGCATGGCTCATATTCCCCCCAGAATGCATGGCTCATATCCCCCCCCCTGAATGCATGGCCCATATTCCCCCCTGAATGCATGGCTCATATTCCCCCCCCTGAATGCATGGCTCATATCCCCCCCCTGAATGCTTGGCTCATATTCCCCCCTGTATGCATGACTCATATCCACCCCCTGAATGCATGGCTCATATTCCCCCCCCCCCCCCGAATGCATGGCTCATATTCCCCCCCCCCTGAATGCATGGCTCATATTCCCCCCCTAAATGCATGGCTCATATTCCCCCCCCTGAATGCATGGCTCATATTCCCCCCCTAAATGCATGGCTCATATTCCCCCCCTCTGAATGCATGGCTCATATTCCCCCCCTGTATGCATGGCTCATATTCCCCCCTGTATGCATGGCTCATATTCCCCCCCTGTATACATGGCTCATATTCCCCCCCGTATGCATGGCTCATATTCCCCCCCTGTATGCATGGCTCATATTCCCCCCTGTATGCATGGCTCATATTCCCCCCTGAATGCATGGCTCATATCCCCCCCCCCCTGAATGCATGGCTCATATTCCCCCCCCCTGAATGCATGGCTCATATCCCCCCCTGAATGCATGGCTCATATTCCCCCCCCCCCCGAATGCATGGCTCATATTCCCCCCCTGAATGCATGGCTTATCTCTCCACCCGCTGCCGCTCCTGCTCCCATCTTGCATGGCGCGCCGGCTTATGTCCTCCTTCATTCCCCCATCCCCCGTCCCTCATACTCACCTGTCCCACATCGTGCGGCACCTTCTTCCTGCGTGAGCGGTCATGTGATACCGCTCATTAAGGTCATAAATATGCGCATATTCATGACCTTAATGAGCGGTACCACGTGACCGCTCATTCAGGACGAGCTGTGTACGCCGAGATCAGGCATCGCTGGAGCAAGGTGAGTATCGTCTTCAAGGAGGGTGGGTGGGAGGTGGGCGGGCGGCCGGGGTTTGGGGGGGTGGGGGGATTGGTCGGTCGGGAGGTGACCCAGGACTTATAAAAATAAAAAAAACCCCTTGCTCAGGTGCCGCCCCCTGCATTGTTCCCGCCCTAGGCACGTGCCCTCAAGTGCCTAGTGGCAAATACGGCCCTGCTTCCCCTCATATATATCCTGCTGCATGAAACATGGACTATGAGTCCCCTGCAGCCCCACACTGGCAATGAACATTTATAAGTTGCCAATCTTCCTTCATATGAGATGTCTTTGTCTGATGCAATTCTGTGCTTTGTGTTAATAGGTGGAATTTTTTGTTATATTTTTTATTTTACTAATTTTATATAGTGCCATTAATTCCACAGCGCTTTACAAACATTATTGACACTGTCCTGATTGGGGCTCACAATCTAGATTCCCTATCAGTATGTCTTTGGAATGTGGGAGGAAACACAGGGAGAACATACAAACTCCTTGCAGATGTTGTCCTTGATGGGATTTGAACCCAGGACCCCAGCGCTGCAAGGCTACAATGCTAACCACTGAGCCACCATGTATATATATGAATCAAATCGCAAATTGTAATTGGCTCCAGCAAATTTTCTAATATTTGACATCAAAACAATTCAATCATCTCTACCGCACAAATATTAAATAAAATCGTGCAGCAATTGGCCATTGTAGGGCGTGGCGTTTCCTCCACATAGGCCGAACTGACACATAAAGTCTCATTCTAATAGGCTTATAGGGGTTAAAGTAGACCTGTCATTGCTGGTGAGTTTTGAGAATTATCCGTCTTGTGTATGTATGAGGAATTACATTATTTCTATCCATGATATGACTTGTATTTTGCATATTTCACCATCTTTCCCTTCTGTAAACTCTTTCTCTAATATTCAGTCATCACTGAGCTACTAGGTGGAAACTAGTTGCTATAATGCCACAGCTCACAGAAGTGGGGGACTCTTGCTCTCTTGACTCAATGTGGCACATAGTCAGCAACAGCAGCATATAGCACATTATACCAAACATACTGAGCAGTGTAGCTGTGAATCCAACACAGTGGCTCATAAGTGGAGAAAGACACAAACTGCACTTTTGATTTAAGAAAAGCCTTTAAAAATGATAGTAACCATATAAGATGTAAGGATCTAAGCTGAAGAGCAAACATTGACATTTGCCAGTAACTAGAGATCAGCGGTGACATCACTGAGAATGCATCCTACCCATCACTAGAGATCAACGGTGACATCACTGAGAATGCCTCCTATCCATCACCAGAGATCAGCGGTGACATCACTGAGAATGTCTCCTATCCATCACCAGAGATCAGAGGTGACATCACTGAGAATGCCTCCTATCCATCACTAGAGATCAGAGGTGACATCACTGAGAATGCCTCCTATCCATCACTAGAGATCAGCGGTGACATCACTGAGAATGCCTCCTATCCATCACTAGAAATCAGCAATGACATCACTGAGAATGCCTTCTATCCATCACTAGAGAGCAGCAGTGACATCACTGAGAATGCCTCCTATCCATCACCAGAAATCAGCAGTGACATCACTGAGAATGTCTCCTATCCATCACCAGAGATCAGAGGTGACATCACTGAGAATGCCTCCTATCCATCACTAGAGATCAGAGGTGACATCACTGAGAATGCCTCCTATCCATCACTAGAGATCAGCGGTGATATCACTGAATATGCCTCCTATCCATCACCAGAGATCAGCGGTGACATCACTGAGAATGCCTCCTATCCATCACTAGAGATCAGAAGTGACATCACTGAGAATGCCTCCTATCCATCACCAGAGATCAGCGGTGACATCACTGAGAATGCCTCCTAACCATCACTAGAGATCAGCAGTGACATCACTGAGAATGCCTCCTATCCATCACCAGAGATCAGAGGTGACATCACTGAAAATGCCTCCTATCCATCACCAGAGATCAGCGGTGACATCACTGAGAATGCCTCCTATCATTCACCAGAGATCAGCGGTGACATCACTGAGAATGCCTCCTATCCATCACTAGAGATCAGAGGTGACATCACTGAGAATGCCTCCTATCCATCACCAGAGATCAGCAGTGACATCACTGATAATGCCTCCTATCCATCACTAGAGATCAGCGGTGACATCACTGAGAATGCGTCCTTTCCATCACTAGAGATCAGCGGTGACATCACTGAGAATGCCTCCTATCCATCACTAGAGATCAGCGGTGATATCACTGAATATGCCTCCTATCCATCACCAGAGATCAGCGGTGACATCACTGAGAATGCCTCCTATCCATCACCAGAGATCAGCGGTGACATCACTGAGAATGCCTCCTCTCCATCACCAGAGATCAGCGGTGACATCACTGAGAATGCTTCCTATCCATCACTAGAGATCAGCGGTGACATCACTGAGAATGCGTCCTCTCCATCACTAGAGATCAGAGGTGACATCACTGAGAATGCCTCCTATCCATCACTAGAGATCAGCAGTGACATCACTGAGAATGCCTCCTATCCATCACTAGAGATCAGAGGTGACATCACTGAGAATGCCTCCTATGCATCACTAGAGATCAGAGGTGACATCACTGAGAATGTCTCCTATCCATCACTAGAGATCAGAGGTGACATCACTGAGAATGCCTCCTATCCATCACTAGAGATCAGCGGTGACATCACTGAGAATGCCTCCTATCCATCACTAGAGATCAGAGGTGACATCACTGAGAATGCCTCCTATCCATCACCAGAGATCAGCGGTGACATCACTGAGAATGCCTCCTATCCATCACCAGAGATCAGAGGTGACATCACTGAGAATGCCTCCTATCCATCACTAGAGAACAGCGGTGATATCACTGAGAATGCCTCCTATCCATCACTAGAGATCAGCAGTGACATCACTGAGAATGCCTCCTATCCATCACTAGAGATCAGAGGTGACATCACTGAGAATGCCTCCTATCCATCACTAGAGATCAGCGGTGACATCACTGAGAATGCCTCCTATCCATCACCAGAGATCAGCAGTGACATCACTGAGAATGCCTCCTATCCATCACCAGAGATCAGCGGTGACACCACTGAGAATGCCTCCTATCCATCACTAGAGATCAGCGGTGACATCACTGAGAATGCCTCCTATCCATCACTAGAGATCAGCGGTGACATCACTGAGAATGCGTCCTTTCCATCACTAGAGATCAGCGGTGACATCACTGAGAATGCCTCCTATCCATCACTAGAGATCAGCGGTGATATCACTGAATATGCCTCCTATCCATCACCAGAGATCAGCGGTGACATCACTGAGAATGCCTCCTATCCATCACCAGAGATCAGCGGTGACATCACTGAGAATGCCTCCTATCCATCACTAGAGATCAGAGGTGACATCACTGAGAATGCCTCCTATCCATCACCAGAGATCAGCGGTGACACCACTGAGAATGCCTCCTATCCATCACTAGAGATCAGCGGTGACATCACTGAGAATGCCTCCTATCCATCACTAGAGATCAGAGGTGACATCACTGAGAATGCCTCCTATCCATCACTAGAGATCAGAGGTGACATCACTGAGAATGCCTCCTCTCATCACTAGAGATCAGCGGTGATATCACTGAATATGCCTCCTATCCATCACCAGAGATCAGCGGTGACATCACTGAGAATGCCTCCTATCCATCACTAGAGATCAGAGGTGACATCACTGAGAATGCCTCCTATCCATCACTAGAGATCAGAGGTGACATCACTGAGAATGCCTCCTCTCCATCACTAGAGATCAGCGGTGATATCACTGAATATGCCTCCTATCCATCACCAGAGATCAGAGGTGACATCACTGAAAATGCCTCCTATCATTCACCAGAGATCAGCGGTGACATCACTGAGAATGCCTCCTATCCATCACTAGAGATCAGAGGTGACATCACTGAAAATGCCTCCTATCCATCACTAGAGATCAGCGGTAACATCACTGAGAATGCCTCCTATCCATCACCAGAGATCAGCGGTGACATCACTGAGAATGCCTCCTATCCATCACCAGAGATCAGCGGTGATATCACTGAATATGCCTCCTATCCATCACCAGAGATCAGCAGTGACATCACTGAGAATGCCTCCTATCCATCACTACAGATCAGCAATGACATCACTGAGAATGCCTTCTATCCATCACTAGAGAGCAGCAATGACATCACTGAGAATGCCTCCTATCCATCACCAGAAATCAGCAGTGACATCACTGAGAATGCCTCCTCTCCATCACTAGAGATCAGAGGTGACATCACTGAGAATGCCTCCTCTCCATCACTAGAGATCAGAGGTGACATCACTGAAAATGCCTCCTGTCCATCACTAGAGATCAGCGGTAACATCACGGAGAATGCCTCCTATCCATCACCAGAGATCAGCGGTGACATCACTGAGAATGCCTCCTATCCATCACTAGAGATCAGAGGTGACATCACTGAGAATGCCTCCTATCCATCACCAGAGATCAGCGGTGACACCACTGAGAATGCATCCTATCCATCACTAGAGATCAGCGGTGACATCACTGAGAATGCCTCCTATTCATCACCTGAAATCAGTGGAGACAACACTGAGAATGCCTCCTATCCATCACTAGAGATCAGAGGTGACATCACTGAGAATGTCTCCTATCCATCACTAGAGATCAGCAGTGACATCATTGAGAATGCCTCCTATCCATCACCAGAGATCAGCGGTGACATCACTGAGAATGCCTCCTATCCATCACCAGAGATCAGTGGTGACATCACTGAGAATGCCTCCTGTTATGATCTGGTGGGCTAAGAGCAGCATGGGACGTACTCTGGAGAAGGTGGTACCTGTACTGACCGCAGACCCTGAACATAACACCGCAATTAGAAGTAGCCGTGGAATGTACCTAGCGCTCCCTAGACATCTCGACACAGCCAGAGGACTAATTACCCCTAGAGATAGAAAAGGGAAAACTATCTTGCCTCAGAGAAAATCCCCAAAGAACAGGCAGCCCCCCACAAATATTGACTGTGAGAGGAGAGGGAAAAAACATACACAGACTGAAATGAGAATTTAGCAAAGGAGGCCACTTCTAGCTAAATAGAAAGGACAGGACAGAGTACTATCCGGTCAGTATTAAAACACTAGAAAATATCCACCACAGAAAATACAAAAACTCCACAGCTAACTAAAGACATGGAGGGTATATCTGCATCTCCAGAGATACCAGCTTGGCTAAACAAATCCTTATACAGACCAAGCTGGACAAGACAAAACATGGAAAATAACTGAACAATAAGACCACAGCATGTGGACAGCAAAATCAAGGCCAGAACTTATCTTTGTTGAAAAGAACTGCAAAGCAGAAGAGACCAGGCAGGGATGTGAATCCTCCAGGAACAATGGACAACTGGCACTGACTAAAGGGTGAAGCAAGACTAAATAGCCCTGTCCAAATTGCAAAAAGTGAAAACACCTGATAAATGCTGTGATTCAGAGACAGCAGCGCTACCACTTACAACCACCGGAGGGAGCCCAAGAGCAGAATTCACAACAGTACCCCCCCCCTTGAGGAGGGGTCACCGAACCCTCACCAGAGCCCCCAGTCCGATCCGGACGAGCCAAATGAAAGGCACGAACCAAATCATCAGCATGAACATCGGAGGCAACGACCCAAGAATTATCCTCCTGGCCATAACCCTTCCATTTGACAAGATACTGAAGCCTCCGCCTCGAAAAACGAGAATCCAAAATCTTCTCAACCACATACTCCAACTCCCCATCAATCAACACCGGGGCAGGAGGATCAACAGAGGGAACAACGGGCACCACATATTTCCGCAACAAAGATCTATGAAAAACATTATGGATGGAAAAAGAGGCTGGAAGGGCCAAACGAAAAGACACTGGATTGATAATCTCAGAAATCCTATAAGGGCCAATAAACCGAGGCTTAAACTTAGGGTAAGAAACCTTCATAGGGACATGACGGGAAGACAACCAGACCAAATCCCCAACCCGAAGCCGGGAACCAACACATCGACGACGGTTAGCAAAACGCTGAGCCCCTTCCTGAGACAACACCAAATTGTCAACAACATGAGCCCAAATTTGCTGCAACCTGTCAACCACAGAGTCCATCCCAGGACAATCAGAAGGCTCAACCTGCCCTGAAGAAAAACGAGGATGAAAAAAAGAGTTACAAAAGAAGGGTGAAACCAAGGTAGCAGAACTAGCCCGATTATTAAGGGCAAACTCAGCCAATGGCAAGAAAGCCACCCAATCATCCTGATCAGCAGACACAAAGCATCTCAAATAAGTTTCCAAAGTCTGATTAGTTCGCTCGGTTTGGCCATTTGTCTGAGGATGAAATGCGGAAGAAAAAGACAAATCAATGCCCAGCCTAGCACAAAAGGCCCGCCAAAACCTAGAAACAAACTGGGAACCTCTATCGGACACAATGTTCTCCGGAATGCCATGCAAACGAACCACATGCTGAAAAAACAACGGAACCAAATCAGAAGAGGAAGGCAACTTAGGCAAAGGTACCAAATGAACCATCTTAGAAAACCGGTCACAATCCACCCAGATAACTGACCATCCTCTGGGAAACCGGAAGATCTGAAATAAAATCCATAGAAATATGCGTCCAAGGCCTCTCAGGGACCGGCAAAGGCAAAAGCAACCCACTAGCGCGGGAACAGCAAGGTTTGGCCCGCGCACAAGTCCCACAGGACTGCACAAAAGAACGCACATCCCGTGACAAAGAAGGCCACCAAAAGGACCTACCCACCAAATCTCTGGTACCAAAAATCCCAGGATGACCGGCCAACACAGAACAATGAACCTCCGAAATCACTTTACTAGTCCATCTGTCAGGAACAAACAATTTCCCCACTGGACAGCGGTCAGGTTTATCAGTCTGAAATTTCTGAAGAACCCGTCGTAAATCAGGGGAGATGGCAGAAAGAATCACCCCTTCCTTCAGAATACCGACCGGCTCAAGGACCCCAGGAGAATCAGGCAAAAAGCTCCTAGAGAGGGCATCAGCCTTAACATTCTTAGAACCCGGAAGATACGAGACCACAAAATCAAAACGGGAGAAAAACAGGGACCATCGGGCCTGTCTAGGATTCAGCCGTTTGGCAGACTCGACATAAATCACATTCTTATGATCGGTCAAGACCACAATACGATGCTTGGCCCCCTCAAGCCAATGTCGCCACTCCTCAAATGCCCACTTCATAGCCAACAACTCACGATTGCCGACATCATAATTGCGTTCCGCAGGTGAAAACTTTCGAGAAAAGAAAGCACACGGTTTCATCAAGGAACCATCAGAATTCCTCTGAGACAAAACGGCCTCTGCCCCAATCTCAGAAGCGTCAACCTCAACCTGAAAAGGAAGAGAAACATCCGGCTGACGCAACACAGGGGCAGAAGTAAATCGGCGTTTAAGCTCCTGAAAGGCAGAAACAGCCGCAGAGGACCAATTCGTCACATCAGCGCCTTTCTTCGTCAAATCGGTCAGAGGTTTAACCACACTATAGAAGTTGGCAATGAAACGGCGATAAAAATTAGCAAAGCCCAAAAATTTCTGAAGGCTCTTCACGGATGTGGGCTGGATCCAATCATGAATGGCCTGAACCTTAACCGGATCCATTTCTATAGATGAGGGAGAAAAAAATGAAGCCCAAAAAAGAAATCTTCTGTACTCCAAAGAGGCACTTAGACCCCTTCACAAACAAGGCATTATCACGAAGGATCTGAAATACCATCCTGACTTGTTTCACATGAGACTCCCAATCATCTGAAAAAATCAAAATATCATCCAAATATACAATCATGAATTTATCAAGATAATTCCGAAATATATCATGCATGAAGGACTGAAACACAGATGGAGCATTAGAGAGGCCGAATGGCATCACAAGGTATTTAAAATGGCCTTCGGGCATATTAAACGCAGTTTTCCATTCGTCCCCCTGCTTAATACGAACCAGATTATATGCCCCTCGAAGGTCAATCTTAGTAAACCAACTAGCCCCCTTAATCCTAGCAAATAGATCAGAAAGCAAAGGCAAAGGGTATTGGAATTTGACCGTGATCTTATTCAAGAGGCGATAATCAATACAGGGTCTCAAGGAGCCATCTTTTTTGGCAACAAAGAAAAAACCTGCTCCCAATGGTGAAGAAGATGGCCGAATATGCCCCTTCTCCAAGGACTCCTTCACATAGCTCCGCATGGCGGTATGTTCTGGCACAGACAGGTTGAAAAGTCGGCCTTTAGGGAACTTACAGCCTGGAATCAAGTCAATAGCACAATCACAGTCCCTATGCGGTGGAAGGGAACTGGACTTGGGCTCATTGAATACATCCTGGAAATCTGACAAAAACTCAGGAATTTCAGAAGAGGAGGAGGCAATTGACATCACAGGAACGTCACCATGAACCCCCTGACAACCCCAACTAGTCACAGACATAGATTTCCAATCTAATACCGGATTATGCACCTGTAACCATGGGAAACCCAGCACAATAGCATCATGCAAATTATGCAACACCAGAAAACGACAATCTTCCTGATGGGCTGGCGCCATGCACATGGTCAGCTGTGTCCAAAACTGAGGTTTATTTTTAGCCAACGGTGTAGCATCAATGCCCCTCAAAGGAATAGGACTCTGCAAAGGCTGCAAGGGGAAACCACAACGTCTGGCAAATTCTAAGTCCATTAAGTTTAGAGCGGCGCCTGAATCCACAAATGCCATGACAGAAAATGACGATAATGAGCAGATCAGGGTCACAGATAACAGAAATTTAGGCTGTACAGTACTGATGGTAACAGAACCAGCGATTCTCTTGGTACGCTTAGGGCAATCAGAAATAACATGAGCAGAATCGCCGCAGTAAAAACACAACCTATTCTGACGTCTGAATCCTTGTCGTTCAGTTCTAGACACAATCCTATCACACTGCCTAGGCTCAGGACTCCGCTCGGAAGACAATGCCATAGTGTGCACAACTCTGCGCTCGCGCAAGCGCCGATCAATCTGAATGGCCAGAGACATAGAATCACTCAGACCAACAGGCGTGGGGAACCCCACCATAACATCTTTAACGGATTCAGAAAGATCCTTTCTGAAGATTGCCGCCAAGGCATCCTCATTCCATTTAGTCAGTACAGACCATTTTCTAAACTTCTGGCAATATGATTCTGCCACTTCTTGACCCTGAGACAGGGCCAACAAGGTCTTCTCAGCATGATCCACTGAATTAGGTTCGTCATACAATAACCCAAGCGCCTGAAAAAAGGTGTCTACATTAAGCAACGCCAGATTCCCAGGTTCCAGGGCAAATGCCCAATCCTGGGGGTCACCACCCAGCAGAGATATAATAATTTTAACCTGCTGGATGGGATCACCAGAGGAACGGGGTTTCAGAGAAAAAAACAGTTTACAGTTATTTTTAAAGCTCAGAAATTTGGACCTATCCCCAAAAAACAAATCAGGAGTTGGAATTCTAGGCTCTAAAACTGGAGTCTGAACGATATAATCGGAAATACCCTGTACTCTAGCAGCAAGTTGATCCACACGAGAAGCCAATCCCTGAACATCCATACCAGCGCTGAACTCCTGAGCCACCCAGAGGCAAAGAGGGAAGAGAAAAAAAAACACAACAGACTACAGAAAAAAAAATGGCTCAGCACTTTCCTTCCCTTCTTCTGAGATGCGGTTAACTAATTGATGGCCAGTTGTACTGTTATGATCTGGTGGCCTAAGAGCAGCATGGGACGTACTCTGGAGAAGGTGGTACCTGTACTGACCGCAGACTCTGAACCTAACCTTGCAACTAGAAGTAGCCGTGGAATGTACCTAGCGATCCCTAGACATCTCGACACAGCCGGAGGACTAATTACCCCTAGAGATAGAAAAGGGAAAACTATCTTGCCTCAGAGAAAATCCCCAAAGAACAGGCAGCCCCCCACAAATATTGACTGTGAGAGGAGAGGGAAAAAACATACACAGATTGAAATCAGAATTTAGCAAAGGAGGCCACTTCTAGCTAAATAGAAAGGACAGGACAGAGTACTATGCGGTCAGTATTAAAACACTAGAAAATATCCACCACAGAAAATACAAAAACTCCACAGCTAACTAAAGACATGGAGGGTATATCTGCATCTCCAGAGATACCAGCTTGGCTAAACAAATCCTTATACAGACCAAGCTGGACAAGACAAAACATGGAAAATAACTGAACAATAAGACCACAGCATGTGGACAGCAAAATCAAGGCCAGAACTTATCTTTGTTGAAAAGAAATGCAAAGCAGAAGAGACCAGGCAGGGATGTGAATCCTCCAGGAACAATGGACAACTGCCACTGACTAAAGGGTGAAGCAAGACTAAATAGCCCTGTCCAAATTGCAAAAAGTGAAAACACCTGACAAATGCTGTGATTCAGAGACAGCAGCGCTACCACTTACAACCACCGGAGGGAGCCCAAGAGCAGAATTCACAACAGCCTCCTATCCATCACTAGAGATCAGAGGTGACATCACTGAGAATGCCTCCTATCCATCACCAGAGATCAGAGGTGACATCACTGAGAATGCCTTCTCTCCATCACCAGAGATCAGCGATGACATCACTGAGAATGCCTCTTATCCATTACTACAGATCAGCGGTGACATCACTGAGAATGCCTCCTATCCATCACCAGAGATCAGAGGTGACATCACTGAGAATGCCTTCTATCCATCACCAGAGATCAGTGATGACATCACTGAGAATGCCTCCTACCCATCACTAGAGATCAGAGGTGACATCACTGAGAATGCCTCCTATCCATCACCAGAAATAAGCGGTGACATCACTGAGAATGCCTCCTATCCATTACTGCAGATCAGCGGTGACATCACTGAGAATGCCTCCTATCCATCACCAGAGATCAGCGGTGACATCACTGAGAATGCCTCCTATCCATCACAAGAGATCAGAGGTGACATCACTGAGAATGCCTCCTATCCATCACTAGAGATCAGCGGTGACATCACTGAGAATGCCTCCTATCCATCACAACAGATCAGCGGTGACATCACTGAGAATGCCTCCTATCCATCACAACAGATCAGCGGTGACATCACTGAGAATGCCTCCTATCCATTACTACAGATCAGCGGTGACATCACTGAGAATGCCTCCTATCCATCACCAGAGATCAGAGGTGACATCACTGAGAAGGCCTTCTATCCATCAACAGAGATCAGCGATGACATCATTGAGAATGCCTCCTACCCATCACTAGAGACCAGAGGTGACATCACTGAGAATGCCTCCTATCCATCACCAGAAATAAGCGGTGACATCACTGAGAATGCCTCCTATCCATTACTACAGATCAGCGGTGACATCACTGAGAATGCCTCCTATACATCACCAGAGATCAGCAGTGACATCACTGAGAATGCCTCCTATCCATCACCAGAGATCAGCGGTGACATCACTGAGAATGCCTCCTATCCATCACCAGAAATAAGCGGTGACATCACTGAGAATGCCTCCTATCCATCACCAGAGATCAGCGGTGACATCACTGAGAATGCCTCCTATCCATCACCAGAGATCAGCAGTGACATCACTGAGAATGCCTCCTATCCATCACTAGAAATCAGCGGTGACATCACAGAGAATGCCTCCTATCCATCACCAGAGATCAGCAGTGACATCACTGAGAATGCCTCCTATCCATTACTGCAGATCAGCGGTGACATCACTGAGAATGCCTCCTATCCATCACCAGAGATCAGCGGTGACAACACTGAGAATGCCTCCTATCCATCACCAGAGATCAGAGGTGACATCACTGAGAATGCCTCCTATCCATCACTAGAGATCAGCGGTGACATCACTGAGAATGCCTCCTATCCATCACAACAGATCAGCGGTGACATCACTGAGAATGCCTCCTATCCATTACTACAGATCAGCGGTGACATCACTGAGAATGCCTCCTATCCATCACCAGAGATCAGCGGTGACATCACTGAGAATGCCTCCTATCCATTACTACAGATCAGCGGTGACATCACTGAGAATGCCTCCTACCCATCACTAGAGATCAGAGGTGACATCACTGAGAATGCCTCCTACCCATCACTAGAGATCAGAGGTGACATCACTGAGAATGCCTCCTATCCATTACTACAGGTCAGCAGTGACATCACTGAGAATGCCTCCTATCCATCACCAGAGATCAGCGGTGACATCACTGAGAATGCCTCCTATCCATCACTAGAGATCAGAGGTGACATCACTGAGAATGCCTCCTCTCCATCACTAGAGATCAGAGGTGACATCACTGAGAATGCCTCCTCTCCATAACCAGAGATCAACAGTGACATCACTGAGAATGCCTCCTATCCATCACCAGAGATCAGAGGTGACATCACTGAGAATGCCTCCTATCCATCACCAGAGATCAGCGGTGACATCACTGAGAATGCCTCCTATCCATCACTACAGATCAGCGGTGACATCACTGAGAATGTCTCCTATCCATCACCAGAGATCAGCAGTGACATTACTGAGAATGCCTCCTATCCATCACCAGAAATCAGAGGTGACATCACTGAGAATGCCTCCTATCCATCACTACAGATCAGCGGTGACATCACTGAGAATGCCTCCTATCCATCACCAGAGATCAGAGGTGACATCACTGAGAATGCCTTCTATCCATCACCAGAGATCAGAGGTGACACCACTGAGAATGCCTCCTATCCATCACCAGAAATAAGCGGTGACATCACTGAGAATGCGTCCTATCCTTTACTACAGATCAGCGGTGACATCACTGAGAATGCCTCCTATCCATCACTAGAGATCAGAGGTGACATCACTGAGAATGCCTTCTATCCATCACCAGAGATCAGAGGTGACATCACTGAGAATGCCTCCTATCCATCACTAGAGATCAGAGGTGACATCACTGAGAATGCCTTCTATCCATCACCAGAGATCAGAGGTGACATCACTGAGAATGCCTCCTATCCATCACCAGAAATAAGCGGTGACATCACTGAGAATGCGTCCTATCCATTACTACAGATCAGCGGTGACATCACTGAGAATGCCTCCTATCCATCACCAGAGATCAGAGGTGACATCACTGAGAATGCCTCCTATCCATCACTAGAGATCAGAGGTGACATCACTTAGAATGCCTCCTATCCATCACCAGAGATCAGCGATGACATCACTGAGAATGCCTCCCCTCCATCACCAGAGATCAGCGGTGACATCACTGAGAATGCCTCCTATCCATCACTAGAGATCAGAGGTGACATCACTGAGAATGCCTCCTCTCCATCACTAGAGATCAGCAGTGACATCACTGAGAATGCCTCCTATCCATCACCAGAGATCAGCAGTGACATCACTGAGAATGCCTCCTATCCATCACCAGAGATCAGAGGTGACATCACTGAGAATGCCTCCTATCCATCACTACAGATCAGTGGTGACATCACTGAGAATGCCTCCTATCGATCACCAGAGATCAGAGGTGACATCACTGAGAATGCCTTCTATCCATCACCAGAGATCAGAGGTGACATCACTGAGAATGCCTCCTATCCATCACCAGAAATAAGCGGTGACATCACTGAGAATGCCTCCTATCCATCACTACAGATCAGCGGTGACATCACTGAGAATGTCTCCTATCCATCACCAGAGATCAGCAGTGACATTACTGAGAATACCTCCTCTCCATCACCAGAGATCAGAGGTGACATCACTGAGAATGCCTCCTATCCATCACCAGAGATCAGAGGTGACATCACTGAGAATGCCTCCTATCCATCACTACAGATCAGCGGTGACATCACTGAGAATGCCTCCTATCCATCACCAGAGATCAGCAGTGACATCACTGAGAATGCCTCCTATCCATCACCAGAGATCAGAGGTGACATCACTGAGAATGCCTCCTATCCATCACTACAGATCAGTGGTGACATCACTGAGAATGCCTCCTATCGATCACCAGAGATCAGAGGTGACATCACTGAGAATGCCTTCTATCCATCACCAGAGATCAGAGGTGACATCACTGAGAATGCCTCCTATCCATCACCAGAAATAAGCGGTGACATCACTGAGAATGCCTCCTATCCATCACTACAGATCAGCGGTGACATCACTGAGAATGTCTCCTATCCATCACCAGAGATCAGCAGTGACATTACTGAGAATACCTCCTCTCCATCACCAGAGATCAGAGGTGACATCACTGAGAATGCCTCCTATCCATCACCAGAGATCAGAGGTGACATCACTGAGAATGCCTCCTATCCATCACTACAGATCAGCGGTGACATCACTGAGAATGCCTCCTATCGATCACCAGAGATCAGAGGTGACATCACTGAGAATGCCTTCTATCCATCACCAGAGATCAGCGGTGACATTACTGAGAATGCCTCCTATCCATCACTAGAGATCAGCGGTGACATCACTGAGAATGCCTCCTATCCATCACCAGAGATCAGCGGTGACATCACTGAGAATGCCTCCTATCCATCACCAGAAATAAGCGGTGACATCACTGAGAATGCCTCCTATCCATTACTACAGATCAGCGGTGACATCACTGAGAAATGAGTGCCTCCTATCCATCACCAGAAATCAGAGGTGACATCACTGAGAATGCCTCCTATCCATCACTAGAGATCAGAGGTGACATCACTGAGAATGCCTCCTATCCATCACTAGAGATCAGAGGTGACATCACTGAGAATGCCTCCTATCCATCACCAGAGATCAGCAGTGACATCACTGAGAATGCCTCCTCTCCATTACTAGAGATCAGCGGTGACATCACTGAGAATGCCTCCTCTCCATCACCAGAAATCAGAGGTGACATCACTGAGAATGCCTCCTATCCATCACTAGAGATCAGAGGTGACATCACTGAGAATGCCTCCTATCCATCACCAGAGATCAGAGGTGACATCACTGAGAATGCCTCCTATCCATCACTAGAGATCAGAGGTGACATCACTGAGAATGCCTCCTATCCATCACTGGAGTTCAGAGGTGACATCACTGAGAATGCCTCCTATCCATCACCAGAGATCAGAGGTGACATCACTGAGAATGCCTCCTATCCATCACTAGAGATCAGAGGTGACATCACTGAGAATGCCTCCTATCCATCACTAGAGATCAGAGGTGACATCACTGAGAATGCCTCCTATCCATCACCAGAGATCAGCGGTGACATCACTGAGAATGCCTCCTCTCCATCACCAGAGATCAGCGGTGACATCACTGAGAATGCCTCTTATCCATCACCAGAGATCAGAGGTGACATCACTGAGAATGCCTCCTATCCATCACCAGAGATCAGCGGTGACATCACTGAGAATGCCTCCTATCCATCACCAGAGATCAGAGGTGACATCACTGAGAATGCCTCCTATCCATCACTAGAGATCAGAGGTGACATCACTGAGAATGCCTCCTATCCATCACCAGAGATCAGCGGTGACATCACTGAGAATGCCTCCTATCCATCACTAGAGATCAGAGGTGACATCACTGAGAATGCCTCCTCTCCATCACCAGAGATCAGCGGTGACATCACTGAGAATGCCTCCTAACCATCTCTAGAGATCAGAGGTGACATCACTGAGAATGCCTCCTATCCATCACTAGAGATCAGCAGTGACATCACTGAGAATGCCTCCTATCCATCACCAGAGATCAGCGGTGACATAACTGAGAATGCCTCCTATCCATCACTAGAGATCAGCGGTGACATCACTGAGAATGCCTCCTATCCATCACTAGAGATCAGCGGTGACATCACTGAGAATGCCTCCTATCCATCACCAGAGATCAGCGGTGACATCACTGAGAATGCCTCCTATCCATCACTAGAGATCAGAGGTGACATCACTGAGAATGCCTCCTATCCATCACCAGAGATCAGCGGTGACATCACTGAGAATGCCTCCTATCCATCACTAGAGATGAGAGGTGACATCACTGAGAATGCCTCCTATCCATCACTAGAGATCAGAGGTGACATCACTGAGAATGCCTCCTATCCATCACCAGAGATCAGCGGTGACATCACTGAGAATGCCTCCTATCCATCACCAGAGATCAGCGGTGACATCACTGAGAATGCCTCCTATCCATCACTAGAGATCAGCGGTGACATCACTGAGAATGCCTCCTATCCATCACTAGAGATCAGCGGTGACATCACTGAGAATGCCTCCTATCCATCACCAGAGATCAGCGGTGACATCACTGAGAATGCCTCCTATCCATCACTAGAGATCAGAGGTGACATCACTGAGAATGCCTCCTATCCATCACCAGAGATCAGCGGTGACATCACTGAGAATGCCTCCTATCCATCACTAGAGATCAGAGGTGACATCACTGAGAATGCCTCCTATCCATCACTAGAGATCAGAGGTGACATCACTGAGAATGCCTCCTATCCATCACCAGAGATCAGCGGTGACATCACTGAGAATGCCTCCTATCCATCACCAGAGATCAGCGGTGACATCACTGAGAATGCCTCCTATCCATCACCAGAGATCAGCGGTGACATCACTGACAATGCCGCCTATCCTTGAACCAGACAGTGGTGGCCAGTCAGTAGTAAAGGGAATGGCATATTTTATGTCTCTGTCATTGGATAGGGTCTTGCATTTTATGGCATATTTCCAAGTGCTGTAGAACTTTCTTACAATCTGTGCCGAGTGTTCCGGGAATGGAAATGACGACAAGTTAATTACTGAAAGCCTTTAATTTAATTGTTACTTGATCTTTATAAACTCTGAGGAATATATCTTATTATAACACAGAATCATCTACTGGCCCCCTGCTGCCTGTACTAACTACGGGACGCTGGTGTAGGTGACGGAGATAATACATAATAATAATAATACATAATAATAATAATAATAATAATAATAATAATAATAAATCTAACAATAATACAAATTATAAAACCATTATTATTAATAATAATAATAATAATAATAAAATAAAAATATAACAATATATAAGTAATAATACACCTAATAATAATAATGAAGATAATATTAATTAATCTTAATGCCTGATGTGCCGCTGTGTCCCGGCATTTGCTGGTCTCGTCATTTCCCATCATTGCGAGTCAGATGTAAACCAGATGATGAATTTATGAATCGTCTCTTCGCTTCTGTAAACCATCAGAGCCGTCAATACATTTCACGTGCTGAAGTTCCCACTGAATAGATGTGCGATTCTTCGCAGCTCGGGGTTGAAGGTCTTCTCACGTTTCTGGCGGTGTCACCACAACATCTGGCTTACCTGAGGTCATGCGATTATTGTGTCAGTGCCGATCAGCTTTTGGCGCGGTGATGGGAGGTTCGGCCGCAGGTTCTGCTCCCTGATTTATAGGTTGCAGTATCTCATACTTTTAACATTTTTTTTTTCATACTTTGCATTTTTTTCCAGGAGAACATGAGACATATTGACCGAGGAACACCATCCAAGATGCTGAACCTACAGTGAGGGATGAATCGGCAGAGCCCTCCTAGTAGGCTATGTTCACACGTTGAGCTTTTGGTGAGTTTTTGATGTTGCAGATTTTCTGCCCATTTCTGCACCCAGTAAGTAAAATAGGTTTCTTGCTTTTTTTTTTTAAAGTCTACAACATTAAAAAATCATCAAAAAATCATAGTAAGGACGTAGCCTAAAAGAGCAAATCAGCTCCTATCTTTTATATCATCAGCAATGACAGAGGTTTTCCTGTTTTATATAGGATGAGTTTTACAACTTTCTAATGTATACTCTTTGGGGGACATTAATTACGACATTTGCACCAACATTTCAGAGCAAAGTGCATGATTTTATTGTCACAAACATCTCCCTGTTTTACACCATTTATTACACCAGTTTTTAGCCTCTGTGCTAAAACTTAAAAATGATAAAGAAAAGGTGGCAAGGTTAACCTTTTGGTGTGAAGTCCACCATATTTACCAATGCATTTATATATATAAAAGTAGCAAAAAAGATGCATATCCTAGGCTGGTCATCAATGTCTTTAAAAAAAGAACTAATACATATCATTTGCAACCATTTTTACATTTTATTAAAAAATTGCAATTTGTGCAAAACTCTCCATTACTATGTGACATTTCACACTTTAATCTATAACTCTTTTCTTGCATTGTGAAGATACTGTGCACAAAAAAGTCACAATTTGCACAAAATGTTGCTGTATTTCACACATTATTCAGGTTCCTATCTGACAATGGCATGGGTGCTGACTTGCCTAAAAAGTAGTGCTGGTGTAATTTGCAGCGAGTTGATCATCGCGATGCAGCTTGTGACAAGTAATGGAGGTGAATTGAGTGCACTAATGCCATAATTTTTCCTAAATATGAGCCACTATGCATCAATTTCTTACTATGTTCAAGATCTTTGTTTGCAGGCAGTGAATAAGAACAGTCTTGTTCCCATTCAGAGGCAGTGACCCTGTACATAGGAGTCCTGAACAGTAAAAAAGTTATGTTTCAGCTCACCCCCATCAGCAAATCCATGAGAGTCCACAGGAACATCCGAGCAAGGAAAACGCCACCGCCCAACGTCCTCTGCTGAGTAAGTAAGAAAAAAAAATCCAGCTCCGGAGTAAAAGTCATCAATTTTATTTCCACATATTTAAAATTCGGAAAAAGGTGCTTGCAAGTAACTGCACAACTATTTCAGAAAAGAAGCCATAAGTTAGCTGAACGCGTTTCGAGCACACATGGTGCTCTTTGTCCACAGCATAAGCTTGTACATAGGAGTCCTGCTCACAGCAGAGAAGTGGATACAGTTGTATCCAGTGGAGACAATGCTCCAGACTGATACATTGTATTAAGCTAGCAGTGAGATGTAGTTACTGCTGTGCTTCTAGCTCACAGAGCATTATTTAAACTGGATGCAATTGTAACAAACCCTCAGCTGTGCGTTCAATTTTATACTGACTAATAATGGAAACAGCAGTGTTCTCATTCACTGACAGTAACCAGATCTGCTGAAAATGGCAAGGATGTGAAATACAAGGTATATGAGAAAAGAAAACCCCTTAACCCCCAAGGGTGGTTTGCACGTTAATGACCGGGCGAATTTTTACAGTTCTGACCACTGTGCCTTTGGCCAGTCTCACACGCCCAGATTTTTCCAGTAGGTGAAGAAACGGTTCGGGAGTTATCCGTGTCCGTGTGTCCGTGTGTCATCCGTGTGCTGTCCATGTGTCCGTGTTTCTCGTCCGTGTGCTGTCCGTGTGTCCGTGTTTTGAAACAATTTGTTTCAATTTTAACCCTATGACTTTAAAAAAGCACACGGACAGCGCACAGACAGCATACGGACGGCATCTGTGTGCGGTACGTGTTTACATGCACCCATTGACTTTAATCGGTCCATGTGATCCGTGCGTTCCCATGAACACTGACATGTCTCCGTGTTTTGCACACTGACACACGGTCCATGAAAACATGCTGACATCTGCAGAGACACATTCATTTTTATGTGTCTACGTGTGTCAGTGTCTCCGTTACGTGAGGAAACTGTCACCACACGTACCAGAGCCACTGACGTGTGAAACCGGCCTTTATGAGGTTATAACTCTGGAACGCTTCAACAGATCCTGATGATTCTGACATTGTTTTCTCATGACATATTGTACTTCATGAAAGTGGTAAAATTTCTTTGATATTACCTGCGTTTATTTGTGAAAAAAATGGAAATTTGGCACAAATTTTGAAAATTTTTATGCCCTTAAATCACAGAGATATGTCACACAAAATACTTAATAAGTAACATTTCCCACATATCTAGTTTACATCAGCACAATTTTGGAACCAACATTTTTTTTCGTTAGGGAGTTATAAGGGTTAAAAGTTGACCAGCAATTTCTCATTTTTACAAAACCACATCACATTTGAAGTCACTTTGAGGGGTCTATATGATAGAAAATAACCAAGTGTGACACCATTCTAGAAACTGCACCCTTCAAGGTGCTCGAAACCACATTCAAGAAGTTTATTAACCCTTCAGGTGCTTCACAGGAATTTTTGGAATGTTTAAAAAAAAATGAAGTTAACTTTTTTCACAAAAAATTTACTTCAGCTCCAATTTGTTTTATTTTCCCAAGGGTAACAGGAGAAAATGGACCCCAAAAGTTGTTGTCCAATTTGTCCTGAGTACGCTGATACCCCATATGTGGGGGTAAACTACTGTTTGGGCGCATGGCAGAGCTCGGAAGGGAAGGAGCGCCGTTTGACTTTTCAATGCAAAATTGACTGGAATTGAGATAGGACGCCATGAGAGCCCCTGATGTGCCTAAACATTGAAACCCCCCAAGTGACACCATTTTGAAAAGTATACCACCTAAGGAACTTATCTAGATGTGTGGTGAGCACTTTGACCCACCGAGTTCTTCACAAGAGTTTATAATGCAGAGCCGTAAAAATAAAAAATCATATTTTTTCACAAAAATGATATTTCGCCTCCAATTTTTTATTTTTCCAAGGGTAACAGAAGAAATTGGACCTCAAAAGTTGTTGGGCAATTTGTCCTGAGTACGCTGATACCCCATATGTGGGGGTAAACCACTGTTTGGGCACATGGCAGAGCTCGGAAGGGAAGGAGAGCCGGTTGACTTTTTTATTCAAAATTGACTGGAATTGAGATAGGACACCAAGTCGCGTTTGGAGAGCCCCTGATGTGCCTAAACATTGAAACCCCCACAAGTGACACCATTTTGGAAAGAAGTCCCCCTAACGAACCTATCTAGATTTGTTGTGAGAACTTTGAACCTCCAAGTGTTTCACTACAGTTTATAACGCAGAGCCGTGAAAATAAAAATTCCTTTTTTTTCCACAAAAATCATTTTTTAGCCCCCAGTTTTGTATTTTTCCCAAGGGTAACAGGAGAAATTGGACCCCAAGAGTTGTCCAATTTGTCCTAAGTACGCTGATACCCCATATGTGGGGGAGGGGAACCACCATTTGGGCGCATGGCAGAGCTCGGAAGGGAAGGAGCGCCGTTTGGAATGCAGACGGAATGGTCTGCAGGCGTCACATTGCATTTGCAGAGCCCCTGATGTACCTAAACAGTAGAAACCCCCACATGTGACCCCATATTGGAAACTAGACCCCCCACGGAACTTATCTAGATGTGTTGTGAGAACTTTGAACCCCCAAGTGTTTCACTACAGTTTATAACGCAGAGCCATGAAAATAAAAAATCCTTTTTTTTCCACAGAAATTATTTTTTAGCCCCCTGTTTTGTATTTTCCCAAGGGTAACAGGAGAAATTGGACCCCAAAAGTTGTTGTCCAATTTGTCCTAAGTACGCTGATTCCCCATATGTTGGGGTAAACCCCTGTTTGGGCGCACGGGAGGGCTCGGAACGGAAGGAGCACTGTTTTACTTTTTCAACGCAGAATTGGCTGGAATTGAGATCGGACGCCATGTCACATTTGGAGAGCCCCTGATGTGCTTAAACAGTGGAAACCCCCCAAATTCTAACTGAAACCCTAACCCAAACACACCCCTAGCCCTAATCCCAGCCCTAGCCCTAACCCTAGCCCCAACCCTAGCCCTAACCCTTGCCCCAACCCTAACCCTTGCCCTAACCCTAGCCCTAATCCTAACCATAACCCTAACCACACCCCTAACCCGAACATGCCCCTAATCCTAATCCCAACCACACCCCTAACCCCAACACACCCCTAACCCCAACACACCCCTAACCCTAATCCTAACCCTAACCACACCCCTAACTCCAACACACCCCTAACCCTAATCCCAACCATAACCCTAACCACACCCCTAACCCAAATCCCAACCCTAATCCCAACCGTAAATGTAATCCAAACCCTAACTTTAGCCCCAACCCTAACCCTAACTTTAGCCCCAACCCTAACTGTAGCCCCAACCCTAACTGTAGCCCCAACCCTAACTGTAACCCTAACTCTAACTTTAGCCCCAACCCTAACCCTAACTTTAGCCCCAACCCTAACCCTAACTTAAGCCCCAACCCTAACCCTAACTTTAGCCCCAACCATAACCCTAACTCTAGCCCCAACTCTAACCCTAACTGTAGCCCCAACCCTAACTGTAGCCCTAACTTTAGCCCCAGCCCTAACCCTAACTTTAGCCCCAACCTCAACCCTAACTTTAGCCCTAACCCTAACTTTAGCCCCAACCCTAACCCTAATTTTTTTAATTTTATTATTTTTCCCTAACTAAGGGGGTGATGATGGGGGGTTTGATTTACTATTTATAGCGGTTTTTAGCGGATTTTTATGATTGGCAGCTGCCACACATTAAAAGACGCTTTTTATTACAAAAAATAGTATTTGCGTCTCCACATTTTGAGAGCTCTAATTTTTCCATATTTTAGTCCACAGAGTCATGTGAGGTCTTGTTTTTTGCGGGACGAGTTGACGTTTTTATTGGTACCATTTTGGGGCATGTGACATTTTTTGATCGCTTTTTATTCCGATTTTTGTTAGGCAGAATGAACAAAAAACAGCAATTCATGAATTTCTTTGGGGGGCCTTTATACTGTTTCACATTTGGTAAAATTGATAAAGCAGTTTTATTCTTCATGTTAGTACGATTACAGCGATACCTCATTTATATCATGTTTTTATGTTTTGGCGCTTTTATACTATAAAAACTATTTTATATAAAAAAATAATTATTTTTGCATCGCTTTATTCTGAGGACTATTTTTTTTATTTTTTTGCTGATGATGCTGTATGGTGACTCATTTTTTGTGGGACAAGATGACATTTTCAGTGGTACCATGGTTATTTATATCCGTCCTTTTGATCGCGTGTTATTCCACTTTTTGTTTGCGGTATGATAATAAAGTTTTGTTTTTTGCCTTGGTTTTTGGGTTTTTTTTTTACGGTGTTCACTGAAGGGGTTAACTAGTGGGACAGTTTTATAGGTCGGGTTGTTACGGACGCGGTGATACTAAATATGTGTACTTTTATTGTTTTGCTTTTTTATTTAAATGAAATGTATTTATTGGAACAATATTTTTTTTCTTTATTTAGGAATTTTTTTTTTTTTTTTTACACATGTAAATATTTTTTTTTAGTTCGTAACATTGCCCCGGGGGGATGGACATCACAGTATAGTGTCAGATCGCTGATCTGACACTTTGCAATGCACCGTGTCAGATCAGCGATCTGACATGCAGGGCTGCAGGCTTACCAGCTCTTCCTCTGAGCAGGCGCTTGGAAGCCACCTCCCTGCAGGACCCGGAAGGAGCCCCGTGGCCATTTTGGATCCGGGGCCTGCAGGTAGGAGACCCTCGGAGCAACGCGATCACATCGCGTTTTACCGAGGGTCTCAGGGAAGCACGCAGGGAGCCCCCTCCCTGCGCGATGCTTCCCTATGCCGCCAGAACGCTGCGATCATGTTTAATCGCAGTGTTCCGGGGGTTAATGTGCCGCTCCTGGCACATAGTGCCGGATATCAGCTGTAATAATCAGCTGACACCCGGCGGCGATAGGCCGCACTTTCTCCGTGAGCACGGCCGATCGCCTATGACGTACTATCCGGTCCCTGGGAATTAAGTCCCAGGTCACCTCAATGGGATAGTACGTCATATGGGATTAAGGGGTTAAAGAACTTTTCTTTTATCAAGAGATGGAGCTTTATTTAAACATGAAACTTGAAAATCTCTTACTACTAATGTCACTGATGATTATGAGTAGAGATGATCACATCTTTTGAAATTCACCAGGTTCAACACATTTAAAAAAAAAAAAAAAGGGATTAGCAACAAGTCAATTTGCATCAAATCATAATGCTGTATAGCTTCCAATCACCCTGAGAAGGCGCGAGTAACACTCTGAGGTCTCCTAGTACTGCATCCAACCCCATTCAATCTTTCTAACACAAACACAACCTCAGTAATGTCAGAGTGATCTCCCCATAGAAACGGATGGCGACCAAGTGGTAATCAGCACCATAAGGGTAAGTTCCCATGATAGTCTAAAAAAATCATTCAGAGTTGCATCCAGAAAAGTGAGACTTTTTTGTCACTTGTCATCCATGTACGATTCTTTTATTTACTCAGAAGCTATTAATCATTTACAGTTTCCTATCTTACAGAACTGCAAGTTGCAGTGTATCTGTAAAAGTCGGATGCCATACTGTGGCTCTGCGTGGCGTCCGTTTTCTTTCTCACACCCTCGCCATTGTACCCGCTGACTTTTTTAAGCAGAACACGCTCCAGGGAAACATCGGCATTATTATACCTGAAGTGACTTCTTTTGCCTCTTTGCGTTTGTTTTTTGCTGTGGCTTTGCTATCAGCATTTTTTCACTTTTTAGCCGCATGGCATCTTTAAAAGCTTGAAAAAGACTCATTAGGCTGCACAAATGCACAGCAAGTTATTTTCACATTGCTATGTATAGTTTCATTCTTTTTAACATGCATTTAGCACTTTTTCAGGCACAAGATACAGCATAGACGCCTGAAAAAAGACATTATGTGCACAGATCCTCAGTCATTAGTGATCAGTGACCATTCTGTGCAGAACACCAAATCAAACTGATTGTGTCGCTGCCAGAGGTAACATCATCCTGCTGAGTCTAAGATGAATGATGATCCATAGATTCCATAACATCCTCTACTTTCTCCCACTAATGCGCTTGAGGAGGCCAATTGTGACCTGCATTTGGTAATACTGCCACCCTGATGACTGCTTCTAGTGGTCTTCTGCTGCAGCTATTGGCTCCCACATTCTTAGCTGTGGAGATGTGTTTTGCTTTCTTTTACGATACCCCATCCAATGCTATTGCCAGGGCTGCCACTAGAAATTTCGGGGGCCCCATACTGGCAAAATTTTTTGGGCCCCCTTGAGACTCCGCCCAGGCTCCACCCCAGCCCCGCCTCCACGCTCCACCCCTCGAACTGCCCACAGTCCTACTGCTCTCTCTTGGAAAATCTCCACTTCTCACCTATCACACATTGACAGTTCCCATCACCAGATCACACATATAGCCAACAGCTTTTGTTTTGGCCAAAAGATTTTTTAAGCCACCAAAATGACAAGGTAGACACTTTTGGCCAGGCCCTACTCTACTGTAACCTATTAAATATTTGTTAAAATATGCAATACAATTTAGATTTATTTTTATTTATTTTTCAATTTTTAAAATGACCTATAATACCACATACAAGGAACAAATACCACAGCACCATGACCAGACACCATATTATCACCACAGTGACCGAATAATATCAAATACAAGGAACAAATACCACAACACCATGTCCAGACCACATATTACCACCACATAGTGACTGTATACTACAATACTGATCAGTAATAAAAAACACCCCACAATACTATCACCATCAGTGCCATTATACACAGGAGATCTGTACTTAGTATGCAGTGTCTGTGTACAGGTAATACAGTGATCACTGGTCACATTATACACAGGTCCTCTGTATACAGTATACAGTGTATAGTGTCAGTGTATAGGTAACACTGACTCACCAGTGACGCCTCTAGGTGAAGTCCTTCATCTTTCATCCAGCACAGATCGCCATCACTTTATCCAGCCAGGACTCGTTTCTGCAGGGAATAACACAGTTATCTCGAGTTTCACTTGCAGAACACATTACTTAATTTTCCCAACTTCTACATTACACCACATGAAGAAGGCGACATAGTGTCACTCTACACAGTAACAGGACTGCCCCTCCATTTAAAACAGTATACTCAAAAATAAAATAAATACATCACTGCAGTAATAATATCCCTTAATTAGCCCCTAAGGTAATAATATTCGCCATCCTAGCCCCCCCGTGTGTCTCATTCCTGGCATCAGCCATATGTTTTCGCATCCTGCCCTAATGAGTATCCATTCTGCCCCATATGATCTCCCCATCCTGCCCCATCTGTCTCCATCGTATCCATCCTGCCCCATGATCCTGCCCCATCTGTCTCCAATCATGCCCGTATCACCATTCTGCCCGGTCTCCAATCATGCCCCCATGTCTGCAATCATGCCCCCTGTGTCTCCATTCTGCCCCATCTGTTTCCAATCCTGCCACATCTGTCTCCAGTCATGCCCCAGTGTCTCCAGTCATGCCGCTATGTCTTATGTCTTTCATCCTGCCCCGTGTCTCCAATCATGCCCCGTATCTCCATTCTGCCCCTGTGTCCAGCAATCTGCCCGTGTCCAGCGTTCTGCCCGTGTCCAGCGTTCTGCCCCTGTGTCCAGCGTTCTGCCCCTGTGTCCAGCCTTCTGCCCCTGTGTCCAGCCTTCTGCCCCTGTGTCCAGCAATCGGCCCGTGTCCAGCAATCGGCCTGTGTCCAGCTTTCTGCCCCTGTGTCCAGCTTTCTACCCCTGTGTCCAGCTTTCTGCCCCTGTGTCCAGCATTCTGCCCCAGTGTCCAGCTTCGTGCCCCTGTGTCCAGCTTTCTGCGCATGTCCAGCGTTCTGCCCGTGTCCAGCATTCTGCACCAGTGTCCAGCTTTCTGCCCCAATGTCCAGCTTTCTGCCCGTGTCCAGCGTTCTGCCCCTGTGTCAAGCATTCTGCCCCTGTGTCCAGCATTCTGCCCCAGTGTCCAGCATTCTGCCCCTGTGTCAAGCATTCTGCCCCTGTGTCCAGCATTCTGCCCCAGTGTCCAGCATTCTGCCGCTGTGTCCAGCTTTCTGCCCCTGTGTCCAGCATTCTGCCCCTGTGTCCAGCGTTCTGCCCCTGTCCAGCATTCTGCCCCTGTGTCCAGCATTCTTCCCCTGTGTCCAGCGTTCTGCCCCTGTGTCCAGCTTTCTGCCCCAGTGTCCAGCTTTCTGCCCGTGTCCAGCTTTCTGCCCCAGTGTCAAGTATTCTGCCCTTGTCCAGCTTTCTGCCCGTGTCCAGCATTCTGCCCCTGTGTCCAGCATTCTGCCCCTGTGTCCAGCATTCTGCCCCTGTGTCCAGCATTCTGCCCGTGTCCAGCTTTCTGCCCCAGTGTCCAGCTTTCTGCCCGTGTCCAGCTTTCTGCCCCAGTGTCCAGCTTTCTGCCCCTGCGTCCAGCTTTCTGCCCCTGTGTCCAGCTTTCTGCCTCTGTGTCCAGCATCTTTGCACCAGTGTCCAGCATTCTGCCCCTGTGTCCAGCTTTCTGCCCCTGTGTCCAGCGTTCTGCCCCTGTGTCCAGCTTTCTGCCCCTGTGTCCAGCGTTCTGCCCTGGGCCCCCCGGATTGCCGCTCTCAATAAAAAAAAAAAAGTTCTTCTCACCTGACCGCGCTCCTGCTCTCTCCACACTGCTGAAGCACGCGCGCATTCGCCGGCGACTGACAATGACGTCAGACGCCGGCGACCTGCATGCTGCGACTGACGTCAGCTGCCAGCCTCAGATTGTCTGGCGGCTGTTAACACGGGCCCGCACGTCAATAGCGTTAAGCAGCTGCAGCGCCGCTAAGGGCCCTGTTTAGCCTGCGGCTGCCGGTAGGGGCCCGGTGAGCAGATGAGACGGGGCCCGATGCGGGCCCCCTCTGCCCACCGGGCCCATATGCCAGTCACGGCTGTAATGCCCTGATGGCGGCCCTGGCTATTGCAACTTTTTCTTCTACCACACATTTTGCACAACACAATGATTAACTTGTGACAATCTTTTCAACCCTGATTGATCAACCGTTGCCAAAAGGATATAACAAGAAATGCAAGGTAGGTAGATACATGTAAAGAAAGAACAATGTGGCAGCAGTGTAGGTGTAACATGTACGGTTGTCAAACTGGCTTAGTAAAAGAGGTGGGCAAAATCAGAAATGCGCAGTTATACAGTTGTGGGAAAAAGTGTTTGCCCCCTTCCTGGTTTCCTATTCTTTTGCATGTTTGTCACAGTTAAATGTTTCAGATCATCAAACAAATGTAACTATCGGACGAAGATAACACAAGTAACCACAAAATGCAGTTTACAAATGAAGGTCTTTATTATTAAAAGGATCCTGTCAGCAGTATTGTGCATAGTAACTACACACAGTGTCAGGTCGGAGCCATTATACTGAATATAATGATACCATGGTTGATGAAATCCGTCTTGTGGCTGTTTCTTAATTTTTGTTTTCAGTTTCGTGTTAATGATCTGCTCGTGCACTAAGGCGTGGCTGGGGTATGTGGTGCTCTGATTATATATTCATAATGCAGCCTCCTGACTGGTCACTGCTCCCTTACTGCCCCGCCCCCTAGTTTGCATAATGAATACCAGCACATACTAAAAAAAAAACACAAAATGCTTCTGCAGGCCGGTGCCGGCCGTGGCTCCTGCGCTGCAGCATAATCGCATGTTTACTGTGCACTTAATCCATTTTTCTTATTTAATTGAGCGAAGAAAAAAAAAGGTCAATTTAAAAATGGCGCCCGCCGCACCTGCGCAGTAGCAGCTATCAGTGTGTATAGAGATCCGATAGCTGCTATTGCACAGGCGCAAATGAGATGCCCCATAGAATAACACTGCGCCAAGTGCTATGCAATATTTTCTCACATAGCACTCGGCCATATTCTGCGGTAGTGTGACTCCAGCCTTATTCGGAGACTACTGCTCAAATCATTTTCTCAAAACATTTCTGGCTAAAGCATTTGTCCAGTGTTTTACTGCTCTCTCTTCCTGTTTCTATTGCTGAGCTGTGACGTACTCTCACTATCCAGATTCACCCTAAAATGGCCGCTGCATTCTCTGCCTCTGCTTTTATACAGGCTAGGATAGTCCCTCCTGATTGGCTGCCCTATACCACGTCATGTGATAGCTGCAAGGCATTATGGAGAAGACAGTGCGGCCAAGCCTCATGTCAGCCTTCTGTGACTAATGCAAAATCTACTACAATGTATAAAAAGGCGGCAATACTTTTTGGATGATTTTGCGTGAAAGTGTTCACATTTTGCCAGGATCTGCAAATGTAATAAAATTCAACTCTATTTGCATTGATTTGATTTACTCATCTCTATATAAGAACCTTGGGGCAATTGGGAAAACCCTGTGTTTTTTGGATTAAAGGTGAGACACCTGGGACCGGCTGACCACCCGATGTGCATGGGGGGTCTCCCGACTGTTGACTGACATGATGTGGAAGGCGGAAAGGATTAGGCAGAGTGAAATGTGGCAGAACCTTTTGTTTCACCTGGAGAAAAGGCAACACTGGGGGTGTCTGGCAGGAGCTCACTTCCACGCTTTCCCCACTGAAAACACATGCATGCTCAGCTGAACCGAGTGTACATGGGTATGTGGTAGTCAGATATCGGATCACTTAGGCCCATTTTTTGAGACTATATTGAACTTTTTGAAAGGATAATAACTAAGAGAGGGAAAATATAGATCAGGAACGGACAATAAAGAATGTAGGCTGCGCGAGAAAAGGCTGATAACAGAGAGCACTCTGCCCAGCAGTGGGAGCAGCAGGGCCCCGAAATCACAGATCAGGACTTCTGGGGTTGTTTATGCAGAACCAAGTTCTTTCTTTGTTTCCTGATTCTTCTTCCCTCGGACGGGATTCTCGTCAGGCGGCAGAACGAGTAATTAACAGCGACATTAATTGGCTTTAGAAGTAATTTATTGGAAAATGAGATGATGCCTGAAACTGCTGGAGGCTCCGAATCATGGAGAATCTGGATCCACAGGGAAAGTCTGCACCTCACAAACTGGCAGGAAATCAGAGATTAGATCCCGGCAAATGTGCCGATGAACGGCGAGATCAGAGTCTGCGAATTCTGCAGGAAATACATTGTGTATACACTGTACCGTATATACCTGTGTGTATCTGTGTATACATCTGTACCGTATATACCTGTGTGTATCTGTGTATACATCTGTACCGTATATACCTGTGTGTATCTGTGTATATATCAGTACCGTATATACCTGTGTGTATCTGTGTATACATCTGTACCGTATATACCTGTGTGTATCTGTGTATACATCAGTACCGTATATACCTGTGTGTATCTGTGTATACATCTGTACCGTATATACCTGTGTGTATCTGTGTATACATCTGTACCGTATATACCTGTGTGTATCTGTGTATATATCAGTACCGTATATACCTGTGTGTATCTGTGTATACATCTGTACCGTATATACCTGTGTGTATCTGTGTATACATCTGTACCGTATATACCTGTGTGTATCTGTGTATACATCTGTACCGTATATACCTGTGTGTATCTGTATATACATCTGTACCGTATATACCTGTGTGTATCTGTGTATACATCTGTACCGTATATACCTGTGTGTATCTGTGTATATATCAGTACCGTATATACCTGTGTGTATCTGTGTATACATCTGTACCGTATATACCTGTGTGTATCTGTGTATACATCTGTACCGTATATACCTGTGTGCATCTGTGTATACATCTGTACCGTATATACCTGTGTGTATCTGTGTATACATCAGTACCGTATATACCTGTGTGTATCTGTGTATACATCAGTACCGTATATACCTGTGTGTATCTGTGTATACATCAGTACCGTATATACATGTGTGTATCTGTGTATACATCTGTACCGTATATACCTGTGTGTATCTGTGTATACATCTGTACCGTATATACCTGTGTGTATCTGAGTATACATCTGTACCGTATATACCTGTGTGTATCTGTGTATACATCTGTACCGTATATACCTGTGTGTATCTGTGTATACACTGTACCGTATATACCTGTGTGTATCTGTGTATACATCTGTACCGTATATACCTGTGTGTATCTGTGTATACATCTGTACCGTATATACCTGTGTGTATATGTGTATACATCTGTACCGTATATACCTGTGTGTATCTGTGTATATATCAGTACCGTATATACCTGTGTGTATCTGTGTATACATCTGTACCGTATGTACCTGTGTGTATCTGTGTATACATCTGTACCGTATATACCTGTGTGTATCTGTGTATACACTGTACCGTATATACCTGTGTGTATCTGTGTATACATCTGTACCGTATATACCTGTGTGTATCTGTGTATACATCTGTACCGTATATACCTGTGTGTATATGTGTATACATCTGTACCGTATATACCTGTGTGTATCTGTGTATACATCAATACCGTATATACCTGTGTGTATCTGTGTATACATCTGTACCGTATATACCTGTGTGTATCTGTGTATACATCAATACCGTATATACCTGTGTGTATCTGTGTATACATCTGTACCGTATATACCTGTGTGTATCTGTGTATACATCTGTACCGTATATACCTGTGTGTATCTGTGTATACATCAATACCGTATATACCTGTGTGTATCTGTGTATACATCTGTACCGTATATACCTGTGTGTATCTGTGTATACATCTGTACCGTATATACCTGTGTGTATCTGTGTATATATCAGTACCGTATATACCTGTGTGTATCTGTGTATACATCTGTACCGTATATACCTGTGTGTATCTGTGTATACATCTGTACCGTATATACCTGTGTGTATCTGTGTATACATCAATACCGTATATACCTGTGTGTATCTGTGTATACATCTGTACCGTATATACCTGTGTGTATCTGTGTATACATCTGTACCGTATATACCTGTGTGTATCTGTGTATACATCTGTACCGTATATATCTGTGTGTATCTGTGTATACATCTGTACCGTATATACCTGTGTGTATCTGTGTATACATCTGTACCGTATATACCTGTGTGTATCTGTATATACATCTGTACCGTATATACCTGTGTGTATCTGTGTATACATCTGTACCGTATATATCTGTGTGTATCTGTGTATACATCTGTACCGTATATACCTGTGTGTATCTGTGTATACATCAGTACCGTATATACCTGTGTGTATCTGTATATACATCTGTACCGTATATACCTGTGTGTATCTGTGTATACATCAGTACCGTATATACCTGTGTGTATCTGTATATACATCTGTACCGTATATACCTGTGTGTATCTGTATATACATCTGTACCGTATATACCTGTGTGTATCTGTGTATACATCTGTACCGTATATACCTGTGTGTATCTGTGTATACATCTGTACCGTATATACCTGTGTGTATCTGTATATACATCTGTACCGTATATACCTGTGTGTATCTGTATATACATCTGTACCGTATATACCTGTGTGTATCTGTGTATACATCAGTACCGTATATACCTGTGTGTATCTGTGTATACATCTGTACCGTATATACCTGTGTGTATCTGTGTAAACATCTGTACCGTATATACCTGTGTGTATCTGAGTATACATCTGTACCGTATATACCTGTGTGTATCTGTGTATACATCTGTACCGTAAATACCTGTGTGTATCTGTGTATACATCTGTACCGTACATACCAGTGTGTATCTGTGTATACATCTGTACCGTACATACCTGTGTGTATCTGTGTATACATCTGTACCGTATATACCTGTGTGTATCTGTGTATACATCTGTACCGTATATACCTGTGTGTATCTGTATATACATCTGTACCGTATATACCTGTGTGTATCTGTGTATACATCTGTACCGTATATACCTGTGTGTATCTGTATATACATCTGTACCGTATATACCTGTGTGTATCTGTGTATACATCTGTACCGTATATACCTGTGTGTATCTGTGTATACTTCTGTACTGTATATACCTATGTGTATCTGTGTATACACTGTACCGTATATACCTGTGTGTATCTGTGTATACATCTGTACCGTATATACCTGTGTGTATCTGTGTATACATCAGTACCGTATATACCTGTGTGTATCTGTGTATACATCTGTACCGTATATACCTGTGTGTATCTGTGTATACATCTGTACCGTATATACCTGTGTGTATCTGTGTATATATCAGTACCGTATATACCTGTGTGTATCTGTGTATACATCTGTACCGTATATACCTGTGTGTATCTGTGTATACATCTGTACCGTATATACCTGTGTGTATCTGTGTATACATCTGTACCGTATATACCTGTGTGTATCTGTGTATACATCTGTACCGTATATACCTGTGTGTATCTGTGTATACATCTGTACCGTATATACCTGTGTGTATCTGTGTATACATCTGTACCGTATATACCTGTGTGTATCTGTGTATATATCAATACCGTATATACCTGTGTGTATCTGTGTATACATCTGTACCGTATATACCTGTGTGTATCTGTGTATACATCTGTACCGTATATACCTGTGTGTATCTGTGTATACATCTGTACCGTATATACCTGTGTGTATCTGTGTATACATCAATACCGTATATACCTGTGTGTATCTGTGTATACATCTGTACCGTATATACCTGTGTGTATCTGTGTATACATCTGTACCGTATATACCTGTGTGTATCTGTGTATACATCAATACCGTATATACCTGTGTGTATTTGTGTATACATCTGTACCGTATATACCTGTGTGTATCTGTGTATACATCTGTACCGTATATACCTGTGTGTATCTGTGTATATATCAGTACCGTATATACCTGTGTGTATCTGTGTATACATCTGTACCGTATATACCTGTGTGTATCTGTGTATACATCTGTACCGTATATACCTGTGTGTATCTGTGTATACATCAATACCGTATATACCTGTGTGTATCTGTGTATACATCTGTACCGTATATACCTGTGTGTATCTGTGTATACATCTGTACCGTATATACCTGTGTGTATCTGTGTATACATCTGTACCGTATATATCTGTGTGTATCTGTGTATACATCTGTACCGTATATACCTGTGTGTATCTGTGTATACATCTGTACCGTATATACCTGTGTGTATCTGTATACACATCTGTACCGTATATACCTGTGTGTATCTGTGTATACATCTGTACCGTATATATCTGTGTGTATCTGTGTATACATCTGTACCGTATATACCTGTGTGTATCTGTGTATACATCAGTACCGTATATACCTGTGTGTATCTGTATATACATCTGTACCGTATATACCTGTGTGTATCTGTGTATACATCAGTACCGTATATACCTGTGTGTATCTGTATATACATCTGTACCGTATATACCTGTGTGTATCTGTATATACATCTGTACCGTATATACCTGTGTGTATCTGTGTATACATCTGTACCGTATATACCTGTGTGTATCTGTGTATACATCTGTACCGTATATACCTGTGTGTATCTGTATATACATCTGTACCGTATATACCTGTGTGTATCTGTATATACATCTGTACCGTATATACCTGTGTGTATCTGTGTATACATCAGTACCGTATATACCTGTGTGTATCTGTGTATACATCTGTACCGTATATACCTGTGTGTATCTGTGTATACATCTGTACCGTATATACATGTGTGTATCTGAGTATACATCTGTACCGTATATACCTGTGTGTATCTGTGTATACATCTGTACCGTAAATACCTGTGTGTATCTGTGTATACATCTGTACCGTACATACCAGTGTGTATCTGTGTATACATCTGTACCGTACATACCTGTGTGTATCTGTGTATACATCTGTACCGTATATACCTGTGTGTATCTGTGTATACATCTGTACCGTATATACCTGTGTGTATCTGTATATACATCTGTACCGTATATACCTGTGTGTATCTTTGTATACATCTGTACCGTATATACCTGTGTGTATCTGTATATACATCTGTACCGTATATACCTGTGTGTATCTGTGTATACATCTGTACCGTATATACCTGTGTGTATCTGTGTATACTTCTGTACTGTATATACCTATGTGTATCTGTGTATACACTGTACCGTATATACCTGTGTGTATCTGTGTATACATCTGTACCGTATATACCTGTGTGTATCTGTGTATACATCTGTACCGTATATACCTGTGTGTATCTGAGTATACATCTGTACTGTATATATCTGTACCTATACCATATCTGTATATCAGGGTATAAATCTGCAGTATATACCTGTATATATCTGTATGTATGTGTGTATATATCTGTACATATACCATATCTGTATATGAGTGTATACATCTGCACCGATGTCTGTATATGCCTAGGTGTATCTGTATATATCTGCTCTGTATATACCTGTTCATAGACCATATCTCTGCATACTACTATTGTATATATACAGTATATAAATATATATATCTGCACTGCATATACCTGTATGTATCAATCTGTATCTGTACTCTATATACTGTGAATATCAAATTTGTCCTAATGTAGGGCACTTCAAATATCAAAAACTACTATTCCCATATAATTACATGTAGAGAAACAGAAGCGATCCCATATGTAGGCAATAAAAACAATTTGTATTATAAATATAGTAAAAACAACAACAATATAAACAAATCACAAAGCAAAAGATGCCGTAGGGGACACCACCAATATCAGAATAATGAGACTGCCCACTATGGAAATTAGGACCAAAAAATATGGCTAATTTGAATGCTGAAACAGCACATGCTCATGTATCCAAAGGATAGAAAAACATACAAGAGTATATTGATCCTGATCATAAATATAAACTCTTATTGATATCCTAAACAGCCTTTGATCCACATAAATCAAACCTATATGTCATACTGTCAATGCAACCTATAAACCATAGGGCTTGACCCATTATCCACCACAGCCATGATCCACCCAAAATATAATCAATATAATTCTGTCAGTGCAGGAAGTAAGAGCGTAATAAGGCTAATACCTTCAAAGGGATCCGTGCTGTGACCGGTGCTCGTGGCGTCCCCTCACTGTATATACTGTGCATATATCTGTATATCGGTGTATACATCTGTACCGACGTCCATATATACTTATGTGTATCTGTATATATCTGTACATAGACCATATCTCTGCATATCACTACTGTATACATTGGGTACGGAAAGTATTTGGACCCCTTTAAATGTTTCACTCTTTGTTTCATTGCAGCCATTTGGTAAATTTAAAAAGTTCATTTTCTTCTCATTAATGTACACTCTGCACCACATCTTGACTGAAAAAAACAGAAATGTAGAAATGTTTGCAAATTTATTAAAAAAGAAAAACAGAAATATCCCATGGTCATAAGTGTTCAGACCCTTTGCTCAGTATTGAGGAGAAGCCCCTTTTGAGCTAGTACAGCCATGAGTCTTCTTGGGAATGATGCAACAAGTTTTCCCCCCTGGATTTGGGGATCCTCGGCCATTCTTCCTTGCAGATCCTCTCCAGTTCCGTCAGGTTGGATGGTGAACGTTGGTGGATGCCATTTTCAGGTCCCTCCAGAGATGCTCCATTGGGTTTAGGTCAGGGCTCTGGCTGGGCCAGTCAAGAATGGTCACAGAGTTGTTCTGAAGCCGCTCCTTTGTTATTTTAGCTGTGTGCTTAGTGTCATTGTCTTGTTGGAAGGTGAACCTTCGGCCATGTCTGAGGTCCAGAGCACTCTGGAAGAGGTTTTCATCCAGGATATCTCTGTACTTGGCCGCATTCATGTTTCCTTCAATGACAACCAGTCGTCCTGTCCCTGCAGCTGATAAACACCCCCATAGCATGATGCTGCCACCACCATGTTTCACTGTTGGGATTGTATTGGGCAGGTGATCAGCAGCGCCTGGTTTTCTCCATACATACTGCTTAGAATTGCCACCAAAAAGGTCTATCTTCATCTCATCAGACCAGAGAATCTTATTTCCCATAGTCTGGGAGTTACTCTTGTGTTTTTTAGCAAACTCTATGCGGCTTTCATATGTCTTGCACTGAGGAGAGGCTTCCAATGTGCCACTCTGCCATAATGGCCCGACTGGTGGAGGGCTACAGTGATAGTTGACTTTGTGGAACTTTCTCCCATCTCCCTACTGCATCCCTGGAGCTCAGCCACAGTGATCTTGGGGTTCTTCTTTACCTCTCAGCAAGGCTCTTCTCCCACAATTGCTCAGTTTGGCTGGATAGCCAGGTCTAGGAAGACTTCTGGTGGTCCCAAGCTTCTTCCATTTAGGGATTATGGATGCCACTGTGCTCTTTGGACCCTTGAGTACTGCAGAAATTCTGTTGTAACCTTGGCCAGATCTGTGCCTTGCCACAATTCTGTCTCTGAGCTCCTTGGCCAGTTCCTTTGACCTCATGATTCTCATATGGTCTGACAAGCACTGTGAGCTGTGAGGTCTTATATAGACAGGTGTGCGCCTTTCCAAATCAAGTCCTATGGCTATGTGCACACGTTGCGGAATCCTGTGCGGATTTTTCCACACCGGTTTTGCAAAATCCGCAGGTAAAATGCACTGCATTTTACATGCGGGTTTACCGCGGAATTCCTGCGGGTTTTGAGCAGATTCCACCTGCGGTTTTACATCTGCGGATTCCTATTGTGGAGCAGGTGTAAACCGCTGCGGAGTCCACACAAAGAATTGACATGCTGCGGAAAATACAACGCAGTGTTTCCACGTGGTATTTTCCGCAGCATGTGCACAGTGGATTTGGTTTTCCATAGGTTAACATCGTACTGTAAACAGCATGGAAAACAGCTGCAGATCCGCAGCAGCCAATCCGCTGCGGATCTGCAGCAAAATCCGCAACGTGTGCACATACCCTATCACTTTAATTACACACAGCTGGCCTCCAATGAAGGAGTAGAACCATCTCAGGCCGGTTTCACACGTCAGTGGCTCCGGTACGTGAGGTGACAGTTTCCTCACGTACCGGAGAAACTGACACACGTAGACCCATAAAAATCAATGCATCTGTTCAGATGTCATTGATTTTTTGCGGACCGTGTCTCCGTGTGCCAAACACGGAGACATGTCAGTGTTCGTGGGAGCGCACGTTTTACACGGACCCAATAGAGTCAATGGGTCCGCGTAAAACACGGACCTCACACGGACATTCTCTGTCTGGGGTCCGTGTGCGTGCAGGAGACAGCGCTACAGTAAGCGCTGTCCCCCCCCACATGGTGCTGAAGCCGGTATTCATATCTTCCCTGCAGTAGCGTTTGCTGTAGAGAAAATATGAAGAATAGTGTTAAAAGTAAAGATTTAGGTGTCCGCCGCCCCCCCACCCCCTGTGCGCCCCCCCGCTGGTCAGAAAATACTTACCCGCTCCCTCGCTCCTTCCTGGTCTGGCTGCGCCTCCTACTGTATGCGGTCACGTGGGGCCGATCATTTACAATCATGAATAGTCGGCTCCGCCCCTATGGGAGGTGGAGCCACATATTCATGACTGTAAATGATCGGCCCCACGTGACTGCATGCAGGAGAAGCCGCGGCCAGACCAGGAAGCAGCGAGGGAGGCGGGTAAGTATTTTCTGACCAGCGGGGGGGGCGCACAGGGGGTGGGGGGGCGCACAGGGGGTGGGGGGGCGGCGGACACATGGATCTTTATTTTAAACACTATTCTTCATATTTTCTCTGCAGCAAACGCTGCTGCAGGGAAGATATGAATCGCAGCTTCAGCACCATGCAGAGTGGGTACCACACGCTCCGTGTGGTACCCACTCCCCATACGGGCGGCACACGTGTGCCGCCCGTATGGCCTCCGTGAGTTCCCAGGCACACGGACACGGATAACTCCGGTACCGATTTATTCCGGTACCGGAATTATCTGGACGTGTGGGACAGCCCTCAAGGAGGATCACAAGGAAATGGACGGCATGTGACTTACATATGAGTGTCTGAGCAAAGGGTCTGAATACTTATGAACATGTGATATTTCAGGTTTTCTCTTTTATTAAATTTGCCAAAATGTCTACATTTCTGTTTTTTTTTCAGTCAAGATAGGGTGCAGAGTGTACATTAATGAGAAAAAAATGAACTTTTTCGAATTTACCAAATGGCTGCAATGAAACAAAGAGTGAAACATTTAAAGGGGTCTGAATATTTTCCATGTCTACTGTATATATATATATATATATATATATATATATATATATATATATATATATACACTATACATCTGTACTGTATATGTCAGTGTATATCTGCACTCTATATATCTATACATATATCTGTGTATATCTGAACTGTATATACTGTGCATATATATGTACTGTATATATCTGTATATCTGTGTATATCAGTACAGTGTATTCTGTGTCTATATCTGTATATCTGTACTGTATAGATCTATACTTCTATCTTTCGCAGGATATTTTGGGTCATTGTCCATTATGAGGACACAGCATTGTATCTTAATTAACCAGACATCTATTTTCAGCAAGCCATGAAGAACAGACAGTTATCTATATATTGCCTTTTGAATTTATGTGTTCCTTTCTGGTTGGTCAAGAAAACAGACTTTTGCTTGTGTAAACCTGTAATATTGACTTGTAAGTTGACAATTTGTTGTAACATATTGTGACCTTATCCTGGATGACTCGGTCATCACTAGTTACTAGTGTTGAGCGATACCGTCCGATACTTGAAAGTATCGGTATCGGAAAGTATCGGCCGATACCGGCAAAGTATCGGATCCAATCCGATACCGATACCCGATACCAATACAAGTCAATGGGACTCAAGTATCGGACGGTATCCCTGATGGTTCCCAGGGTCTGAAGGAGAGGAAACTCTCCTTCAGGCCCTGGGAACCATATTAATGTGTAAAATAAAGAATTAAAATAAAAAATATTGCTATACTCACCTCTCCGACGCAGCCTGGACCTCACCGAGGGAACCGGCAGCGTTCTTTGCTTAAAATGCGCGCTTTTCCTTCCTTCCGTGACGTCACGGCTTGTGATTGGTCGCGTGCCGCCCATGTGGCCACGACGCGACCAATCACAGCAAGCCGTGACGTAATTTCAGGTCCTGATGCCTATTTCTGCATTCAGGACCTGAAATTACGTCACGGCTTGCTGTGATTGGTCGCGTCGCGGTCACATGGGCGGCACGCAACCAATCACAAGCCGCGACGTAATTTTAAAAATGCGCGCGTTTCCTGCCTCCCGTGACGTCACAGCTTGTGATTGGTCGCGTCGCCCATGTGACCGCGACGCGACCAATCACAAAGCCGGAACGTAATTTTAAAATACTGAATGCCTAGAAGGACCTGAAAATTACGTCACGGCTTGCTGTGATTGGTCGCGTCGCGGCCACATGGGCGGCACGCGACCAATCAGAAGCCGTGACGTCACGGAAGGAAGGAAAAGCGCGCATTTTAAGCAAAGAACGCTGCCGGTTCCCTCGGTAAGGTCCAGGCTGCGTCGGAGAGGTGAGTATAGCAATATTTTTTATTTTAATTCTTAATTTTACACATTAATGTTGTTTCGATACCGATACCCGATACCACAAAAGTATCGGATCTCGGTATCGGAATTCCAATACCCGCAAGTATCGGCCGATACCCGATACTTGCGGTATCGGAATGCTCAACACTACTAGTTACAAAATCAGTCTGTACTCCAGACGTAGAGGATTGTCTAGAATGGAATCAACTGTAACAAACCCTCAGCTGTGAGAAGTATAAGGTTTATAACATGTAAATGTGGAAGGTTTTCAGACTCTTACAGCAAAGGCTAAAGGGTCATTGAACAATGGTGTTTGCTGATATGTTGATTACACATTGTCCAGCCCAGCCAGTTTGTTGACTTGAACCAGGGAGATTCTACATTACAGTAGCCAAGACATCATGGCTCCATCATGAGGGATACTGATTTGTCCTTCTACAGGATGCCAGCTTAGGGGACCATGGCCTCGGCTGGAAGAATACAGATCTCCTCCATTGACTATCGCAAATCCATGGATACCTTTGGGGAAAGCCAGGATTGTGACCTTTTTGTTTCCTGGCTCCATGGAGATGTTTAGAGAAGCCAGGTTGTGACTCTCCGGTCAACTGGCCTTGTACCTCAGTGAACTGTTATCTTCATAAGCTTGTTTCTACGTCCTCTCTGTGCATGCCACAGTTGGGGTAGTCTGCCCTGGAAGCTCTGAAGTCACAGCTGCTCTTATCCTGGTGAGTCAGCGGAAGGATGAGACTGTAATGTGCACCATCTTGGGTATTTGACTGGGACTGTTCTATGTGTTATCTGCCTGTTTTGCGGTTCAATAAAGCATTGCCACACTGTTTTACCATCACCCTGTGTTGTCTGAGTAGCGTTACGCCCATTGTTAAAAGGTGAACGGCCATTCTGTGGGATAAACCCTGGTCAATGCAGTTTTGGCTATCGGACCACCCCCTATGTCTCCACATCCATCTTTGCTGGATTTGGGATCTGAGCCGAAAGTCTCGCCCTGTACATACAGGATTCATCCGGCTGCTTCTGTCGTTAGTGACATAATCAATGACCTCTAGTGACTCGGTGCCATTGGAAGCCATGCATGCCCACGCTATGATACCACCTCTACCATGTGTTACAGAGGATATGCCGAAGATCAGGAGCAGCTCCAAGCCTTCTCCAGACTTATTTCTTCCCATCATTCTGGTACAGGTTGATCTTCATTTTGCTTTTCCAGAATTGGGCGGCATCTTTATATGTTTTTTGGCAAAGTCTGTTCCAGCCTTTCTAGTTACAAGCTGATTAATGCTTTACACCTTGCAGGACTTGTGGACTTAGGTACTGAGACCCCGACTTATTGGAGAGTGGTCTTCACTTGGGTGGATGTTGTGAATGTTTTTTTTTCTTCAACATATAAAGGATTCTGCAATCATTCACCGATGTTGTCTTCCGTGGATGCCCAGGCCTTATTGAGTTCCCAAGCTCACCAGTGAATGCATCCCCCTTTTGTTGAAGAATGTACCAAACAATTATTTAGCAATTCCTAACATTTCTGATTTATCTCTGATGGATTTATTCTTTTTTTTGTCAGCCTAATGATGGTCTCTTTCTCTTCCATTGAGAGCTCCTTTCATCGCATGTTGTGGGTCCACAGCAACAGCTTCCAAATGGAAATACGGCACCTGTAATCAGCTCCAGACTGTTTACGTGCTTAATTTATGATGGATTAATGAGGGAAAAGCTCATACAGCCCATGAAAGAGCTTCTGAGATAATTGTTTGATTACATTTTGGCCGCTTGAAAAAGAGTCTGCTAAATATTAAAGAGCTTAATTCCTAAGCTCTTCCTCCTATTAGGATGTGAATACTCTCATATTAAAGCTGAGAGTCAGCACTTTAAGGCCAGATTTATTACCGAATTGGATCTTAAATGTATTTTGGTAAACAGCTAAAATGCCCAAACTTTTGTCACTGTCCAGATATTTCTGGACCTAACTGTATATATTTGTACACATCTGTGTGTCACGATCCCCTGATCCTTCACGTTTAGGTGTCCTTTGTAGTTTCCCCTCCCCGCACTATGTAGATACTCACAAATTTCTCCGCATATCCAGTTTCTACTGTTAACAGGTCTCTGCTAATTCCCTAGCTCAGGACCAGCTGTATGAAAGGCAGAAACTCTAACAGTGAACCACAGGATGTATTTTCTCGGCCTAAATACATTTATTATGGTATTTTACAGGTAGTATATTCTCTTCTATCAATATGTTTCAGCAAATGTTAGTTGTTTTTTTAAAGATGCTTAAAAATCAATGTGCAAAAACATTTGCAATGACACTCATATTTGTAGAGCACTTTGCTAAAAATAAATATCACAAAAGCACTAAACATTAACGAATATATCTTACACTAAAATATATTCCTTGTTCTGTTCCTTTAAGGCCACAGGTTATTTGCCAGTCATGTTACTGGCTTTTTATAGCCAGTAATAATCTCTTTTCTCCGTGACCCGGGTCATTGATACACACTCATCCTGCCGAATCCGCCGTCCCTGCGGTCGCTCCCGCGCATCTCATTATTGTACTTTAACTATAAAGATGATACTTTGTGATTAAATTAACCTTTGGATACTAATAAGGTTCCTATTGTGCTGGAGATTTCTGACTCGCGGGATCTACGTGGAGATTTGATTGTTGATTATAGAGAGAACCTGCAGAGATGATTTCAGTGATTGCTCTCCATGGGAGTCGCCGTTTTCTTTGTGTTGTCCATCGAAGCAACAGGATAATAGTGAAAAATAACAAAAAATGTAACATATAATCACAAAAGGAAGAAGATATTACAGTCTTATCAGCACGAGAAGCAGCAAGATACAATGAATCCAAATGATCAGTGTAATAATTCAACTGGATACATAAAGTAAAGGTAGATCGGAATGCACCATACAGCAAAAAATAACATTGTGCATGCAAAATATAACCGCATGCTCCACTGTAATGCACATAATGGCATGCTTGTCTCATAGCTTAACTCTTTCTATCTGTGAAAGTGCCCTACATCCTTGGTTGTCGTTCATGGATTTCATTTCTTTCTCATCAGCCTCTAGCCATATATTGTCTCCCCCTTCTGAGAGCTGAGATTAATTTTCCCCAGATGTAGCTTCACATACACTGACATGGCTTATATGGTGACGTACAGGTGGTTTACCTTTGCTTTTCACCTCGGTTCTCTATTTGGTTCATTTTTATTCTCTCTCTTATAGTGTACTAGCTGAAGAGCCCGGCGTTGCCTGGGCATAGTAAATATCTGTGGTTAGTTATAGCACCTCACTTCTCTTATTTTCCCATCACGCCTCTCATTTTCCCCATCACATCTTTCATTTTCCCCCTCACATCTCTCATTTTCTCCCTCACACCTCTCATTTTCCCCCTCACTCCTCTTATTTTCCCCCTCACTCCTCTCATTCCCCCCTAACACTTGTCATTTCGACCTCACATCTGTCATTTTCCGATCACTCCACTATTTTCCCTCACTCCTCTCATTTTGCACTCACACCTTTTCATTTTCACCTCACACCTCTCATTTTCACCTCAGTATATACATGTTTGTCATCTCCCTTATATATAGTATACACCTGTATGTCATCTCCTGTATATAGTATATACCTGTATGTCATCTCCCCTGTATATAGTATATACCTGCTGTGTGTCATGTCCCCTGTATATAGTATATACCTGTATGTCATCTCCTCCTATATATAGTATATACCTGTATGTAATCTCCTCCTGTATATAGTATATACCTGTGTGTCATCTCACCTATATATAGTATATATCTGTGTGTCATCTCCTCCTGTATATAGTATATACCTGTATGTCATCTCCTCCTATACATAGCATATACCTGTATGTCATCTCCTCCTGTATATACTATATACCTGTAGGTAATCTGCTCCTGTATATAGTATATACCTGTGTGTCATCTCCTCCTGTATATAGTATATACCTGTATGTCATCTCCTGCTGTATGTAGTATGTACCTGTATGTCATCTCCTCCTCTATATAGTATATACCTGTGTGTCATCTCTCCTGTATATAGTATATATCTGTGTGTCATCTCCTCCTGTATATAGTATATACCTGTGTGTCATCTCCCCTGTAAATAGTATATACCTGTGTGTCATCTCCTCCTGTATATAGTATATATCTGTATGTCATCTCCTCCTGTATTAGACCTCGTTCACACGTTATTTGGTCAGTATTTTTACCTCAGTATTTGTAAGCTAAATTGGCAGCCTGATAAATCCCCAGCCAACAGTAAGCCCACCCCCTGGCAGTATATATTAGCTCACACATACACATAATAGACAGGTCATGTGACTGACAGCTGCCGGATTCCTATATGGTACATTTGTTGCTCTTGTAGTTTGTCTGCTTATTAAACAGATTTTTATTTTTGAAGGCTAATACCAGACTTGTGTGTGTTTTAGAGCGAGTTTCGTGTGTCAAGTTGTGTGTGTTGAGTTGCGTGTGGCGACATGCATGTAGCGACTTTTGTGAGATGAGTTTTGTGTGGCGACATGCGTGTAGCAACTTTTTGTGTGTCGAGTTGCATGTGACAGGTTAGTGTAGCAAGTTGTGTGCAGCAAGTTTTGCGCATGGCGAGTTTTGCGCGTGGCGAGTTTTATGTGTGGTGCCTTTTGAGTATGTGCAAGTTTTGTGTGAGGCAACTTTTGTGAATGTGTTGCAACTTTTGTGCATGTGGCAATTTTTCCGTGTGTGCAAGTTTTGCGTGTGGCGAGTTTTCCATGAGGTGAGTTTTGCACGTGTGGCGAGTTTTGCATGTGGAGAGTTTTGCGTGTGGCGAGTTTTGAGCGGCGACTTTTGTGTTTCGACTTTTATGTGGCGAGGTTGGTGTATGTGTGGTGAAATGTGCGCTGAGGGTGGTATATGTGTTCGAGCACGTGGTAGTGTGTGGCGCATTTTGTGTGTGTGTTCATATCCCCGTGGTGGTGTGGTGATTATCCCATGTTGGGGCCCCACCTTAGCAACTGTACAGTATATACTCTGGCGCCATCGCTCTCATTCTTTAAGTCCCCCTTGTTCACATCTGGCAGCTGTTAATTTGCCTCCAACACTTTTCCCTTCACTTTTTCCCCATTATGTAGATGGGGCAAAATTGTTTGGTGAATTGGAAAGCGCGGGGTTAAAATTTCACCTCACAACATAGCTTTGACGCTCTCGGGGTCCAGACGTGTGACTGTGCAAAATTTTGTGCCTGTAGCTGCGACGCCTCCAACACTTTTCCTTTCACTTTTCCCCATTATATAGATAGGGGCAAAATTGTTTGGTGAATTGGAAAGCACGGGGTTAAAATTTCACCTCACAACATAGCCTATGACGCTCTCGGGGTCCAGACGTGTGACTGTGCAAAATTTTGTGGCTGTAGCTGCGACGGTTCAGATGCCAATCTCGGACATACATACATACATACATACACACACACATACACACATTCAGCTTTATATATTAGATGGACTGATTTTAGCCATTGATCACTTTCAATTTTCTTTTCCGTTCTTATTTCCAGCGATGACATCACTTTATCTTTTTGTTCCTCAGCAAAAATAATGTTGATGTTAATTGTAACTTTGTTTTGCAAATTTGTACTCTGTTCCCACTGTGTTTCATTGGACCATATATGTCTATTGCATGAAGTCAAGCAGTCAGGAATCTTTGAGTCTCTGTGATTCAGAGGTGTAGCTACCCCTAGTTTTAGGGGGAGCGAAACTACTGAGTGGGCCCCTAATCAGATAACCCTGATTACAAATAAGGTGGCATAGCCTAATAGTGGATGTAGGAGAACCTCAGCAGATGACAGAAAAAAAAAATCTCTATACAAAAACCAACACTGATATTACCGCCATATGGTGACATATAGAGGTAGATACCAGTGCTGCAGAACACATAAGAGATCACAGCACAGTTACAGATGTCTTACCGCTGATGTTCTTTCTGATGTAATCGTTCACTTTTCCCTTCTATTCCATCTGGCCCAGACCAACATGACAACTTCTTCCAGCCAGGACAGCATGGAGCAAGGGGTTGGACACGATGACCCTTCAGGTCCCTTCCAACTCTAACATTTTATGATCATCTATGATACTGTATAATGCACACCCCATAGTCTACCATATAGTACAATACACTCCCCATAGTTTAATGCATTCCCCAGAGTCCTCCATACAGTATAATGCACTCCCCATAGGCCTCCATATAGTATAATGCATTCCCCATAGTCCTCCATACAGTATAATGCACTCCCCATAGGCCTCCATATAGTATAATGTATTCCCCATAGTCCTCCATATAGTATATTGCATTCCCCATAGTCCTCCATATAGTATAATGCACTCCCTATAGTCCTCCATATAGTATAATGCATTCCCCATAGTCCTCCATACAGTATAATGCACTCCCCATAGTCCTCCATACAGTATAATGCAGCCCCATATGGTATAATGCACTCCCAATTGTCCTCGATAGAGTATAATGCAGCCCCCATAGAGTACACATAGTATAATGCACTCCCCATAGTCCTCCATACAGTATAATGCAGCCCCATATGGTATAATGCATTCCCAATAGTCCTCTATAGAGTATAATGCAGCCCCCATATAGTACACATAGTATAATGCACTCCCCATTGTCCAACATACAGTATAATGCACTCCCAATAGTCCTCGATAAAGTATTGTCACGGGAAGCCTAGGTAGGCAAGAGCTAATAACCCAGGCCCCTGCGATTTCCCTCAACTCTGGGAAACCCTGACTGACCCTCTCCCAGAGTTTACACTGATGGTGTGCATGTCTGGGCCTCCACCCTCACCCTGTCTCCTGTTTCAACCCTAGGCTGAAATCTCCACCCACCACCCAGTGAAGAGACCACTAACCAATACCCACAGTTAGCACAGACAAGGATAACGGAAAATATACACCACGCCGCAGTCACTCAGGAATACACAATAAGTGCACAGGGCAAAACAAATACAAATATAGGAAGGAGGAAAATATGACAAAGGGAAATATACACCACCAGATACGATACTCCTTTTCCTAGACCACCACTCCAGACCGAGATAACCAAGCACAAGACAGAAGCTACAGTATAATCGGCGACGCCCAATGTTCAGAAGAACAATTTAAAGGCAGTGGGCGTGACCCAGCTTCCAATCCGAGCACCAGCTAAATTAACCCCGGACCAGCTAGACAAAATCTAGCCGACGCCACTGAGCGCATAGTGGACAAAAGCGGAATTACCACTGTCTGTCGAACGCCCTAGTATGAACAGCGTCCGACATGACAAGTATAATGCAGCCCCTATAGAGTACACATAGTATAATGCACTCCCCATTGTCCTTGATAGGATATAACACAGCCCTCATAGAGGATAACGCAGCCCCATATAGTATAATGCACACCCCATATTACTCCGGGGTTATGGCCACCACATGCTCACAGATTTAAAAATAAATACAATACTCACCTCTCCTCGTTCCCCCACTGCTCCGGTCTCTGCAGCATGTCTACTCAGCAGCTCCACTGTTCGGCACAGCGTGGAGCGCAATGAAGTGACATCATCACACCGGCTAAGTCAGAAGCAGACGGGGAATGATGGCAGAGGCAGCATCACCTGACGCTCTCTCCTCCATCACTGATTTCACCTGTATCGGCATCTAGGATGCTGACCCAGTTGAATGCAAGATGCGGGCAGTGCCCGGAGATGACACCGGGCCCCCCTGTTTCACAGGCGTCATAGCAGCCATGTGGTGTGGTGCTATTAGCAGCATGCCACTGGCTGGGGCTCCCTGGGGGTGTGGAGGCCCTAGGCAAATGCCTAGTTTGCCTGCCCCTAACACTGACCCTGTCTGGGTCATAAAAATGTCTTCCTTCATGTTATAAAACCTCTACATCACCCAAGGGAGGAGATATACTGGATCAGTTACCAGAGACCCAGGACCCCCGGACCCTCTGTTCTCTGAGTCATGTTCCGCCTGATGCCTCTTTCCTGTAAAGAGATTATGATATGAGTCCGGCAGATTCACTTTATGCTCATATTCTCCCTCGCAGACTCCAGGAATGGGGGGAGGAGAATGGCCCATGTGACCCCAGACTGGCCACAAAGTGCAAAACCACAGACGCTTGTTATGTCTCCAAACAGAAAGTCACAAGAGTTTCCCAAAAAGATACAAATAAAACTGCAGAGAAAGATCTGCCGCCAAAACCTCAGGGCAGTGACGGGCACCGGCAGATGGGCCCTGTGTTCAGACGCTCCGCTATCAGATCCCATGCACGCGCTATAACGGGTCCATAATACCCATTTTTAACATCTCTGTTTGCTGTAAGAGACTGAAAACATTCCACATTTACATGTTATAAACCTGATACTTCTCACAGCTGAGGGTTTGTTACAGTTGAGTTCATTCTAGACAATCCTCTGTGTCTGGAGTTCAGACTGATTTTACCAGCACTGATACATTGTAACGTTTATTTCTTTTACTCTCTTATATCTAGGAAAGACGCTGTGGGAAGTATTAGGGGGTTTCAGTGCATCTAGATAAATTTATTTATAATGGGTCAGTGCAGATTCTTCAGATTATTGGCGCCATTATGATGGGCACAGAGTTTTCCAATCACAGGGGCCTGGAGCCTGAGGGGGCCCAGTAGCTCGTCCCTTACATCAGAGGTTCCTAAGAAGATGCTGCGGTAACAGCAAACACACAGAGGACAAAACCAAAAGAATTCTCATCTCTTTTATTCCTAAACTTGATCCTGGTCCTCAGGGAGGAGTTGGAACTTTTCCCAAGTGTTGCTCTAGGGTGGTGCCCTGGTCCTAAGTCACACCACTGCCAATCTGGCCACGCCCCTGCGTGAGGACAGAAGCACAATTACTACATTGATGTTCTCCTGTTCCTCATGGTCAGTGACCGTAGCATCCTACCTCATCCAATGGCTGAAGGACATTACTCTCTATAGATGTTAGGTCACATAGACCTAGGAGCTGGTAGTGGGGAAACAGGAGCAGAAGTCTATTTTGAGTATAGGTTTCTTATAAGTTCTAAGTAAAAAAGAGAGAATCAATTAGAAATAAATTCACTACAAATTTTTCCCTAAAAATTTTGAGTCTTCTGAATCCTTTTGAAGGAGTTTTGGGGATTTGATTTGTGCAAATCCAGGAAAATGTTAGCCAGCCTGGATTCTCAGGGCCAGGAAGGAGTAAAAAGACGAATAAACTTTCATGCTCCCCTCTCCATGGTCCACCGGTACCCGTCCTGCCACCGCCGCTCTCTGCCCAGTCTTCTGATGGGTTCCCCTTGGTCTTCTCTCTCCAGGACTTACAGTGGGCACCACCGCATGGGGTGCGACTCACGTCATTAAAAGATGGACGTCGTGCCCCACGTGACTGTATGGGACGCTGTTAGCACTAGCAGCCACAATAGACCCAGAGGAAAAAGTAGACCGAAGAGATCTGATTGGAGGATTGCGCAGGGACCAGCGGCAGCGCGGAAAGAGTGGGGAGGACCGAGGAGAGGCGAGTATCAGACTACTATTTTTTCACCTCTTCAACTGCACTAAATTTCTATCATAAGGATCAATTCTACCTCCCACATCCAAAATTAATCGATTTGGCCAAAATCAGATTTTTATAACCTCCGTCCATTTTAGGCTAGTTTCACATTTGCATTTAAAAACGCAGCGTTTAAAACGCAAACGCAGGTGGTGAAAAAAACGCATGTAAATGCGTGCAAACGCTGCGTTTTTTAGACGCATGCGTTTTCTCATGCGGTAAAAAAAAACGCGGCGTTTTGACGCGTTTACATGCGTTTTTTCCTGCGTTTGCGTTTTTGAAACGCATGCTGAGAAGTGTGTGACAGCTGCCAATCATCAAAATCATCTAGAAAACCCACTATAAATAGAAATAGCTAGGGTTGGGGTTAGGGTTAGGGTTAGGGTTAGGATCCCTAGGGTTAGGGTTAGGGTTAGGATCCCTAGGGTTAGGGTTAGGGGTAGGGTTAGGGTTAGGATCCCTAGGGTTAGGGTTAGGATCCCTAGGGTTAGGGTTAGGGGTAGGGTTAGGGTTAGGGTTAGGATCCCTAGGGTTAGGGTTTGGATCCCTTTATCACCTTGATGGTGGGGGGTGGCTTATCAGTGTGTATTCTTGTTTTTTTCTATTGAAACGCATGCGTTTAAAACGCAGCCAAACGCATGTGCTTAAAAACGCATGCGTTTACATAGACAGCAATACGTTTTTTTGCCGCAAAAAAACGCCTCTAGAAATTACTACATGTTGCATTTCTGCAACAAAACGCAAGCATAGAAACGACGCATGCGCCGTCAAACACGGCAAAACGCATACAAAAAAACGCATGCGTTTTTAATGTTAAATATAGGGGAAAAAAAGCATGCATTTTTTTGCGCTAAAACGCAGCTGCAAAAAACGCAAATGTGAAACCAGCCTAAGTTTTTAATATTCGGATTTGGGCACAGGCAGGGGTCCATGTGATGATTTGTATGTTACACCTCCCATATCAATGGTGAGCACCGATAAGTAATGCATTAAATAATGATAGATTGCGGCATTATGTCGCTATTCCGCTACAGAAGCAGCTAATTTATAGGAATTAGTCGGGGGGGGGGTCAGCGCCTTCCACTATGCAGATCGCAGATAGACGCTGTGATTACTTTGCATTTAAAACAAATAAATAGCGGTGATTTATCACGGGCGTGCTGGCCGTCCCGTCCGCAGGCGTCGTAAATTAATCTGGACTTTCACATGGACAGAGATAAAGGACGGCACGCGATTCTCTGCTGCACAATATTCCGTACGACTCAAGAACAGAGTGGAGAAATGTATCTGAAATAACTTATAAATGGAGGCGATCTGATGGCGATTTACAGACGGAGAATCTACGGAGGTGCGAACCTCGACTGCACCATCGCGGCAAACCGAACATCAAAGGAAGGTGACAACAATCAGACTTGTAAACATGTAATGTTTCCATTCAATGAAAGTAAACAGCGCAAATGTATATACAGTATATCCACAGAAATGAAAAGATACATGTACAAGAAGGAGCAGCGCCCCTAGTGGTGAGTGACCTGAGGACATGACCTTGTAAAATCCCCGGAGGACGAATCCAAAAACATCCAAAACTTAGAGAATCATCCAGTAGTTTCAGGGAATGTTTCCCTTAACCAGAAAATCGCAGTCTTTTCTCCGTGTGATCATTGGCAGAACGAGCAGAATAATTAAAAGGAAAAAGATTAAAAGATTATATGTGGTTGATCGCCTACATAGAGATTGGAGTTACACTGACCCCTGCAGGCACAAAGAGTGCTGCAAACAAAACTGGGGAGCAACTCTCCAAAATAAATGTCGCCACCCACAGCCCATCCTTGTAGTCAGGTTATGTTATTGTCCATCCACATATTAAATATTACAGCGGAAAGGAGCTCCCAGGTTCCCTTCATTGAAAAAAAGCTGTGTCCTTATACAAGGCTGGAATGTAAAAAAATGTTATGTGTATGAATGGCAGTAATTAGAGGTCATCCAATCACTATTAGAACGTACAGTGCACAGTCACACATTAGCACAATGGATATGGGTAACATAGATATTACTTGTACTAATAATTAATTTTTTGCTGCCACTAAGGGGAGCTCCCTATATACAGAGATACATGATAAGATTCTGTCTGCAGCCTCCACTAGGGGGAGCTCCCTGTATACAGAGATACATGATAAGATCCTGTCTGCAGCCACCACTAGGGGGAGCTCCCTGTATGCAGAGATACATGATAAGATCCTGTCTGCAGCCACCACTAGGGGGAGCTACCTGTATACAGAGATACATGATAAGATCCTGTCTGCAGCCACCACTAGGAGGAGCTCCCTGTATACAGAGATACATGATAAGATCCTGTCTGCAGCCACCACTGGGGGAGCTCCCTGTATACAGAGATACATGATAAGATCCTGTCTGCAGCCACCACTGGGGGAGCTCCCTGTATACAGAGATACATGATAAGATCCTGTCTGCAGCCACCACTATGGGGAGATCCCTGTATACAGAGATACATGATAATATCCTGTCTGCGGCCATCACTAGGGGGAGCTCCCTGTATACAGAGATACATGATAAGATTCTGTCTGTAGTCACCACTAGGGGGAGATCCCTGTATACAGAGATACATGATAAGATCCTGTCTGCAGCCATCACTAGGGGGAGCTCCCTGTATACAGAGATACGTGATAATATCCTGTCTGCGGCAATCACTAGGGGGAGCTCCCTGTATACAGAGATACTAGATAAGATTCTGTTTGCAGTCACCACTAGGGGGAGCTCCCTGTATACAGAGATACATGATAAGATTCTGTTTGCAGTCACCACTAGGGGGAGCTCCCTCTATACAGAGATACATGATAAGATTCTGTCTGCAGTCACCACTAGGGGGAGCTCACTCTATACAGAGATACATGATAAGATTCTGTCTGCAGTCACCACTAGGGGGAGATCTCTGTATACAACGATACATGATAAGATCCTGTCTGCAGCTATCACTAAGGGGAGCTCCCTGTATACAGAGATACATGATAAGATCCTGTCTGCAGCCATCACTAGGGGGAGCTCCCTATATACAGAGACACATGATAATATCCTATTTGCGGCCATCACTAGAGGGAGCTCCCTGTATACAGAGATACATGATAAGATTCTGTCTGTAGTCACCACTAGGGGGAGCTCCCTGTATACAGAGATACTAGATAAGATTCTGTTTGCAGTCACCACTAGGGGGAGCTCCCTGTATACAGAGATACATGATAAGATTCTGTCTGCAGCCATCACTAGGTGGAGCTCCCTGTATACAGAGATACATGATAAGATCATGTCTGCAGTCACCACTAGGGGGAGCTCCTTGTATAGAGATATATGATAAGATCCTGTCTGCAGTCACCACTAGGGGGAGCTCCCTGTATACAGAGATACATGATAGGATCCTGTCTGCAGCCACCACCAGGGGGAGCTCCCTGTTTACAGTCATACCTGATAACATTCTGTCTGTAGTCACCACTAGGGAGAGCTGCCTGTATACAGAGATACATGATAAGATCCTGTCTGCAGTCACCACTGGGAGGAGCTCCCTGTATTCAGATATACATAAGATTCTGTCTGCAGCCACTACTAGGGGGAGCAGCCTGTATACAAAGATACATGATAAGATTCTGTCTGCAGTCACCAGTAGGAGGAGCTCCCTGTATACAGAGATACATGATAAGAACCTGTCTGCAGCCACCACTAGGGGGAGCTCCCTGTATACAGAGATACATGATAAGATTCTGTCTGCTGTCACCACTAGGAGGAGCTCCCTGTATACAGAGATACGTGATAAAAACTTGTCTGCAGCCACCACTAGGGGGAGCTCCCTGTATACAGAGATACATGATAAGATCCTGTCTGCGGCCATCACTAGGGGGAGCTCCCTGTATACAGAGATACATGATAAGATTCTGTCTGTAGTCACCACTAGGGGGAGATCCCTGTATACAGAGATACATGATAAGATCCTGTCTGCAGCCATCACTAGGGGGAGCTCCCTATATACAGAGACACATGATAATATCCTATTTGCGGCCATCACTAGAGGGAGCTCCCTGTATACAGAGATACATGATAAGATTCTGTCTGTAGTCACCACTAGGGGGAGCTCCCTCTATACAGAGATACTAGATAAGATTCTGTTTGCAGTCACCACTAGGGGGAGCTCCCTGTATACAGAGATACATGATAAGATCCTGTCTGCAGTCACCACTAGGGGGAGCTCCTTGTATAGAGATATATGATAAGATCCTGTCTGCAGTCACCACTAGGGGGAGCTCCCTGTATACAGAGATACATGATAGGATCCTGTCTGCAGCCACCACCAGGGGGAGCTCCCTGTTTACAGTCATACCTGATAACATTCTGTCTGTAGTCACCACTAGGGAGAGCTGCCTGTATACAAAGATACATGATAAGATTCTGTCTGCAGTCACCACTGGGAGGAGCTCCCTGTATTCAGATATACATAAGATTCTGTCTGCAGCCACTACTAGGGGGAGCAGCCTGTATACAAAGATACATGATAAGATTCTGTCTGCAGTCACCACTAGGAGGAGCTCCCTGTATACAGAGATACATGATAAGAACCTGTCTGCAGCCACCACTAGGGGGAGCTCCCTGTATACAGAGATACATGATAAGATTCTGTCTGCAGCCACCACTAGGGAGAGCTGCCTGTATACAAAGATACATGATAATATTCTGTCTGCTGTCACCACTAGGAGGAGCTCCTGTATACAGAGATACGTGATAAAAACTTGTCTGCAGCCACCACTAGGGGGAGCTCCCTGTATACAGAGATACATGACAAGATCCTGTCTGCAGCCACCACTAGGGGGAGCTCCCTGTATACAGAGATACATGATAAGATCCTGTCTGCAGCCACCACTAGGGGGAGCTCACTGTATACAGAGATACATGATAAGATTCTGTCTGCAGCTACCACTAGGGGGAGCTTCCTGTATACAGAGATACATGATAAGATTCTGTCTGCAGCCACCACTAGGGGGAGCTCCCTGTATACAGATATACATGATAAGATTCTGTCTGCAGCCACCACTAGGGGGAGCTCCCTGTATACTGATATACATGGTAAGATCCTGTCTGCAGTCACCACTAGGGGGAGCTCCCTGTATACAGAGATACATGATAAGATCCTGTCTGCAGCCACCACTAGGGGGAGCTCACTGTCTACAGAGATACATGATAAGATCCTGTCTGCAATCACCACTAGGGGGAGCTCACTGTATACAGAGATATATAAGATCCTGTCTGCAGCCACCACTAGGGGGAGCTCCCTGTATACAGAGATACATGATAAGATCCTGTCTGCAGCCACCACTAGGGGGAGCTCCCTGTATACAGAGATACATGATAAGATCCTGTCTGCAGCCACCACTAGGGGGAGCTCCCTGTATACAGAGATACATGATAAGATCCTGTCTGCAGCCACCACATATGCCCCTGTACGACCAGTGATGTTACACAGGGGCCAAGTCCTGACTCCGCCTGATCCTTCATGCGAGACCCCTTTACTTGTATCGTTCTGTCCTCCTCGCTGCCGCACATCTCTTCTGTTACATTGTACTTTTCTTCATGTTATTACAGTTTTTGCTGATCTCACAATGATGTCTGACTGCAGGAAATGTGAAATGGGAAAACTACTGGATTTATTATTATTATTATTATTATTTATAATGAGAGAATTGATTTTAAATTCATCTAAATTGTATTGGATTTGCCCACATTTGCGGATTCTAGTGAATATCAATTTTCGGGAATTTGATTTGCACCAATGAAGCAAATTCTGGTCACTGCGACCATTTGCTGGATTCATATGGGGCAGAGAGGTGTTAACAGTCAGTGAATTACCATTCCCCTCCAGCGATCCCTGCCACTGCAGCACATGCCGGTCCTCCATTGACCTCCTAAGGCAGCCGCTGTTCCCCGGCGCCGGTATCTTCATCGGCACCAGCTAGGCCTCAATTCTGCCACCCAAAACCCTAGTGGATAGGAAATGGCGCCGGAGCGGGTGCCTGAGGATATTGGCTGAGAACCAGAGAGGAACAGGTGAGAGGCGAGGAGAGTCTGATAATGTTCTTATAGCAAAAACAATTAGAAAAGGTTTCAATTCAGCTCCCGACTCCCGAGTCAGAGACAAGGATCCCAGAACATTTCTCGGGAGGCCAGTCTGTGGTCCGGGGTGAGCACAAATCGATCTCAATGGTCTTAGCTATGATTAATAGTTTTTTAACCCAAAACATGTAAACATTGTTTTTTTAACATGTGCATAAAGGCTAAGTTCTGACTACTTTCCTTTGATGCTGGAGAACATTTCCTTTTGGACCACTGAATGTTTTTTTAACCCCTTTGTGACCATCCGTTTATTATGCTCTGGGGTCAGGAGACTTTGGAATTTAATATAAGGCTTTTTTTATAACTGCAGACAGGACACATTAAATAAATTCTATGGAAGTCGAGTTTCTCGGTCAATTAGAATTTTGGTGGATTTTCTTCTCATCTATTTATATTTTGGTTACATTGTATTTACACAGTGCATTAATGTATCAGTTTCTATCTACTTGTAGATTATAAAAATTGGAAGCCCTGAGCTGATATAATTGCAGGTATAATAGTTCGTCGCTTTGTTTTTTTACGTGAATTGTACAAGATTCATCTGCAGCCAATCACTCCCACGAGCGACGTGACATCCTCATCTCCTTTTCCTCCACCGCCATCGTACAAAATATCAAATGTTTCCTGTTGGAAGTTTCTAGCAGATAAAAGTAAATAATAATAAAATGTAGCTGACGATTGACAATTAACCCTTTTCCCCCCCAAGCCCATTAGAATATTTCCATTTCCATCACTATCTCAGGACCGGGGGTGAAACTTTTTGGATTTGACACAAGTTCTTTTGTCTGAAGGGAACATTCCAGTAAATGTGCTGAACACGTGTCCTGCGCTGGAGAAGTTCCTGCCGCCTCTCCGGGGACGACTCCTATTATCCTGCTCTTCTGAGGACAGGAAGAGACTGAGGGTTTGTGCTTGCAAGGCCTCTGCCCGGCCCAGGCTGCAGAATCAGTGATATTTAATCTGCATGCTCGGGGGGCCCCTGGTGCGTGCCCTGCCTGCGCACCCGGATCAGGATGCTTGTTTTACTGGATAAATGTGTAACTTTAGAAATTGGCAGGAACCGTTTGTGCCGCGGCCACCTGTACGCACAGCGAGGAACGGTGTCCAAAGCTCCGAGTAAGCACAAACTTCTCAGACTCCTCTTCCTGCAACTTCCTCACTCGCCGTCCGTTCAAAGAAGCCATTTATAAGATCTTAAAGTTCAAAGTGGCCCCGATCCTTCTGTTCTGCAGATCTACCATCCACACCAGCGTTACGTCCATCGCGTCCACCCTACACGGTGTAATCCACCTCCTTCATCCTCTCTCGTTACAATGTTACCTTCTCAGGATATCAGAACTGATTGCAGACCGGACATTTCCTGGAACATCAGAGCCCGATCTTTTGTAACTGTGACCTATAACAGTAGGACTAATGGGACGACTGGAGAAAACGATGGCGGAAGGCTTAATAATACCATACTTCAGTCTCCGTCCTTAGGTGCTACAGTCAATCGTGACCATCTAGATGATTAAATCAAAGAGGGAATCGTCAAATCACCAACCGATGCAATGGAGGGTCCAGACATAAGATATGGCAGCCACAGACATGAGAAACATCCCAGCGGCAGCCATAAGCATTTATGTATTAGGATGCACCTAAGGTAAAGCTTCATAGGTGCTAAATGTTCACGGAACACTAATGTATCGCAATAAAGAGACATTCCAGAGTATTATTTGTAAATATCGTAATAAAGTTGTTAAATAAAAATCGACAAAGAAAAGAAAAAAAACAAGCTTCTGATTTAAAAAAATAATAATTTACCAAAATTTCACCAATATATATATTTGGTACCTCCATAAACAATACCGGGTCTGGTGAATATTCCTTTTGCTCCATTTTACTGGTATAATTTGCATCTTTTTCTTTTGCCTTTTCTGGTGAGCACCAAATTTAACGTTCATTTACACTATTTTTTATCTAATTTGAGACTAAAGAGACAGTTCAGGTTTTTATCGACCAAAGTTGGTCAGCGTTTGGTTTTACAAAATGTGTTTAGAAAATGAACTTTGTGACTTTTTAAAAAGATCGCAAAATTTTAAAGTGTCCGAAGGGGAAATGTAGATGATTAGGATAGAGAAAATTCCAAGATTAATATTTGCCTCATGTCTGAAATAGGATCATTCTTTACCACTACTATGAAATTAATATTAAAACATTGTATCAGGCGGAGTTTTACAGTCAGAGGTTTTATTTTTTTTAACTTTATTTTTCCCCTTTTGTTTTCCTTTTTTTTTTTTAAATTAATGTAGGAAGTTTTTTTATTTGCAGTAATGAATGAGCTTCTTATTTTTTTTTTATGGAATTTTGTGGTGTGTACAAGTATATATACAGTATATATAAGTGTTTTTTTTACTTTATGGTATTCATTATTTGTCTAAAATAATGCAAAACTTTATTAGTTTGTATCATTACGGATGCGAAGGATAAACTGGTAACAACTCTTGAAACTGACTGTATTTCTCCTTTTAGCGAACCCGAACTTAAAAGTTTGAGGTTCGTACCAGACAATTTGTGTCCAGTGCTAAACACCAAACACAGACTTCTCATGAACATCTGTTGCAAAGTTCTGAGTTCCGAGGTAAGTCTTTTGCAAGGAGAGGGAGAGAATTTTCCTGCTCAAAAGTTCAGGTCCCCATTGTTTTCAATGGGGTTTGGGTTCTGGTTCATGTTCAGGTGCAGTTCTGGTACCTGAACAAAACTTTGGCATAAAGTTTGGGTCAGGTTCCAGAACCCAAATGTCCACTGGTCCGCTCGTCATCACTAATCCTTAGCCACAATAAAACTGGCTTTCTCTGGGACACTGGCCTGCTTTCTTTCACTCCACTTCTAAGTTTTCGAGTTGTTTGCACCAAATCCAAAATATGAAATTTTATAAACAAATTCTGTTCACATAAGAAAAAGCAGAATCCATAAAAGTGACATGAAGTATTCCCCTGATAACTTACCGCACAGAATTAAACATTGGGGAACTTTAGAAGCACCATCATGTCAAACACCGGTCCAAAACCTTATCCAGTAAAATGCAACAAATGTTTTAAGAATTAAAAACTTTCCTTTCTCTACAGCAGAAGTTGAAATCTCTGAGGGGAATGTGTCACCGCCAGCATTTTATACACAGGTCATAAAGCCATTAGAGTAAGTTGCACTTGAACTTTTTAGGAGGCGCTCACCTTTTCATAAATTGGGTCGATCTCTCACTCTATACCCCAGAAAATCAGACCAATGCTGGTGTGATAATGACACCATTTTTTTGCACATATCATAGTAGACTTGTTGGTCTGCGGTACCCCTAGCTATTCTACACCTTTTTTTTAAAGAATTGTTGCAAGCAGCAGAAAAGAAAAAAGTTCCACATATTGGGAAAATACAGACTGTGCTATAATTTGCAACTTTCTTACAGTAAGAAAATGGAGTAGAGAATGGATCAAGTTTCCGTTTTGCTTGTGTTCCTGTTGCCGTTTATTGCTTCAAAGTGTCGCAGGATGTTTGATTATTTGATGTCTCTTTACATGTGACACTTTCGTCTATAGCCGTTTCTATTACTGAAGTGTGTTTCTTACTTTTTGTGGGTAATTTCTAATGGCTTTTGAGACATTTTTTCTTTAATGTTGCCAGTGTTGTTGCACACCATTTTTTTTCTAAAAAAAAAGTGACATTTTGCTATTAACTCTGCTTCCCCCTTTGAAAGAACGCATGTAATCTCAGTGTGGTCAGTTATGGGAATAAGATGTAAAACAGATTCAAGAATTGTAATATTCTTAAAAGTTATAAAAAAGTCACAAACTTATACCAGTACAGTGGGGGATATAAAAAGAGTAAATCCATGCTTGGCAGAGGTGTTATATCTAAAGATGCTCCAATGTATCAAACATTTCATATATTTGGTGCAAATAACAACAATGTAACCAAAAGCAAAACTGACTCCAAACATTCCTCTTATGATGAATTCTTCTCTTTGTAGAACTTTCTAAAAAGTCTCAGATCATAAATGTGGCTGAACCCTCCTGACAGAGGCTGAATCTGTCAGTGATCTGTTGGATTCTCAGACAGAAGTCATTTCTATATGTTGTATATGTTGTGATACAATGAAGCCTTATTTGTGGATCATTTTACTTCTCGTCCCCCCCATGTTCATGTTCTTTGCCGCTGGCCGTCTGTGCCCCCTGTTTATGGATGCAGCGGCCCCCCGCTCCTCACACTTCAGTTCCTTCATCTCACCATTATTTTCTTGCGTTCACCGGTGCGTGAACTTTACGCCTTAAAGAGACATTAACAATAAAAATCTGAATAAACGAGATGGCAAACAATTAAACCAGGGAGTGTGAGAGGATGGGGGTAATTGTGCATTACTGTCCTGGAGCCCGGGCTCCTGCTGAGGCGTCACCGTGTGACAGGCCTGCGACCGCCTCGCTGCGCTTAACCTTGGTCATAGTAATCTCGCGGAGCCCCCGGCAGCGGTCATCGGGAGCCGTCAATCAGTCCCAGCTCAGGACACATCGGGGGGCCACAGAAACTATTAGAAAATAAGAAAACCAGGAGATGCACTGTGTGTATTGTAGCGAGAAAATAACCCGCGTAGACGAGGCGAACGCCTGGCGCGGCGCCACATTCGTAACCCTGATCCTTCTGAGATGGAGGATCGTCTTCACTAGAGAAATGCCTCATCTCTCCTTCACTAGACGTCTACGTAGATATTTATGGGAGACCCCACACTAGAGATAAGCGGCGCCGTCATTGAGAATTCTATTTTCTTCTCTTCATTGCATTAATAAATCTTTTTGTGACTGACCGGCCAGGAAATGACAGGATCATGTAGCCTTATCATGGATATAATGTCACATCGGCAGGGGTCGGCGGGTTTTCTCTCTTCATAGCGGGAATTATTTTGGACCAGTATGGTGATACTGACTGGGCACTGGGCCTCCTTCCCAGACATGTAGAGGGAGGGGCTTGGAGTCTAGTTTTATTACAAGCCCCTCCCCTTTGTCTATTTTCCGATTCTCTGTTAGGTCACTACTCATCGGTGTGAGTTTGTAGGTTGATGGAGCGTCTGTTGGGTCAGGTCCTTCCTCACAGACTCCTCTTACCTTCTGTGGTCACATTGTATCATTGGACTCTGCGTTCTGATTGGAGAATGTCTGAAATGTAACAGAAACGTGACAGCGACATTCCAAGGAGGTCACATGACACATTCCGCAACCACAGTCACATGACCACACAAAGGATGTCAATGTATCAAGGCTCTCTGCATAGGTCCCTAGTAATCCTATCAATTGGGTCTCGCGACCCTCGTGTGACCACCGCTCCATCCATTTCTATGAGTGTATAGACAGTGAGTAGAGTAGCGGTCACACATGTGCACTATAGGCTACACAGGGTCTTGGGACCCCCATTCTTGTGATTGGTGGGGATCTCAGCAGTCGGACCCCCAGTGATCTCACAATTAGGAGATAAATGTTGGTGCGAAACATTGAATCTCTGACTTTTGTCCGTTTCGTCGGGATCCCGGACGGGATGCTCCGCCCTTCCTGAAGGACGATTATTTGTCATCAGATGATCCACCAATAAAACACAAAGTATCCATCATTAACCCTTTCCCCAGTGAAGCCTCGGAGTCCAGGGCAGCGGACTGTGACCCTGCGGCATCTTGCGTGTCATGTGACCCCCAGTTTGGTTACATTGTAACAATGGGACACATAACACAAGGTCTGCAATGTGCGGGTGCACAGGGCCGGGATGGCGCCTCCGCAGTAATGTGCGCCCTTCGCCGCGCAGTTTCCGCCTCTCGCAGACTCTTCTGGAAGCTCCGGGTCAGAGACACAAAGGTGACGTCCCTGATTGCAGCAAACAGCGCCATGTGTTGTAGGCTTGATGAATTAAGAGGACGCTGCCAGCGTAATTACAGCGTAACCCTCCAATAAAGAAAGGGCAGCGCTGATTAACTGCCGAATAATTGGGGCTGATTGATGGCTTCTCCGCTCTCCTCCAGCCTCTATGTGCCATTATTTTGCCTTTGGGCCTCATTTCTCCGCCGTTTGCTTCCACTTTTGTCATCAGCTGTAATTTATGAGAGAAGCCGGCAGCTCTGCAAGAGGAAAAGCCGAGAAATGGAAATCTCCGCACCCCAAGACGCCGTCCCTGGAAATGGCCGCAGGATGGCGGAGGGGCACTCGGCAGCTTCACCCTGAGGTCTGTAAAGATATGGTGACCCCAACTGGTGATGGCGCTACACAGAAGGTGAGAGGTGAGGTACTGGGGAAGAAGTGGCGGATGTATGCCCCCAATCACCAGATACCTGACCCCAGAGACCAAAGGCGAAGACACTGTCCGTCACCTCGGGCAAATATTCATTGTGGTGCCCTCAACTCAGAGCTCAGAGCCCCCAGGTCACATCATCTGCAAGCCCCCTGCACTTACTCCTGTCATTACTACATGTTATCCTGGCAAACAGACAGCAGGGGGCAGCACTAATGGTGATGTAAATTGTAAAGGATTTGGGAGAAGATAAACCAACACCTGCAGTCCTATGTAACACAACAGAAAACACAGTGATAACTCTCTGAGTACAGATAATGTAGTAGATGTCACGTGCAGTCCTATGTAACACCACAGATAACATACTGATAACTCTGAGTACAGATAATGTAGTAGATGTCACCTGCAGTCCTATGTAACACCACAGATAACAGTGATAACTCTCTGAGTACAGATAATGTAGTGGATGTCACCTGCAGTCCTATGTAACACCACAGATAACACAGTGGTAACTCTCTGAGTACAGATAATGTAGTAGATGTCACCTGCAGTCCTATGTAACACCACAGAAAACACAGTGATAACTCTGAGTACAGATAATGTAGTAGATGTCACCTGCAGTCCTATGTAACACCACAGATAACACAGTGATAACTGAGTACAGATAATGTAGTAGATGTCACCTGCAGTCCTATGTAACACCACAGATAACACAGTGATAACTCTCTGAGCACAGATAATGTAGTAGATGTCACCTGCAGTCCTATGTAACACCACAGATAACACAGTGATAACTCTGAGTACAGATAATGTAGTAGATGTCACCTGCAGTCCTATGTAACACCACAGATAACACAGTGATAACTCTCTGAGCACAGATAATGTAGTAGATGTCATCTGCAGTCCTATGTAACACCACAGATAGCACAGTGATAACTCTCCGAGTACAGATAATGTAGTAGATGTCACCTGCAGTCCTATGTAACACCACAGATAACACAGTGATAACTCTCTGAGTACAGATAATGTAGTAGATGTCACCTGCAGTCCTATGTAACACCACAGCTAACACAGTGATAACTCTCTGAGTACAGATAATGGAGCTGTCACCTGCAGTCCCATGTAACACCACAGATAACACAGTGATAACTCTCTGAGTACAAATAATGTAGATGTCACCTGCAGTCCTATGTAACACCACAGATAACACAGTGATAACTCTCTGAGTACAGATAATGTAGATGTCACCTGCAGTCCCATGTAACACTCCAGCCTGTGGTCTGTTTCCCTTTTCCCTAGTGTTTAATGGTTTTTTTGTGTGACTTCTTTGTTTTGTTATTGTGACAGTGAGGGGCGCTCGGTGAGCACCGGGGGGCACAGCCGGCGGGAAGATTGATGTCTGCTTGCTGAACCTGATTTATAAGTCGGGGTGCGGAGGCCGGAGGAGAAGGACATTGATATCTTGCCGGGGAGAACACAGACAGACGCTTCGGAGTGAAGGCAAGGAAGGAATGGCGAGCTGTCACCGCTGCCAGCTGACGTCTTCCGGATGATGTGCCCTCCAGTCAAGGGCATCGCTGCCCGCAGCTCCGCGGCTGCCAGTACAATGCCGCCTCCTCCTCCTCACTGAGAGGGACTGATCTGGAGTGATGGAACGCCCAGATGAATATTTACACATCAGCAGATCAGGAATGATCCAATTAGTGCGATTCCAGGTTCCTGCAGCCACATTCCTGAGATCTGATACATTTCTTACTATAAACCTCATTGTAATTACAGGAGCACTGGAGGCCATTCCTGGAGGCCCTTACTGGAGGTCATCACTGGAGGCCATTCCTGGAGGCCCTTACTGGAGGTCATCACTGGAGGCCATTACTTCGTCTTACAATGCTCCTTCATCTCACCACCTTACAACATCTTTACATGATGCAGCATTAATGCACTATAAACTTAGGGGAAAAGGCCAAGTGTTGTAATACTGTAGCGATCTGGTGCTGCATCATGCCTCCAGTCACATCCAGAGCTGCGCTCAAAATTCTGTCACTGCTTTATGTTCTATTCTAGTCACATCCAGAGCAGAGTTTGTGATTTTGTTGATTTTCTGCAGGATTTCAATTTGCAAGACCTCAAGTTTCACTACTGCCCCCTGCTGGGGAATGATAGTATTTTTCATGTAGTGCTTTGGAGAAGTTATGGAAAGTCAGTTCCCAAAATACCAGGATAAGGGCAAAATATTCTGAGAGCTGGGATGTGCCCTCCTTGCCTGCGCTCTCCTTGCCTGCGCTCTCCTTGCCTGCGCCCTCCTTGCCTGCGCGCTCCTTGCCTGCGCCCTCCTTGCCTGCGCCCTCCTTGCCTGCGCTCTCCTTGCCTGCGCTCTCCTTGCCTGCGCCCTCCTTGCCTGCGCGCTCCTTGCCTGCGCTCTCCTTGCCTGCGCCCTCCTTGCCTGCGCTCTCCTTGCCTGCGCTCTCCTTGCCTGCGCCCTCCTTGCCTGCGCGCTCCTTGCCTGCGCTCTCCTTGCCTGCGCTCTCCTTGCCTGCGCCCTCCTTGCCTGCGCGCTCCTTGCCTGCGCTCTCCTTGCCTGCGCCCTCCTTGCCTGCGCTCTCCTTGCCTGCGCTCTCCTTGCCTGCGCCCTCCTTGCCTGCGCGCTCCTTGCCTGCGCCCTCCTTGCCTGCGCTCTCCTTGCCTGCGCCCTCCTTGCCTGCGCTCTCCTTGCCTGCGCTCTCCTTGCCTGCGCTCTCCTTGCCTGCGCTCTCCTTGCCTGCGCTCTCCTTGCCTGCGCTCTCCTTGCCTGCGCCCATCTTCACAGAATCAGGGCAGCGCCGAGTACAACCTGATAAATGAGAATAAGAGAAGTAATGAGCAACAATGTATATAATACTGTATATACGTAGATGAGCGGAGCTGCCAGAAAGAGAATTCATCGGAGTCACCCAAATCCGTCCGGGAAATCGGAAAACAGGAAAGTAATAAAGTATAATTGTAATGTATTATGGTAATCACTGAATTCCAGTTTCTCTTTTCTTCCACTTTTTTTTTTTTATTTTGGCAGGGGGAAACATAGTGATTGAGATTGGTTTGTCCGAGTAGTGGACAACCCCTTTAATGCTTCAGCTTTGTGGAACCAGTTTGGGGAAGACCGTTCTCTGTCCCCCATGACTGTGCGTCCAGGGCACAAGAGCCATATAGGCATGGCACAGAGCCCGGACCACCTACCCATCCAACACCTGAGATTGAGATCCCGGCCTCCCCCCAATATCAGGGTCTGACACTGTAATAGGGTGCAGGGTTGAGTATGTCACCACGGAACAGACAGACCAACTGTTGGGGGGAATTTATTAAGAAGGACAATATTCTCCTCGCAGGGAGAAAACAGTAGAAAATGAACTGAAAAGATAACGGTGCAAAATATGGGAGTCAAACAGTGTAACAGAATTAAGCGGGATTTCTTGAGAAAAAGAACACTTATCAGTCTGATGAGGACTTGCTTGAAGGGTCGTCTTCTCCAATGTAGGCGCCGAGAAACAGCGGCACTTGTCCTCCCTCTGTTGTCCGTGGGCTGAGTAGTCTCTAGGAGCCCGCTGCCTGGGGTTTCGGGAGTTAATGTGCTGTGGCCTTAAGCTCGTCTGAAGACAGTTCTTTCATATGACTAAAAAACCTAAATTTGTATTGTAGAAATTTGGGCTGTCAATATCAAAGACTGCAGCTGGGCTCTATATGTCAGAGGCTGCTGCTGGGCTGTATATATATATATATATATATATATATATATATATATATATATATATATATATATATATATATATATATATATATATATATATATATATATATAGGGCTGCTGCCGGGCTGTATATATCGAAGGCTGTTGCTGTGCTGGCTGTATATAGAATAGAAGCTGAGGGGCTGTATAAAGTGTATACACAGCACTATACTGTAAACAGGTCCACACTATATACAGTGCCTTGCGAACGTATTCGGCCCCCTGGAACTTTTCAACCTTTTCCCACATTTCATGCTTCAAACATTGAAGATACTAAATGTACATTTTTGGTAAAGAATCAACAACAAGTGGAACACAAATGTGAAGTTGAACGAAATTTATTGGTTATTTTAAATTTTTGTGGAAATTCAAAAACTGAAAAGTGGGGTGTGCAATATTATTCGGCCCCATTAACTTAATATTAATACTTTGTTGCGCCACCTTTTGCTGCGATTACAGCTGCAGTCTCTTGGGGTATGTGTCTATCAGTTATGTACAGCGAGAGACTGAAATTCTTGCCCATTCTTCCTTGGTAAACAGCTCAAGCTCAGTGAGGTTTGATGGAGATCGTTTGTGAACAGCAGTTTTCAGCTCCTTCCACAGATTCTCGATTGGATTGAGGTCTGGACTCTGACTTGGCCATTCTAACACCTGGATATGTTTATTTGTGAACCATTCCATTGCAGATTTTTCTTTATGTTTGGGATCATTGTCTTGTTGGAAGACAAATCTCCGTCCCAGTCTCAGGTCTTTTGCACACTCCAACAGGTTTTCTTCAAGAATGGTCCTGTATTTGGATCCATACATGTTCCCATTAATTTTAACCACCTTCCCTGTCCCTGCTGAAGAAAAGCAGGCCCAAACCATGATGTTGCCACCACCATGTTTGACAGTGGGGATGGTGTGTTCAGGGTGATGAGCTGTGTTGCCTTTACGCCAAATATATTGTTTGGCATTGTTGCCAAAAAGTTCGATTTTGGTTTCATCTGACCAGAGCACCTTCTTCCACGTTTAGTGTGTCTCCCAGGTGACTTGTTGCAAACTTTAAATGACACTTTTTATGGATATCTTTGAGAAATGGCTTTCTTCTTGCCACTCTTCCATAAAGGCCAGATTTGTGCAGTGTACGACTGATTGTTGTCCTATGGACAGACTGTCCCACCTCAGCTGTAGATCTCTGTAGTTCATCCAGAGTGATCATCGGCCTCTTGGCTGCATCTCTGATCAGTCTTCTCCTTGTTTCAGATGAAAGTTTAGAGGGACGGCCGGGTCTTGGTAGATTTGCAGTGGTATGATACTCCTTCCATTTCAATTTGATCGCTTGCACAGTGCTCCTTGGGATGTTTAAAGTTTTGGAAATCATTTTGTATCCAAATTCGGCTTTATACTTCTCCACAACAGTATCACGGACCTGCCTGTTGTGTTCCTTGGTCTTCATGATGCTCTCTGTGCTTCAAACAGAACCCTGAGACTATCACAGAGCAGGAGCATTTATACAGAGACTTGATTACACACAGGTGGATTATATTTATCATCATTAGGCATTTAGGACAACATTGGATCATTCAGAGATCCACAATGAACTTCTGGAGGGAGTTTGCTGCACTGAAAGTAATGGGGCCGAATAATATTGCACGCCCCACTTTTCAGTTTTTGTATTTCCACAAGAATTTTTAATAACCAATACATTTCGTTCAACTTTACAATTGTGCAATTGTGTTCCACTTGTTGATTCTTCACCAAAAATTTACATTTGGTATCTTTATGTTTGAAGCATGATATGTGGGAAAAGGTTGAAAAGTTCCAGGGGGCCGAATACTTTTGCAAGGCACTGTACATACAGTAAACACAGACACACTGTAATACAGGATATAGTGTGGACCTGTATATACAGTATGGTACTGTGTAGGACAGGAGCTGCAAGAAAGATACACAGACAGACACACACAGACAGACAGAGACCATACTCACCCACCGCGACACTGTGAAGACTGAACCACTTCACCTCTGAATCTTCAGTGACTGAATATCCAGAGTGAAGTCCTGCCGTGCTCCGCGGTGGAGAATCCTCTTCTCACGCCGTCATCGTGGCTCTGCCTCCTTCCTCGAAGGTAGCTGAACAAACTCTTATCTCATCTAATCTGAGGGACCGATCATATAGCTGAATGTGTAGCGCCTAGAAGCTTCTGTTGGGATCGGAGAAGGCTGCCACATGCCATAAGCTAAGCATTAGGTACAGGGAGGGCACTAAGGAAGTCTGGCTAGGCTAGCCTGGTCAGTGGATGCTGACGCAGGTCAGGTGCCATGACTCTGCCGCTCTGCGCCAGCCACTGAGATGTAGGACCGTAACCAAGTCCCTACACTTTCAATAGTTTCTCTTTTGTTAAATGTTCCTTATCATTAGAAACGGTTCACAGCAAAGAGACATGTATTTTATATGTTTTGAGACATTTTTCCCTATATTGGTGGGAGGCCCCCGCTTGGTGGGTGGCCCAGGGCCCGGGCCCCTTGGGCCCCGCGCCCTAAATCCGGGCCTGACTGTAGGCCACCGTTTTCTGCACTTCTGAAAAGAATTACATCACTGAACAGAGGCCAGACGGAGTCCAGAGTAACTCTGCTGCCTCATTATAGTGAATGGATCCCTTGGGGGTGTCACGTCACACAGAGATTTAGATGGAAACCCCAATGTAAGTGCTCGGCATAGAGCGCCAGATAACTGTGATCCAAAACGTTATGTAAAATGTTCCCAATAAAAGCTTCAACTCAATCCACAAAAAAGCAAGTCCCCACTCAGGTGTGTCATCTGTTAACAGAAATATAGGGGTCTTCCACGTTACTGGAAGCACGAAGGCTCTGGAAAAGCAAAATGGCTCCTCACCCTCTAAAAGAAATTCAGCAAATTCTCCGCTCCCAAATCCAAATGCCCCCCTTTCCTTCTGAGCCCCAGTATGCCTATACATTTAGTGTCCACATGTTTGGCATTTCTGTAGTGATTAGAGCCCGCCTAATTAACATGTGCGTGTTTCCAGAAGCACAGGCTGGGCATAATGTACTGGTGACTGCAACGTAGTGGTCACTAGGGTTGAGCGACTTTTATTTTTATAGGATCGGGTCGGGTTTCACGAAACCCGACTTTCTCAAAAGTCGGGTCGAGTGAAATCGGCCGATCCTATAAAAAAGTCGGGGTCGGGGTCGCCGAAACACGAAACCCAATGCAGTGCAATGGGATACTATGGTTCCCAGGGTCTGAAGGAGAGGAAACTCTCCTTCAGGCCCTGGGATCCATATTAATGTGTAAAATAAAGAATTAAAATAAAAAATATTGATATACTCACCTCTCCGACGCAGCCTGGACCTTACCGCTGGTAACCGGCAGCCTTCTTTGCTTAAAATGAGCGCTTTCAGGGCCTTAGATGACGTCACGGCTTGTGATTGGTCGCGGCCGCCCATGTGACCGCCAAGCGACCAATCACAAGCCGTGACGTAATTCTCAGGTCCTAAATTCCTAGAATTAGGAATTTAGGACCTGAGAATTACGTCACGGCTTGTGATTGGTCGCGTGGCGGTCACATGAGCGGCACGCGACCAATCAGAAGCCTGACGTCATGGAAGGCCGTAAACGCGCTCATTTTAAGCAAAGAAGGCTGCCGGTTACCAGCGGCGATGTCCAGGGGCCTCCGGAGAGGTGAGTATATCAATATTTTTTAATTGAATTCTTTATTTTACACTTAAATGTGGATTCCGATACCGATTTCCGATATCGCAAACATATCGGAACTCAGTATCGGAATTCCGATACCAGATTCAGAAGATCGCCGACCTCATGGCCGACCCCACACAGGGGTCGGGTCGGGTTTCATGAAACCCGACTTTGCCAAAAGTCGGCGACTTCTGAAAATGGCCGACCCGTTTCTCTCAACCCTAGTGGTCACTACAATGTACTGGCAGTTTGCAATTTATTCTCAGCAACATCCACTGCTGCTATATTTCTGGGAAACATCCATGGAATCAAAATCATCACTACATCTATATAATTGTCTAAGGGTCACTTCCGTCTGTCTGTCTGTCTTTCTGTCTGTCTGTCACGGATATTCATTGGTCGCGGCCTCTGTCTGTCATGGAAATCCAAGTCACTGATTGGTCGCGGGAAAACGGCCACGACCAATCAGCGACGGGCACAGTCCGGCGGCAAAATGGCCGATCCTTACTCCCCGCAGTCAGTGCCCGCTCCATACTCCCCTCCACTCAGCCCTCACACAGGGTTAATGGCAGTGGTAACGGACCGCGTTATGCCGCGGGTAATGCACTCCGTTACCGCTGCTATTAACCCTGTGTGACCAACTTTTTACTATTGATGCTGCCTATGCGGCATCAATAGTAAAAAGATCTAATGTTAAAAATAATAAAAAAATAAACCTTGACCGGCCTTGACCGCTCCATGAATTGCGGTCTCGCGAGATGATGACGTAGCGGTCTCGCGAGACCGCTACGTCATCATCTCGCGAGACCGCAATGCACTCTTGGGACCGGAGCGCGCGAGTAAACCGGTAAACGCTTCGCCTGGATCCGGTGCCAACGGAAGGTGAGTATAGAACTATTTTTTATTTTAATTCTTTTTTTAACAGGGATATGATGCCCACATTGCTATATACTGCGTGGGCTGTGCAATATACTACATGGGCTGTGCAATGTACTACGTGGGCTGTGCAATATACTAATATACTACGTGGGCTGTTCAATATACTGCGTGGGCTGTGCAATGTACTGCGTGGCCTGTGCAATATACTATGTGGGCTGTGCAATATACTGCGTGGGCTGTGCTATATACTACGTGGGCTGTGCAATATACTATGTGGGCTGTGAAATATTCTACGTGGGCTGTGCAATATACTGCGTGGACTGTGCAATATACTGCGTGGGCTGTGCAATGTACTACGTGGGCTGTGCAATATACTGCGTGGGCTGTGCAATATACTGCGTGGGCTGTGCAATATACTGCGTGGGCTGTGCTATATACTACATGGGCTGTGCAATATACTACGTGGGCTGTGTTATACACTACGTGGCCTGTGTTATACACTATGTGGGCTGTGTTATACACTACGTGGCCTGTGTTATACACTACGTGGGCTGTGTTATACACTACGTGGGTTGTGTTATATACTGCGTGCGTGGGCTGTTATATACTACGTGAGCTGTGTTATATGCTACGTGGGCTCTTATAAACTACGTGGCTGTGTTATATTCTATGTGGGCTGTTATACACTCCATAGGCTGTGCTATATACTACGTGGCTGTGCTATATACTCCGTGGGCTGTGTTATATACTACGTGGCTGTGCTATATACTTCGTGGCTGTGCAATATACTACGTGGCTGTGAAATATACTACGTGGCTGTGCTATTTACTACTTGGGCTGTTATATACTACGTGGCTGTGCTATATACTACATGGCCAGCTGCAAACAGTGACAGGCGCAGTCCGGCGCGGGATTTGAACCACTCTTCGCTAATTGGCCGTGGCCGGCCGAATCCTGTGTATTCAATGTATTATTCTAAAATCTTCATAAATAAACTACATACATATTCTAGAATACCTGATGCATTAAGGCCCCGTCTCACTTAGCGACGCTAAAGCGATCCCGACAACGATACGACCTGTCAGGGATCGTTGCTGCGTCGCTATGTGGTCGCTGGTGAGATGTCAAACAGTGAGATCTTCCCAACGATCGCTGCTGTGATCTCACTGTTTGACATCTCACCAGCGACCTGTAGCGACCTGTACAACGATGTCACATGGGAGCTATTATGACGATTCAGTGTCTGAGTCGTCAACGAGGTCGTTGTTAAGGTGTCAAACACAGCGATGTGTGCTACCCAGCGGGACCTCAACGATCAAAAAAAGGTCCAGGCCATTCCGACACGACCAGCGATCTCACAGCAGGGGCCTGGTCGCTGCTACGTGTCACACATAGCGAGATCGCTACTGAGGTCGCTGTTGCGTCACAAAACTTGTGAATCGGGCCACCATCTAGTCTGTAGATAAATTCCCAAAGGGTTAGACTGCAGCGACCCAACAAAACTATTCTCCCACAAAGTGATGCCACACATAGATATTTCAAAATATAACTCCTTTATTTTTAAGGCATAACTTGCTCATATCAAATTCAATATTTTCTTTTGGCTTAAAATTAAGGTCGCAGCTTAAAACCGGCAAAAATTAGCCAACCAATCGGGTGTAGGGAGATTGTCTGCCTTCCGGACTCCCGGTGCAGGTATCATCACCACCATAATCTCCACCCATTCCGCGGCTGCAACTGAAAGAAAAACCACAAACTCAAGGGAGGGAGGGAGGGAAAACAGGTCCGGGTCCAAGTGAGGGGATCCGGAAGGAGCAATGAGGCGCGCCCGCCCCTTTTTGAATTAAGGCCACACCCTCCAGCGACCCGGCCTCCAGGAACTAGTGCCGTCACCCCGTGGGAGACTGGGTGAGAGCCACGTCAGGGCCCTGCAGTCAGGGGACAGCGGAACCGCAGTGTCCCACAGACTGCAGCGACCCAACAAAACTATTCTCCCACAAAGTGACGCCACACATAGATATTTCAAAATATAACTCCTTTATTTTTAAGGCATAACTTGCTCATATCAAATTCAATATTTTCTTTTGGCTTAAAATTAAGGTCGCAGCTTAAAACCGGCAAAAATTAGCCAACCAATCGGGTGTAGGGAGATTGTCTGCCTTCCGGACTCCCGGTGCAGGTATCATCACCACCATAATCTCCACCCATTCCGCCACAGAGTAGCCCGTGACACGTGCTACGACCCACCCAAAGAATGGAGCGCCTGAAACACACCTTCCCGCAGCCCGTCCAGGAAGATATCCAAACCGGCGTCATTAAGATGTACCCCATCCGATAAGAGAAAACTAGAATTATCCCCCTCCAATCGGTGGTGCCTCACCACCACACCATTCTTAAACCGAACAAATCGAGATATCCGCTGGTTTAACGTGCGTCTAGATCTTTCCATGGCGCCCAGTTCCCTGGCGCCGCGCCAAACCAATCTAGGGATTAAATCGGACCAAACTAAACGCATCACTGGGAAGAAACCTGGCAGTTTGTCCAAATCAGCTCTCATCAGGGTCAGCAGCTCGGCGAGAGGAAAAGAGGCCAGATCGTTCCCTCCGGCGTGAATAACCACCACTGTCGGGGAGGACGCTACTCTTGCGATACGCACGACTTCCGGAAGGACTTGGGACCACGTCAGACCCCTCGTTCCACGCCAGATGACGTCCATTCCTGTAAGACCAAGCGAACGACCTCTGGGGCATAACTCCGCACGCCGTGCTGCCCAATATATGTAAGAATGGCCCACCATCCATATGCTGGGCCGCATGCCATCTGAAACCAAGACAAAAGTGTTGTTAAGCAAGGTGAAGAATCAAAAACTGCAAAAAACAAAACAAAAACACCGTCCGCAATCCGCATAGTCGTATAATCTTGACGAACACCATCACAGCACTAATTCGGGCCTGATATACCTGGAGAAACAACGAGACCTCCATCTCCCCACCCTCTGAATATCCAACTCAAAAAGACCCGCCCTGGAAGCTTCCGTTGCCGCGCCGATCCTAAAAGAATGTGGACCAAAGTCTGTCGCGGGAAGACCTAAAAACGAAAGCGCGTGTCGAAGGACGGCTAAAAACTGGCACGAAAAAAGAGGAGAACCGTTTTCGTGGATGAAGAATTGTGGCCCGCTACTCCTGACCTGCATGTAACATTTTATCAATGCTAATGGGCAAATTGCCCCTTCGATGGCAAAAAGGGGGAACCAAGTGCCCCTACCTTCCTGGTCGGTTTTGGATCTGCGCACCCTCACCCTCAAACCGTTGTCGCAAATCACTATGTCGTCTAGCTGCAGGCCGCCTGCCCTGAAACGGAACGAGGGGAGTATCTCGCTGACCCGCATGGCCCCGAAAAAAGCCAACCCGAAAGCCGCTGAAATCAACGAAGCTTCGTAAACGGAGTCGCAAACAGTAACCGAAACCTTGACCAAATTGGACAGGAGAGAGAAGGAGATGGGCCTCCTTTGGTCGCTCCGCACACTTGCCCGATGCCAGCCTTTCAGCACTTGTCCGACCAAGAAATGCTTAGTGGAATCGGGCCAACCACAAAGTTTAAAATGAAAAGCCACGCCCGATATGTGGTTACGCGCTACTGCCCCCGAAACCCCCGAGGCCTGCAAGCACGCTAGGAAATCCAAAGTAACCTGAAGTCTCAGGCAATCCGAACTACCTACCGGTTTCTCACCTGCCAAACTACACCACTCATCCCATGCCTTACCGTATGCTTTCCAGGTGGAGGGAGCGATGGAAGACCTTAACAGAGGCATCAACTCTCCAGGACATCCCAGACCGAACGAGGGCATTCCAGGATTCGCTGTTGTTCCTTCAACTGCCGACCATATTGCACCTGTGAATCAGATTGAAGATTAACATCCGTAAAGCAATCGATCATACTGTTACAGGGGCTCGCCGTTAACCATGTGTTGGTCTCCAAACATTTTAAAACCGTGAATCCAATGACCTTTATGACCGGTAAAGAGGAAGAGGACGGGAAATTAATGGCATGTATAGCCCTGTCCGTTCTGAGCTGCAGACGGATACGTTTGTTGCATAGAAACTGACCCCAAAGCTCCATGGCTGCCGCCAGGGGGAACAACTTGGTTAGAACCGGGTCCTGAATCCAAGCTCTGACCACCCAAGATTCAGGCCATGTGTCAACACACGTCTGATCCCTGAAACTGACCCGGAAACCCTTCTCGTCCGCTGAAACCAAACTAAGGCCCAATCTGTCGCCATCGCATTCATCCTCCTGAAAACACGTTTTGCCGTTGTAAGAGAAGAGAAAACGCTGCCATATGATCAGATCACTAATCCTGTGGTGAGGTAGCCGTACTCCTCTCGTGGCCAGGATCAACCTGCGGGAGAAGATTCTGCCCATAGGCATAATCTTGCAGGCAAAATTCAGGGATCCAAGGAGAGATTGCAGTTGGACCAGGGTTACCTTGCCGACCGCTAAACACCCCGCGATTAGGTCTAACAGCTTAACAATCTTGTCTTGGGGCAATCTAAATTCCATGGCGACCGAGTCGATTTCGATCCCGAGGAAAGTGATTACCGAGACAGGACCGATTGTTTTCTCAGAGGACAGGGGGACTCCGAAATGGGACATGACGTCCTTAAATTGGACCAAGGCCTGAGAGCACGACTCCGAATTAGCCGGACCCACGAGTAAAAAATCATCGAGGTAGTGCGTAATTGATGGTAAGCCCGACACCTTGCGAGCAACCCATTCTAGAAATGTACTAAACATTTCGAAATAATGGCAGGAAATTGAGCAACCCATAGGGAGACATGTGTCGAAGTAGTATTTGCCCTCGAACATGGCTCCTAGCAAGTGGTAGCATTCGGGGTGAACCGGGAGCAGCCGGAACGCAGACTCGATATCTGATTTGGCCATGAGCGCACCTGGCCCAGCTTTTCTGACCATTTCGACGGCTCTGTCGAAAGGTATATACGTTACCGCAGTGTCGTCGCCGGGGATGCCATCGTTCACTGATCTGCCTTTTGGGTAGGACAGATGGTGGATTAGCCGGTATTTACCCGGTTCTTTCTTGGGAACAATGCCCAACGGGGAAACACGTAAGTTATAAAAGGGGAGGGCCTCGAAAGGGCCCCGGAAGCGACCTGCTTGGATTTCCTTAACCAATTTGTCATGTAAGATAAACGGGAAATCCCTGGCCGATTTTAAATTAGGGGACGACTGGGGTTTATTTGAAAAAACGAAAGGGATGAAGAAACCGAAAGAAAAAACGAAACTTAGCTGTGCTGCAGCCGGTTTATTGGGGTATCTGGCCAGCCACGGATCCATGTTTTTTACGCTCACCGGTGTCAGATGGTTCACCCCCTGCGGATGTCTTACTGCTATTTGTTTTCTGAGGGGGTCTGGAGCATTTTGATGCAGAGTGGGTTCCACCGCACACGGAGCATTCATGCTTGTATTTGCACAAACCATAAAATTTGCATTGACCCTCGTTGAACAGCCAACATGTGCCAGGTCTTCGTATGACCGCCGACCCTGCGTTGTTGGACGGGCCGGCGGGCGACCCGGGAAAGGGCTGCAGGGTCTTCTGAGCCATCATCAATCGCAACCATGAATCGGTGGCTTTTACACCCCACCCCAAGTGTGGGTTGACAGCTAGCCGGCGGCGGAAATCTTCGTCATATTTCCACCACGCCGAGCCGCCATGAGACTTATATGAACTGTAGATGCTGTCCATATAAATGAAGAGCTCGGAACAGCGTTCCGGATGTTTCTCTCCCATCACCCAGCCTAGGACCGCGAAAGCCTGCAACCAGTTGTTAATAGTTTTGGCTACCTTCGGCTTCCTGTCGTAGGCTCTTTCGCCCACACGTCTCTCCTTATCCACCGAGTGCTGCTCGGTGGATACGAGGGACCAAATGTCGACGAACTCGTTAGCCCAGATTTGCTCCTTAACGCTAGTGTCGAGGTGTGACCCTAGGGGTGGAACGCCACAAAACAGGCCATCTTTGTAAATATCTGGGCGAGCGGGGGGTGGTGGTTGTGGCGTTGCCGTGGGTTGCAGCAATCTGGGATTTACAAAAATCCTACCGTAGCCCGTACTAAAAGGGGTCGTGTCAGCTACAGTACCCGTATTGCCCTTATCACCGCCCAAAGCCCCAGTAAAAGCGTACTCACCGAGCTGCGTACTTGGTTCCAAACGACTCTGTTCCTGTGCTCCATGGGTGGTAGCCCTTCGCTGTTCGATCCGGGACGTAGACCTGTGTTGTGAAGAATTGTGGCGACGAGACCGGCTGGACGAACTATCCAACGAGGATGGCGAGCGCCACCTTGACGCCCTAGACCGCCTGCTGCGACGGCTGGATCGGGACCTATGGGAAAGACCCCTGCTACCATAGCGCTCCCTGCGCCTTTTTCGGCGACGACGACTATGTTCGGATGACGAAGAAGAGGAGGGGCTGCACGCGGAGCGGTTACTCGCGCTCTGAACGCCAACCAGAGCCGAGGTGCCAGCACCCTGTATGGGAGGTCCGACATCGGTTGCCGCCAGCAATAAGCCTGCCGCGGCGTTCTGATGCTCTCCCGTTCCTGCTGCTAATTGTGATTGAGCTAGTTGCCCCCAGTAATAAGAGGAGGGGGTGTTGTAATAATCACTGGGAATGAGGGAAAGGGGGACTCGACTCTAACCCCTGTGTGCCCAGCCCCCGGTTGCTGCCCCAATACAGAGGCAGAATGTACCTGCTGCTGGGACGCCGACCCAACCTCCCACCCCCTCCCTGTATTATTACAATTGCCTCCCAAAGGTTGTGGAGTGGGGGGAAACAATTCCCGAGATTCCCCCCTCACTTCGGCCTCCTGCGACGAGGCAGAAGCCGCTGACCCCTGGACACCCCCCACCCCAGCTATCACCAATGACCCCGGCACTGATGCGGTGCCCAAAGGCTGAAGCTGCGTGCCTCCTCCCCGAGGAATTAAGGAAACCGCAGGAGCGGCGCCAACAGTTTTTTGGGTGGCCCCTTCCTGCGCCTGCCCGACCGCTGCTGCCGCGTTATGCTGCCTACCCTCGTGTAAGGACGCGAGCGCGCTTGAACCGCACGCGCTCCTTTTTGAAAATAATGGCGGGCTCAAGCATGCCGGCGGCCGGGAGGCTCTAACAGATCGCCGCCCGCCCGACGGCAACGCCTGGCTCGCGACAGGAAGGGAGCCGCTCACGGCTAATAACGCCGCCAGTCACCCGCTGCCCTCCCTGTTTATCTTCTCCCTCACCGCCTCCTGGAGCGGGTCCATGATACCGGCAGCCCCAAAACAGGTCCGGGTCCAAGTGAGGGGATCCGGAAGGAGCAATGAGGCGCGCCCGCCCCTTTTTGAATTAAGGCCACGCCCTCCGGCGACCCGGCCTCCAGGAACTAGTGCCGTCGACCGGGTGAGAGCCACGTCAGGGCCCTGCAGTCGGGACAGCGGAACCGCAGTGTCCCACATTATCAGGCTTGGACTGGCCCACTGGAGAACCGGAGGATTCTCCGGTGGGCCCAGGCACTGACACCTGCTGGCATACTGGCCAGCAGCTGCCTAGGGCCCCACTGCTCCAGAGGCCCCCAGCCAGTGGCTATAGGGCCCCGAGTCAAGGGGGCCCTCCCTGTGCCAGCATAGCAGCAGCTGGTGACAGGATCCTGTCCCCACTGCTAAAGCAAAATGAATATTCACGCTTCCCCACACTCCTATGGGCGTGGAGAGGCGTGAATACCATTTTTTAATAGCGGGCAGCATTAGCCGCAGGGTGCAGCTAACACTGCCCGCATGTAAAGCCCCACCACCGCACACACACTCACTCACAAAGCAACGCACACCCACACACACACACAGTACTGCACATATACACACACATGCAGGCACACAGACTCACACAGAGCAGCTCACCTTCCGGCGTCCTGCTTCCTGTCTGAGACAGCCCAGCTGGATGACGTCATCATCCAGCGTGCTGTCTCAGACAGAAAGCTTCCAGCGAGGAAGAGTCTGCTGGGATGAGCTGCTGCTGCGGGGAGGTGAGCTGTGCTGTGTGCCTCCGTGTGTGTGTGTGTGAGTGTGTCTGTGCCTGCGTGTGTGTGCCTTCGTGTGTGTGAGTGTGTGTGTGACTGCGTGTGTGCGTGTGTGTGATATGAGCTGCGGTGAGGTGTGTGTGTGGTGGTGAAGGACAATGATATTCGTGGGGGGAAACGATGGAGGTGATGGGCAATGATGGTGGTGGGGGAGACAATGATGGAGGTGATGGGCAATGATGGTGGTGTGGGGAGACAATGATGGAGGTGATGGGCAATGATGGTGGGGAGGCAATGATGGAGGTGATGGGCAATGATAGTGGTGATAGGCAGCGATGGAGGGGAGGCAATGATGGAGGTGATGGGCAATGATGGTGGTGGGGGAGGCAATGATGGAGGTGATAGGCAATGGAGGTGATAGGCAATGATGGTGGGGATGCAATGATGGAGGTGATGGGCAATGATGGTGGTGGGGGAGGCAATGATGAAAGGTGATGGGCATTGATGGAGGTGATAGGCAATGGAGGTGATAGGCAATGATGGTGGGGAGGCAATGATGAAGGTGATGGTCAATGGTGGTGGGGCAGGCAATGATGGAGGTGATGGGCAATGATGGAGGTGATGGGCAATGATGGTGGTGGGGAAGGCAATCATGGAGGTGATAGGCAATGATGGTGGGGAGGCAATGATGGAGGTGATGGGCAATGATGGAGGTGATAGGCAATGATGGTGGGGATGCAATGATGGAGGTGATGGGCAATGATGGTGGTGATAGGCAATGATGGTGGGGAGGCAATAATGGAGGTGATGGGCAATGATGGTGGTGGGGGAGGCAATGATGGAGGTGATAGGCAATGGAGGTGATAGACAATGATGATGGGGAGGCAATGATGGAGGTGATGGGCAATGATGGTGGTGGGGGGAGGCAATGATGGAGGTGATGGGCAATGATGGTGGAGGGGGAGGCAATGATGGAGGTGATGAAATGGACAATGATGGTGGGGGAGGAGGCAATGATGCAGGTGGTGGAATGGGCATTGATGGAGGTGGTGGGGGAGAAGGCAATGATGGAGGTGGTGATGAGGACAATGATGGGGGTGGAGAGGGGCTGCATTATACTTTATGAGGGGGCTACATTATATTCTGTGGGGGGACTGCATTATTCTCAGGGGACTACACTATATTATATTATGGGGGGCTACATCATACTATATGAGGGGGGTACGGTATACTCTATGGGGGGGCTGCATTATATTCTGTGGTGGGGCTGCATTATACTATATGAGGGGGGCTGCATTATACCCTATGAGGGTGCTACATTATATTCTATGGTGGGGACTGCTTTATACCTGAGGGGGTTGCATTATATTTTGTGGGGTGCTGCATTATATTCTATGAGAGGGGACTGCATTATATTTTATGAGGGGGCTACATTATATTCTGTGAGGGGGCTACCCCAACCCTTGCTACATAATTAAGACGTGAACTACCTTATATTATACCCTGATATTAGTGCTTTTTACCGCACAATTGGTGGTCTTGTATCTATTTCTATGTAGCTACATAGTGGGCCCCAAGAATGATTTTCTCTGGTGGGCCCAAGGTGCTCCAGTCCGACGCTGGTAATAATTTTCAAAATGGAGTCACTTGAGGGGGGATTCTTCTTTTCTAGCACTTAGAGGCTCTGTATATGGAGTCTGCAAACTATTCTAGGAAAATCTGCGTTCCAGGAGGCAAATAGCGCTCCGACCCTCCTGAGTCTCGCCATGTGGCTAAGCAGTACCGTACAGACAAATATAGGGTATTTCTAAATTCAGCAGAAATTGTGGGACAAATTCTGGTGCCATTTTTACCCATTTCCTAGTATGAAAATGTAAATTTTGGGGCTAACACAATCTTGATGGTAAAAAAGTAAATTATATTTTCTTCACTGACCAATGGTATAAAAGTCTGTGACACATCCGTGGTGTCAATATAATCCTGCACCCCTAGATGAATGTATTGAGAGGTTTACTTGGTAAAATGGGGTCACCTATGGGGGTTTCTGCTGTTCTGGTACCTCAGGGGCTCTGTCAATATAACATGGCACCCTCAAACAAGTGCAGCAAAATCTTTACTGTAATGTGGTGCTACTTCCCTTATGAGCTTTGCAATGTGCATCAAAAGTGGTTTTTGACCACATATGGAATATCAGTGAACTCAGCAGAATTTGCACAACAAACTTTGAGGTCCATTTTCTCTTTTTGCCCTTGTGAAAATACAAAATTTGTTGCTAAAAAAAGATTTTTGTTGGAAAAATGTTATTTTTTTTGTTTTCACAGCTTTTTCTTTATAAACTTCTGTAAAGCTCCTGGGGGTTTAAGGTGCTCAATACACATCTAGATAAGTTCCCTAAGTCATCTAGTTTCCAAATTGGTGTCACTTGTGAGGGGTTTCCACTGTTTATGCACATCAGGGGCTCTCCAAACATGACATGGAAACCGCTAATTATGCCAGCAAATTTTACATTCAAAAAGTGAAATGGCGCTCCTTTCCTTCCGAGCCCTGCTGTGCGCCCAAACAGTAGATTTCCCCCACATATGGTGTATCGACATGCTCAAGACAAATTGCACAACAAATTGTATGGTCCATTTTCTCCTTTTACCCTTGCGAAAGTTTAAAAAAAAAACAGGTCTAAAGGAAATTTTTTGTGAAAGAAAAGTAAATGTTTATTTTTTTCCACATTTCAAAAATTCCTGTGAAGCACTCGAAGGGTTAATAAACTTCTTGAATGTGGTTTTGAGCACCTTGAGGGGTGCAGTTTTTAGAACGGTATGATTTTTAGGTATTTTCTGTCATATAGGCCCCTCAAAGTGACTTCAAATGTAAGGTGGTCCTTAAAAAAATGGTTTTGCAAATTTTGTCGTAAAAATGAGAAATCGCTGGTCAACTTTTAACCCTTATAACTTCCTAGCAAAAAAATTATGCTTCCAAAATTATGCTGATGTAAAGTTGACATGTGAAAAATTTTATATATTAACTATATTGTACAATATGACTCTCTGATTTAAGAGCATAAACATTAAAAGTTTAAAAATTGCGAATTTTTAATTTTTTTGCCAAATTTCCTTTTTTTTCACAAATAAACACAACTCATATCAAAGAAATGTTACCACTATAATGAAGTACAATATGTCACAAGAAAACATTCTCAGAATAAGTGGGAGACATTGAAGAGTTCCAGAGTTATGACCTCATAAATTGACAGTGATCAGAATTGTAAAAAATTGGCCTGAACAGGAAGGTGAAAACAGGATTCGGGGTGAAGGGGTTAATATTTATGGATATACAGCCCCAATTCCAAAAATGTTAGGCTGCTGTATAAGATGTAAAGAAAAAAAATACAATGATTTGGAAATATCTTATTGCGATGTTTTATTCACAGTGGAACATAGTTCAGAAGGTAAAACTTAGACATTTTTAACGAAAAGCTGAAAAATGAATTGGTACTAATGAAAACCAGCCGAAGGGCCAATATTCAAGTAAGTCACATGACTGTGCATAAAAAGCACGTGAGAGAGGTAGAGTCTCCCAGAAGCAAAGATGGTTGGAGTTTACCAATCTGAAAACAACTGTATCTAAATGTGCAATAATTTAAGAAAAATATTCCTTGATAGAAATTTACTTAGACTTTGAATATCGTCCATCTACAGCACAAAGTATCATCAAAACTGACTGAGATTCTGGAGAAATCCATGTGCACAATGGCAAGGCCGACGGACAGTATTGGACGTTTGTGATCTATGGACTCTCAGGCTACACTGCACTAAATACAGGTATGATTCAGTCATGCCCATCACTGCATGGACTCAGGAAAAATACCAGAAATCATTGTCTGTGATCATAGTCCTCATACACAAATGCAAGTTAAATTACTGTCATGTAAAGAAAATCCATGGCACAATCCAGGTACACTGCTGTCTTCGAAGAAAACAAAACTTATTTATAATGGATGGAGGAAAAATGGAAAACTGTTCTGTGGTCAGATGAGTCAGAATATGATAATATTTATGGAAACCTGGATGCTGTGTTCTGTGGACTCAGGAGGAGAGGGACCATCCAGCTTGTTACCGAGGAGAAGAACCATCCAGCTCGTTATTGAAGAGAGAAACCATCTTTCTTGTTATCTAGGATAGGGACCATCCAGCTGGTTATTGAGGAGATGGACCATCTAGTTTGCTATCAACGAGAGGGACCATGAAGCTTGTTATCGAGGAGAGGGACCATCCAGCTTGTTATCGAGTAGAGGGACCATGGAGCTTGTTATAGAGTAGAGGTACCATCCAGCTTGTTATCGAGGAGAAGGACCATCCAAATTGTTACCAGCACACAATTCACATCTCTGATGCATGGGGGGCATTAGTGTCTATGGCAGGTGCAGAGTCAATAAATGCAAAGAAGGGGTGCACTAATTGGGAAAATAAAAAACAAAAAGAGGTGTGCTCTACCTGGTCTATATATAGCAAGTACATGAAAAAAAGGAGAAAGATAGACCAGATGGAGTAGGCACAACCACAAATATATAAATGTCAAAAAAAGATAGATCCTTTATTATCACCTCACAAATTACCATAAAAACATTTAAAACACATAGAAAAAACAAAGAGTCACAACCCCACTCATGAATTACAATAGACCCCTAAGCCCCCAGATAGTCATGACAAAATATGGATACATAGGCAAACATGTATATACAATTATGTGCTGTACCCCTAAATGCACCCACACAACAATCCATGTTGTGAAAGTATCAAACCCCGACAGACATTCATCTGATAGCAAAAATGCAAATGTATATATATACATGAGAAAAGGAGAAAACTAGGAGTATATGGATATTTAAGTAGTAGAAAAATGCTTTATTTAAATAACATATAATTAACAAGCTTTGCAGCAAAATACAAAAAAGCACAAAACATGCATAATAGGTATATGAGACAAGGATGTTAAAAAGGAGTGGGTAACCCCCGGTGTGCACTCACAAAGACACCACCATACAGGACTACGTGTTGTGAAGACAGCTGCTCCAGGACACCTCTATTGCTATAATAGCACCAGACACGCCATGTGGTGTGTAGTAAATGGTTAAAATTTTCATTAGAGAAAGAGCAGCGCTTACCCGTGAGAGGCACAAAGTGGAGCACACCGGTTAGGGTCCACCAAACGCGACCCCCGACGCGCGTTTCGCCCACAAAGACGGCTTTATCAAGGGAAGGTGATACTGAATGTGTCTGACATCCTTAAATAGCGCCGGTAACTGTTATGATCCCAATGGCAGGGGACCTCAAAGATTACAGCAAAGTCTGCAAAACATAAATACCAGCTCATAGGGAAGTGGTAACTAGGCTGACCATATACCTGATCCTAGCGCAAACACTAACAGCAGCCGGGGAACGTGCCTACGTTGATCCTAGACATCACGCGCCAGCCGGAGAACTAACTACCCCTATCAGGGAAAATAAGACCTCTCTTGCCTCCAGAGAAAAGACCCCAAAGTAATACAAGCCCCCAACAAATAATAACGGTGAGGTAAGAAGAAAAGACAAACGTAAGAATGAACTAGATTTAGCAAAGAGAGGCCCACTGACTAATAGCAGAATATAGTAAGAAGACTTATATGGTCAGCAAAAAACCCTGCAAAATATCCACGCTGAATATCCAAGAACCCCCAAACCGACTGACGGTGTGGGGGGAGAATATCATCCCCCCTAGAGCTTCCAGCAATAACAGGAATCACATATTGTACAAGCTGGACAAAAATATGAGCAATGCAAATGATCAAGAGTACGAAAGCAGGACTTAGCTTATCTTGCAAAGAACCAGGACCTGAAGACAGGAGCAAACAGAAGTGAACTGATTACAACGATGCCAGGCACTGGACTGAGAATCCAGGAAGTTTAAATAGCAACACCCCAGGCCTAACGAAGCAGGTGAGCACCAACCTGGTAAAAGACAATCCAAGTGCCAAATCACTAGTGACCACAAGAGGGAGGCAAAAAGTATAGTTCACAACAGTACCCCCCCTTTAAGGAGGGGTCACCGAACCCTCACCAAGACCACCAGGGCGACCAGGATGAGCAGCGTGGAAGGCACGAACCAAATCGGCCGCATGAACATCAGAGGCGGCCACCCAGGAATTATCCTCCTGACCATAGCCATTCCATTTGACCAAATACTGGAGCCTCCGTCTAGAGAGACGAGAATCCAAGATCTTCTCCACCACGTACTCCAACTCGCCCTCAACCAACACCGGAGCAGGAGGCTCAACAGCAGGGACCACAGGCACAACGTACCGCCGTAACAAAGACCTATGGAACACGTTGTGAATGGCAAACGACACCGGAAGATCCAAACGAAAAGAAACCGGGTTAAGAACTTCCAAAATTTTATAAGGACCAATAAAGCGAGGCTTAAACTTAGGAGAGGAAACTTTCAGAGGGACATACCGAGAAGACAACCAAACCAAATCCCCAACACGAAGTCGGGGGCCCACACCGCGGCGGCGGTTGGCAAAACGCTGAGCCTTCTCCTGTGACAACTTCAAGTTGTCCACCACATGATTCCAAATCCGCTGCAACCTATCCACCACGGAATCCACCCCAGGACAGTCAGAAGACTCAACATGACCCGAGGAGAAACGAGGATGAAAACCAGAGTTGCAGAAGAATGGCGAAACCAAAGTAGCGGAACTAGCCCGATTATTAAGGGCAAACTCCGCCAATGGCAAGAAGGTCACCCAATCATCCTGGTCCGCAGAAACAAAACATCTCAAATATGCCTCCAGTGTCTGATTAGTTTGCTCCGTTTGACCATTAGTCTGAGGATGGCAGATGAAAACGACAAATCAATGCCCATCTTAGCACAAAAAGATCGCCAGAATCTGGACACAAACTGGGATCCTCTGTCGGACACGATATTCTCCGGAATGCCGTGTAAACGAATTACATTCTGAAAAAACAAAGGAACCAGATCGGAAGAGGAAGGCAACTTAGGCAAGGGCACCAAATGGACCATCTTGGAAAAACGATCACACACCACCCAGATGACAGACATTCCCCGAGACACCGGAAGATCAGAAATGAAATCCATGGAAATGTGCGTCCAAGGCCTCTTCGGGATGGGCAAGGGCAAAAGAAACCCGCTAGCACGAGAACAACAAGGCTTAGCCCGAGCACAAGTCCCACAGGACTGCACAAATGACCGCACATCCCGTGACAAGGAAGGCCACCAAAAGGACCTAGCCACCAAATCTCGGGTACCAAAAATTCCCGGATGCCCTGCCAACACCGAGGAATGAACCTCGGAAATGACTCTGCTGGTCCATTTATCAGGAACAAACAGTCTGTCGGGTGGACACGAGTCAGGTCTACCAGCCTGAAATCTCTGCAACACACGTCGCAAATCAGGAGATATGGCCGACACGATCACTCCCTCTTTAAGAATACCAGCTGGCTCCGAGACTCCAGGAGAGTCAGGCACAAAGCTCCTAGAGAGAGCATCAGCCTTAACATTCTTCGAACCAGGCAGGTATGAGACCACAAAGTCAAAACGAGAGAAAAACAATGACCAACGAGCCTGTCTAGGATTCAGGCGCTTAGCAGACTCGAGATACATCAGATTTTTGTGATCAGTCAAGACCACCACACGATGCTTAGCACCCTCGAGCCAATGACGCCACTCCTCAAATGCCCACTTCATGGCCAACAACTCCCGATTACCAACATCATAGTTCCGCTCAGCAGGCGAAAACTTCCTAGAGAAAAAGGCACATGGTCTCATCACAGAACAACCAGAGCCTCTCTGCAACAAAACAGCCCCAGCACCGATCTCAGAAGCATCCACTTCAACCTGAAAGGGAAGTGAGACATCAGGCTGGCACAAAACAGGCGCCGAAGTAAACCGGCGCTTCAGCTCCTGGAAGGCCTCCACGGCTGCAGGAGCCCAATTAGCCACATCAGAACCTTTCTTGGTCATATCCGTCAAAGGTTTAACAACGCTAGAAAAATTAGCGATAAAGCGACGGTAGAAATTAGCGAACCCCAAGAACTTCTGAAGACTCTTAACAGACGTGGGCTGAGTCCAATCATGAATAGCTCGGACCTTGACTGGGTCCATCTCCACGGCAGAAGGGGAGAAAATAAAACCCAAAAAGGAAACCTTCTGCACTCCAAAGAGACACTTTGAGCCCTTCACAAACAAAGCGTTATCACGCAAAACCTGAAACACCATCCTGACCTGCTTCACATGAGAATCCCAATCATCCGAGAAAACCAGAATATCATCAAGATACACAATCAAAAATTTATCCAGATACTTCCGGAAGATATCATGCATAAAGGACTGAAACACTGAAGGGGCATTAGAGAGCCCAAAGGGCATCACCAAGTATTCAAAATGACCTTCGGGCGTATTGAATGCAGTTTTCCATTCATCCCCCTGCCTAATGCGCACAAGGTTGTACGCACCACGAAGATCTATCTTGGTGAACCACTTGGCGCCCTTAATCCGAGCAAACAAGTCTGACAATAGCGGCAACGGATACTGAAACTTAATAGTGATTTTATTCAGAAGCCGATAGTCTATACAAGGTCTCAAAGACCCGTCTTTCTTGGCCACAAAAAAGAATCCCGCTCCGTGAGGGGAAGAGGATGGACGAATATGCCCCTTCTCCAAAGACTCCTTGACATAAGAACGCATCGCGGCATGCTCGGGTACAGACAAATTAAATAATCGTCCCTTAGGAAATTTACTGCCAGGAATCAAATCTATAGCGCAGTCACAGTCCCTATGAGGAGGAAGAGCACTGGACCTGGACTCACTGAATACATCCTGATAGTCACACAAATACTCAGGAACTTCTGAAGGAGTAGAAGTAGCAATAGACACCGGCGGAGAATCGCAATGAATTCCCTGACAACCCCAACTTGAGACAGACATAGCCTTCCAATCCAAAACAGGATTATGGGTCTGTAACCATGGCAGACCTAAAACGACCAAATCATTCATTTTATGCAGAACAAGAAAACGAATCACCTCCCGATGTTCAGGAGTCATGCACATGGTCACTTGTGTCCAATACTGCGGTTTATTTTCCGCCAGTGGCGTAGCATCAATCCCTCTGAGAGGAATCGGAACCTTTAAAGGCTCCAGGACAAAACCGCAGCGCTTGGCAAACGACAAGTCCATAAGACTCAGGGCAGCACCTGAATCCACAAATGCCATAACAGGGTAGGAAGACAATGAACAAATTAAAGTCACAGACAAAATACATTTAGGCTGCAAATTACCAATGGTGACAGGACTGACAACCTTGGTTAGGCGTTTAGAGCATGCTGATATAACATGTGTAGAATCACCACAGTAAAAACACAGCCCATTCTGACGTCTATGATTTTGTCGTTCGGTTCTAGTCAGGATTCTATCGCATTGCATTGAGACAGGTGTCTGTTCAGACAACACCGCCAGAGGTTTAGCGGATTTGCACTCCCGCAAACGCCGATCAATCTGAATAGCCAGCGCCATAGAATCATTCAGACTTGTAGGAATTGTAAAACCCACCATCACATTCTTAATGGCTTCAGAAAGGCCATTTCTGAAATTTGCGGCCAGAGCACATTCATTCCATCGAGTAAGCACGGACCATTTCCGAAATTTTTGGCAGTACACCTCAGCTTCATCCTGGCCCTGAGAGATGGCCAGTAGAGCTTTTTCTGCCTGAATTTCAAGATTAGGCTCCTCATAAAGCAATCCGAGCGCCAGAAAAAACGCATCAACATCCGCCAATGCAGGATCTCCTGGCACTAACGAGAAAGCCCAATCCTGAGGGTCGCCACGCAAGAAGGAGATAATAATTTTAACTTGCTGAGCTGAATCTCCAGACGAACGAGGTTTCAAAGATAGAAACAATTTACAATTATTCCTAAAATTCCTAAATTTAAATCGATCTCCAGAGAACAGCTCAGGAATAGGTATCTTAGGCTCTGACATAGGACTGCTAACAACAAAATCCTGAATGCCCTGCACACGTGCAGCAAGCTGATCCACACTAGTAATCAAGGTCTGAACATTCATGTCTGCAGCAAAGCTTCAAGCCACTCAGAGATAAAGGGGAGGAAGAAAAAAAAACAAAAAAAAACTCAGAATTTCTTTTCTTTTAATCCCACTTCAGCAATGCATTAACTATTTTAGGCCTGGCATACTGTTATGATCCCAATGGCAGGGGACCTCAAAGATTACAGCAAAGTCTGCAAAACATAAATACCAGCTCATAGGGAAGTAATAACTAGGCTGACCATATACCTGATCCTAGCGCAAACACTAACAGCAGCCGGGGAACGTGCCTACGTTGATCCTAGACATCACGCGCCAGCCGGAGAACTAACTACCCCTATCAGGGAAAATAAGACCTCTCTTGCCTCCAGAGAAAAGACCCCAAAGTAATACAAGCCCCCAACAAATAATAACGGTGAGGTAAGAAGACAAATGTAAGAATGAACTAGATTTAGCAAAGAGAGGCCCACTGACTAATAGCAGAATATAGTAAGAAGACTTATATGGTCAGCAAAAAACCCTGCAAAATATCCACGCTGAATATCCAAGAACCCCCAAACCGACTGACGGTGTGGGGGGAGAATATCAGCCCCCCTAGAGCTTCCAGCAATAACAGGAATCACATATTGTACAAGCTGGACAAAAATATGAACAATGCAAATGATCAAGAGTACGAAAGCAGGACTTAGCTTATCTTGCAAAGAACCAGGACCTGAAGACAGGAGCAAACAGAAGTGAACTGATTACAACGATGCCAGGCACTGGACTGAGAATCCAGGAAGTTTAAATAGCAACACCCCAGGCCTAACGAAGCAGGTGAGCACCAACCTGGTAAAAGACAATCCAAGTGCCAAATCACTAGTGACCACAAGAGGGAGCCAAAAAGTATAGTTCACAACAGGTAACCACACATGTAACCGGGCACCTGGTCTAAATCAGCGGATTTGAACGGCGCATGCGCGCGCAGAGAGCCGGACCCGGCGTCACAGACCGCGTCACACAAGGCGGGCGCACCTGGGAAAACCCAGGGCGCACGCGCCAAGTGACTAGACGCCGCTGGGACGACGGATAGGGCAAAGTGCGCAGCGCAGGCGCACTACCGCCGACCAGATGGATGTCAGCCCGGAGTTGCGGAATAGATGGGCGCGTGCGCACACCATGAGCCAGGCCAGACGTCACAGCCGCGTCATGCATTGCGAGGGCGCAAGCGCACAAGCAAGGCAAAGCAGACGCCGCTGGGACGAATGGCAAGGCAAAGCGTGCCACGCACGCGCTCCACCGCACTAAACCTGCCCTGATGGAACATCTACCCGTTGTTAGTGAGGAGATGTTAAATTCTTAACCACTAAAGTGTACCATGGCATCTATAATATACCTTAATAAATAAAGAGCAACACCCAGCATATATAAGATAGACACAGTATATAAGACAATACATCTAGATAATAAAACATAAATTCCAAGTGGTTAACTGGTCCATCAAACGCTGGCTGTAGCTGAAGAATGGTAACTTGTTAGTGGTAAGTTCAACTCGGGAAGGAGAAGGTTGCGCCAAAAATAAGGACATCAGTACTTCAAACATCATGATGTAACTAAAAACATATAAGGAAAGACAAGCTTAAAATTTGATAAAAATAAAAAACATACAAAAGGATCCCAAATGGGGTATCCACTCAAGGGGGAGATGTTACAAAATGGAGGGCAGGATATGAAAGGGAATGAGGAACCATAAAACACCTACAACATAAGAGAATCTTTTATTATATAAATATAAAAGACAATACAGTTGAGTGTGAGAGGTAGAACACAACGAAAAGAAAACACCCAGCGCCATGCTGGTACATCCATAAGGGCAAAGGGATTTTATTGGAGGAAGGGGGAAAAACTCAGGTACTCATTAAGTCCCTTTGGAACCATGGTGTCCACACGGACTATCCAGCCTGCTTCACGCTGGGCAAGAACCTTTTTATAGTTGCCCCCTCGTGCCCCGAGGTGAATACTTTCAATGCCTCTGACCTGAAACGTCCTGGCATCACATCCATGAACCATCTTAAAATGACGTGGAATTGTTTTCAGGTCAGAGTCATCCTCTACGGTTTTAGCAGCACATATGTCCCTAACATGTTCGCGAACGCGTACACGTAACTCCCTCGATGTCAACCCAATATAGATTAGGGAGCAACCACATGTGGCATAATATACAACGTTGGATGTACCGCATGAAATGCGCTGCCTGATGGAAAATTATTTAGTGCCATCCGAGGATTTGAAAGTAGTAGCCCGTATGATATTGGCACATGCCATACAATGGCCACATTGATAGGAGCCAAGTACAGGACCCCTGGTACAGAAAGGGTTAGTAATAGGTGGTACATAATGGCTACGGACGAGGAGGCTGCTCAGGTTGGGGGATCTCTTAGCCGTCATCAGCGGGAATTCCCCCACAGCTTGAGCTAATGAAGGTTCAGTCATCAAGACTGGCCAATGTTTTTTAAGTATATTCCTCATGTTAGACCACTCATGATTGTAGGTCGTAATAAACCTAACTTTTTCTCCATTCTTCCTCCTCCTCCGGTCATTTGTACCGGACTGTAAGAGATCTCTACGAGGTGTCCTCCTTGCTCTGTCAAAGCCCCGCCTAATACTTCTGCGGCTATATCCACGATCTCTGAAGCGTCCCTCGAGGTCAACCGCCTGTGCAAAGAATTTTTCATCAGTGGAGCAGATCCGCCTCACCCTTAGGAACTGTCCGACCGGGACGGCCCCAATGGTGGTAGGATTGTGAGCGGAGTCAGCGTGCAATAACGCATTGACAGCTGTAGACTTTCTGAAGACGTCAGTCTGGACGCGATGTGTATTGTCAACCTCCAGTCTGACGTCCAGAAAGTCAATATGCTCCGAATCACAATTGTATGTCAACCTGATATTGAGCGAGTTGTCGTTGAGTTGATCCATAAAATCCCCGAGCTGCCGCGCCGTCTCCTCCCACAAAAAGAGGACATCATCTATATATCTTAGCCAGCACAGCACATGGTCCACGCCCCGCACCCCCCCGTCGCCAAAAATCTGTCTCTCCCATGAGCCAAGGAAGAGGTTGGCGTACGAGGGGGCGCAGGCCGCGCCCATGGCTGTGCCGCGTTTTTGTAGAAAAAACTTGTCCTTACATGTAAAGAAATTGTGGGTAAGGATAAAGCGCTTGTGCGCTTGCGCCCTCGCAATGCATGACGCGGCTGTGACGTCTGGCCTGGCTCATGGTGTGCGCACGCGCCCATCTATTCCACAACTCCGGGCTGACATCCATCTGGTCGGCGGTAGTGCGCCTGCGCTGTGCACTTTGCCCTACCCGTCGTCCCAGCGGCGTCTAGTCACTTGGCGCGTGCGCCCTGGGTTTTCCCAGGTGCGCCCGCCTTGTGTGACGCGGTCTGTGACGCCGGGTCCGGCTCTCTGCGCGTGCATGCGCCGTTCAAATCCGCTGATTTAGACCAGGTGCCTGGTTACATGTGTGGTTACCGGCGCTATTTAAGGATGTCAGACACATTCAGTATCACCTTCCCTTGATAAAGCCGTCTTTGTGGGCGAAACGCGCGTCGGGGGTTGCGTTTGGTGGACCCTAACCGGTGTGCTCCACTTTGTGCCTCTCACGGGTAAGCGCTGCTCTTTCTCTAATGAAAATTTTAACCATTTACTACACACCACATGGCGTGTCTGGTGCTATTATAGCAATAGAGGTGTCCTGGAGCAGCTGTCTTCACAACACGTAGTCCTGTATGGTGGTGTCTTTGTGAGTGCACACCGGGGGTTACCCACTCCTTTTTAACATCCTTGTCTCATATACCTATTATGCATGTTTTGTGCTTTTTTGTATTTTGCTACAAAGCTTGTTAATTATATGTTATTTAAATAAAGCATTTTTCTACTACTTAAATATCCATATACTCCTAGTTTTCTCCTTTTCTCATTCAATTTCTATGGAGTTGGTTTTCTCTATCGGTGGGGGGTTATATATGTCTCTTTCCCCCTTCCGTTTGTATCTAATATGTTGCCTGAATCTGTTATTATGTATATATATACAACCTGACTGTCATCGGGTGATAAACTCATACCCCAGAGTCCATAGCTTGTGGCTACTGAATGGAAAGAAAAAGGCTAAAACTGTGCATAAGGGAATGATCCAACACAGGGCTCAGCAGAACAAGGTTCCCAAATGGGAAGCAAGGGTATAATGACCCTAAAAAGAGTGGGGTGTGACAAGCAGGGTATGGCAGGTGCAGCACACACATGAGAGGAGCCATCAGTGAGGAGCATTATATAGAGGTGAAAGAACAACATCTGCTCCATCCAGACAATGTCTATATCAGAAGAGACCTTGTACATTTCAGCAGGACAATGGAAAACCCCATACTGCCTCCATCACAGCAGCACAGCTATGCAGACAAAGAGTCCGAGAGATGAACCAGATGCCTGCAGTCTGGACCTTCCACCAATAGAAAACATTTGGTGCATTATGAGGCGAAAAGTTCAGCAAAGATCCCGAACTGATGAGCTGTGAGAATCTTACATCAGACAAGAAGGGGTCAACGTTCCTCTCTTAAAATCACAAAACTCTAGCAATTGTCTCCTCTCTTCCCCAACGTTTAGAGACTGCTATAAGTAGAAGAGGGGACACTGCACAATGAGGAACACAGCGCGGGCACAATGGTGGACACGGCCCAAGCACAATTGTGGACATGGCCTGAGCACAATGGTGAAAACGGCCCAAGCACAATTGTGGACATGGCCTGAGAACAATGGTGAAAATGGCCCAAGCACAATGGTGGACATGGCTCGAGCACAATGGTTGACACGACTAGAGAACAATGGTGGACATGACCCGAGCATAATGGTGGACATGGCCCGAGCACAATGGTAGACATGGCCCGAGCACAATGGTGAAAATGGCCCAAGCACAATGGTGGACATGGCTCGAGCACAATGGTTGACACAACTAGAGAACAATGGTGGACATGGCCCGAGCACAATGGTGGACATGGCTCGGGCACAATGGTTGACACGACTAGAGAACAATGGTGGACATGGCCCAAGCACAATAGTGGACACAGCTAGAGCACAATGTTGGAAACGGCACAAGCACAACGGTGGACATAGCTAGAGCAAAATGGAGGACAACACCTGAGCACAATGGTGGACATGGCTAGAGCCCAATGGTGGACACAGCCCAAGCACAATGGTGGACAAGACCTGAGCACAATGGTGGACATGGCTTGGACATAACAGTTCTGAGATGTGTGGCTTCCATTAATTTCCAAGTGAGCTCATTGTTTTAAATTAAATGAAAAAATGTCCAACGTTCAATTTCTGATCTGTTTTACAGTATGTTCTGCTGTGAATAAAATATGGAGATAAGAGATTTCCAGATCGTTGCATTTTTGTTTTTTTAACATTTTACAACAATCGAACTATATGGGAATTTGTGTTGTAGAATGGGATGCTTGAAAAGGAGGTTGGATTTGGAGGGGGCACATACTTTTCTCCATGTAGGGTATCTTAGGTGGCAGATCCTTGGCTCTTGAATCCAGTAGTGGAGGCAGCATTGTAGAACCCATTCCATCATACAGCGCTGGCTGAGGTCCTGGTATGGAAGGAGATGGAGCAGGATGATGAGCCTCAGACTTCTCAGTAATGGTGCTGCACACATTATGGAGCGTTGTTACCGTGTTTAGATCCGGTCATTATCTGCTGCAAATGTGATAGGTAAATAGCATTAGGAGTGAAACATTTTGCCGTTTCCAACCAGTGCTGAGTTGTGGTGTTGAAATCATCAGCGCTGCAGCCCATCAGCACCTCGTTACTTTTATCTCGCGCTCCCCCATTGTTTCTGCTCGCTCACCTGATCCGCTTCATGGCAGTGTCTTTCCAGTGGCTGATTACGATTTGCATTCTATTGTCTGTCCTTTTATATTTTTATCATATCTTCACTGTCATTTTTATGCAGATCCTCACATTAGGACGGCAGCGGCGTCCATCCCGATCCAAACAGCTGGCGCCATTTGCATGAGAATAGCCTGCCCTTTCTGATTTGTTTGTTCTTTTGAAATTAGGTGAATATCTCAGTAAAATGTTCCAAACAAATACAGATAAAGGGAGGAAATAAATGACAAAAAACTTCACGGCTGGGAACGGAGGCGCCTGAAATCACGTTACTTTACATATAAAAGCAGCAAAATTAGATGACGACATGGATCATCGAGCAAATTAAAAAGGAAGAGCGACATTCTCCTAATACTGTAATAATAAATCTGTAACAGTAATATTAAAAGTATCACAAATAATGAGCAGGATAATAATACCAATAATAAGGAGAAATTATGGATTAATAATAATCACACTGGTAATGGGATCATATACTGCTGCTCCGGACGTGTGATGCTGTTCGGCTCATTGATACATTTTCCTTTTACATTGATACATATAATGTATGGAGATAGCATTCGTTTTAAAAGGGATTTTCCAGGGTTTTGCCACACTTTACCATCAATATCTGATACCTAGTACCCAAAAAATACAACAGCATGAGGGTCCTCTAGTTCACCAGCCCCAGACTTAATGTATAGGTGGCAGCCCACCCTCGCCGATTTCTCCATTGATGTCTCGAGGAGAAGCTAATTAAGGCTCAAAGGCGAAATGTATTGCAGCGCCCCAGAGTCCTGGTCGTTGCAGTACTGATGCTCCGCCGCTAAGGGGGGCTATGGTACGTCTGATGGCACTGAAGGAGTTCACCTGACCAGGTATCACAGACACCAATACACTTCACAGTCTGGCCTCCAGGGGGAGCTAAGGGTGCTATGTATTAGGCCACTCCTCACAATCTGGTAAAACTGGGGGTTGGATAGGAAGTTAGTCAGAAGCTGACTGGGTTGGAACCAGGCAACATCCTGTGGCAGAGGGTGTTGCAGGGGAAGATTCAGGGGGGTCCCTGTCAGGGGTGGGATCCTGACAGAGGCCTAGCGAACAGAGAGAACGTTACGGGACCGCGCCTGCACGAGATAGCGGCGGTGCCCTAAGAAAGGACAAGAAGCGGGGTTTATTGTGCTGAGTGAGAAACGAGATCAACGCAACAAGGAGAAACACCAGTAGGAGTCGTGCTGTAAGACGAGGCAACATCCTACTGAGGTGCGCAGCCGGTGACCGGAACGCCGAGGAAGTATAGAGCTCCAGGCCTAACTTCAAACCTACGGCAGGACAGTCAGTTATAGGCGGGCTGTCTCACCCAAATCACCTAAGAAGACATAGGGAGCAACAATAGGAGAGGGGCGACACTAGGGTCCCGGAAGACCTCCGAGCCTACCCGTCATATGGGTGCATCCTAGCCATATCATCTGGGGGACAAGGAAGAACATCAGAATCGAGTTGTGAGGGAACACGAGAAACAGACACAACAGTTGTGGGGACTATCCCGTAAGCACAGCAGGGAAGGACCACAACACACAAGCGCTAGAAGGTAGGCACAGATTTCCACCTGCAAAGGGAACTCTGGAGGTGCCATCGGACCGGCCGGACTTGCGCAGCCTGGTTAACCGTATTCCGGACTGAGGACCCTGAAGCCATCAGTAAAGAGGTAAAGAGACTGCAACCTGGTGTCCTCGTTATTTACTGTGACCAGCACTGCACCGCAGTACCACCACCATCCACACCTTTCATTGGGCGCCCCTCAGCAGGGTCACGGTGTTGTGAACTGTCTTCTTGGCTCCCTCTTGTGGTCACTAGCGGTATGGCACTTGGATTGTCTTTCCCCAGGTTGGTATTCACCTGGTTCGTTAGGCCTTGGGTGTTCCTATTTAAACTTCCTGGATTCTTAGTCTAGTGCCTGGCATCGTTGTAATCAGTTCATGTCTGTTTGCTCCTGTCTACTGGTCCTGATTTTTGCAAGATAAGCTAAGTCCTGCTTTCTTAATTTTGTTTATTTGCATTGCTCTAATTTTAGTCCAGCTTGTACAAAATGTGATTCCTGATTTTGCTGGAAGCTCTAGGGGGCTGATATTCTCCCCCCACACCGTTAGTCGGTTTGGGGGTTCTTGGATATTCAGCGTGGATATTTTGTAGGATTTTTTGCTGACCGTATAAGTCATCTTCCTATTTTCTGCTATTAGTCAGTGGGCCTCTCTTTGCTAAAATCTAGTTCATTCTTACGTTTGTCTTTTCTTCTTACCTCATCGTTATTATTTGTTGGGGGCTTGTACTATAACTTTGGGGTATTTTCTCTTGAGGCAAGAGAGGTCTTATTTTCTCTAGAATCAACGTAGGTACGTTCTCCGGCTGCTGCTAGTTGTTTGTGCTAGGATTAGGTATATGGTCAGCCTAGTTACCACTTCCCTATGAGCTGGTATTTTGTGTATGCAGACTTTGCTGAAACCCGGAGATCCTCTGCCATTGGGATCATAACACACGGGCCGGGTCTAGCCACCGTGACAACCCCAGAGCAGAGACTCAGAGGCCCGGTACCGGGTACCCCTCGGCCCTGCGGCAGTGGGGGCGCTACAACTTGGGGTCACGAACAGGATCTACTTAAGCCTGAAGAATCAGGTCATGTGTGCCTTGGAACTGTGATTTATTGTACTTGGACTGTGACTTATCGCAAAGACTGTGCACTGCCATTTGCCGCCAAAACCCGCCGCCATTACAGCGCTGAGGAGAGCGCAGGAGAAGAAGAGGGTCGTGGAGTAGGCGTGGACCAGCTGAAGAGCGCGAAAGACAATGGCCGCCCAGTCTAAATATTTCTGCACCGTGAGGACGTGTCCGTCAGCAGCCGAGATCCGCCTCCTGATTCTCAATGGTGGGCGGAGACAGAGAAAACGAAACCGCCCACGAAGGAGAGAGCGGGAAAAAGACCAGGAAGCGACCCATGCGGAGGACGCCATGACGAGTCGCTCAGACCAGGAATGCGGGGTTGAAGCCGAAGACTCCCCTAGCCACCCGGATGAGCCCAGCAGCCAGCTCTCCGCGATTGGGGCCGGCCTCCTGCAAATGGAGATGGAGGGCCTGATCGAACAACTCCTCCAGCTGCGGACGGAGGCGCCAGCGGAGGACCTTCTAACATCGGATCCTGCGTTGCTGCCGGAACCCCAGCCGACGATTCCATTGACCATACCGCCAGCGGAGCCGACCGAGGAGGAGGGGCACGCACCGACTGGTGAGTCCACCGACCCTGTCCCGCTGGCTGAGGGTCTGTTGATAGGCCCCGTCGTGGCACCCCCTCTCCCTGGGACCCATAGACTCCAGCGCTTGTTACCGTGGGAGGAGACAACGGGTATGGAACACCTCTTGAAAGCCCCGATTCCACCAATTACCCCGCTGAGTGAGGTCCATGCGGAGCGTACAGTGTGCCACTTGGTGAACCTAGGACCCAACCTCATGGGGTTCCCCGGGGTGAAGACCCAGGAAGGGGAGATCGTGCAGGCCCTGAGCTGGGAGGAATACCAGGCCCAGCTGGAACAGCAGTGGGAGGAGAAGGAAAGGGCGTACCAGGCTGGGCTAGAGGCCTACCACCAAAAGGACTTGGCGGTCAAGGACCGGGCCCGCAAGGACCCCATCGCTCACCAGGCCCCGCGCAGGCAGGGCACCGTTGTCGCCTTCAAGCTCCGCGGAGGCTGGGGCTTTATAAAAGAGCTGGGCCTGTACGCCGAAGTCTTTGTCAACCGGCGGGATGTGGAGTCTCGTCTCAGAGAGGGCCACCCAGACCGGGATCTCTACCCAGGGGACGAAGTTACGTACACCAGGCACTTTGGGGAAAAGGGGTGGTTCGCCCTAAATGTCCATAAGAAGCAAAACCTCGTGACACCCCCGACTAAGGTACCAGTGAAGCTGACCCCCGTAGCAAAGGTGCCCCCTTGTGGTCAGCCCATAACCATCACCAAGACCACCGACGTCACTCCGACGTACACCCTCATCAAAACCACGACCTGCAACATTGTCACCTCAACCACTGTCGTGGCCAAGGGGGCGTCTTCTCAGGTGGTCAGTGCACCAGCTGCCCCAGAACGGAAGACGGTGGGTACGCAGACCCCCAGGTGGGACAACACTCCCCCTTACGCAGTACCAGGCGGCGGGCAATATCCAAAGGGGTTGCCTCCGCCGGTGCTGCCTCCTGACTGGTTCAAGTAAATGCTCTAATCTTCCGAACATGTAAATAGTTAACTGTTTGTCTTCTTGCTATAACCCGATCAGGGTAACTCTTAAAGGGATCCCTTTGTTTACCCGGGATCCCTTCTTCTGCTGTTTGTTTTCGTTTCCTGTTTTATCATTGTTGAAAGAACTGCTGGATCATGAACACTGCATGATTACAAACTCCTTGTAAATAGTTTGCACCTTCTTAAAGGTGCCCTCTACTGGTTTTACAAAAGAAAGGACTCTTTGCGAAGAAACTGTTCCTGGAAACAGCATCGGAGTCCTTACTGCATACGGACTTGCAGCTTGAGAAGTTGCACTACCTCATAGAGACTTGGTCCCTTCTTAAAGGGGACGTTCATCGATAGCACTTAAAGTATCATGATGCCTTAAAGAGAAATAGTGATAATGCTTACATGTAAAGTTATATGTAGTCAGACAGTTGATAGTAAGAAATGTTTAATGATGTGTCAGAGAATGAGGACAGGAAGTGAACCCATACGGGGTTAGTTGGTGAGTCCTCTTTGGAGCCATACAGAGATGGCTCGGTGATCCTGAACTGAGAGATGGATGATACGTTCTATACTGTGTACAGTAGCAGAAAGGCAGTAGGCCCGGGCGGAAAGGGGCGGTCCTGCAACAGAACGAGAGGCAGTAGGCCTGGGGCAGATAGACAGGTGGCCCTGCAGATGTAAAGATGGAAAATGAAGGAAAAGTTGATTAGCCTTATAGTGTTTTATAAGAAGGTCTTTAGTGGATTCAGTGTGTACGTCCTTAAAGGCAACGTTAAATTATTGTTCAAAAATTTGCACTTAGCAGAATACCCGGTTGGGTAAGAAAAAGTTATTTATAGTATGTTATTTAAAGTATTTAACCATGTTTGTAACGTTCAAGTGTCCTCCCCTCCCATAAAGGGAAGCTCTGTTCAAACTTACTTATTGTTATTGCATTTCAAAATTGTATGTCTTTTTGCTGACATGTATTGTTGTTTTCTTCCCAGTCCAGGAGTACTGGATTTAACCGGGGGGAGTGCAGTGCCCCAGAGTCCTGGTCGTTGCAGTACTGATGCTCCGCCGCTAAGGGGGGCTATGGTACGTCTGATGGCACTGAAGGAGTTCACCTGACCAGGTATCACAGACACCAATACACTTCACAGTCTGGCCTCCAGGGGGAGCTAAGGGTGCTATGTATTAGGCCACTCCTCACAATCTGGTAAAACTGGGGGTTGGATAGGAAGTTAGGGAGAAGCTGACTGGGTTGGAACCAGGCAACATCCTGTGGCAGAGGGTGTTGCAGGGGAAGATTCAGGGGGGTCCCTGTCAGGGGTGGGATCCTGACAGAGGCCTAGCGAACTGAGAGAACGTTACGGGACCGCGCCTGCACCTGATCGCGGTGGTACCCTAAGAAAGGACAAGAAGCGAGGTTTATTGTGCTGAGTGAGAAACGAGATCAACGCAACAAGGAGAAACACCAGTAGGAGTCGTGCTGTAAGACGAGGCAACATCCTACTGAGGCGCGCAGCCGGTGGCCGGAACGCCGAGGAAGTATAGAGCTCCAGGCCTAACTTCAAACCTACGGCAGGACAGTCAGTTATAGGCGGGCTGTCTCACCCAAATCACCTAAGAAGACATAGGGGGCAACAACAGGAGAGGGGCGACACTAGGGTCCAGGAAAAGCTCCGAGCCTACCCGTCATACGGGTGCGTCCTAGCCATATCATCTGGGGGACGAAGAAGAACATCATAATCGAGTTGTGAGGGAACTTCAGAAACAGACACAACAGTTGTGGGGACTATCCCGTAAGCACAGCAGGGGAGGACCACAACACACAAGCGCTAGAAGGTAGGCACAGATTTCCACCTGCAAAGGGAACTCTGGAGGTGCCATCGGACCGGCCGGACTTGCGCAGCCCGGTTAACCGTATTCCAGACTGAGGATCCTGAAGCCTCCAGTAAAGAGGTAAAGAGACTGCAACCTGGTGTCCTCCTTATTTACTGCGATCTGCACCGCACCACCACAACCTCATCACCATCCACACCTTTCATTGGGCGCCCCTCAGCAGGGTCACGGACCGGGTCTAGCCACCGTGACAACCCCAGGAGTAGAGACTCAGAGGCCCGGTACCGGGTACCCCTCGGCCCTGCGGCAGTGGGGGCGCTACACAAGCTCCATCATTAAATATCAGTTGTCTCTGAACTGGTGGAGGAGACTATCTGTTATATTGTCTCCCAAACACAACACACACCAACATGAGGGATTCCTACTCTCCAGTCTTTATGTAATAGATCTTCAGAAATGTGAAGGACATTAAACATGAAAACTGAGCAGTGTAGGTGTGAATCCAGCACTGGGGTGATAAACTCTTACACTGCTCAGTACTGTTGTATAATGTTTTCTATGCTGATGCTTTCTAGTATCAGTTAATGTTGCACGATCTGTTTCTCCCTGTGTCTTTTTCCTCACTCTACCTTACTCCACTCCTCTACATAGAATATAATTGTCAGCTGTATCCCGACACCTCATTGTGCTGGGAGTTCATTCTGTCTTGAGCAGTATGAAGTTAAGCAGTTTTGTCAAGTTTGGATGACAAGTTAGGGAGATGGGGGAGGGGAAGAGGTGGCTCATAAGTGCTGAAAGATATATTAGAAAGCTTGTTATATTCGCCTGTACTATGCAAACATTGTAGAAAGTATACAGCTCTGGCAAAAATTAAGAGACCACTGCAAAATGTTCAGTTTGTCTGATTTTTCTCTTTATAGGTTTATTTTTTAGTAAAATGTAAATTGTTCTTTTAGTCTATAAAACTTCTGACAACATGTCTCCAAAGTTCCAAGCAATAAATTTTGTATTTTTTTTCTGAAAAGGAGAAATGGTCAAAATTTAAAAAAAACCCAGTGCTTTCAGACCTAAAAAAATGCAAAGAAAACAAGTTCATAATTATTTAGAAACAACAATACTAATGTTTTAAGTCAGGAAGAGTTCAGAAATCAATATATTGTGGAATATCCATGATTTTTAATCACAGTTTTCATGCGTCTTTGCATGCTTTCCACCAGTCTTTCACACTGCTTCTGGTACAATAATGTAAGCAGTTCTTCTTTGGTTGATGGCTTGTGACTATCCATCATCCTCTTGATTACATTCCAGAGGTTTTCTATGGGGTTCAGGTCTGGAGATTGGGCTGCCCATGATAAGATTTAATGTGGTGGTCTCTTAATTTTTGCCAGAGCTGCATGATTTTTAAGCAGTTATATTGTTTAAGGGCTGTCAGCCATCACGTGGTGCCTGTCAGTGCCCGTCATGTGGCACCCATCAGTACCTGTCACGTGGTGCCCATCAGTGCCCGGTGTAGTCACCCACTCGCCATACTTAGGAGAATTCTTACAGTGACATGCGCCTGGATGAGACCAGAGGAACACGGAGCAAACACCACCTACAGCTAAGAAAACTGAGGATACAAACTGAAATACCCTGCTGCTAAAAAATGAAAAACACAAAATACATTTTATTGAAAACAATTGCCAAGAAAAAAACACTAAACAAAGTGAAAAACAAAGACGGACACAATGTAACAGCAAGAGGAGAGCGTCAGAGAGCTGGAAAGTGAAAGCAGTGATAGAGGGTACGATACTGGCGGTACAAAACTGACTGTGAGATACTGATGGTACGATATTGACTGTGAGACACTGACGGTATGATACTGACTGTGAGATACTGACGGTATGATACTGACTGTGAGATACTGACGGTACGATATAGACTGTGAGATACTGACAGTACGATATTGACTGTGAGATACTGACGGTACGATATAGACTGTGAGATACTGACGGTACGATATAGACTGTGAGATACTGACAGTACGATATTGACTGTGAGATACTGACGGTACGATATAGACTGTGAGATACTGACAGTACGATATTGACTGAGATACTGACAGTACGATTTTGACTGTGAGATACTGACAGTACGATATTGACTGTGAGATACTGACGGTACGATATTGACTGTGAGAAACTGACAGTACAATACTGACTGTGAGATACTGACGGTACGATGTTGACTGTGAGATACTGACAGTACAATACTGACTGTGAGATACTGATGGTACAATACTGACTGTGAGATGCTGGCAGTATGATATTGACTGTGAGATACTGACAGTACGATATTGACTGTGAGATACTGACAGTACGATATTGACTGTGAGATACTGACGGTACTATATTGACTGCGAGATACTGATGGTACAATACTGACTGTGAGATACTGACGGTACGATATTGACTGTGAGATACTGACAGTACAATACTGTGAGATACTGACGGTACGATATTGACTGTGAGTTACTGACGGTACAATACTGACTGTGAGATACTGATGGTACGATATTGACTATGAGATACTGACGGTACAATACTGACTGTGAGATACTGATGGTACAATACTGACTGTGAGATACTGATGTACAATACTGACTGTGAGATACTGACTGTGAGATACTGACAGTACGATACTGACTGTGAGATACTGACGGTACAATACTGACTGAGATACTGACGGTACGATATTGACTGTGAGATACTGACAGTGCAATATTGACTGAGATACTGACAGTACGATGCTGACTGTGAGATACTGACGGTACAATACTGACTGTGAGATACTGACAGTACAATATTGACTGAGATACTGACAGTACGATGCTGACTGTGAGATACTGACGGTACTATACTGACTGTGAGATACTGACAGTACGATGCTGACTGTGAGATACTGATGGTACAATACTGACTGTGAGATACTGACAGTACGATGCTGACTGTGAGATACTGACAGTACGATGCTGACTGTGAGATACTGACAGTACGATGCTGACTGTGAGATACTGATGGTGCAATATTGACAGTACGATACTGACGGTACAATACTGACAGTGAGATACTGACAGTACGATAATGACTGTGAGATACTGATGGTATGATACTGACTTTGAGATACTGATGGTGCAATATTGACAGTACGATACTGACGGTACAATACTGACAGTGAGATACTGACAGTACGATAATGACTGTGAGATACTGATGGTACGATACTGACTTTGAGATACTGATGGTACGATACTGACTTTGAGATACTGATGGTGCAATATTGACAGTACGATACTGACGGTACAATACTGACAGTGCAATAATGACTGTGAGATACTGATGGTACAATAATGACTGTGAGATACTGACGGTATGATACTGACTGAGATACTGACGGTACAATACTGACTGTGAAATACTGACGGTGCAATAATGACTGTGAGATACTGATGGTACAATAATGACTGTGAGATACTGACGATGCGATAATGACTGTGAGATACTGATGGTACAATAATGACTGTGAGATACTGATGGTACAATAATGACTGTGCGATATGGTCTGTGAGGACGCACAATCATGGGAATGGGCACCTGGATGGTGTCAGATTTACTCTATGAAATGGACTTGGTTATACTTTGTGTTTATCATCTTTCGAGATCGTGGATTTCGGTATTTTGTGGTTTCTCTACTTTTAACTATTTTGAATAAAAGAAATTAAGAAAAAAACATATCTGAGGGGATTCTGGGTATTTCTCTCTCCAATAGGGAAAATATTGGGAAAAATAAGGCCGTGAGGAGCAGACAAAATGGCCCCAACCCTCGCTGCTCTTCCAGGATGAGATCATGGTGGTTTTCTGGAATTGCGACAAAGGAAGGCAGACAACTGCATCTTGTGAATACAAACTTACTCAGTTTTTTCTTGTAATTTGAAAGCTGCATGTATAAAATAATACCGCCATACAGCATTCAGATAATGCTCTCATATACAGCTTATTTCCCACACTATACAGCCATTCAGTGCACAAATAAAACTGCTACATAGTGTTCAAGTAAAACTTCAAGTGCAGTGGTGGCGGCTTTACACCATTCCATCCAGATGTTATATAATGGGGCAATGGGCTGGATGTTATACCCTGGTGAGGTCAGCAGAGCCGGATGTTATACAATGGGGGGTGAGGGGCCAGAAGTTCTACACCTGGATATTATACACCTGGAGGGTACTGGGGTTGCAGCCGTACAAAAGTGACTGTCAGACTAATGTACCGGTGTGGTTTTGCTATGTAGGGATCACTTCGCGTTACAGCCGTCGTGCAGGGATCACTGAACGTTACAGCCGCCATGCAGGGATCACTTTGCGTTACAGCCGCCGTGCAGCGATCACTTCGCTTTACAGACGCTGTGCAGGGATCACTGTCCGTTACAGCTGCCGTGTAGCGATCACTGCGAATTACAGCCGTCGTGCAGGGATCACTTCGCTTTACAGATACCGTGCAGCGATCACTGCGAGTTACAGCCACTATGCAGCGATCACTGTGCGTTACAGTCTCCATGCAGGGATCACTTTGCATTACAGCCGCCGTGCAGCAATCACTGCGTGTTACAGTCGCCATGCAGGGATCACTTTGCGTCACAGCAGCCGTGCAGGGATCACTTCGCGTTATAGCCACTATGCAGCGATTACTGCGTGTTACTGTGCCATGCAGCGATCACTTCGCTTTACAGCCGCCGTGCAGGGATCACTTCGCGTTATAGCCACTATGCAGCGATCACTGTGCGCTTCAGCCACTATGCAGCTATCACTGTGCGTTACAGCCACTATGCAGCGATCACTGTGCGTTACAGTCTCCATGCAGGGATCACTTTGCGTTATAGCCACTATGCAGCGATCACTGCGTGTTACAGCGCCATGCAGCGATCACTTCGCGTTACAGCCGCCGTGCAGCGATCACTGCGTGTTACAGTCTACATGTAGGGATCACTTTGCGTTACAGCCTCCGTGCAGCAATCACTGCGCGTTACAGCTGGCGCTGTCCCATCACAGACAATATATCCTATGGATTGGTTCATATCGGACCTTATTGATTCCACCGACCGGATGTGATTATTAATGAACGTTCGTCACCAGCGCTATTGATCTCCACGTAATCTTCCATTCCAATAGTTAATGAGGGCCATGCAGGACGTAGCAGAGATTTGCGCAGGACTGTGCTGCTGTCAGATGAGTGAGCGCGTGCACAGATGCCTCCTGACAGAGGCTGTGATTTCTCAGGGCTTCTGGTGCCAAGGAACGTGTTTACCCCGCCGCCGATTGCCAAGTTTACTGTCAATTTCCAGATCATTTCCATTCGGCTGTTTATTCCGGGCGTTTGATGGATGGGTCGTGCAGATTTATCTCTTTGCATGTAGACAAACTAATTAATATTTTCCCTCTAGGCAAATATTTTTTCTTAGATCTAAAAGTGGGTTCTATTCATGGGCGCTTTGTTGTGTCAATCATCGCTCTGTTATTTTCCACTTTGCGGAAATCGACTTGAGAGCGTGTCACTTCTCATGTTCTACATCACACCAACATATAGATCCGCGTTATACACAGAGTGGAGACGTTCCCGCTAAATGCTGAGGATTATCCTCCCGCCGTTCAGTCCCATCTCTTAAAGGGAAAGTCCATGCAGCCTGATGGCGGGCAGAAGTCTCACAACCTTTAATCCTTTCCTGCCGCAGACAATTTTCTTCCTGCGTTTTCCTATTTTTTCTCCCAATCTTCCAAGAGCCATAACTTTTTTATTTTTCCGCTGACAGAACCGTACAGTGTCCATTGTATTTGCTTAGCGAGTTGTAGTTGTGACATCATTGACTTTATCATTTAAAGTCCGGAAAAATTAGAAAAAAATCCAAGTGTGGTAAAATTAGGAAAGAAAGCGCAATTCCACCATTATTATTCTAGTTTCGTTCTACGACATTTAACTGTGCAGTAAAAATATCACAGTAATATGATTCACCAGGTCAGTTGTAATAGTATGCAGGTACTGAGTATGTCACCACGGAACAGGCAGACCAACAGTTGAGGGGTTTAATAACAGGAATCAGGTTCTTCTAGCAGGGAGGAAGCAATGGAAAATAACTAGCAATAAAACAGTGCAAAAATATGGGAGTCAAACAATGTAACAGAATTAAGCAGGGTTTTCTTGAGAACAGAACACTTATCAGTCTGATGAGGACTTGCTTGGAGGGTCGTCTTCTCCAACGTAGGCACCGAGAAACAGTGGCACTTGTCGTCCCTCTGTTGTCCGTAGGCTGAGTAGTCTCTAGGAGCCCGCTGCCTGGGGTTTCGGGAGTTAATGTGATATACACAGGCTCTGAGTCTTTAGCTTTTACAGCACAGCCAGGAATCAGGGGCTCTGCACTGTTAAGTCTCTCACCAAGAATCACAGTCTCTGTACTGATACCGCAGGGACCAGTGGGTCGAAGTCTCTGCACGGGCCTAAGTCTCTACACGGGTCTCAAAGCGCCCCTCTCCAGTCACAGCAGAGTCCGCTTTCAGGTACTCACAAGATGCAGTCTTTCTGGGTAGTCTCCCTGTACTTGTCCTCTGACCGGGAGCTCTCTCTCTCTCCCGGAGCGCAGCTGCACCCTGCTCACGCTACTCTGTCTCTTGCATGCGTGCCTTTCCCGCTCTCTGCCCGGCTTCCTTCCTGTCCCAGTCTCTAAGTCTGCCCGCTGGGGAACCTGCAGCACAGCTCAATGGTTCCAGGCACAGAGCCGAGAAGGTAACCGCCCCCAGACTCTTCTGGTGTTTCACCTCCTTACACAGTCGTTCCAGTTCTATCTAGCTTTTTAAAAAAGTTTTTTTTACATTTTTAAAAATAAATTTAGTTTGTGAGACTCGTAACTTTTCATGTTTCCATCAATGGAGCTGGATGGGGCTCAAACTTGCAATTTTCTGATTTCTTGTTCGATATACTGCATTACTTTCTCAATGCAAAATATATATAGAGAGAAAATGTCGTTCACCTATGAAGAAGCCCTTGGCACACGCTGAGTTACACAGGAGGATTATCGTGGCAGCCATTTTCTCATTTATCATGCCCATGGCTGCCATAAAAACCCATCATCACCCATATATTTCTATTACAAGAATGGGAGTCCCATGGTCCTGTGTGCGACTGGAGCATGCAATGAGCATGTGCGACCACTGCTCCTGCCACTGTCTATAGTAGGAGTGGAGATGGTCGCACATGCCCAGTGCACACTACAATCTCACAGGGGGAAATGTGGACCCTCATTTCCAATAAGAGTGGAAGTCACAGCAGCTGAACCCCCAATGATCATATGTTAATCATCCATCACTTTGACAGGTGACATTTGTTCTTTTTGGGACCATAATCATCAACATTAACATAAATAAACACTTGAAATAGATCACTCTGTGTGTAATGACTCTATAGAATATATGAGATTCACTTTTTTTTATTGAAGAACTGAAATAAATAAACTTTTTGATGATATTCAAATTTTGTGAGATTAACTATTCATACAAGTAATTCACCTATAAAAGGATTCTAGAGACGAGGACACATGAGGCGCCAGCTTTTATATCCGAGGTGGGGGAGGGGTACTGCACAGCATGTTAGGATGGCACCCAGCGAGCAGTGGCCCCTTGTGCGTCATTGATGGTCTGATAATGTAGCAGCTGCATCAAATGACGGGTCATTATCAGGAAGAGCGTTCAGTGCTGCACAATAATCAGAGCTAAAGAGACAGAAATCCATCATAGGGGGCGATCAGCGGTGACAGCAAGAGTGCACCATCTACAGTATATACATCTGCCCTGTATAACTCACCCCGTATACATCTGCCCAGCACACACCTGTATACAAATCTTCCCAATACATACCTGTCCTGTATACACCTGCTGTCACGAGATCCTACTCCAATATCACACAATCAACAGAGCGAGAGATGAGTGAACAGTCCCAAGAACCTTTATCACATGCAAACTGAAAGGTCCATAAAACAATCCACCACACAGAGGATAAAATAGTCCAGGATCACAGATACAATCCAGTAATGGGATAAATGCGGGAGATGAGACTCGCAATCCTCCGCTTAGAGATCGATGTGGCAGTGCGGCTTCAGATACTTCTCCGTATAGGCTCCTCTAGCAGTATCTTCCAGGGTAGTCAGGGTTTCTCCAAGTCTCTCTGTGGTGCTGACCTTATCATCAACATCCCAAAAAGGATCAATTTTACTCCTCTCTCTGCCCTTTTCAGGCCCCCTCCTTATACCCAGGGGTAGGCAGATAGGTGGGATGGTTTTCAGGTTCCCCAGACCTGGGGATGGTGCCTTAGAGATCAAGGCATTACAAGGGGTGATTTGCAGCATTTGGAGGGCAGAGGGGTCATGAATGGACAGTCAGGAAATGTCATCAGGGATTCATCAAGAGGCATGGGCACAATCAGGCTGCAGATGGTAACTGAGCTCATTCAATTATCGGACCTCTTGTAAGGTAATTAAAACTCTAGACGAAAAAAAAAACTATTTAACCTGAAAAACTGCAGAGCCATCACGACTGGCCACGGGTTTTTTCCAGGTGAAACAACTATTTTAGGGTTCTCCAATCTCCATCTTTGGGAAAAAAAATGTTAAATAGTTTTAAAAATTTTTTCCAGAAGTGAACTACACTCTAATGTTCATATGTCAAAATCTGGCCCACAGGGTAAGTACTGTATATACTCGAGTATAAGCCGACCAAGTATAAGGCGACCCCCCTAATTTTGCCACAAAAAACTGGGAAAACTTAATGACTCGAGTATAAGCCTAGGGTGGGAAATGCAGCAGCTACCGGTAAATGTCAAAAGTAAAAATAGATACCAATAAAAGTAAAATTAATTGAGACATCAGTAGGTTAAGTGTTTTGAATATCCATATTGAATAGCCCCATATAATGCTCCATAAAGTTTATGACGGCCCCATAAGATGCTGCATATTAAAATATGCCCCATATAATCCTGCATAAAGGTTAATAATGGCCCCATAAGATGCTCCATAGACACATTTGCCCAATATAAATCTGCACAAATTTTGATTATGGCCCCATAAGATGCTCCATAAAGATAGTTGCCCCATATACTGCTGCACAAACCTTGATTATGGCCCCATAAGATGCTCCATACAGATATTTGCCCCATATAATGCTGCACAAAAGTTAATTATGGCCCCATAAGATGTTCCATAAAGATATGTGCCCCATATAGTGCTGCACAAACGTTATGGCCCCATAAGATACTCCATACAGACATTTGCCCCATATAATGCTGCACAAACGTTGATTATGGCCCCATAAGATGCTCCATACAGACACTTGCCCTATATAGTGCTGCACAAACATTATGGCCCCATACAGACACCTGCCCCATATAGTGCTGCACAAAAGTTGATTATGGCCCCATACAGACACTTGCCCCATATAGTGCTGCACAAACATTATGGCCCCATAAGATGCTCCATACAGACACTTGCCCCATATGCTGTTGCAAAAAAAAAATCACATACTCACCTCTCCTTAGGCCCCCAGAACTTTCAATATTCACCTGCTCCTCATTCCAGCGCCGCTCCATCTTCAGCGTCTTCTGCACTGACGTTCAGGCAGAGGGCGTGCACTAACCACATCACCGCATCCTCTGACCTGAGCATCACTGCAGAAGACGCTGAAGACGGAGCAGCGCCCGGAACGGGGAGCATGTGAATATCGCACAGCGCTCCCCCTCCCCGTTATACTCACCTGCTCCTGGCGCTGTGCAGTTCCTATGGGAGGTAGAGCAGCATATTCATTACTGTAATGAGCGGTACCATGTGACCACTCAGTACAGGAAGAAGCTGGGGCGCCGGGGAGCCAGGGACCTGCAGGGGCCGCACCAGGAGCAGGTGAGTATAATTAGACAGCCCCCCCCTCCCCTGCCGACCCCTGGGTATGACTCGAGTGTAAGCCGAGAGGGGGACTTTCAGCCCAAAAAAATGGGCTGAAAATCTCGGCTTATACTCGAGTATATACGGTATGTTTGGCTCACTGCGCCATTTGGGTTCCCTGAGAATATTTAGACCTTGACGATGGGCAGGTCCCCTGCCTGGCATCACACTTTGATCCTACACTTTCAACTACATCTGCATTCTGAATGCCAATACAGTTGAAAGCAATGATGGAAAAAGGAGCTCCTCTCCCATCATTCCCCTCTGCACCTGTTGTCTCAGTGCAGCCGATACAATGACGATATTACAATGCGCTTTCTGTACCGAGATGTGCAGAGGATCTGAAAACACCATATAGAGACTGGAGCAGCGCAGGAACCGGCAGAGGTAAGTAGTTTTTTTTTCTTTAATGTGGGGCTCAATATACTGTATGGAGCACTATATGGGGTCATTATACTGTATAAAGCACTATGTTGTTATTATTATTATTTTATTATCCATTATCCATAATGCTTTACATGTGGGGAGGGGTGTACATAATAAAAACAAGTCCATTAATCTTGATCAATACAAGTCACAACTGGTACAGGAGGAGAGAGGACCCTGCCCACGAGGGCTCACAATCTACAAGGGATGGGTGAGGATACAGTAGGTGAGGGTAGAGCTGGTCATGCAGCGGTTTGGTCAATCGGTGGTTACTGCAGGTTGTAGGCTTGTTGGAAGAGGTGGGTCTTCAGGTTCTTTTTGAAGGTTTCGATGGTAGGCGAGAGTCTGATATGTTGTGATAGAGAGTTCCAGAGTAGGGGGGATGCACGAGAGAAATCTTGTATGCGATTGTGGGAAGAGGAGATAAGAGGGGAGTAGAGAAAGAGATCTTGTGAGGATCGGAGGTTGCGTGCAGGAAAGTACCGGGAGATGAGGTCACAGATGTATGGAGGAGACAGGTTGTGGATGGCTTTGTATGTCATGGTTAGGCTTTTGTACTGGAGTCTCTGGGTAATGGGGAGCCAGTGCAGGGATTGACAGAGGGGAGAGGCCGGGAATAGCGGGGGGACAGGTGGATTAGTCGGGCAGCAGAGTTTAGAATAGATTGGAGAGGTGCGAGAGTGTTAGAGGGGAGGCCACAGAGCAGGATGTTACAGTAGTCGAGGCAGGAGATGATGAGGGCATGGACTAGGGTTTTTGCAGATTCTTGGTTTAGGAATGTACGGATCCGTGAAATATTTTTGAGTTGGAGGTGGCAGGAAGTGGAAAGGGTTTGGATATGTGGTTTGAAGGAGAGATCAGTGTCAAGGATTACCCCAAGACAGCGGGCTTGTGGGACTGGGGAGAGTAGGCCATTATTCTGTGTAAAGCACTATTTGGGCCCATGATACTGTATGGAGCACTATGCGGGGCCATTATACTGTATGGAGCACTATTTGGGACCATTATACTGTATGGAGCACTATGTGGGGCCATTATGCTGTATGAAGGACTATGTGGGGTGCATTATACTGTATGCAGCACTACATGGGGCCATTATATTTTATGGGGAACTATGTGGGTCCGTTATATTGTATGAAGCACTATGTGGGGGCATTATACTGTATGAAGCACTATGTGGGGCCATTATACTGTATGGAGGTCTATGTGAGGCCATTATTCTGTATGGAGCACTATTTGGGCCCATTATACTGTATGGAGCACTATGTGGGGCCATTATGCTGTATGAAGGACTATGTGGGGTGCATTATACTGTATGCAGCACTACATGGGGCCATTATATTTTATGGGGAACTATGTGGGTCCATTATATTGTATGAAGCACTATGTGGAGGAATTATACTGTATGGTGGACTATGTAGGGCCATTATACTGTATAGTGCACTGTGTGAGGCCATTATTCTGTATGGAGTACTATTTGGGCCCATTATACTGTATGGAGCACTATGTGGGGCCATTATGCTGTATGAAGGACTATGTGGGGTGTATTATACTGTATGGAGCACTACATGGGGCCATTATACTTTATGGGGGACTATGGGGGCCCATTATATTGTATGGAGCACTATGTGGGGGCATTATACTTCATGAAGCACTCTGTGGGGCCATTAAACAGTATTGAGCACTATGTGGGGCACATTATACTGTATGACGCATTATGTGGGGTCATTATACTGTGTGGAGCACTATGTGGGGCACTTATACTGTATGAAGGACTATGTAAGGTGCATTATACTGTATAGAGCACTATGTGGGCACTTATACTGTGGAGGACTATGTGTATCCATTATACTGTATGGAGCACTATGTGGGCCCATTATACTGCACGGAGCACTATGTGGGGCCATTACAGTATACTGTATGAAGCACTACTTGGGGCAAATTATACTGTATATAGCACTATGTAGGGCCATTATACTGTATGAACGACTATGTGGGAAGCATTATAGTGTATAGTGATGAGCGAGTGTACTCGTTGCCCAGGTTTTCCCGAGCACGCTCGGGTGGTCTCCGAGTATTTGTTAGTGTTCAGAGATTTAGTTTTCATTGCAGCAGCTGAATGATTTACAGCTACTACCCAGCCTGAGTACATGTGGGGGTTGCCAGGTTGCTAGGGAATCCCCACATGTGTTCAAGCTGTCTAGTAGCCGCAAATCATGCTGCTGAGGTGATAAAAACTTAATCTCCAAGCAGTCACAAATACTCGGAGACCACCCGAGCGTGCTCGGGAAAACCCGAGCAACGAGTACACTCGCTCATCACTAATAGTGTATTGAGCACTATGTGGGGCCATTATACTCAATGGAGCACTGAGTGGGGTCCATTTTACTGTATGGAGCACTATGAGGGTGCCATTATACTGAATGGAGCACTATGTGGTGCCATTATACTGTATGGAGCACTATGTGGAGTGCATTATACTGTACGGAGCACTATGTGGGACCATTATACTGAATGGAAAACTATGTGGTGCCATTATACTGTATAGAGCACTATTTCGGCCCATTATACTGTATGGAGCATTATGTGGGGCCATTATGCTGTATGAAGGACTATGTGGGGTGCATTATACTGTATGGAGCACTATGTGGGGCCATTATACTCTATGGAGCACCATGTGGGTCCATTATACAGTATGGAGCACTATGTGGGGGACATTGGACTGTATGAAGCATTATGTGGGTTGCATTATACTGTATGGAGCACTATATGGAGCTATTATACTGAATGGAGCACTATGTGCGGCTATTATACCATATGGGCACTATGTGAGGCCATTAAACTGTATGGAGCACAATGTGTGGCCATTATACTGTATGGAGCACTTTGGGGTGCCCATTATACAGTATACCTGGATCACCTCCCTAGTCTCTCCATGGACCGCGGTATCATTAGTTGCTACATGTCCGTGGTCGGATTGGGTGAAGCTCCTAGTCACGCCCCTACAGGTCTTCCTTGGGTTTTGGCACAGTGGTTCCACCACCCAGCCCGTTACAGCTTGCACAGGCTATGTAATCCGCCAGTTCCCAGGCGCCTTCCATCTCGGACCTATACCAGGAGGTCTCCCACCAGAAGAATCAGCAGGACAAGATTCTATCCTATCTGTAGTCTGTGAATACCCATCTTGATATGCTGGAAGTACTGGCCGCTTCCACACCCTCTTAGACGGCAGTTACCACCACAGTGACCCACCAGGCAGCCAGTTATGCACCAGGTTCTGGATCTTATCTGTCGACTCCTCCATGTGGAGCGCCCCCCACTGCCGCAGGGCCAAGGGGTACCCGGTACCGGGCCTCTCTGTCTCGGTTCTGGGGTTGTCACGGTGGCTAGACCCGGTCCGTGACCCTGCTTAGGGGCGTCCAGTGAAAGTGGAGAGTGACGATGTGGTGGTGTGGTGCAGGTTGCGATGAATAACGAGGACACCAGGTTGCAGTCTCTTTACCTCTTTACTGAAGGCTTCAGGATCCTCAATCCGGAATACGGTTAACAGGGCTGTCTGAGACCGGCCGGTCCGATGGCACCTCCAGAGTTGCCTTTGCAGGTGGAAATCTGTGCCTACCTTCTAGCGCTTGTGTGTTGTAGTCCTTCCCTGCTTAGCACCACAGGATAGTCCTCACAACTGTTGTGTCTGTTTCTGAAGTTCCCTCACAACTCATTCTGATGTTCTTCTTCGTCCTCCAGATGATATGGCTAGGACGCACCCGTATGACGGGTAGGCCTGGAGGTCTTCCGGGACCCTAGAGTCGCCCCTCTCCAACTGTTGCCCCCTATGTCTGCTTAGGTGATTTTTGGGTGAGACAGCTCGCCTATAACTGACTGTCCTGCCGTAGGTTTGAAGTAAGGCCTGGAGCTCAATACTTCCTTGGCGTTTCCGGCCACCGGCTACGCGCCTCAGTAGGATGTTGCCTCGTCTTACAGCACGACTCCTACTGGTGTTTTCTCCTTGTTGCGTTGATCTCGTTTCTCACTCTTCACAATAAACCTCGCTTCTTGTCCGTTCTTGGGGTACCGCCGCAATGAAGTGCAGGCATGGTCCCGTAACGTTCTTTCTGTTCGCTAGGCCTCTGTCAGGATCCCACCCCTGACAGGGACTCCCCTGAATCTTCCCCTGCAACACCCTCTGCCACAGGATGTTGCCTGGTTCCAACCCAGTCAGCTTCTGTCTAACTTCCTATCTAACCCCCAGTTTTACCAGATTGTGAGGAGTGGCCTAATACATAGCACCCTTAGCTCCCCCTGGAGGCTAGACTGTGAAGTGTATTGGTGTCTGTGATACCTGGTCAGGTGAACTCCTTCAGTGCCATCAGACGTACCAATACCCCCCTTAGCGGCGGAGCATCAGTACTGCAACGACCAGGACTCTGGGGCGCTGCACTCCCCCCCGGTTAAATCCAGTATTCCTGGACTGGGAAGAAAACAACAATACATGTCAGCAAAAAGACATACAATTTTTGAGATGCAATAACAAGTAAATTTGAACAGAGCTTCCCTTTATGGGAGGTGAGGACACTTGAACGTTACAAACATGGTTAAATATTTTAAATAACATACTATAAATAACTTCTCTTACCCAACCGGGTATTCTACTTAGTGCAACTTCTGAATAATAATTTAACTTTGCCTCTAAGGACGTATAAGCTGAATCCACTAAAGGCTTACTATAAAACATTACAAGGCTAATCAACTTTTCTTCATTTTCCAACTTTACATTCGCAGGACCGCCTGTCTATCTGCCCCAGGCCTACTGCCTCTCGCTCTTTTGCAGGACCGCCCCATTTCTCATCCGGGCCTACTGCCTTTCTTTTTCTATACACAGTATAGGACGTATCAACCTTCTCTCAGTTCAAGATCACTGAGCCATCTCTGTATGGCTCCTAGGAGGACTCACCGACTAACCCCGAACGGGTTCACTTCCTGTCCTCATTCTCTAACATATTATTAAATATTTCTTACAATCAACTAGCTAACTACATATAACTTTTACATGTAAGCATTATTACTTCTTCTTTTAGGACATCATTACACCTTTAGTGCGATTGGTGAACGTTCCCTTTAAGAGAGAACCAAGTCTCTATGAGGTAGTGCAGCTACTCCCGCTGCCAGTCCGTGTAAACAGAAACTCCAATGCTGTTCCCAGGAGCAGTTTCTTCGCAAAGAGTTCTCTTTGTTGTAAAACCAGTAGGGAGCACCTTTAAGAAGGTGCAAACTATTTACAATAAGTTTGTAATCATGCAGTGTTCATGATCCAGCAGTTCTTTTCTACAATGATGAACAAGAAACAAAAAGGCAAAAATAGGGATCCCGGGTAAACTAAGGGATCCCTTTAAGAGTTAACCCTAGTCGGGTTGTAGCAGCAGGAAGACACATAGAAAGACGAACAGTTAACTATATACAGTTTGTAAAGCACTTCAGAGCTTCATAGTAAGTTGCAAGACATCAGCCGATAGTGGACGTCTCTGGACCGCGGCGGCTTCGGTCCTTGGTCTCCGGCTGATGCAGCGTCAGTGTCGGTGGTTGGTCTCTCAGGTGCAATCAGGTCACCCGGTGTCTGGATTCGAAGGCTAACCCTGGCTGCAAGCTCAGTAGCAGCAACAAGGCGCACGTTGGCGATAGTAGCAAGATCTGTCAAGTCCGGATCGGTCATGTTCGGAGCAACAGGTGACACCTCTACAGGCCCACAACGTTGAACGTTCTGAGCGCACCATCCTTGTGCACTCCGGTGGTGAGTGTAGGTCACCTGGTCCCCTCTTTGTAATAATGGGTCACCATATCGGTTGCGGAAGGGAGTCTTCACATTGCAACTGGTAACGAAGATGTCAGTCGGTAGTCCCGCTTCCTGTATGGAGCCCCAACCCCGCTTTGGGTGAAAGGCCAACACAGTTCCCCGCTTTACCGTGTCTTTCCTGCCGTGCGCAGGCTTTGGGTGTTGCACTTTTGGTGGGTCAATTTGTTCTGTCTCTTTTCGGTTTTTCCAGTGTAGAATTAAGCATTGTTTATATTGTTCCCAAGTGAGCACAGCAAGGGTGAGGCCCTCCTCCCAGGCTCCATCTAGCCCGATCCGAGGGGGTGTCCCACTGGAGGATCACCCCTTCTGAGCTTACATCTAAGGGCTCCCCAATCTTGGTCGGTAGCGGAGGCACCAGCTTCCCCATCATGTCGGGGGTGAGCACCACCAGCTCCGCTGAGAGGAACCGGTCATTGTCGGGGTGAGGAGCGGTCGCGAGAGTGGGATCGGTCAGGAGAGCAGGATTGGTCGGGGGAACAGGGACGCTTCCCATACCTGCGTCTGATGTGATTCCACCAATGTCGATCTGTTCCGTTGACAAGGACACTGGAATCGGCTGCAGCCCGGACCGCGGCTCCTCCAAGGCAGCCTCCCGACATGGCTCCGCTCTCCATGGCTCCACACCTGCTGGCTCCGTGGTCGGGATAGGTGGACTCGGTTCCTCCGCCGGTGGCTCCAAGGAGTTCGGATCCTTCAACTCGGGCCCGTCTCCGGTCGGTGGAGATAATCCGGGATCACTGCGTCGTCGCTCAGGCACTCGCTGGTCACCTTCGCTGTCTCGAGATCGGCAGCCGTGCATACACCTGACTCCGCCATTTGTTCGAGGCCGAGGCCACTCTGGTCCCGGCTCTTCCCGTTGCAAACCAGGGGGCGACTCCTCTCTGTTTCTGGGCAGGTCGTCATCTCGCAGCAAAAGTCGGAGGGGGCGGTTGCTACTTTTGGCGCCGCTTTGGTAGTCTCCTCCCATGGCACGCCCTTCTTCTTCCAATGCGCTCCCTGTGGCGCTGCAATGGCGGCAGTTTTTGGCGGGAACTTTTGGTGGCAAGTGGCAATAAACAGTCTTTGCAATAAGTCACAGTCCAAGCACAATAAATCACAGTTCCAAGGCACACATGACCTAATTCTTCAGGCTTAAGTAGATCCTGTTCGTGACGCCAAGTTAGAGCGCCCTCACTGCCGCAGGGCCGAGGGGTACCCGGTACCAGGCCTCTCTGTCTCGGTTCTGCGGTTGTCACGGTGGCTAGACCCGGTCCGTGACCCTGCTGAGGGGCGTCCAGTGAAAGTGGAGATTGACGATGTGGTGGTGTGGTGCAGGTCGCGATGAATAACGAGGACACCAGGTTGCAGTCTCTTTACCTCTTTACTGAAGGCTTCAGGATCCTCAATCCGGAATACGGTTAACAGGGCTGTCTGAGACCGGCCGGTCCGATGGCACCTCCAGAGTTGCCTTTGCAGGTGGAAATCTGTGCCTACCTTCTAGCACTTGTGTGTTGTAGTCCTTCCCTGCTTAGCACCACGGGATAGTCCTCACAACTGTTGTGTCTGTTTCTGAAGTTCCCTCACAACTCATTCTGATGTTCTTCTTCGTCCCCCAGATGATATGGCTAGGACGCACCCGTATGACGGGTAGGCCTGGAGGTCTTCCAGGACCCTAGAGTCGCCCCTCTCCAACTGTTGCCCCCTATGTCTGCTTAGGTGATTTTTGGGTGAGACAGCCCGCCTATAACTGACTGTCCTGCTGTAGGTTTGAAGTAAGGCCTGGAGCTCAATACTTCCTCGGCGTTTCCGGCCACCGGCTACGCGCCTAAGTAGGATGTTGCCTCGTCTTACAGCACGACTCCTACTGGTGTTTTCTCCTTGTTGCGTTGATCTCGTTTCTCACTCTTCACAATAAACCTCGCTTCTTGTCCTTTCTTAGGGTACCGCCGCAATGAAGTGCAGGCGCGGTCCCGTAACGTTCTTTCTGTTCGCTAGCCCTCTGTCAGGATCCCACCCCTGACAGGGACCCCCCCGAATCTTCCCCTGCAACACCCTCTGCCACAGGATGTTGCCTGGTTCCAACCCAGTCAGCTTCTGTCTAACTTCCTATCTAACCCCCAGTTTTACCAGATTGTGAGGAGTGGCCTAATACATAGCACCCTTAGCTCCCCCTGGAGGCCAGACTGTGAAGTGTATTGGTGTCTGTGATACCTGGTCAGGTGAACTCCTTCAGTGCCATCAGACGTACCAATACCCCCCTTAGCGGTGGAGCATCAGTACTGCAACGACCAGGACTCTGGGGCGCTGCACATGCTTTGGCGGAGATCCTGCCCTGTTTCAGGGTTTCATTAACTAGTGCACGTTGCTCTTCGAACTCCTGGCTCATCAGTTCGCCTCGGACAGTCAAAGTGGACTTCATCATGTATGTGACATGATGAAGTCCACTTTGACTGTCCGAGGCGAACTATCTGGTGAGGCCCTAGCATGGCTCAATCTTCTGTTGGTGTTGGACCTACAGTCCTTCTTGGAAGCCTTTCGTAAGGTCTTCAACGAGACCGGTCGCATTTCTTCTGCAGCCTCTTCTCTGCTCCGGTTACGCCAAGGTAACCTCTCCGTGGGTTAGTATGCGGTCTGTTTTCATACCTTATCTTCGGAACAATGAGACTCTGGTGGCAACTTTCTGGGAAGGTCTCTCCGGGAAATCAAGGACGAACTGGCAGGCCGGGAGATACCCACCTCTCTGGATGACCTGTTGTCTCTCCCAAGCAGAATTGACATTAGGTTCCAGGAACGGACCAAAGAGGTGAACCATGAGAGAAAATCGGTACGCCTGACTCCCATCTTTCAACAACCAATCATTGAGCAAGTTCCTGCCGCAACTTCTTCGCTTCAACCTATGCAGAGTGACCCATTGAAGACATCCAAGCCCCGCCAAGAGGTTCATCGGGACGAAGGGGCATGCTTCTACTGTGGCAGCTCTGAACACCTTATTCGTTCCTGCCCCGAGAGATTGGGAAAAGTCAGTGCCTAGGGTCGGTAGGAGAGACTACCCTGGGCAAGACTTCTACCTCTCCATTGTTGACCCTGACTGTGTGTGCCTCCTGCGGCAAAGGATCTTTTGTTTAATTGGCCCACCTGGACTTCTGCTCCGCGGGTAACTTTGTTCAACAGCCTGTGGTCGAGCAGTATCCAGTCCTACATCTTCCGGATCCGCTGGTGCTTTCTTCTGTGGATGGAAAGCCTCTTCCCGAGACCATCCAGTTAATCACGGAGCCCATGGAGCTTCGGGTGAGGACGCTGCATTCGGAGATGATTTCTCTTTATGTGCTTTCTCTTTCTTATCCTATAGTTCTAGGTCTCCCGTGGCTGCAAAAACACAAACCCGTTCTGGACTGGAGGTCTGGAGAAGTACTCAGTTGGAGATCAGGATGTCATGAAATGTGCCTTGCTCCCGTTCGTCCTGTGTGGTCTCCTACTTTTCCTACTAATTTGCTGGGCCTGCCAGCAGCATATTGGACGTATGCGGACGTCTTCGACAAGAAGGAGGCTGAGACCTTGCCACCGCATAGGCCGTATGACTGCCCAACTGACCTCCTGCCGGGTGCCTTACCTCCACGAGGCCGAATCTACCCCCTGTCCCAGGCTGAGACTCGTGCTATGTCCAAGTATATAAAAGAGAACCTCGCTAGGGGATTTAACCGGAAATCCTCATCTCCGGCCAGAGCTGGGTTTTTCTTTGTGAAGAAGAAGGATGGCCCCCTGCAGCCCTGTATTGACTACAGGGGCTTTAACCAAATCACCATAAAAAAATAAGTGCCCACTACCCCTGATCTCCAAGCTGTTTGATCGCCTGAAAGGTTCCAGAGTCTTCACAAAGCATGACCTATGAGGGGCATACAACCTGGTTCGAATTCGCCTGAGAGACGAGTGGAAGAAGGCTTTCAACACCCGCGATGGCCATTATGAGTCTTGCGTTATGCTGTTTGGACTCTGTAATACCCCAGTCGTCTTCCAAGAACTGGTGAACATCTTTCGTGACCTGTTCTATACATGTGTGGTAGTATACCTGGACGACATACTGGTATTCTCTCCTGATCTGCCAACACACAAGAGGGACGTCTGCCAGGTTCTACTAAGATTAAGAACTAACCGTCTCTACGCCAAAGATGAAAAGTGCGTCTTTGAACAGTCATCCCTTCCGTTTCTGGGATACATTGTTTCTGAGACCGGTCTGAAGATGGATCCTGAAAAGGTATCCATTGTCATGAAGTGGCCCCATCCAGATGGTCTTAAGGCTATCCAGTGGTTTCTCGGGTTTGCAAATTATTATCGCCAATTTATTTAGCATTATTCTTCCCAGACTGCTCCTATTTCTGCCTTGACCCGCAAAGGAGCCATTCCTAAGGAATGGACTCCTGAAGCAGAAGATGTCTTTCTCAAACAGGCATTCTCCTTGGCTCCGATGCTGCATTGCCCAAACCATAACATGCAGTTCTTCCTGGAGGTGGATGCATCTTCCACAGGGGCTGGAGCTGTTCTCACTCAGAAGTCTTCATCTGGTCACATGGTGTCCTGCGGCTTTTTCTCTAAATTCTTCTCCTCACCAGAGCGTAATTACTCTATTGGCAATAGAGAACTGCTCGCGATCAAGCTGGCTCTGGAGGAGCTACTTGCTGGAAGAAACGTTGCATCCTGTGGTAATTTACACTGACCACAAGACTCTGGCTTATCTGCAGTCTGCTCAGCGGCTTAACCCCCGTCAAGCCAGGTGGTCTTTGTTCTTCATTCGTTTCAACTTCACACTCCACTTTTGGCCGGCTGATAAAAACATTAAGGCGGAGGCGCTCTCCAGGTCCTTCCAGGCCTACGACCAGGAGGAGGAGCCTAAACATATCATCGAGCCCTCCAGAATAATCACTGTCGCTCCGCAGGTAAGACTTACGTGGCTGAACCTGACAGGAAGCGGGTACTTCTCTGGGGACATTCTTCTAATGTGGCAGGCCATGAAGGACAGAAGAAGACAACTCTCCTTATCTTTCGACTCTATTGGTGGCCGACACTGTGCAAAGATGTTGCAAATTTCGTCACTGCTTGTCCTTTGTGTGCCCGAAATAAGACTCCCAAACAGCTTCTGATCAGTCGGTTGCTTCCCTTGCCTGTGCCGCCTGCTCCCTGGCAGCATATTTCCATGGATTTCATCAAGGATCTGCCAGTGCCGGCTGGCTGTATCGTCATCTGGGGGTAGTGGATCTTTTCTCCAATATGGCTAATTTCATCCCGCTATCTGATCTTCCATCTGCGCCAGTACTGGCAAAAGAATTCATTCAGATTTTTCGTCTCCATGGTCTACTGCTTCACATAGTCTTTGGTAGAGGTGTCCAGTTTACCTCTCGTTTCTGGAGGGCCACCTGTAAACTTCTGGATGTTACTTTAGATTTCTCATCTGCTTATCATCCCCAGTCCAATGGCCAAGTGGAATGATTCAATCAGATCCTGACTAAGGCTGCTTTCACACTAGCGTCGGTACGGGCCCGTCGCAGTGCGTCGGGCCGACGTACCGATGCATGCTGTGAAAGAAAAGCACAACGGGGGCAGCGGAAGCAGTCTTACGACGCTTCCGCTGCCCCATTGTAAGGTCCGGGGAGGAGGGGGCGGAGTTTCGGCCGCGTATGCGCAGTCGAAAATGGCAGACTAGACGCACAAAAAAACGTTACATGTAACTTTTTGTGTCGGCGGTCCGCCAAAACACGACGCAACCATCGCACGACGGTTGCGACGTGTGGTGATACGTCGCAATGCGTCGGTAATGTAAGTCTATGGGGAAAAAACGCATCCTGCAGACAACTTTGCAGGATGCGTTTTTTCTTCTAAACGAAGCATTGCGACGTCCGCCGAAAAACGCTAGTGTGAAAGTAGCCTAACGTTTCCCAGCATTTTGTCAATGCTCACCACAGTGACTGGGCGGAGCTCCTGCCTTGGGCCAAATTCTCTTACAATAACCACAGGGGCGAGTCTTTCGCCAAATCTCTGTTTTTCGTGATCTACTGTCAAAACCCCAAAGTGCCATTCCCTGTGGCTGTCACCTCTGATATTCCTGCTGCCGATTCCCTCGTTAGGAACTTTTCTGAGATCTGGGAGGACACCAAAGCGTCCTTGGTGAAATCCTCCGAATGGATGAAAAGACATGCGGATAAGAGATGTTTAGACTCCGTTTCGTCCTGGAGATAAGGTATGGCTATCATCTAAGTATATCTGCCTCAAAATACCATCCAAAAAATTGGGTCCTCACTTCATTGGTCCCTTCATGGTGTTGAAACAGATTAGTCCTGTAGTCTAGAAACTCAAACTCCCAGCCTCCTTGAGAATCCCCTATTCCTTCCATGTGTCTCTTCTCAAACCTGTTGTCCTCAGTTCTTTCTTTAAGATTAATCGTGCCACTCCGACTCATGTCAGCGCTGAGGACGTTTTTGAGGTAGACAACATTTTGGCCACCTAGAAGGTAAGAGGAAAGACCTTCTTTCTTGTGGATTGGAAAGGGTGTGGTCCAGAGGAGAAGTCCTGTGAGCCCAGGGAGAACATCCATGCCCCTTTCCTCCTGGAGAAATTTCTGACAGACTTGAAAAGAGGGGGCGTAAGGTGGCTGTACTGTAGCGCCCGCATCTCTCCCTGCAGAGACATCAGCGTACTCACTGCCGAGGCTCCCATCCTGCTCCTTCCAGGTCTGCTGCTCAAGTCTCCGGGCACTGTGCTTAGGGCGCGCGCGCACACTTCCTCTTTCTTAAAGGGGCCGCGCGTGTTCCTCTAAAGTGTTCCCAGCCAATATTTGGAGATCACTTACTATTTAAACCGCCTCCTCCAACATGGAGATGCCTGTGCAATGTTGTGAGTTTGTTCGTAACACACTTGTCAGTTCTCAGGTCCCAGTACTTGCATCTCAGCGTGCTGCACCCGCTAGTGCTTCTTTCAATGGTAGCCAAGTCTGCTGCACTCGCCAGTGCTTCCTTCAACGGTAGCCGAGTCCGCTGCACCCGCCAGTGCTTTCCTCAACGGCAGCCGAGCCAGCTGCACTTGCCAGTGCTCACTTCAACGGCAGCTGAGCCAGCTGCACCCGCCAGTGCTCACTTCAATGGCAACCAAGCCTGCTGCACCCGCCAGTGCTCACCTCAACGGCAGCTGAGCCAGCTGTACCCGCCAGTGTTCACCTCAATGGCAACCGAGCCAGCTGCACACGCCAGTACTCACCTCAACAGCAGCCGAGCCAGCTGCACCTGACAGTGCTCATCTCTCCATCAGACTGTCCTGTCTGCACCTACAGTTTCTGTCATATTCTCTGCCTGCCTGCATCTGTTGTACATTCTCTCGGGCCATCCCTGTTACCCGTTCCTAGGGGTCAGCCAGCATCTACCCAAGGTCATTCCTGGAGTAGAACCTGGATCACCTCCCTAGTCTCTCCATGAACCACGGTGTCATTAGCTGGTGCATGTCCGTGGTCTGATTGGGTGAGGCTTGAGGCTCCTAGTCACGCCCCTCTAGTTCTTCCTTGGGCTTTGGCACAGTGGTTCCACCACCCAGCCCATTACAACAGGGATCACTAGTGACATTATACACAGGAGCTCTGTATACAGTGACAGTGTACAGGTAATACATCGACCACCGGTGACATTATACACAGGAGCTCTGTATATAGTGTCAGTGTACAGGTAATACAGTGATCACCAGTAACATTATACACAGGAGCTCTGTATATAGTGTATAGTGTACAGGTAATACAGTGATCACCAGTGACTTTATACACAAATGCTCCGTGACATTATGCACAGGAGCTTTGTATATACTATACAGTGTATAGTGTTATTGTACAGATAAAACACTAACTCACTGGTGACGTCTCTAGTTGAAGTCCTTCATCTTTGTTTTTCTTCTTCATCCAGTGCAGACAGCCATCACTTTTAACTTTTACACTACACTAGATGAAGAAAAAAGTGGAAACGGTATCCTCAAAAATAAAATACATCACAGCAGTAATAATATCCATTAATTAACCACCACAGTAATATCGTCTTGCATCCTGCTCCCATATGTACTCCATTCTGGTCTCCACATGTTTCATTCATGGCCCTTTGTGGTGTCTCTTTCCTGGCCCCTTGTGGTGTCTGTGAGACAGTAAGAGGAACTCCAAAAGGTGGACCCACTAGACCGCGACAGCGAACCCTCCCAGGGCGAGTGGACCCGGTGGACCACCCCCTATACAGGGAGCGTTCGGGGCAGGCACAAGGGAGACTACTGTTGCGGCAGCTAGTACCAAAAGGAGAAGTGAGGCGAGAGAGTAACACGGCAGGAGCATGGAATAAAGGACTGGGCGGAGATGCCGGTATTATCAGAAAGAGCACCAGGAAGACCGGCGGGGCAGAGATGACGATATTAATGGAGAGGACAGCGAGGGAAAAGACACAAAGGACCGAAGGTATACAAGGCAGCTCAAGAGCTGACAGAGAATGGAGCAACCAGACAAAGTGGGGCCAGAGTCACATGAAACCACAAATGATAATCAGGCAACGCTAGGAGGAAGAGGCGGCCTGATAAGGAGGACGGAGGAATACCTTCTGGGTGAAAGTCCTCCAGAGCATAGAGCGTCTCAGAGAGAGCGGCTGGGATCAGTGAGATGAATGTGTGTTTGCACTGCTGAACCCAGTGCGCGCGCGCACCCGAGGAGGACCAGGAGCCGGGCGCGCGAGAAGAGCAGAAGACCGGAAGCAAGCAGGGATGTGCCGGGATGCCACAGCGTGGTGAGTATGAGAGACATGCGGCGAGGCAGGCGGCAGCATAACAGTACCCCCCCTTATGTCCCTCCCTCCTGAGACCCAAAATATATTTTGCCAGGATTCGAGGATGTTCTGGATGTTCTCCCGAGGCTCCCAAGATCTCTCATCAGGACCAAAACCCTTCCAATCAACTAGGAAAAAGGTCCTCCCTCTAATCTTCTTCATAGCAAGAATGTCTTTAACTTCAAAGACATCATTACAAAAATTAGGCTGAAAAGAACGATTAGATGTGGAATGGAACTGATTGAGGACCACCAGTTTCAGTAGGGAAACATGAAAAGAATTGGGGATGCGGAGCGAAGCGGGAAGTTTCAATTTATAAGAGACATTGTTGATGCGGGTCATGACCTCGAAGGGCCCGATATAGCGGGGACCCAGTTTGTGTGAAGGCACTTTTAAACGGACAAACTTTGAAGATAGCCACACCTTATCACCAGGCTGAAATAGAGGAGAATCCAAGTGCCACTTGTCCACATGTTTTTTCATTCTGGGGCAGGCCAGTTCAAGAGCGGTCCTGGTCTCCTGCCAAATCCTAGAGAACTCCCCGGACATAAGATCAGCCGCTGGGACACCTGAGACAGGAGGAACCGGAAGAGGTACACCAGGATGTTGCCCGTAGACGATGAAGAAAGGAGACTTGGAAGAAGATCCGCTGGTATGATTATTGTATGCAAATTCGGCCCACGGAAGTAAATCTACCCAGTCGTTCTGATGAGAGTTAGAGAAATGACGAAGATAAGTCACCAAAGTTTGATTGGTACGTTCCACTTGATCATTAGTTTATGGGTGGTAGGCAGATGAGAAATCAAGCGTGATGTCCATAAACTTGCAGAGAGACCTCCAAAAGCGAGAGGTGAACTGGACCCCTCTATCCGAAACAATGTGTTGAGGAAGACCGTGAATGCGAAAAATATGGATAAAAACTTTCGCCAACTCAGGTGCAGAAGGTAAACCCAGGAGAGATATAAAGTGAGCCATCTTGGAGAACCTGTCAACAACAAGGATGACAGTGCAACCGGAAGATCGAGGCAGATCGGTGATAATGTCCATCGCAATGTGCTGCCAAGGAGCAGATGGAATAGGGAGCAGATGAAGCAAACCGGAGGGT